>NC_134314.1:22343230-22943230 GCF_964195595.1 Calonectris borealis
CACGACATCTTTGTAGTCCTCCTGGGTTGCCTGTCCCTTCTCCCAAAGGTCATAAACTCCCCTGTTTTCTCTTGAGTTCCAGCCAAAGCTCTCTGTTTAGCCAGGTCGGTCGTCTTTCTGGCCAGCTCGTCTTTCGGCACGTGGGGACAGCCTGCTCCTGCACCTTTAAGATTTCCTTCTTGAAGAATCCAGCCTTCCGGGACTCCTTTGCCCTTCAGGACTGCCTCCCAAGGGACTCTGTCAGCCAGGCTCCTAAACAGGCCGAAGTCTGCCCTCTGGAAGAACAAGGTAGCAGTTCTGCTGACCCCCCTCCTTACTTCTCTGAGAATCGAAAGCTCTATCATTTTGTGGTCGCTATGCCCAAGACGGCCTCCAGCCGTCACATCAGCCACAAGTCCTTCTCTATTTGTGAACAACAGGTCCAGGGGGTGCCTTCCCTAGTTCGCACCCTCACCAGCTGTGTCAGGAAGTTATCTTCCACACACTCCAAGAACCTCCTAGACTGTTTCCTCCCTGCTGTACTGTATTTCCAGCAGATATCTGGTAAGTCAAAGTTCCCCATGAGAACAAGGTCTAGCGACTGTGAGACTTCTCCCAGCTGCTTATAGAAAATTTTATCTGCCTCTTCATCCTGGTTAGGTGGTCTATAACAGACTCCAACCGTGAAATCTGCCTTGTTGGCCTTCCCCCTGATTCTTACCCATAAACACTGAACGCTATCGTCACCATTGTCAAGCTCTAGACAATTAAAACACTCCCTAACATACAGGGTTACCCCGCTGCCTCTCCTGCTTTGCCTATCCCTTCTGAAGAGTTTGTAGCCATCCATTGCAGCACTCCAGTTGTGCGAGTCATCCCACCATGTTTCCGTGATGGCAATCATAGTTTTCCAGCTGCGCAATGGCTTCCAGCTCCTTCTGTTTGTTGCCCATGCTGCATGCATTGGTGTAGATGTACTTCAGTTGGGCTATTGATCCCGCCACCTTTTTTGGGGAAGAAGTCCTAATTCCCATGTGACCATTCTCAGGCACTTCCATGGTTTCTAACACATCCATAACCCTTGTGTCTTTGCTGCCACATGGATGTCCATCCCTTGCCTCCACTGAGATGGCAGACCGAAGGACCTCGCTAGCACACCATCCCTCAAACACTGGCATGCTGCCAGGAGGCTTATCTCTAGCGAGCCTGGTTTTATCCCTTTCCCCCCTCAAATCTAGTTTAAAGCTCTTAATCTTAACATCTCAATCTTAACATCAGGGTGCAAATGAGCCAAACATTCATTTTTCTGTCCATCCGTTCCACTACTGAGGTTCAGGCAAAGTACAGTACTATGACAAACTGGCTAGTAACAGCTGTGAAGTACAATATCTTCCAAACAAAAAAAGCATATATAAATGCATGGCATATGTTGCCTTTTGTGCAGACTTTATCTGGACGCAGGATAAAAAAAATCATCTTGGCCCCAAAACTAAGTGTTTTGTTTCTTTAAAACAAATTAATTCTAGATTTTCAATCACTCAAATTTTAACAGTCACAACAGGGACCAGAGCTTGGTAGAGAATGAGCGTCACTTGATGTATGCTGGGAAAGTTGTTGTTGAAAACTTGCTGTGTTATGAGGGGTGAGGCCAAAAATTTAAAAACAAAGAAAAATCCCACCCCCAAAACCAAAGAAACAAAAAAGAAACAGGTAGAAATAACATAGAGTTATTCTTTCATTTGACAAACTAATCCTTCAGAGAAGAAAAAAATCCATAAAGTTTGCTCGGTCTACGTATCAAGAAAAAGAAAGTTTGAATATTACTGGAAAAAAGAAACTGGGATAATTCTTATCCAAACTGTGAGTTTGATTGGTTATTTCTACTATGGGTTGTCATGCCTGAGGTCCTGGAGGAAGGAATGGAAGAGAAGGTGCTCTGAAAACAAACAGAAAGCGAGGCAAAATATATGCTCATGCTGAGCCATTTCCTTAAAAAAAAAAGATAGTCTTGTGCCATGACTGATTAACTGGAGGGTTGTCTAATCATTGTCACAGATACCCAGATAATCGTTAAGCTTGATGTTCATATCAAATCGTATTGTGGTGACTGCTTCGAATTCCTTCACTAGACCAGAAAAGGACTTACAGTACCTTATAAGTTAAACTTTTGCTACCCTGCTTGTCCAACAGAGTTCAGATGCATGTTGTGTGCTTTTCAGAAGGTTGTGACCTGTCATACGGTTGTCAAATAGCTTCCTTAGAACAAAAAAAAAAGTCTATTTAGCAATAAGGACAAATACTAGAGAGAACACAAAAGTAAACAAGTTGCCCACATACCTATCATAGCCCCAAATACCTACCATTTCATCATGGGCCTTGAGAAACCTTTCACAAGTTCAGAGCTCAAAGTTAATTTTTCTCTTTTGCTGTTCTCCCCAAAGGAGTGCACCTCTTAAACCCGCACAGAGGGGTAGTGTCGTTCCACTTTTTTCTTGGATTTTGGTCTTCTTTCACGAAAACAAATTTTATGGTCAGGCTGGAGAAGCTGGGAAAATAATCAGAGTTCTTAATGTGAGCATTGGCACTTTATCATTCCTTAACTGTTTGTTGGTGGGTGCCTATTTTGCACTTATTTTTTAGAAAAACATCCGCTCTTGATAGAAAATATTTCCAGCATATGTGGTAAGGTGCTTTAATGCGTAGTTACTCACATTGCTGAAAAGTCAGCATCTTTACTTCTAATCTGAATTCATATAACTTTGGGAGTCACCTCTTGTCCTCGTACCATTTCTCCATGTTATACTGGAATATCCTCCACCATCACATTTCTGCTCCTTGTAGAGTCATTTAGAAATGTCTGAGGGCAAGTTATCCTGTATCTGTGCCGTTAGTAAGCTAACCAAGCCAAAATTTTAAATTCTTTTGCTAGGAGACACATTTTTCATTTCATTGGTCATTCTCATAGCCTTCCTTAGAAGATTCCAATTTCTAAACTCTTATCCAAACAGGTTCAGTATGTTCTGAAATCCATGTATTAGAGAAAGATTACCTTTATTCAGACACAAGTGGATTGTTTGGGTAATGTTTTTGGATTGTTTGGATACATGCTTTTGCAGTACACCTCTACAAAACTGTGTGGGAAATGAAGCCAATTATTCTAAATACCAGAGTCACTATGGAAGGAAAGAACATGGCTAGATTCCTCAGAAGCTTCTTGGAAACTGTGTGCAAAAAGCAACTAAGCCAAACATGCTTATGTGGGAAAGATCCAAGAAGTTATAACACGATTTTAAGAGAGCCCTTAGTCTGAAACATCAAAACAATGTATTTGGATAATTGTTTATATATGGAGATGTTTCCGACTGACAGTTCCTGGTTAACTCCATGTGCTGGTATTCACATCACACAAAAAACACTGTCCACATATGGAGATAACCAGAAACAGTTACAGAATCAACGCTAGTTTAGATGTGAGGCTGTGGCCAGAGCTTTCACACTGCACTTGATAGTGCTAATTAGGAAGGTTCGACTTTTCCAGCAGCTTTCTCCACCTTGGAGAATGACGTTTGTCTGATTTTGCATCAATTATATTTTGAAAAAGCTTGAGGAGCTCACACAACTCTAAAAAAAAAAAAAAAAGAAGAACCATATGGAAAGAGTCTAATGCAGTACAAGTATCAGACTGTGGGAGTCCTTAAAGAAAATAAGTTTATGCCTACCATGACTGAGTTGCTAGGAAAGCTTTTAATGTCTTACAACTTAAAGGGTTTTAGCATAACAAATCAGAAAGATGGAACTTATTTACTGATTGAATTCTGTGGGAAAATACTGCAGAAATGTTATCCTTGGATGTGAAAGGTTAGCGTTTGTACAGAGTACCCAGAAAACACGGAGGAAATTCCAGTACAGGGAATACAAGCCATCTTACTTATGATTTGGACTGAAAGAAACTCTGGAAAAGCACCCAGCGAATGCTCAGGGCACTCTTGCCTGTGCTCCTAAACAGGAAAACCAAACAAAAATCTCAGCATTAGTGACACTAAATAAATTCGTTCAAAATAGTAACATCTGTTGCCTTTCATCTAACCATACTTCCCAGCAAGCCGTTATACTCAAAACTCACAATATTCCCAGTCTCAAACTCTCATCTCATTACGATTTGTTCATACACATGGGCTTTTGAACAAGTCCACTTCATGAATAGGAAGCATGAGATATTGAATAAGGAACTGGACTGAATTTGGGAATAGCTCAGACTGTGGCTTGGTGCTGTATGCCCAGTGGGGCTCAGACCAGTATCTGAGCATCTATCTGCTTAGATCATCAGATGGTAGCTTAGTATCTTCTCATGACTCCCAAGTCATTATTCATGTTTTGCACTGAAGCCTACAGTTAGGCTTCAGAAATATTTTGATTGCCATGTGCAGAGCATGAGCGGATCTGAAGTGCTGTCAAGGTCAGTCTTCCAATGATAGAGAATTAATGATGTGAGTCAGTCATGTTCCTAAGATTTTTTTCTCCACAATGTTGGACTGAAGTTACCTATGCACAGGTTAGCTTCTCTTGAGAAAGCTTAGGTTAAATGAAAGTGATTGAGCATCGAAACAATCTTCAAGCCACACAAAATCATGCATGTATCTCAAGTCTAATGTATCAGTTACTTCAAGCAACAGATTTCTGCATGTGTCCAGACGTCAGATAAGAGGCAACACATCAAATACACCCCAGAGTAACACAGCACTGAAGATTAGCCCTACATGTTGGGTAGCATTTATCCTATGCAATTTTACATCTTTGTTGTATGATAAGAAGAGTTTCTCCTGGAAACGGCAGATTTTTTTCCATTGAATATAAAGGGAGTTTAGAGTGACTAGTTTAGATTTAGAAAATTAATTTTAAATGTCTAAGTTAATTAAAATAAATCTTACCACCATATCATAGTCTTTGAAGAAAAATTGTCATAGACTCTGCTGCTATACGTAGTTAGAATAATCCCAGCAGAATACAAAAACTTAGTTCCAAAAGGTGTTTTTAGGAATTGGATCAAAAAACGAATCTGAAATATCCACAGAGTTGCTAACATCAAAACCTTCTCATCACTATGGAAACAAATCCAGTGGGAAATGACTGCATATTTCTTTTATGTACCAGTAATTTCTAACAACATAACTTCAACCAGTCCTCAGTTAGCGAAAACACTGTTCGCAGTATTTTTAATCTGAGGTCATATTCAGAATGTCTGGTCAATTTATTAAGGAAATATCTGTCTGCATACAGATGAATGTGCTAAATATAGCATAGGTTAACTTCATATAGATGTGACTAAGGATAAGCTGTAAAGATACAAACACAGAAACTGAACTAAACAAGCTTACTAAAATATCAGTGTAGTTGTTTAAGAAAAAAGTGCTATCTTACTCTCCCCAAAACAAAAACCACAAAACCAGTGTCAGATATGACTAAAAAAGGTGCATGAAATATAAGACCAATCATAACCTGAAAGAAGTAACTGTGAGTAAGTCCAGTCAAGAAGTGCTGTAACAGAATTTGCCACTATGACACAAATCACAGGAAGACCAGAACTAAAGCAGCTCTACGTAAATTTTAGTGGTTGTGGCTATGTTACTATGCTAATCTGATTCTCATTTCTCATAAAGTTCCTTAGTGTAAATGAGGATCTGATCTTAGCAATTTATAAAACCTACACACAAAGGCACACAGCCTGCTCACTTATACACTTGCTTCAGCACCTAATCTGGTATCATTATATTACCCATTTTCTAGTTAATTCCAGACTTCATGTGAAATAATTTAATAATGCTTGACTATATCTTTTCTCTTCAAGGCATATCTAATCTCATAGTTACCTATATTGACACTTGTTGCCACATCCAGAAGACACGCAATTTTTGAAATGTATTAAATCCCAGTAACATATCTGGTTGTCTATTTTACCGTTCTTTCCTGACTCACTTCTGCACTCTAATGAGCCTCCTATTTATTTTATTTGTTGATCCTTTTAAAAGTTACAGCATTACGTCTTCTACAAAAGTTGACTGAATTATGGCAAATGTAACATTCACTAATTGACCAGTGAACAATATTCCCATTTGTCATGGTTTAACCCCAGCCAGCAACTAAGCACCACACAGCCGCTTGCTCACTCCCCCACAGTGGGATGGGGGAGAGAATCAGAAGGGTAAAAGTGAGAAAACTCGTGGGTTGAGATAAAGACAGTTTAATAGGGAAAGCAAAAGCTGTGCACGCAAGCAAAGCAAAACAAGGAATTCATTCCCTACTTCCCATCGGCAGGCAGGTGTTCAACCATCTCCAGGAAAGCAGGGCTCCATCACGTGTAACGGTGACTTGGGAAGACAAACACCATCACTCCGAACGTCCCCCCCTCCCTTCTTCTTCACCCAGCTTTATATGCTGAGCATGACATCATATGGTATGGAATATCCCTTTGGTCAGCTGGGGTCAGCTGTCCCAGCCGTGTCGCCTCCCAGCTTCTTGTGCACCCCCGGCCTACTCGCTGGTGGGGTGGTGTGAGAAGCAGAAAAGGCCTTGACTCTGTGCAAGCACTGCTCAGCAGTAATGAAAACATCACTGTTTCCAGCACAAATCCAAAACACAGCCCCATACTAGCCACTATGAAGAAAATTAACTCTATCCCAGCCAAAACCAGCACACCATTCTCAGTTTCTAAGAGGTCACTTTTAGTCTCCACCTAACAGAAGACAGATTCAGCATAAAATTTAGTTTTCTTTCACGTATCTGTGATTAAAATATTGATAAACAAAGTCAGTGAAATTATACTGAAATAACACAGTTCAGATGGTTCACATTTTTTTCTTTTGTTTTATATTTGTGAATAATGAGATGGCCAACTTTAAATTTACAACAGGAACTTGGCTAATGCCTACTCTGTACTCTGCCAGCCAGATTTTGACATATAATATTGGACAAGGTTTCTTGCTGACCCGAAGGGAAGCAGATATTCCTCCCCTGAAGCTCATATTTATTAATTAACTTATTGCAACCATAAGATAAGGAGGGAGGAGGGTCAGAAAATTATAGATTTTTCAAAGAATGGTGTACTAGTAAACTGATTACTTAATATCGATTCTATAATTAAAATTTTCACATCAATATTCTCCTTTAAATAGCACAGAATTCAGCTGGCCACAACAGTATAGCCACAATCAGTATTTCCCTGTCTGTCAATAAAATGGTCTACTCTTAATCCCTCACCATTTAACTGGCAGTATGAGAGCTATTTATTTTTTATTATGCCTCTAGCAGAAGAGTATTACTGTATAAAGAATTCTTCAAATATTCATCTGGCTGAGTATTGGATTATTTTTAAATTATTTTTAACTATATAACAAAGTTGGGATTAATCACTAATTTAATATTAGTCTTAAAGTTAGTAAATTTAAAAAAAATCTTCCCCAATAAATTAAAAAGAGAGAGAGAGAGAGAAAGGGAAATAACAATACTAACAAAGATGAAAATTTGGAATAGAAAAATCTTGTGAGGTGATGTGAAAAAAAACACGACCAACTGAATAAATTAAGCATAACGCATGGTATGACGGCAAATATTTACCATGTATTTTCAGAGTAAATATTAATATTCAGATGAAGCTATTGCTGTCAGTGGATAAACTCCTTTTTTTGAAGCAGAAGAATAAACAACATAAGTTAGTACAAATCCACAGCATTAATTGCAAAAGAATGATATCAAAAATACAGAAGTTATAAAAACTTAATAAAAACAAGGTAAAGAAAAAACAATTTGGATGGTTTTCCAAAGGAAAATAGAATTGTAAGAAAACATTGTCTTATACAAAAAATGCACCTGGTAATTCATTAAAAAAAAATTGTGGAACCGTCTATTCTTAACTATATCTGGAAGTAGCTGCTGAGCATCTGTACCAATGACGTCCATTTTAATACGTACTTTCCTTGGGGACAGCAGAGCCCAGAAAAACAATGCTGTGAGAGCTGCAATATCTTCCCATTGCAATGCCTAGGTTTGTATGTCTGCTTGTTTTTAATAAAACTGCTGTAATTTCTTCCATTTTCTATGGAATCTCATAGACTCTTGGCAGCAGATACAACATTAGCTCATAAGTACCCTCAGTACATCAATATTCACCTGAAGCTACTTCCACAAGTTTGCCACAATCTTTTTAATCACCTGATGCCACATTCTCTAAAATGAAGTCACCTGGCCAGGCCAGCTGGATTTGGCTCTGAGAATTGATGGAGAAATAGATGGGACAGGAAGGTACTCAGAGAATTTTAACTCTGTCCGCTTATCAGAAAACATCTTCATGAGAAACATGAAGGTCTTTAAAACAACCCCTCTTCTAATTAAAGTTAAGATGCATTCATAATATATGCTTAGAAGCATAAAAAGTCTGTTGGATTTTATACAATAACTACAAAGTCTTGACAGACCTCCTTACGAGAGGAGAAGGCAGTTTATACTATCTAGTAAGTTTTGTTGGTGTTAGAAACGAGTTATCCTGTTCGTCAGAAAATGGTTGGCCTCAAACAGGCCAGACAGTTTCTTGGATATAGTTCCTGAAAAGTGATGGCACGTACTGGCCTGCAATTACATTTACACAACATGTAATGTTGGTAGACCAGAGAAACCTGTAACAGTCTTCCGGGGATAACTTTTGCTCTCCATTAGCAAGCATTTACTAACTCCTAGAATGTAGTTTTTCTAACACAGGTAAGAATGTTGCCTTTTATTTTCAGAACTGAGAAGCACTTCAATTAAAAAAAAAAAGTAAATTATTTCTTTAAAATAGAAATTAGTGAATTTAGTGTTCATGACAACTGCCTGTGATAGGTTGACCTTGGCTGCCTGACAGACCCAGCTGTTCTCTCACTTCCCCTCCTCAACAGGACAGGTGGGAAAATAAGATCGAAAAGCTCATGGATCATGATAAAAATGGGGAGATCACTTACCTTCAACCATCATGGGCAAAAAAACCCCTTAACTTTGAGAAAATTAATTTAATGTATTGCCAATTAAAATAGGTAGTAAGAAAAAAAGACAAAAGCTAAAACACCTTCTCCCCACCCACCCCCTTCTTCCCAGGCTCAGTTTCACTCCCTCATGCCCAACTCCCCTACCTCCTCCCACCAACCCCAAGTGGTGCAGGGGGATGGGGAACAGGGGTTGGGGTCAGTCCCTAACAGCTCTGCTCTGCAGCTCCTTCCTTCTCACGTGTCTCCCTTGTCCCAGTGTGGGTCCTTCCGCAGGCTGTAGTCCTTCAGGATAAACCTGCTCTGGCGTGGTGTCCTCCACGAGCTGCAGTTCCTTTGGGAAATATCCACCTGCTCCAGTGTGGGTGTCTTACATGTGGTCCTACACAGGTGCCGGGAAATACTGGCTCCACCACGGTCTTTCCCAAAGGCTGCAGGGGAATCTCTGCTCCAGTGCCTGGAGCACCTCCTCCCCCTCCTTCTGCTCTCACCTTGGGGTTCACACAATGGTTTCTCACTCTCTTTTTTCCCCCTCCTCCTCTGCCTGTGCAGTGTTTTGCTCTTTCATAGATATGTCACCCCAGAGGTGCCCCCGCCGTGGCTGTGGGGCTGAGCCGTGCCCTGGGGGGGTGGGCTGGAGCCGGCTGGAACCGGCTGTGTCCGGCACGGGGCAGCCCCGGCCTCTCCTCACAGAGGCCGCCCTGCAGCCCCCCTGCCAGCGCCTGGGCACTGCACCCGGTACAGTATTATTGAATAGAGAAAATCGTAATTAGTCCACACGGTGTGTGGGCTGCTGATGGCTGTAATGGAAGCATTTCATCCTTATCCATCATCGTTCTTCAACTTGACCCCCGTGCTCACAAAATTTGAGAGACAATATTTTTCACCACCGTTTATTTAGCCTTTAGCCTTTCAATTGATAAGACCAACAGGGATGTCAAATATTAACTGTGGCTATTTCAGAAATGTCATGCTGGGACAGGACGGGCTGCTTCCACAGAAGCCCGCAGACACCCGTCAGGGAGTAACGAGGCTCACTTGCTGCCATCCTGCCCCCATTTCAGTCTCTGAGCAGCTGTGTTCGCCCTCTTCTACATGCCGATCCACTGAGTCATCCAGTGAACCCGGCCTCGCTATTTTAAGACTCCATTGAGCATACGATGTGGCCATAAATAGAAACATGTCTGAAGACAAATAAATACAAAATAAATTGCTCATTTTAGCTCGTTGCAAAAACTGCAGAAAATAACTGTCCTTCCGACGTGAAAGTCAAGGCAGTTTTTTTGCCATTTTTAGCTAGCAGTTCATCTGTTTCCTTTGAATTAAGGAATATTTCTGTACTTCGAAAGCTCTGTAATCTGAATAAATTAGAATCTATTTTGTCGCTTTCCAATATCTTAACAATTTTCCTCTTTTTTGTTGATTTCAGATCATTTCCATTTTAATTCAAAATGGAAATTTTTGTCCAGCTGATAATATTCAAGTTTTCAATTTCTGTAAAAATTAGCCATCTTGTTTGGTTTCTGATGGCAGGAACTGATGAAATACGCAGTCAGTGATTACATCTGCTCATGCTGGCTTGCTTGAGGTTTCAGTCTCTGCTTTACCCTGTATCAAACAGATGTTTCTAACACCATGTGAGCATGGCTTTAGCTGGAGGTGACGGGGGCACAATGGTGTTCAGGACAGATATCTGATCTACTGAGACATCTGTGAGTATTTTGGGAAGACACACATTGGTGCAGTTTAAAGAGATGTCTCTTTGTACAACTTAAGAACACTTTCAGGCCATTGAAAGCATGGAGAAATTGGTGTTTTATGGCAAAAACCTGTAAGCTTTGGAAGGGTTAAAGCGTTTCAATGTTCAGTTATAAAGCTCTCACAGCCCCACTCTGTAGGTGTGACAGTTTATGAAAGCTGAAGCTCTTTTCCACAAAAAGCAGCAGAAGGACCGTACTCAAATTTAAAACAGGGAGTGTAAATTATGACAGGCAAAATACAAGACACAACATTACAGGGAATTTGAAAGGCAGTACTAGAAGTCATACAAGCAAGTATTGATAGAACAGCAGAAGTAAAACCTCTAAAGTAATTCTGGCTTTGTTTGGCCCAAAGGAGCAAGTTAAACAATTTAGGTAGAAAACCATCAGAAATGTCCTTGCCTTGGTATCCCAAGGTATTTGTTCACTCTACACCTATTATCAATCGAAAGTTATTTTTATGTGTCATCTTGATGAAGACTCGGTAGGGAAACATGCACATTCTTCTTGTGTGTTTGCATGAGGTCTGATGAGCACTGTCTACGTTTACATGAATCACAGCTCGTAACAAAATTAGATGCCCAGGCTTGGGCATCCTCATTCCAGTCAGAATAAGTCTTTTCCTTCTGAAGAGGTTAATGGTTTTTTTAAAGTTAAATGAAGTACTAGGTATTTCAGTAAGAAGTTTTGTTTGCACTCTGCCCAGGAGATGATTCACTCTAGCCCAGGGACAGCAGTGCTGTCAACACCAGGTAAGGGCCATCCATAATCCTTTGGGGGAAGTATTAGAATTAGAAATGCATAATGAATTTTTGAATCACACAAAAACATTAGGGAAGAGATTTGAATCTGAACATAACAGAAGAAAAAGAAGGAAACGGCATGAAAGGAACTAATGATTTTATATCATGATTCTCTTTGTTGAAAGCGATGCCCAGGATGGAGGCCAATCTTTTCACATTAAGTTAAGTTAAGGCCCCACTGAACACAAAAGCACCTGAAGAGACAGTTAGGGAACTAAATGATTAATTAATATTACAGCATAGAGCATCCATGGCATAACGTGCCAACTTTCATCTGACAGTTTTGAAAGAATTTAACAGTTAAATAGTTGAGCTGCTTAGTTATAAAAATCAGTGACAAATTTGAAGATTAGATCAATGACAACCTTTAATGTACCACCAAAAATGAACACAGTGGATCTGAACAGGAAGCCGGAAAGTATAATTGGAGTGAGAATTATAAATCACCTTGTTAAAAGCATATGGGTTTGTAATGGGCAATAATACTTGTAATATTTCAGCTAAACAGCCAGTAAAGAATATCTAACTTATTTACCTGGACTTCAGAAAGCATTTCAAACAACCCGATAAACAAGTAGTTATAGAATTAAATAGACACAGGGTAAGAGATAACGAACCTCCAAGGTAAGAAACTGGTTAACTTCTAGAAACAAGATATACTCCACAGACTTAGGTGTCTTAAATAGCCTTTTTATATACACCTGCAAAGTTCCTTTTCATCATAGAAGAAAGAAGGAAGGGAAAAACTATATAACCAAAAACTTAAGATTAATCCACAACATTACAGAACTAGTCCAGTAGGCTGCAAATTGTCAAAGAAACTTTGTTTCTGAGGAAGTTAAGATTGCTAAAAACACATTCCACTCTCTGTGCAACCTCTTGGAGACTACTTAAGTAACTACTTGGGAAAAAAAAAAATATTTGAACACTGACATGGAAAACTGATCCATGTGAAAAACTGTGACAACAATGTCTTAAATAATGCCATGCCTTAATAAGGAAGTCTGACCTAGTCACTTCAAACATATTAATGAATAATATTACAATGGAGTTGTAAGGGGATGTACATGATAAAAATAATAAGAGTCATGGAAACCCCTCTATAAGAGGTGAGACTGAAAGACTGGAAGAGATATATAAAATAATGGTTAAGAAGGTATTCTGTTTTTACTTACCTCAGCGTACTAGAAGTTGTATTTGCATGGAAAAAAGGAACATAAGAAAATATTTGTTTATAAACTGTGTAAATAACCTATGTAAAGAATTGCCACATGATACGTAACAGTATAACAGTATTAAAAGCATGTTTATATGGAGTCACCACAGATAAAATCACTTATAAGGGGAACAGCTATTGTGCTTTGGGGCATAATCAAACCAGGAAACAATGGGCTAGAAAGAAAGTTGGTGTTGGGGAAATAATACTTATGTCTGCTAAGTATATCTGGGCTTCCTGCTTCGCACATTAGTAAGCTCTTGTGATATAATGTTGTATGTTCTCTCAAATCGTAAGCCAAAAACACTGTCTCTGGCTGGGTTTATTGTTTGCTCTGTTCCCAAGTGAAACATTTCTTTTTGTAACTCTTTAGTTTCCTACATTATTCTAGCAGCTCAAGTGGGCCCTGGAGATCCTACATCCTGCATCTCAGAACACCATCAGAGCTGTACAAAATTGGTCACCCTTTTAGAAATTTTCTGACTTCACAGGATTCTTTTTTTTTTTGCAATTTTTTTTTCTTCTAGTTCAATATGTCATTGCTTTTATTTGGCACTATAAATCTGTCAGTCATGTAATCTCTAACTTCAATGCATTTTAGCTCCCTGGGCTGTTTTGGGGATTTGAGAGTTTGCGGAGAGCTCAGGACAGCTTTCCACATGCATTCTGCTTGTTATGGAGCCCTGTGCCAGCTGAAGATTATCGTCCCAGCTGACCAGGACTGTGTTGCAGTGGAGTTGAAATCTGAGCACCCCCAGACCCATCTAGAACCACCTAGCTGGACTGCTGATGTTGAATGGATTAGCTTAGTGTCATTACAAACTGCAAATGGCAAAGAAGAGACAATCTCTGAATCCTTCCCTGTTAGACTATGTCCAAACTGGAGCCTCTTGTTTCCCTTTTCTCCATAAGTATTAGAGAACTTGATCTGTAGACAGCGACAAAAAACTTTCTCGGTACAGGTACTGGGCTGCCCTCAGGTTGGTTATTCAAGAATGGTGTCCAGAGTCTGGGCAGGCCATAATTAGGGGACTAAAGAAACTGTAAATCAACTGCTTCAGAGCTCTTTGGTCTTCTCTTGCTCACAATTAGCTTAGAAGTAGCTGTCTGATAACTTGATTTTTTCTTTTATAAGGTGTTTTGTACCAGGAGGTGCTGGTTATTTTTGGATCCCAACAAGAAAGCCACACAGACTTTCAAGAAAGACAACTATTTTATTAACATCCCAGAAAAGATATACTAAGTTACAAAATCTTACACCCATTCTGATTCTGGGAATGTTGTGACAATGCAGCATCTGCCAGACCTCTGGTCAGGGCATGACACATGGCACATATCTTGTCCATGGTGAGGTTCACCAGCATTGCAGTCTTTAGAGTTCTCACTTGGTTTTCCTACAAGTAAACAACTCTATTCATCATTTCTGCTGTTGAGCAAAAGGATGTTTATATGAAAACATGCTGCTTCACTTCAAGGTAAAGACAAGGACATGCCAGTGGCGTCATCACTGAATGATCCTACGTCAAGGGATTTGTGCAGTACAGCACAGTCCTAAAGGCCAAATAATACATGCAGTAAAGCACATGCCTGCGCCTACTCGGGTCAGCTGCTGTGTGGATCAATAACTCTTCATCGTACAACAGTCTTTGGTTAGGATCACTACAGAAGGACAGTATCTGGGACTGAAAAAGTCAAGCAGTCACTTTGCCTTCTTGGATATCCATTATAGGATTATAGTCCTCATAGGACGCGGGCATTTATTTAATTTATCTGTTTAGGTTCCCTCATCAGAAAGAGGCATTTTGTTTTAAAGTCTGAAGAAACAGCTACGTCTTTTGGTTTATTACACAGTCCCCAGCTGACACTCTCCTTCCACAGTAAGACATACAGCTTTTCTGTAAATTCACACTTTTTTATAACTTTCTTATCATTTTCAGTATGATATCTGAAATTATAGGTATAGCCAGGTGGAATACCATGGCAGCGATACTTCTCTACTGAGGTCCTCTGGGCGATTTTTCCAACAGTGCTGAAATGATGCAGGGCATGGAAGAGTTCAATACAAACATGACTTTTTCCTTGTGAGCCTTAGGCCACAACGTGAGTGATGATCACGAACTTCTGATCAGTTTCACTTTAATCAGAAAATATGAATGCTAAGCTTTTGCCTAAGTTATTTAGAACCCTTTAAAATCTCTCTAAATTCAGAGGGTTTTGGGATTAGTTTTCTGTTGTCTATGCATGTTGATCATGTATCATCTTTCTCCTCCAAAACAAATAACATGGAAAGAGCATGATGATGACCCTTTTGCATTCACATACTCTCTCTCTTTTTGCCATGGTTGTATTAAAATAATGATATCTTTTTACCTTGATTAGGATTGTAGGATCATAGGATAACTAAGGGTGAAAGGGACCTCAGGAGGTTTCTAGTTCAACCTTTTGCTTAAAGCAGGGTCAGCTATGAGATCAGGCCAGGTTGTTCAGGGCTTTATGCAGTCAGGTCCTGAAAAACTCCAAGGATGGAGGCAGCTAAGTAGAGAGGGATAGTCCCTTCCCAATCTGCTGGCTGTGCACCCAAGCATCCCAGCACAGGATGCTCTTGGCCATCCCTGCTGCCAGGGCTCACTGCTGGCTCAAGCTCACCTTGCTGCCCACCAGGACCTCTTCAGCAGAGCTGCCCCCTGGGCAGGCAGGCTCCAGCTGGGATCGCTGCAAGGAGATTCATTTCATTTGAAATACTGATCTGAAGAGTTGTTCTTATTGTGGAAGAGGGATGTTAACAATTTACTGACTCACCATAATAGCATTATCAGTGACACCGAAGCTCACAGAAGTTAATCCATCTCCCCACAGTTCACCAGCCTGTGAATGAATATCTTAGTAGTTGCCTCAAAGTACATGGTGATAATGGATTCCTGTTTCAGTCCAACCTTTTCCAAAGGGTTTCAGATCAATTTACTACTGCTTCCAGTGTTACTTTAATAGTTAACATTCTTCAATAAGTCTGATATCTTACGCTGAGATACACATTTTTACAACTCACTGACAGATGAGACACCTATATCTTTTAACGTTACACTCTATCACGGAAATGAATGCACAAAGTATTTTTTTTCTTGTGGTTTTTTCTTTCATTTGCCATGGCAACTTCTCCTTCAATCCACCCTTCAGTCAAATTCTGGTACACAGAGTACTGTCAATATTACTGTTAACTGTGAAGCCTTGCTTGGTGTGAACTCGTAATCTTCTGAAAAACTTTATACGTAGCTTTGCTTTGTATCCAGTGCTGTACCTGAAGATCCTTCCAACTGAACATTTGTTAATGACACTCTGAATGTTGCCTCGATTAACACGTCTGCCTGTTTACTAGATCCGTTTTGATACTCTTGTTTTACCTGATGACTCTTTGTCTACTTTATTACAGCTTTCTCATTTCGTTAGTAATGACTACCTTTGCACCTACCATTCTTTTAACCCTTGTGGATTATTACCAGGCATGTAGCAGAAATCACATCTTTCATCTGAATTTCCTACTGGCACTTTTTGAAGAAAATCTGTAAACTCCTTTACAATTCTTATTTATAGTTCACAATGTTTGGGAAATGATTATAAGTATTGTCTGAACTTATTATTTCTTCAAGAGCAGATCATTTCAATTTTTACTTATCAAGTTGCTTCATTTTTTGTCCATCCAAGGAGTTAATTTATTTTGCTTTGGTAATTTATTTTACTTCATGGTGGTAATATCTTGTTTCTTTCTCTTTATAAACAGATTGCATGATGTTTACTTAGGGTGGCCTTAAGCATTTTCATTTTTCCTGGTTTTATTTATTTTATTTTTTTACTATTGCTCCATTTCTATGCCACAGGCAAAGTTCAATGTTTCAAAAAAAGGCTCTTCATATAAAATTAAATCTTTTAAGAATGGCTTTAGGTCAACTCTAATACTCTCATGGTGCATATGAGAAAAAAAGAGAAGTGGAAAAGTGTAACAGAAACAACTGAGCCTGATATTTTAGACCTAAATATGGATTCTGTATGCTGTGATGGAAACCTAACCTTTTCAAGGTTTCTTGAGCTATTTTTTTAAATGGAGATGGATGGCTTTATGTTCAAAATAATAAAATTTTAGGATTCTTCTAAATTTAAACAAGGAGAGATCATGTCTCTACCCAGTTTAGGTGTTCCAACCTTGGACTTGTTTCCTGAATCACACATATATTTCTGGCTTTCAGTAACCCCACTTGGTTCTGTTTTCATTCAGATATCCCAGCCTAATAAAACTTACCTTGCTTTCTTGTGTAGAATTGCCAAGCCACCTGTGATCCTGTGATCTTCTAAACAGGGACTTGCCAGGTTTGAAATTTTCCAAGGCTGTTTGTCTAGGACTTCCATTTTCAGTAGGCTGCACCAATTCAGTTTCCATAATCTTTGCTGCATATTGTTCTCCTGTCACTTGTGATCATCCTACCTCTTGTAGTCTGAAAAATAACAAAATTCTTCTCGTTAGCAAGACTCAGACTGCCTTTCCATTTAACTCTTTATAAGGTGTGTGGTTTGTGAGAACTAAGTCTGGGTTTGACAATCCAGGTAGAGAAACCTGGGCATTCTTTTTTTAAACTTTGTGGAAATGGGCTCAGATTGTTCCTGCTGCAGGTAATAGTAAATGAAATTGCTATAGCTTACAGTCGCTTGATCACACCTTGTGATGTGCAAGGATACAGTCAGTGCTAGGTCAGCCTGCTCTCATTTCAGGCAACAAATTCTCAGTCTCCACCATTCTGTGGCTTGTTCAGCTGCATTCCTCTAAATGGCCTGGAACAAATAGTCTCACTGGAGCTTCCAGATTCGTTACACCCTTAATCACAAACTCAGCTATTTAAGGAGTACTTTGTTTATATTGGGAATCTTTTTTTTTTTTTAAAAACAAGCTTCTCATGGATTGTGACTGCCATGGTCCATAGCTATGAGCCAGCCCCCCTGCTAGCTGTCACTCACACTGCAATACTTGACTCGGTGCCGTCCTTCTCTTCTTAAAGGAACTGTTCCCAGTCCTCATGCTACGTTGTTCATATCATTATTAAAAGACAAATCAATATATTGACTGTCTCACTAAGAATTAGCAGCAAGAAGTTCTTTGCAAAGACTTTCTAGGATTGGTCTCCTTTGACTTGCTGACATCTTTTTCCGAAAATTTTGTCAGTAAGAGATATGTTTGTGGGGGTTTTAGGAACAATTACCTATGTAAGTGTTAACCTCAGTTTATGTGTGCCAAACAGAAGTAATCTCAATTTATACATGGGCATTTCATCATGTAACAAATACACAATGAAATTTCTCTCTGGTGAAGTCAATGGCAGAACCATATTTGTTTTACCAGCACCAGATTTTCAGTCAAAATACCTCTCTCAGTGCAAGACGAAAAAGAGTATTCTTGCATTTACCAACACAGAAATAGTATAAGGATATCCTTTCAGTATGTGAGTTATGGTGTGTTTGTTATCTAACAAAATTGTCTCTGTATCATGTCTTCATAACAGAGGAAAATTAATATGTTTGCTGACAGACCTCTTCTAGCTAAGAGCTGATCTATCACTTATGAAGAGTTTCCAACTTTCTGAACTGAACACAGAGGCTGAGTCACATGTAGCTGTATACAGGTGCAATAGGTCCAAGTGTGGGCAAACAAAATATCTGCTAGGAATCATCTGTCCCTTACCCAAAGTGTGGGATGTAATTGCTGCCAACTCACAAATATGAGATATCTTCAAAAACTGAACCACTACTTAGACACACACAAGTCTATGGGGCTGGATGGGATCCACCTAAAAGTACTGAGGGAGCTGGCAGAAGTGCTCACCAAGCCACTTTCAATCCTTTATCAGCAGTCCTGGCTAACTGGGGAGGTCCCAGTTGACTGGAGGTTAGCAAATTTGACGCCCTCTACAAGAAGGGCTGGAAAGAGGATCCAGAGAACTACAGACCTGTCAGTCTGACCTCGGTACCGGGGAAGGTTATGGATCATATCATCCTGAGTGCCATCACACAGCACTTACAGGACAACCAGGTGATCAGGCCCAATCAGCATGGGTTTATGAAAGGCAGGTCCTGCTTGACTAACCTGATTTCCTTCTAAGACAAGATGACCCACTTAGTGGACGAGGGAAAGGCTGTGGACGTTGTCTGCCTAGACTTTAGTAAAGCCTTTGATACGGTTTCCCACAGCATTCTCCTGAAGAAACTGGCTGCTCATGGCTTGGACAGGCGTACTCTTTGCTGGGTAAAAAACTGGCTGGATGGCCAGGCCCAAAGAGTTGTGGTGAACGGAGTTAAATCCAGTTGGCGGCTGGTTACAAGTGGTGTTCCCCAGGGCTCAGTATTGGGGCCAGTTCCGTTTAATATCTTTATCAACGATCTGGATGAGGGGATCAGTGCTCCCTCAGTAAGTTTGCAGACAACACCAAGCTGAGCAGGAGTGTTGATCTGCTGGAGGGTAGGAAGGCTCTGCAGAGGGACCTGGACAGACTGGATTGATGGACCGAGGCCAATTGTATGAGGTTTAAAAAGGCTAAGTGTCGGGTCCTGCACTTGGGTCACAGCAACCCCATGCAACTCTACAGGCTTGGGGAAGAGTGGCTGGAAAGCTGTCCAGAGGAAAAGGACCTGGGGGTGTTGGTTGATAGCTGGCTGAACATGAGCCAGCAGTGTGCCCAGGCGGCCAGCAGGAGTAGGGAGGTGATCGTGCCCCTGTACCCGGCACTGGTGAGGCCGCATCTCGAATCCTGTGTTCAGTTTTGGGCCCCTCACTACAAGAAGGACATTGAGCTGCTGGAGCTTGTCCAAAGAAGGCCAACGAAGCTGGTGAATGGTCTAGGGCACAAGACCTATGAAGAGTGGCTGAGGGAACTGGAGTTGTTTAGCTTGGAGAAAAGGAGGCTGAGGGGAAACCTTATTGCACTCTACAGCTACCTGAAAGGAGGTTGTAGCAAGGTGGGTGTTTGTCTCTTCTCCCAAGTAACGAGCGATAGAACAAGAGGAAATAGGCTCAAGTTGCACCAGGGGAGATTTAGATTGGATATGAGGAAAAATTTCTTTACTGAAAGCGTTGTCAAGCCTTGGAACAGGCTGCCCAGGGAAGTGGTTGAGTCACCATCCCTGGAGGTATTTAAAAGACGTGTAGATGTGGTGCTTAGGGACCTGGTTTAGTGGTGGACTTGGCAGTGCTATGTTAACGGTTGTGCTTTGTGATCTTGAAGGTCTTTTCCAATCTAAACAATTCTACGATTCTATGATTTTGTTGCTTGAAGTTTTGGAGAGAATTCTTGATGTATTCTTTATACAAAGCAATGGTGTTTTATGTCCATCCATCTATGAACAGTTTGATGAAGGTTATTTTGGGAATATGGTTGATACTGATTTGTGAATACTCTGCACCTATCTCCCCATCCAGACACTGGACTTTTCTCCAGAGACTTTACATGCTGGGAAGGAGACAGAGAAATGAAAGATCCCCTGATAGCCCCAAAGGAAAAAAATATCATAGGTGCCTGAAATCCTCTGAGATTGCCTTATGTGCTATTCATTCCAGACAAATAAAATATGCAAGATGGGAAAACACCTGGTACAGTCTTGGATCTCACTAAGGTTTTGACTTTCTCAAATGTTCCTGCCTTCTGTCGTCATTCCTGTTTATGTATTGCAACTGTGATTTGCATTTCTGTCATCCTCCAAAGCATGACTACAAATTAACAGTTTTTCGGTAAAATTATTCCAGTTCTTCTCCTAACGATATGCCCACATTTTCCTTGTCTGTTCTTGGTTTTAATCTACTTTTAACTCTAATCTCTCTGTCCCAATGATTTGATTCCAGTCCCTTCTGTTTTCTCTTCACCTTTACTATTACTTTCCTCCACCCAGTCATCCTTACCGCCAAAGTCTTTGCTTTGCTTTTTGCCTGAAGAAAACCCTGTTCTGGATCCTATGTACTAAGCACAATCTTATCGCCCTTGTATTGTTTGGCAGTGGTGTTGAGCTGGTTCTTGCCACTTTCCAGACATAATTTTGAGGCTGAACTGAGAGAGAAGGAGCTCAGGGAAAGGGGTCAGAGATATAGTGAAATACTTTTTGTTTGTTTTTTTCCTCTGTTTCCCTTCAGAAATAAAACGGAAAGAGTCAAAAGGTGGAAATGCATTTCGTAAATTTGAGGTCAGCAACATACTATGAAAGATATGCATGTGGTATACAGAACATTCTTGTATTTTGATCCTTTTTTGACAATAACTACCTGTAAAAATGAAGCAGGGAACAAGATAGGTGTTATTACCATCAGTTATTAGTTTACCACGGGATAAAAAAACCCAACAATGTAAGCATGTGGAAGCTGTAAAAAAGTATCCACAATAGAGGTCAATTTAGGGAGATATACATGGTGGAAAAAAGGCTCTAGGTCTAAATGCAAGGCTAAAAGGAATGTGATAGTTCCACACAAAGGAATATAGGCTCCCCCCAAACCAGAAGAAGAGCTGGACCACTGCAAAGCCAGGACAAAAGCCCCTTTCCCTAAGTGACTCTGAGTACCTAGGTCTTATGTCCTGTTTAACACCAGTTGGGAAAGAGAAGATGCATGGCCACTTATCATCTTATTAACTAGTAGGCCAGAAACATTATACATTACTTGTAGACCTCATTGAACTACACAGATTTGAGGTAGCCACCTGTATTTAAAGTTCTTTGGAGAGTCGTCCTGAAATTAAGTTTTCCCATGTGTGCCAAGGATGAAGACTGTGGCACTTAACTGTAGGACTGGAAGCTGGCTTCCTTGGGGACCAGCTATGCACAGTGGCCTCTACCTTGTAAATACCTCAATTTCTTAGAAGATGTGTTCCTTAACCAACTACCTGCAAATGCCTTTGCAGTATATTTGTTCTCTTCTTTTCTTTTTCTTTTTTTTTTTTTTTTGAGCAGATGTTTTCAGCTTTTGTCCTTACTTTTTCTAAACATTTTGTGGTTTCCTGATGACAGAACAATAAAAACCTCACATAGATGAGTATGAGAGTATACTCTGGATTGTTCAATTTGAAACAAGCTAGGAATTCCCAAGTTTCAGAGTTAAATTTTATGTGCCAGAGTAATCACAGTAAGGGGGTGGCTGGGACTCTCTAACTCCAGGTGCTGGAGTGGAAAGATACTTAGTCATCATAAGAGGTCAGATATGAGCTATTATGCTAGTTAAATTAAAAAGACACCTATATTACTGGAACGTATCTCAGAACATTGATTCATTCTATTGAATGGGAACAGAAGTTGTTTAATTGGGACAGTACATCATGGTGTGGTAGAGCAATCCAGTGGAAAAGGTACAGGAGAGAATTAAGAAGACTCAGGTATATACTTTAAGCTATTTTTGCAGTCTCAAGCAAATTTCCTAGCTATTATTGGTATAATAGAATGATGTATAAGAAAATTATGTATAAAGAAGCGACTTGTGATCTGGTCTCACTTGTAGGTGAGGGGATGGCCCCACCCACACACTGTTTTGTGTACAGTATTTGTACAAAATGTTGCAAAAACAGTAAGAAATAAAAGGAGCTACATCTGCCTAATTTACCAAAAGGGAGATCAAGATGTGGTTTTTATTTTGGAGTTTTGTTTTGGTTCTTTGCCACATCCTAACTGAGGAAGCCAGAGATTTCAGTGTGGTGGGAGGGCAAATCCTTAAATTAGTTCTGCCACCAAAAAAAGTGTAATTGTTTCTTTAGTTAGCAACACATTTTTCTCCTTAGTTTCGCATTGTCAGATAGTAGTGGTTAAGTCTTGTGACTGACAAGCTGTGAAGTAATGCCTGTTGCTGAAGTCTAGGAACAACTGAAATGATTCCTCTCCATCTTTTGCCCATAACATGGGGCTACAGAGTAGCTTAAATTCCTAGTGTATAGATATATAATTTTTCTTTAAACAACAGCTAAGTAGAAGTCAAAATATTAGCATCTGTATAAATAATTGTCTTGGTAAATGAAGAATTTACTTTATGTTTAGAAATTTTGCATAAGGAAAGGAAAAGTTATTTTCTAGCAAGAAACCCAAAAGTTGTGGTTTTTTCCCCAAGAAACAATCACTAAGTGTTATAAGCTTTTTATGAGGACATTGACTTTTCTAAGGGCAAACATCCTCATATTACTTTTTACTACACATTTAAAATGGAAAATGTCCTGTGGCAAAAATATATATCTATATTGAAGTTAAAGGTATTCTACTAGAAACTGCAAAATTTTTATACTTGTGATAGTCTGTGAAGAACAGAAGCTCACCCTTCATCATCCTCCAACTCCTACAGTAACCCAGGGGTTCTCCCGACCTCAGAGCAGCCGTCCACCCCTCCTATGGAAGACTCAGGGTGCTGCTTAGTGTACATTTTCTCCAGAGCCCAAACTGTTTAAAAGGTTCTTATTTTTATCTGTCCCAGTGTGGTAATTCCCACAAGGCAAATAATTTGCCACCCTTCAATTGTGCTTAGGCACACAGCATAATTTTTCGTGGCATTGCGCTGTTTGAAAGGCAATGATGTCAGTGAAATGATCCAAAGTAAATTGGAACAACCGAAATGATGGGGGTAAAAAATATAACAAAGGGGCAATTGCAAGCTTCTGGAATGAAAAAGAAAACATAACTTCAAACACTCAGATTGACCAAATAATAAGAGAATTAACTTGCCCTTCCATATTTCTATGTCTCCTGTATTTTTGTGGGAACATATTATTTAAGTCAGCACACTGAGTCATTGTGAACCACCAAGTACTAATTTGGTACTTGTTATAGGGAGCAGTTTGGGACATATGGATCACCACATGCTATTAATCGATATTGAAATAGAAGTTGTCTTCTGTCACCTTTTGAGCAAGGAGTAGGGTTAATAGAGAAGCACATAAGTAAGAAGACTTATATCGTTGAGGCACAAAACTGTGTATGCAGTACAGTACAGTACAGAGTGGTCTGAGGGCTGCAGAACTGTGAATATGCAGAATAAACAGGAGGGTGTGGTTGCTAGTAGAGATTGGATCAAGATGAAACAATGCTACATAATGCTTGACTGGTTAATACTGTGCAGCCACTATGTGCTGGCTGACTGAGAGTAATGCTAAAGTGGGTTAGAATAATACAGTATTGCTCTATGGTTGTATTGCCATGGATTGCCATGGAAATGTCAACAAGTGACTTTTATCAAAAGTGATAAAGTGACTGTCTCTTGTGTTGCAGTTCATAGCACAGTTGAGCATGTTCAGACTTACTGTATACTGCATGCTATGCAAGGTCAACATGTACAGTTTTTGTCAGACTCATCCTGCATAAAGTATAGAAAATCACACCAAAAGTCTTTGAGGATTGGCAGGTCTGCAGAAAAAAAGTTTGAGTCTAGCAGACAGAAACCTTAGGAAAATATTCCACCCTGCCTGTTAGTCCTGAATCCTCACTCCTTATTACTTTTATGCCAGTGAAAATAATGGCAATTTACTAGTGTATAATGACTAACAGAATGAAGTCCTGTGAGTTCCCAAATACTTAAATGGGGCTTCCCTGTAGCTAGCTACAGCAGAGCTTTGGATATTATGATAATTCGATGCTGGTAGTCACATCAACATTTGAGAGAAAATTTCTTCCCCACCACCATGTAGACTTCATCACTAGGACATAATCTGGTACATACACAGACATAATCTATATTTGACAGAACATGGAAGACACAATGCATAGGTTCTAGACTTGGCACTAAGCACAAGACAAAGCAGAATAACTCCACTTTCTTTGTCCAGCACCAGTGCATTTTTTCCCCACCATGGTTTGAATTTAACAACTTCAAGGTTTTCTAGGTTACAAAACACTTTCCAGACTCATTTCTGGGTTCTGAGCATTAGTTTTGAGACCTGTTATTCTTCAGGCCAGGCTGTATGTCTGCTTCCCGCTGTCCCCTGTGATCTCCCTTGCTGAGACAACTTCTGCCCTTGATGAGAACAGTTAATTTGCTGAGATGACTTCTACTCCTTCCTTTTCACTCTCCCTACCCTACCTCACACTCTGAAGCAGCCTTCCCACGAAGGACCCCTGTTACTGTCAGGGGACAACTTGTCTCCCTCCTTGCAGGCAGCTCCTGGTGCGACCCAGCGTGCAGCAGGCAGAACAAAATAAACAACCAGCTTTCCTCTCTACAGCCTGGCCTTTTTGAAGCAAGATAATGTACAGTAACTGTGAATAAACCCGTTAAACAGTTGCACAATCCACCACAAATATCAAAGACCATTTCATGGTTTTTGATTTTTATGTCGCAGAAGTTTAAGATGCACAGTCATCCTTGGAGGACTGATTTATAATACAGGCATTGCTGAATCTCTCACAAACATATTGCCATTGTGTTTTTAAGAAGTGATCCATCCCCGTGTAACTTTGATGAGAGTCGTATCACACCCTTAGTCCTTTGCTCTTTTATGTACCATTGTGACTGCATTTCCAGGAAATTCAAGCCAGGTAATTTTCACAAAAGCTTTGTAACAGGCATGTTCCTTATGGCATCCCAAGGTCTTCATAAGCAACCAGCAGCACGTCAGACCCATCTGTGAGAACAGCCTTGTTAGAGGCAAACAAAGTGGGATTTTTGAAATACCTAAAGGATTCTGACTTCTACTGGGTCAGGGAAACCTGTCCTACATTACAAGAAAAAGGGCTTTTGTTGTATACTGCTCTTCCAGTTCTGATTTTTTCTCCCTCATGATCCTTGATCCCATTCCCACTTTACCTTTCTGCATGAAATGGTCTTTCAGGTTTCACTTCCTGATTGAAAGGGGAGAAAGGCAAAGACAAGAAGAATTAGAAAATACAGACACTAGCCATCTTATAAGTACCAGTTAAAACCATCCTGTGAACATAAGTGTACATGTATACATGGTCCCAGTCAGCCAGCATTACTGTCAGTGGAAACAGTGACAGTGAAAACATTGTTTTCAGTGGAAAATAGATGAGGAACTGTGTGTGCTTGTAAGCACACATATATATGTGGTGCTTAGGGACATGGTTTAGTGGTGGACTTGCCAGTGTTAGGTTTACGGTTGGACTTGATGATCTTAAGGGTCTTTTCCAACCTAAATGATTTTATGATTCTATATTTCCACATTGACTTCAAAGTCAAGCACAGAAAAAAAAATAATCACATAAGCTTATTATATGACAACCAAACCTTACCCATATGCATTTTCTTAAGATTGGAAACACTGAATTTGCATACACAGTGTGTCAGGATATCCACAGTATCCCACTACTTTCACATTTTGCTATCCTGGAGGGAGATGTGTCCTGACTCCTTTAGGCATTCAAAATGCAGCTTTGTGCCTAAAAAAATGGTAGCATGGACCATCGTGCTTAATGGAATAAAAGTGGTGAAATGCCATACCTATATTCAGAACGTATAAGGTTACAGTCTTTTGAGGCTTAGAAATCTCCTTGTACATAACCCAATTGAGAATCTAACCTTTGGACAGGTGATAGTCCAGACCTTATTCTTTTTTCCTGGAGTGTATTAAAATGACACACCTCTGCAAGCCTCCTGGGGATGCGGAACACATCCAGAGTGGAAGTGCTGGGAGTCGCAAGGTAGCCTCTTGATAGTAATAGCTTTATTATAACATTCAGTGTTCTTCCAACTTATACACTAGTATTGTAAAATGTTTGTCCAGACAAAGTGTTTTTAGAGCAAATTTCTAATGAGAAATAATGAAATGCTGAAATTTCTTCCTTCCTTCCGCAATTTCTTATTTAAGGCACCAAACTCCCAACATTAATTTATTCCCTTCAGAGTCATAGGACAGACGCTGGCTTACTAACTTCCTGCCTAATGGATCTTTCTACACAATTGGGCTTATATAAGTTTATTTTTCCCTGGAGAGAAGATAGCTGGATTATGCTTTTTTTGTTGTTCTTTATCTATTATTTACATAGAAAAACTTCCCTTTTTTTTTCTTGCTGAAAATGTGTAGTTATTCCTAGCATCAATAAAAGGGGCTTTGTTAGTGTAATAAATGACCAGTTACTGTATTTTTTCTAAATTAATATATTACAGAAATATGTGTTGAATATACAGCAAGCCCAATTTTGACTGGCATAATTGATATAGGAGATGAGATACTGCATTCCAAAATAGAAAATATTTTTATGGGTGTGCCCAAGGTTTGGAGATACCCATGCATATTTTCTCTGATCCACAAGAACTATTTCTCCACGATTCTTCTTTCTATACTTTTTCAACATTAGGCTTAGCTTTAAAACACAGATAATTTGTAATATTTGTTAACAACAGCTAATACATACAAAACACAATACATTTCAGTTTAGGTAAAAGGAGATTAAATATTACTGTATTTAAGTATTAAAGAATGAGGTTTTTTACTGACACAGAAAATCCATAACATCAAGAATCAGAAGGTTTTTTTAGATATTATTGTTCTAAATGCAAGTTCCATTAGGCCCATGGAATTTTCTCTGCTGACATTTAGCTGTTAGCAAGGGTGACCTCAGTGTCTGACTAATGCGAATGTCATGATTAATGGAGGCATTCAGTCACGTGCCCAAGGAGATGACGTGTTTCAGGTGAGGCTGTGTCACAAGAAATGACTAGACACAGAAATCTGTCAGTGTGATGGTTAACCAGACACAGATTCTACCAGTCTAGAGAGAGCTATTTAAAGGTAGCAGCTTTCTCTAAAGGAAGTCCAAACTTAACTGGGTATGTATCACCTGTGTGAAAGAGGTAAGAATGCAGTAAGCAATTTAAATATGAACAAAGTATGGTACCAAGCTTTCTTGATTCAATAAGGATTACACAACGAACAAGAGACAGACTCTGGGAAAAAGTCTGGTTCCACTGAAATGGAATAAAAAATTCCATTGGACTTCAAAGGACCCAAAGTTTTACCTCTATTACTTGAAAATCGGAAGTTCATTCCTCCTGTATAATGTCATTACATTTAATATCAATAACTTACCTGAGTAAGCAGACACAGAAATATTTCATGTATTTCTAAAAGTCATATTGTCTGCTCTGAAGTTATGCGCAAACATAATACTCGGATTCAAGAATATACATGTTCAGCTCGGTCTTTTTAAGTATAGGTTAAATATTCTGACCAAAGTGTACAAAAATGCTCAAGGATTTATTACCATATTTGCTGGTGCAGATTCCAGCTCTCTGGAATACATGTGTATTTGTGTTAAAGATACACAATCAAAGTCAGAGGTCTGTCTAAGATTAGTGACCACCTAGTAAAAATGTACTGGTTTCTGTAGCTGGTAGGGAAACTCATCCTTTGGAACAAGGTGAAGTGTAAGTGTGGAAGTAATTTAAAGACAGCTTATCTTTAATAACTGGTCACCACTTGCATGTACAAACACCTCTTCTGTGTGATCCCCTTTGGCACTTGTACATATTAGCTGAAACCATAGGAGCACACATCCATAATATTGCATCACTGTTGTTCACTGCCTGGCCATAGAAGCTGGCATTATAATTTTGTACGTTGTACAGAAACTGCCTTATAGGATATGCTGTTTCACTTTTTCTAATATTTTCCTATATTTTTAAGAAATTAAATCTTAAGAACCCAATAGAAGGACTTATTTTTTTATTGTTCCTCAAAACTACAAATTAATAATTTTTATATGCCTTTATTATTTTAAAAGTCTAGTGCTTTTCAGAATTTCTTAGAAAGTTTCCAAGACAGAGTTTTTCAGAGAAAAAGATATTAAATTATCTGGTAAATCAGGTTAATTCTTTGAAGTGGCAAAGTCATGCATCAAAGAAAGAAAGAATGCAATACAGCTTCAAAAAAATGCCACAAAACTAGGTCCTGAGAACATATTGATAAACTGAAGATCATGATTACAATTTTCAGAAGACTAATACATGTTGCCAGTACCATAGTATGTATTGTTTCACTCATTTATTAACCACATGATCTACAGACAAACATTTGACATCCCTTGATATTTTCTGTATTTTTCCTACATTTACAGGTCTATCAGCAGGAGTTCTATCAGTTTCACAAAGGCACAGGAAACAGAATTACTGTACTTTGGTGAAATCTTTCACAGTGAAAAATATGTACAGGTAATAAGTTAACTCTGGTAATTAAAATCTTTTAAAATCATTGACTTTTGACACTGTCAATACTGCAGTTATTTTGTTAAGGTCTACCAAGGAAGTTAGAAATAGTCCAACTGTAAGCCCCCCAACAACCAAAATATTTTGGTAAGTAGCTCATTATTGCATTCTCTCAGATACTTTTTCTGCCCTAATTTTTTTATATTGATCACCTGTTGCTGAAAAGTAAACCTACAGTTCATGTCTCTTGTGTGCTGTAATTTGTAGGCCAAATAAGCAGGCTTTAGACTCTCCTGGTAGACTTAATTCTTCTAGAAGCTGTACCAACTTTCTGCAGTGACTACTGTTTTAAAACAGATTAAAATGCCTCTACTATTTAATATCAGAAATGTCATCAGATAGCAACACACCTTTACTACAGATGGCTAGGATGGAGACTACATAGCTGTCCTTGCTAAAAAACCAAGTAACTTTGGTTAGAACATATGACATTTCAGTCAGCCCTTCCAAACAGTAAATCCCAACATCCTACGTTGGTTAGTGGTTCTCAATCAGTTACAGAAGGTAACTAGGGAAAACAAGTTCCCTGTAGGTAGTACAGGAGTCCATGTCTATGGCATTCTAAAGGGAAAGTTAAAAAACCAAACCTTTAGGGGCTGAAAAGTTTGAAACTACTATATCGGGTATTTATGGAGCATGTGCTGTGATAAAAAGTTCCCTGACTTTTAAGTTCTAAGAATAGAGTAATTGAGATAATTCCCACTCACTGAAAGTGAAATGAAATAACTTGAGATCTGTGCCACTGAAGTCAGCAGAATTCTACCAGAGTGAAATTAGTAAACACAGGTAAGATCAAATCACACTCAGTGTCAAATAAAACTTGCACAATTCTTTCTAGTGACAATCCCAAATCCTCAGAAACACAGTAAAATTAAAGGTAAACTCTATATGACTTCCGGGGAGGATTTCTGGTCTTTCACTTCTATCCACTATCATGCGATTCTCATTCTCTGCTGCAGATATTATTAGATAAAACTAATTTTAATTGAAAAGACAAAAACCACAAGATAATTACAAAAATGAAAAGGCCTTAAATTTTTTTAAACATAAAAAAAAACACCCAGCATTATTGGATTTATTCCTGCATCAGTTTCTCAGCTGGATACAACTATTTTATTCTGTTTATATTAGTGTGAAATGTAATATATTTTCCTAGGGTTACCTAGTTGTCTAAAATGACTTGACATAGACTTCTCTTTCCCACCATAGGTTTCTGTTTACTCATTTCTTACTGGAACCCACTGAATGAATTATGTTGATGCATTTCTAACCTGCTACAATTAATTTCAATCCTCCATGTGAATGGCTACCTACCTGGATGACTGGGATTTTTCCGATTTCCATTTTTGAAAAGGTGTTCAAAGCTTGGCAATATCTTTACAAAAGTAGTTGCTGCTAGATGGAGAAAACTCCCTGAAAGTATATGTCAGTTAACTGCAATTTTGTTTCTCTTTTGATTTTCAAAACTTTTTGAAAAAGTAAATGTCCCAGAAAAATGAAGGCCTTTTGGGGAAGCTTTGACTGTGATTCCTGTTTAAAATTAATAACCAGGCCCATTTTCCCACCAGGGGTATTTCTTCCTTGCCAGAAAATTGCCTCCTATTATTTACAGGAAAAAGTGTGGACCTGGGTTCTACTGCACTCCCAATTCATATTAAAGAAACAGCAAACTTTGTCATTTGAAAAAAAAACTAATTTTCCAGTTTTCCCTTTGTCCCATAAGGAAAATATCCTTATGAACACCTGGTGAACTCTCACTAATGAGATTCCTTGCCTGCCAAGGCAGTTCCTACCATTACTAGCTCTGAAATATGTAATTCCTCCCTACATTTGTGTTAACTCCCAGTGATGATGCTCATAAAAATTGCTAAGTGACAAACATGATATTATCTGATAAGGAAGTGTATTTTATTAAAACAGTAAATATATATATATGCCTGAAGCAACTTTTCTTAAGGAATAAAAAAATTAATAAAGGAGTAAGAGATATTGAAGGTGTACTCATTAAAAAAAAATCTTGACTTCTTAACGGAAAATGAACTAAATATTATTTTCATAATTGAAAGAGGAAATCTTTCTGAAGTATGTCTATAGCTGAAGGGTATCTAAAACTATCTACAGTTGTAGCATTGTACTTTTATTAGTACTTACAGGAAAATTAGGTTTTAGATGGAAGAAGTTTCTAAATGAAGTGACTCAAGGTAATTCCATTAAAACCAGAAAACTGAAAGAGCAGACTGCATTAGAATACACTAGAAAAGCTTGAACTGATTAATTTAAAACATTGGACCTCAAAATACAGAAATAACATTGACAGAATAAGAAAGAAAAATGATACAGTCAGAGACAATGAAACCATTTGAAAAATATGATTATGTGTTCTTGCTTCTGTATGTAATGCTACTGCCAGTGAAGCTCTTCTTGATTTATCTAGCTCATTCATAGATGCAACAAAAAAATACAGTAATGGACATAAAATGGGAACGTGTTGTGATGTTTGATTTTTGCACTTCTTTGTTCTGCAAAATCAGCTATTCAAGAGCACAAAGGCCAAGTTTCTTATAATCCCCAAATTGTTTTCAAACTACCAAAAATAATTCTAGTGAAGATGTTCTGTGTGATGTCTAGCACAAAGGGCAGGGTGCAGTGCACATACTAGCCTATATGCTTGGCCTGAGAGCATGCACAATCAGTTAGATTTTTTTAAGTGACTAACTGTGTAAATTTGCCATTCAAAGTCAATGGGAGTTGTCAACCTAAACCTACAAAGAATGTTTGGGGATCAGAATCTCACAGAACCGTTCAGGGTGGAAGGGACTTCAGGAGGTCTTTAGTCCAATCCCTCTGCTCAAGGCAGGGTCAGTTATGAGACCACACAAGGTTGCTCAAGACTTCATCCCTTTAAGCCTTGAAAACATCCCAGGATGAAGACTGCACAGCCTCTCTGGGCAACCTGTTCCACACTTCATTGCCCTCATTGTGAAAATTATTTTCCTTTCATCCAGTTTGAACTTAATCTATTTTAATTTAAGACCATTTCCTCTAGTTATCCCACCATGCACTTCAGTATAGACAGCCTGGCTATTTTCTCAGAAATTTCCTCTTGGATATATAGCCTCCAGGCACACTCTCCTCCTCTCAGTCCCCATGAAGTGGTGTCTTCTCAGGGATGCATGAGGCCAGCCTCTCTTCACAGGACAAGTGCTCCAGCCCCCTTCCATCTTGGTGGCCTCTGCTGAACTCACTCCAGTCTTTCTTATATTGGGGGGCCCTAAAACTGGGTGGAGTTTTCTGGATGCAGTCTAATGTGTCTTTGGATTGTACCTAATGTGTATTTTAAAAGTGCTGAATAAAGAGTGCACTCCACTGCCTCCTCCAGGTCGTGGATAAAGATGTTAAACAGAACGGGTCCCAGGACAGAACCCCACGGTACTCCACTTCTGACCAGCATCCAGGCAGAGTATGAACCATTACCCAATACCATCTGAACCTGACATCTCACCCATCTAATACACCCCTAATCTAGACTGTAACATACTAACTTGGATACAAGGATACTGTGGGACACCATGTCAAAAGCCTTGCTAAAATCAGGGTAGACAACATCCACGTTTCCCCCTTCATCCACAGATCAACAGATCGACAGATTATTTCATCATAGAAGGCAATCAGTTTTACTCTTGATCAATCCATGCTGGCTAATCACCCAATCAGCCAACCATCTTCTTCTCCTTTATGTGCTTATAAATGGTTTTGTGGGAGATATGCTTTGGGATTTTTCCAGGATAGAAATGAGGCTGACTATTGAGTAGTTCCCCATTTTCTTGCCCTTTTTGAAGATGGATGCCACATTCCATTTCACAAGTTTATAGGTTTATCCCCTGAACACCAAAGCTTGGAAAGCGTCACCTTATTTTCACCTGCTGCCACTAAATGATCCACCTTATTCAGCAATGGCCTCACATTTTTCTTGTTCACCTTTTACTTGGTTACTTGTTTACTTGTTCACCTTTTTCTTGTTCACCTTTTTCTTGTTCACCTTTTATAAGGTAGTGGTAGAAGTTCTTGTTGCCCTTGATAACCCTTGCCAGTTTCAAATGCAGAAGAGCTTTGGCTTTCCTAACACCATCTCTGCATGCCCAGGCAGTGTTTTTCTATTCTTTCTTTGTAATCTGTTCTCACTTCCATGTTGTTAGCTTCCTGTTTACTCAAGCTGATGTTCTGACACGTATAATTTTTTTTCCTGAGTATCGGGATGGACCATTCTTTTACTAAAACCAGGTTGTCCTTAAATATGCTGATAGAGTGGAGAAAGGAAACATCCCCTTCCTTGAAGAGAAAAAAGGAAAACATTTACGGATCCAATCAAAATGGTTATTCAGTTCCTTCTATCTGTCATCCAATATGAAGTAAGAGTTATGTTCAAGATATCAACATAATTCACAATTAAATTAATAAATGGTAAGTAATAGAAATCACAAATTTCAGTAATTCCTTTACAAATTACTAAACTGAGCTGTACTTGAAATTAATGGTAAAGTGTCCCATTGGTAATCACCAAGTCCTTTAGCTATTCTGTCTCATTATAAAGAAAGAAATCCACCTGCCTGCTAAAAAAGCAATTACAATTCAGAAGTGGTGTAGAGCTGAATCTATGAAAAAGTCTATATGACTGAAAACAGGTACTCAGAATATGAGGCATAAATGCTAAATCAGTAAATTTTAGATGTGGGCAATTTTTATTATTTACATATAGTATATCATAAATTATATGTTGTAGGACACACACAAATGACGAACTTCAAAGAAATAGTAGTTCAAACTAGCTAAATTATAATTTATCAAAAGAATTTGAAGTGATTCTTCAAATACATTTGAATTCACTTTTACTCTTACTTTTACTTTTGTATCATATCAAATACCTTCAGCCCAAAAATGAAGGGCTAGACTATTAGACCTAGACTATATGGTCTTTTTCCCATGGCAAAGTAATAAATAGGATTAGCAAAAACAACTAAACACCCAAAATATTCTTTACAGTTGATTATGAAATTCCATAATGTCTGTACATGAAAACCTGCTACCCACTCCGTTGAAGCAGATCTTTCTAGATGGTATGGTAAATAATATCTGCCAAAAAAACTGCCTAACCAATTTCAAAATAAAGAACAATAACAACAAAATCCTGTTGGCATTAACCAACATTACCAACATACATAATTTTAACACTAAATTAGATGTCAGGGGACAAAATTCAGTGAATTACCTTAACAATATGAATAATTAGAAGAAGAGAAACAATTTTTCCAATAATATGTGAGCATCTTTTTGCAGATTTTGATTTACTTTTTCCTCCAGGCATTTTGTTTTCTTTTGGTCAACAATATCAAAAATAATTCAATATTTACCAGGTCACTCTCAAACAAAAAGAATTGGATGGTACCGGTATTTTGTGCTAGGCTTCTATTATGGGAAAGAATGTGGAAATTGGGTACCTTTGGTACCTTGGGTACCAATTATCTCTGAAAAAAATTGTTTTCTGGTGCCCAGTTCTGTGGAACCCTACTCTTGCCTCCTTCCCCTGCTCCCTCACATGGAGCCCCACAAACTAGTTCCCAACTTCCTGAATAAAACTGAGGAAGTGCATTTATAAATACATTCTGCCACTTTCAATCTCAGCATTTCCTTGCAGGGATATTGTCCTTTCTGCTGAAGTGAAAATGGGACCTTACAAATGCTGTTAAAGGTTCTTCATGCATGAGAGCATAGTCCTTATGATTGACACTGAGTGTCATGATCAGTATATAAAAGGGATTGTCCTTATGTTGCTCTTAAAACATCATGGTTTGTCTGTGGTTTTTTAAGAAGCGATGTTTTCTTGAGCAACTGATGTCTTGTTGAAAAGAGTTTCAAGATTTAACCAACTAAATCAACTCGAATGCTATACTGTTAAGATATCACTAAGGTTGTGAGAGTACTCATGTTGAGAAAGTTAACAAAAGTGAAAAAGTAAAGCAATCTTAGCTTATACAGCTTAATAACATGTTAAAGCCTATGTTCAACACTAATGCCACCGTAGCAGCAGATGGGTCAAATTTTCAGCTGGTTTTAATCAGTAAAATTCTCTGGGTTTCAATAGAGCTCTTCTGATTAAAAGCATCTGAGAATCTGGACCAATTATTTCCAGATAAATTATTAATGAAATAATGGGCAAAATTGCAAATAATTAATTTTATTAATATGGCCTGAACATCTATAGAGTTGGCTGAATAAGAGAAAACATTTTGTGAAAACACTATTTGATAATTAATTGTCAAAAAAATCAGTGGTCATTGTTATTCATCCCATGTAAAAAGAACAGAGAATACTGCAGTAAAGTGATGACAGCGACTGCAGGATTGCTTATTGGATAATTACAAACTATAGAAGTGGAGTGCATGTGTATAACTTGCTCTGAGATAGAAGCTTTATTGCTCAATTATATTACAATTACATGTCTATTAATCAAGCTAATATGAAACAGAAATCAGTTTGACTCCAAACATCCAAAGTAAGTATTTCAGAGGAGAATGTGGGACAAACCTTGAGGCACTGCAAATGGTGTAACTGCATGGCTGGATTTGAACTCATGCCTCTGAAAGGCTTAGCCTGTTTATATCCAAGAATAGTGAGTGAAAATAAAGTAGAAGCACACAAGTATCAGATACATAAGCTATTACTGGGTTCCAAGAACAACACAGTACATTACTCTTAACATGAGGCCAAGTGTCAACAGAGGAAATAAGCTGGAAATTTGAAATTAATTAAACTTGCCACGTTTCCACTGCATCCTGGCTATGTCCCAAGTAAGTATAAACAAATTTAAATATATTGAATAAACATCTGGACCATTAATATTGTCATATATAATCAAATTAGAAAACAGTGGTTTAGACTCAGTCAACTTTCCCAGGTACTAGAAACACAAGCAAAAAAGTCTTAATTGTGCAAGTCGACATATGTTAGACACTACCACACACAGAATTGCTCAATGTAGCAATTAAAGATTCTCCTAGAGAAAATCACTATTAAAAGTGAAGGCTCTAGTTTTCATAACTATCTCTGCTTCAGGACCCAGGTAATTTATTTTTGAGATTTCATTAGCTTCCCTGCTCATCAGTAACCTTCCTAGTCTGGAAGCCTCACAGAGTATTAGGCCCTGAAGTTTTTGTTCAGTTAAATATTCATACAAAACATTAAAAGAAAAGTCCCCTGGCTTCTGCTGATATAGTAATAGGGATGGCTGAGCCATAGCATCAACAAAATCCAGTATTCTTGTAACTTATTCATACCTGAGAGTACTGAAAGTTATTGCTCTGTATGTCACTGGGTTCAGCTCTTCCTCTTCCCTCTGCCCTGTTCTGGCTCCAGGTCTATTACCACCTTCTCATCCTCTCCCATAAAGTCACCGCAGGTCAGGCTGTAATTGTTAGCTTGTGCTACATGCTAACAAAGCTCTCATTTTCTTGGGAACCATAGTTCTAGGACACAAAAAGTCTGGAAAAAAGGATTTGTATTGCTTCCTTCCACTCCTGGGCCTACATCTATAAAATCCTTTTATCAAACACTCTCTGTGAAATTACCATGAAAAGGCAACAAGAAACATCTTTCCCAGTCAAACTGCCTGGTAATTTCTTTCCTCCTCTGAATAACCTTCAAAGGTCTGCACTGACACAGTGAGATGTTAATACAAGTCCAGGAGTCACGTCTCATGGACAAGTTTGAAAAATGGGAGAGTAATTTTGTTTTAAATTGTTTGTTGCCTGCGTTTCTTCTGTTCAGATTACAATTTTGCTGTGATTTCTCTTTAAATCTCAAAAAGCATATTTGAAAATATTTTTGTGGAGAAGAAAACATTGCTCTGCCAGACCTCTCTTTCTCATTCAGTTCTGCTATGATAAGTGCAGAATTCAATCAGCTAATCCTGACTATGGAAATGGTGAAGGGTAACTACTCTTACTCTTACTCTTACTCTTACTTTTGTATCCTGTCAAATACTAAATACTAAAACTGTGGTTGTCTAGAGGTCACAACACCATTCTTTGTGCTTTACGGCAACCTGAGAATACCTGAGAATAACTCATTTGATTTCAGTAGAATTACATTTTATCTTCATTGGTGCAAATAACATTGCAATCCAGGGTAGGATTAGAAAAGTGTTTATATGCTGAATGCGCTTTCTGTCACTTTGGCATTATGTAATTCTAATTCTCTTACAAATTACTTTCAGTTAAATAGGGAAAAAAATATGCACCACTATATTTCTGTCCTTGCTCAAACTGAGCAGCAGCTCAGTGTTTTGGCTGCAGTTAAAATCAGAGGAACTAATTGCATATTAATTACAGTAAACATTAAAAACCATGGCATTTAAGGCAGAACACAAGCATAATTCAAAGAATGCGATGTCAAAGATGAGACCCATAAAATCCTGATAAGCTCTTAGACACCTGAAAGTCCATACGGCCTGTGTTTTTCCCAGAAAATTTTAAAAGGTTAAATTTCTCTGCAGATATTGAACTGCCACTTTAAAACCCAGTCTGGTAAGCATACACAAACGATGACTATCAAATACATACATAGTCCATTTTATTTACAAACATGTTTGGAAGAGATGATAATGCCAATTTGTGGTATCAGGGTTCAGAAGGTTCAGGGTTCAGATTTTCCTCAGTGAGGTCTGCAGATTGCTGGGAGTCCACAGAAGTCAAGAAAAAAGAAAAAGGCACATCTCTCTTGCTGAAACTAAGACTTCTGCACAAAAGGATGCAAAATTTTCAAGATGAGGGGTGAGTAGCAAGAAGAAAACTGCAAGCATGCATGGCTTCCTAATGCAGTGGTACATAGCTGCTCACTCGAGAAAGGGGACTTTGGGGCACTGCTCTCTACAAACTTGTTCACACCTTTTGTCACTTTAAAAGTAAATGTATAAAATGTTGCTAAAATAAAACAGTCTTAGTAAACAACAGGCTTTTTAAAGTGTGAGTGTGTGTGTACTCACTCCACTACTCAGAGTTAAAGGTGGCAGAGTTGGGGCCCCTGTAAGGAAAAGCATTTCTCTGCCACATACTGTATATAGCCAGCAGCTCCTGAGCCACAGCTCTTTGCTTCCAAAGACCAAATATGATTTTACCAGGGAGACTGTGTTGTGTTTTCTCAGCTGTTTTGATTATTTCACACTTTTTTTATGGCTAATTCTGCCCAACTGAGGGAGCAGGGAGTCTGGCTTGTAGCCTTTCTTGGTGTGTTCCAGCAAATCAAATTGCTATGACCACCGCTGAAAAAAGGGGCCTTAGGTGGTCAAGAAACTGTGATGACAGAGAAGCAAACATAAGATTCATGTCTTTTTAGTTTGGACTGGAAGTGACATTAGAGAGCTGTTCCCAGGGCTTGTGAAGAAAGCTGGTCATGCGGAAAGGTTGTGTTTATGTTTAATGCGGTTAAAATCTTTAAAACAGCTAATTTTATACCTCCGGAGCTGTCTACATAGGAACTAAATCTGTATTCTTTTAGCATGACTTTTACTCCAAAAATATCTATTGTAATATGCTTCTTCTCTTTTTCATGACATGTGATATCATAATACAGTTGTTATCACTGTACTATGATTCTGAAGCTTATACGACTTCTGATATCAGTATAGGCATATATTTGCATTTTCAGTGCAAATATAGTCTCATTTGTTGTAATGGAAATTTTCCAATAAGCTTGATTTGTTTTCTTACTCATGTTGTCATTCTCTGTCACCATTTGATATTTCCTCATTTGTGAGCAATTCACACAAAATATTCCTCTGGTCCTTTTTTTTAGGTATCCAAATGATTAATTAGAAAGCTCAGCCCCTCTGTGGGAAGTTGAAAAGATACTTTCAAGGTCATCTGGTCCAAAGGACAATCTTCATTTTTTTCTCTTCTAAGCTGGTTGCAAATGCCTTGCACATGTTCATCATAAAGTCAAAGCCACTGTTCAAATGAGAAAGTAGAAGTTGGAGTTGTTGCTGTTTCGCACCTGTTGTTTTTCTTGTCCAGTAAGAAAAACTATGTGTGAAACACATCACTGTATTTGCCTAACTATTTGCAGAAGAATGAGGGTAACAACATGGCTTGAAAATGCCTGGTTTTTTATTCTTCTGAGCCAGACTTCTGACATCATACTAAAGCCTTTATTGACATAAATCTTTAAGAACATTAATAGTTTATGAGGAACCAGAATCAGAGAGAGAGAATCCATGAATTTTGTGAAAGCAACAAAAGAAAGAATGTAAAACACCAGGCTACAGCAAGTACCAGAGGCTGCAGGCTGACTAACGTAGATCCCATAGATACATAGTAGGAAATAATACCAAGAGGAAACTGGATGGACTAATTAAATGAAGGTCATACTTGATGAATGTTCCTGATGGCACTGGAATAATGCAGCAGAAATGAAGCAGTACACAACATGGATCTTGATTTTAGAAAGGCTTCCTATACTGTACAAACAGTACAAACAAATCAGATTCCATAATCTTACTGCTGAGGTAATAGTGTGCAGCTGCCAACAACAGACTGGTTTTTTTTTTTTTAATGACTGTAGTTGGAAAAAAGTAATAATCCAAAAAGATATATAGCATCATCACTACAATTTAGGTACATCACTTCTGTATCCATTGAAATTCAGGAGACTAAGAAATGAGTCATCTAAGTGACTCTCTGGATGTTGCTTGGGAGCTTACCTTAGTTGGGGCAAAACTCAGCACCTGGTGACTGAGGGCTACATGAACATTTCCTATTGTTTCAGACTTGCAAATTTTGATTATTGCTGTTTGATTTATAGAAAAATGTTCTATATGAATTGGACACTTTTCAGACAAAACAATGTAAAATGTTCCAACAGAAATGTTTTGATAAGATCAACATGGTGTAGATTTGGGTACCCTGGTCCATCTTTAGACATTTAGCTTAATCTGACAAGCTTTTATTTTAGCAAATCCATTCATCTGTTGACTTATCTAAAACTGTGCCACAGTGTCTATACATCCCTTGGCACATGAGTTTGACTAAAATAAACATAATGGCATAGCACTGGGGTCCTACTCTAAAACAATGTGAGAAGAAGCCTCCTACAAAAGTGACCAAACAAAATCATTTCTAAAGCATTACCCCGCTGAAAGCCAACCATCAAGAACAACTCTGTATATGACAGAAAAGTCAACCCCATACCCTATGAGAAAATTCAGAGACTTATGTCTTTTAATTTGCATGTAATCACAACCTTTGATCATAAGGTCTCTCATGTTCTTCAGTATCCCTTTCAAGACTCCTTGATGCTGTAAGAAACACCTGTAAGCAATCAGACAGTGCATTGGAGAATATGCTTTTACTTACAGGACTGAAAATCTAAAGAAAAGATATATGAACACCACATGAAGAAATTATCTGAACATTTCATATTGTTGTGGTTTAACCCCAGCCAGCAACTAAGCACCACACAGCCGCTCACTCATGCCCCCCTGGTGGGATGGGGGAAGAGAATTGGAAGGGTAAAAGTGAGAAAACTTGTGGGTTGATATAAAAACAGTTTAATAATTGAAATAAAAAAAAAAGAAAATAAATAAATAAAATAATAATAATAATAATAATAATAATAATAATAATAATAATAATATTGTAATGAAAAGGAAACTAACAAAAAGAGAGAAATAAAACCCAAGGAAAAAAAGTGATGCAAAAGAAAACAATTGCTCACCACCAACCAACCGATGCCCAGCCAGTCCCCAAGCAGCAGTCTCCTCACCAACCTCCCCCCTAGTTTTATTGCCGAGCATGTTGTCATATGATATGGACTATCCCTTTGGTCAGTTGGGGTCAGCTGTCCCAGCCGTGTCCCCTCCCAACTTCTTGTGCTCCCCCCAGCCTACTCGCTGGTGGAGTGGTGTGAGAAGCAGAAAAGGCCTTGACTCTGTGTAAGCACTGCTCAGCGGTAATGAAAACATCCCTGTATTATCAACACTGTTTCCAGCACAAATCCAAAACACTGCCCCATACCAGCTATTATGAAGAAAATTAACTCTATCCCAGCCAAAACCAGCACACATATATATATGGCTGTTTGCCTCTTCCTTGTTGCTCCTTTAGAAGTTATGCTGCCTAGTGGAAGTATAATAGGCAAAGACTCGGGAGACCAATGTGTGTTTTTCAGTTCCACCGGCTAATTGATTCATCCAGAAATGAAACACCAGAGCTCAAGGCCTTTCTCCGTTTGTGAGTCAGCTGTACTCTCCTCTCCCAGCAGGCAGCTGAGATCAACAGATACTAGGTGATCAGCAACACTGGAAGAAAACCTGCTGAAGTTGGACAACTGCACAGTAGCAAACCTAAGGTTCTCAGGGAGAGAGTGATTCTTAACTCTGTAACAGGATGAACATGAAGCTGTTCCCAGCATCTTCCTTTGCAGAAGATGCTAGGAACAACACTTGTCTTTTGCATTAAGGAATACTTGTGCAAAACGTAATGGTAGCCAGACCTAGTTCCTAAGAACTTTTTCTTTTTCAGAGGACTCTCTGGCTGCATTGACTTCTGCAGAGATCCAAGTCAGCTTCAGCACAAAGGATAGGGGGAGTGCTCAAGCACTGCAGTTTGGCCTGATACAACCAAGACATCATGCTCCCTAATGGGTTTCAGCCTTGGAGGTTTGAGCCAAAGGTAGCCTAGAATCCAGATCTCCAAATTCCCAATATAAAAGAACACCCTTCCTCCCCCCCAGGATGCTGGATAAACTGGTCACAACTATGATGCTGGCATGCCCATCATTCTGAAGTCAGTGTTAGCAGTGTCTTTTAGGAGACTGAGCACATGCATCAGAAAAGGCTCCTTCGGGGAGAGCCCTGCTGGTACCTATTTTGTGACTCCTAAACAGCCCTGGTGTCCCTTGTCAGACAAAGTGGCAGTGCGCAAAATTGTAGACATTAAAAGATACTAGGAGAGGTAGGCATGGAGGGTGCATTTTATTGCTTTGTTAAAAGTCAGTATTTAAAACATGCCTAAAGTAGTCCTAAGGCATTTGTGTTCTTTTCCTCTTGCTTCAAAATATAGTGAAAATAATAGGCAAAGAAATATATACTTGGGACTGAAAAGACATTCAGGGGGAAGTTAAAACTGTGTTCTTGGTCAGTGTTGCTCATAGTCCTATATCTCCTACGTTTCTTTAATTTCTCCTTTCATGATATACATTAGCAGAACTATGTGGTGATTTTGTTCTGCTCCATATTACTCCAATGCCAAAATCTATGAAGTGAGCTAAATAATTTAATAATCTTGCCCTTTAAACTAAGAGATGTTAAAAGGTCCAATGCAGCCAGGAGTTTCTTCAATTATTTAATTCACCCACCTGAAAATATAATACAGCCGAGTAATAGGGCCACCGTTCAAACACTCATTTAATTTGTATCTTTTTATTTAAAATGTTTTGCCATTAAGCAGTATTAAAACCAGTATGTACCTTATTAAAACAACAACTTTTATCCTGGCAATCTTCCTCCTTTGCTAATACTTTTTAATTATTTATTGAAGGGTTCCCCTCATCAGGTAAAAAAAATTAATCCCAAGGTTACCTATATTTCTTCCTTTCTCTCCCATATTTTCATCACCCATACTAAAAAATGCAATTGCTGCAAGCATCATAAATTGTAAGAATCAATATCAGCAGAGATTGCAATCCAGCCCTAAAGCCAATACAGTATTCCAGCCCCTAAAGCTGTCAAACCACAAGAGAACTTTTGGCTGGTGCACAACTGTCCATTTTTATACTGTGATCTTCATAGTCCTACTCCCCTTCACCTAACAGTGGTTGGCACCGTAGACATGTCTTTATTGTAACTTAGTGGTTTCGTGGATGGTTTTGACAAGCACTGCCAACTTAAGTACTCTTTATATGAGTTATAGCAATAAATAAAATGCCTTAGGTAATCTTTTCCCCCTCTCTGGAGCTTATTATATACTCCTTTGGTACAGAGAGGATTAATACTTATATTTGTATCATCTTTGTAACATGGTGCTATGAGTGTTTTAGGGAGGATTGGTTTATCTAGCTGAAATTTCTACTGACATTATACCACAGTGTCAGATCCAATGCAAGGTTTCCAGAAGTTGGTGCAGTTAATTCGTACACATTAGCCATTCACTCGCCAGAGATGAGTACAAGCCTGTGGTTTGGCACTCTCTATGTGGAGTCTGCAGAGAGCTGGATCCCCTGAGAGGGTATCCTCGAGCCCCTGAAGGAGGGGGGCAGCTCACCTTCCACCTGCTTCTGGCATTTGAGCACTCTGAGGGTCACAAGGGGCAGGTCTATCCGCCTTTGTGCCTCTCCTGCTGAAACTGGGCCACCCTGAAAAGAAAATTGCAAGAGTCACAGAAACAGAAGATCAAAGGAAGGAGAGCGTGACACAACAGTCTGATGAATAGCACAGCTGGCTGAAGGGTAGGGAGCATGGGTACTGCTCCCTGCTACAAAAATCTTTCAGATGATTTTTTTTTTTTACCTGAAATGCAAAAGCAGTCCTGGAACTAGGACCCAAAACCTAGATGTTGTGGTAGAGTTTTCCAGCCACTAAGCTACAATATCCTACTTGTTCATGTTTGCTGTCATTTGGTCTTTTGTCTTGAAGAAACGGGAGCAACATTTTTATCATCTGAAAGTTAAAAGGTGAAAGCTGTCCTGGCCTCTGCTGTTCTTTGATTATTTGTCTAATACGAACTTGCCACCTGCCAGGCCCTTCTAATGGAAGTGCAAACAACGACAACTCCCAAGACTGTTGAGGAATGCTGTGTTTGCTCTGCACCTGTGGGAATCAAAGGAATTGGTCAGGAAAAAGCAAAGAGAGAAAATTTTCAACACTTCAAAGCTGCTTGAATTTCATAGAGTTCCTTTTTTTTTTAGTTTAAAAAATCTTTTAGATATTTTTGTTGAATCTTTTGTTTTCCTTTAACAGAAACAGCAATGACAAACCTTCACCAAATAGTAATCAATAGATTTTTTTTAAAAACAAGCCAACAGTGTGCAGCTCTGCAATATATATGTTATTCCTTTCAGAACAAAGGAAGAAAAGACACATTTTTTTCAAACTTATGAAAATGTTTAAGTTTTCATTGTCCTTTTCTACAAATCTGTAATGTCATACTGAATGCTTGTGTATTTCAGTGTAGAAATTGAGCCTATGGTAGCAAGACCAGAAACAATAAAGAAACATGAAAAATCAGTAAGTTTAGATTGCCCTTCTATAATACGCTAATATAGACAATCCAAATAATAAATGTTTACTTAAAATTACTAATGTGGCATTTAAAAAAGTGAATGTTTCTATGTGTGCAAAAGGGAAACTAAAGTACATGCTTCCTAATGTCTGGCTACTTTATCAGAATAGCACTTTATATCTTTTAAGAAGCTAGCAGGCTATTACATATGACTAATATATCAAGTTTCAATGCAGCTTTTATTCAGTTTAATAGAGATAATAGTAACATAAAAGCTACCCTCTGGATCTTATAATTAAAAGGACAAGAGCCTGAGAGTCATAAGAAGAGAACGTAAAGTTAATTACTTGCTTGTGTGCAGAATAAGAAGTCTATAATCTTAAGTAGTAGCCAATTTATAGGTTTGAATTCCTGAACACTAACGTATTAGGAGAATCATTTCAACTTCTGATAATTTCTTCATATCATTATGATTAGACTCTTAGCTATAGTTTAATTTACTATGCCACTTCCTAACGCATCCCTTTCGCTATGGTTTTGTTTACCAGAGCAAAGATTTCAGGCACTAATATTGTCTGAAAGCTTACAGTAAATCTAAACAATAAAGATGTTTTACAGTCAGTGGTAGCAGAAAATAAAAAGTGATAGTACTGAGATATTTGTTAGTAGATATAAAATCCATGGGGAAAAAAATTATTCTGAAATATTAGCTTTACTCTATGGGTAAAATTAAGGTTGAATTTAAAAATAAATACTTGTGTTTTCTATCGAAATAATTTTCAGCTAAATTTTGGTGTCTACGGTAATTTTCCAAGTTTCCTCTTCATTATCTACTCTCCTGGGAGATTAAAAAAAGTCGAGACGTAATGCTGTAGATGCAGAACCAGCAGACTTTTCCAAACTGCTCTTGAGATTTTTAATTTTTTTATTTCTTACTGTACGTCATTTACAACTCTATTTCATTCCTGTTGCTGCTGAATCACAAGTCAGATAAAGAAAAACTATCTGCAACTTCCCTGAGCACATAGAAAATTAGTGTAGCACACCAGATCTAGAGGGATGAAAATTTATTTGAAAATATATTTTAGGGATAAACAAACAACATAAACTGATGGTATGATGGCCAAACTGACAAAGTAAATGAAATGTTTCAACAGTCATAATATGGACAGATAGACTGAGAGGTGCTAATATTTATGCTGACCAAGTTTTTGTAGTTATTTTTTAAACCAGCAGTACTTTCTGCATCTACACAAAAGAAAGTAAGAAAGAAAGAAAGAAAGAAAGAAAATGAGCTTAATGACATAGGCACCAAAGATAATCTAGGCAGAATCCAAAAATTAAGTGAATACTTTGCTTCTATATTCAAGAAAGACAAGCACATTGTACATGACAACAAAGGCTGGGCTGTTAACTGGAAGGGAGTTGTGTAAACAGAAAAAATCACAGCTAAAGTGGGAACAAATTTTAAATCGAACATATTTTAAATCAATTCTGAAAGGATAGATATGAAATTTGAGAAGGAACGAAGGGGTATTGCTGCTCTGTCAGAAAAGGGGGAATGTAGTAAACTACTGATATTTCAGAAGGCGTGAAACAGGTTATGAAAAACTGCAAGGCCATGAATTTTATATCACTAACACGCAGGAGGTAAGACCTTGACATATTTTAATTATACCCTTAAAATTAATTCAGATAGAGAAAGGCTGTATGCCTTTTACGTAATCCTAAATAATAACAAAATAGAAACATGTTTATCTGTGAAAAAGAGGTACTGATATTTCTGCTTGATTTTTGCAACATAGATATGCTTACTGTGTGTTTCAGCAAGACTAGTGGAGCTTTCTTTCTATGACATGTATTCTAAAACTTTCTTTCCTATGTTTGTCAGTAGTCAAAAAACTACAGTAAGCATCATTAAATTTGCAGGACAAGTTGAATCTAAAATATGTATTTAACCATGATTGTTACATGACTTCAGTAACACACTTGCAAAATCATCAAGTAAGTATGAATGTTACCTTACATTGCCAGAAAACAAAAAAGACTAATCAAAAAGTACCATTATGTTGAAGTCCCAGAGATCTTCTTAAATTCTGATTCAGTAAATATGTTAGTTTCTCTTCTGTTTTTAATTTTACTCCCCACTAATTTAAGATTTAAAACTAAATAGTGAATATTGGTAAATAAGATATTCTCTGCATTTTTACACTGCTAAGTATTGGGTTTCTAAAATACTATGTATTATCTTATTGTGTCTAGTCATGTAATAGATGGATCTATCCAGCCACTTCCACTTTCACTGCCATTTATTTTGTATTTATAATACTAATTAGATTGTTCTCTGTGCCTTCTAAAATAAAGTGTTGCCATGGCATATAGTTCAAGCTAAAATGCTGATACAATTAAATCTGTATAATATCTTGGATTAAAGTCAAATTAAATAAAATCATTTCCCAGAAGTGACATAATATCTTGATGGATCTGTGTACAATACTAAGTTGCTGGCGCATAACTGTAGAGTGCATGATGCCTAACATACAAAGAAAATTCACACGATGGTGTGAAAATACTATTACTGAAATAACATTTCCTTTCCTGAAATATGCTAAGATATAAAAAAAAATTAATGTGTAAAAGTTATATTTTTATAAATCATTTAACAATTCACTTTCATTATTCTACAAATGTGTCCACAACTGATGTCATAACATAACAATTAACATCATAACCAACAACAATGGCATTACCTACTTACACAAAATCAGGCTTATGCCGAAGTGCTTGTAGGGTACACATCCCTTTGCACAAGGGAGGTATACAGTGAAGAGACTGGAGCCTTATAAGGGATCCCATTTAAATCCAGTAGATCTACTACCTCATGGGACTTCAAAAAGTGTGCAGGCTGAGTGCAATATATAGAAGTAGATAGGGATTTGAAGAACAACAGCTGCAATGAGAGGACATATCAAAATATCTGAAATGAAATATTCTGAATTCTGTGCATGAGAGATTTTTGCTAGCTATTTTCACTTATATCCTCTTTTTTTCTCTTCTCTGTCCTCTCTCCTCCCAAATAATTTTCTCTCAAAACCTGTTTTTTGACTGGTTGTCTCTGTTACTCTGGAAAAAAATAAAAACCTTCTAGACATTTATGAAAGGAAAGTCCCTCCTCTGGAGGATTCTGGAGACAACATCACGATAAAAGACAAATTTTAAGGAAATGGCAGGGACAACAGACAATTTCAAAAAAAAAAATTAAAAATTCAGTAGATCTACTACCCCATGGGACTTCAAAAAGTTCTTGATCATGATTTGTAGTTTGGTTATTAATTGATTATAATGGCCTAACAAATAGTTAATATCATTTTAACTAATAGTCAAAGAGTTAGAGTGTGGTATGGAGACCACACCCATTGTCTTGCATATGGGTATGGCTTAACCAGAAAGTCAGTATTTGTTCTTCTATTGATGGCACATATTTGTTATAGGTTTGTAATATGGACATGGACCTGTTACGGCGGGTCCAGAGGAGGGCCACAAAAATGATCAGAGGGATGGAACACCTCTCCTATGAGGAAAGGCTGAGAGAGTTGGGGTTGTTTAGCCTGAATAAAAGAAGGTCTCCGGGGAGACCTTATTGTGGCCTTTTGATACTTTAAGGGGGCTTATAAGAAAGATGGGGACAGACTTTTTAATAGGGCCTGTAGCAATAGGACAAGGGGTAACAGTTTTAAACTAAAAGAGGGTAGATTCAGACTACATATAAGAAAGAAATTTGTTACAGTGAGGGTGGTGAAACACTGGCACAGGTTGCCCAGAGAGGTGGTAGATGCCCATCACTGGAAACATTCAAGGTCAGGTTGGACGGGGCTCTGAGCAACCTGACCTAGTTGAAGATGTCCCTGCTCATTGCAGTGTTGGACTAGATGACTTTTAAAGGTCCCTTCCAACCCAAACCATTCTATGATTCTATGATAATATATTTGTAATAAATATTGATATATTAAAGATTTATAACTGTTTTCATAACTGTAATACAGATCACAGACAGATGATTGGTTTTATTTTTTCAGAGGAGTCACTGCATTTGATAGATAGATTTGTAAAACTGTATCCATTGGATTCACATTAAAAGGTATTTTGATGTAGAATATTAAAAGTCATAAGCTGAAGACCAGGTCGCACTTGATTTATATCTCATTTTGGAATAAAGATGGTGTAATGGCCACTTTCTGGTATCAGAGAGGAAATATTAGTTTTCAGAATAAAAGAAGGTATTTCATCAGAGAAGCATATACACAAATACAGAATTGCACTTTTTCTTATATTCTCTGATATATAATAATAATAATAAAAGGAAGCTTTTCTCTTTAAAACATATGTATAAAAACTAACAATTAAAATTCACATAAATGTGGATGATTGCATTATATCATCAGTGTGAGTATCAAAATATCTTGGAATGATTTGCAACAGGATGTTCTTGCAGTGCTGTATCACAAGGACACTCATGCTAATTCTGTCTTCCAAAGGACATGATGAACATCTGGGTGAGTGCTATAGCCCCATAGCTCTCTTACCATCACCCGCCTCTAAATCAATCAATACCTGTCTTAATCATGACAATCCACCAGTTTATCACTCCAGAGTATCACACTTGTGGAGTGATATTTTCAGTGGTCCTGTTCCCTTTTTCATTAGGTACAATTCCACTGCTCTTACCTACTGTTCATTCGTAAGTATCTCTTCTTCGTTTTGTCTGGCAGTCAATTTGCAACTCGGCAGGGTTCATTTCTCAGCAACAGCAGTGAAAGGAGGTGTGAATCAGGTAGCGGGGGACAGGTTCAACCACCCACTGCCCAGTCATCCCAGGATCAAGCAGGAAGCAGTATAGTAAACAAAGTATACATTGTCTTGGAGCAATTGATTGTGTGGTTCTGTAATGCAATGAAACGTATTTGTTGTACATATCCAATAATGCACTTTCTGGAGACGCTATTACATGATCTTCTGGACTGATTCTGAAACTGGATTTGTATCATTGTCTGGATTGCCAGGTCTGGATCTGAATATGTATTTCTAATAGTGTGTAGTCTACTTGTACTTGGATCTAAGTGTTTGGATCCGTCCTTTTTTCAAGTCTTCTTTTATTCAGGTTAAGATCCAGATCTGGAACACACAATTAAACTCTTAACATTCTTACATCTTGTATGTTCAGCTCTAGGATGTTAACCAAGCTGCTAGCCTTCTACAAAGAGATGACTGGCTTGGTGGACAAGGGGAGAACAGCAGAGAAATTTCTGCTTTCTGCAGCCTGAAGAACAGAAGGCTCAGGAGTGGAGATCTTATCAATGTGTATAAATACCTGATGGAAGGGAATGAAGAAAAGAGAGCCAGGCTCTTCTCAGTGACGCCCACTGACAGGACAAGAGGCAATGGACACAAACTGAAACATAGGACATTCTGTAAGAACATAACATAAGAAAAACTGTTTCACAGTGAGGGTAGTCAAACACTGGCACAGGTTGCCCAAAGACATTGTGGAGTTTCCATCCTTGGAAACGTTCAAAGCCAGACTGGACATGGTCCTGGGCAACCTGTTCTACGTGACCCTGCTCTGAGCAGGGGGTCAGACTTAATGGTCTCCAGAGGCCCCTTCTAACCTCAGTGCTTCTGCGATTCAGCGCTTCCATCTTCTTTGTTGGTTCACTCACATCTTTTGTTGGCTTGTACTGAAGTCCATCACAAGCAGATTAATTACAGGAGACTGTCACTTTTCTCAGAATCAATTAAATTAAAGCATTACTGACTAAACCCAATTGTCCGATTTATATGCAAAATACATATGTTGAAAAGGAGAACATGCATAGCTGAGGGCATAAAACGCTCCAGGTACTGTACATTATTTATGATGGAGTTCAACAGCTTTTTGAGTTTCATTTCTCCTTCACCATTTAAGCCGGAGTGCTACTACTAAAGACCAATGAAAATATTTACAGTAGAAGATCAGGAGAGGCAATTTTTTTAGGCTCATGATAAAAAAATAATGCATAGTTTTATGCTTTGGGAATTCATTTCCCATGTCCTGCAAAATATAGTACTGAGATGGGTTATAATGGATCTGGTTTATCTGGTGCAAATAGCATAAGATATTATTTCCCCCTCAGCTAACAAGAATTTGCTAATTATTAGCATGGAAGATTAAGTGTTTTGAAAGAACAGTGAGAAGGAAATTGCAGTGAAAAAAATCATATTACAAACTTGCAGCAACACTTATTATTCCCATTAAATATGAATCATTTATTAAGAAAAGTGACTGTAAGTGATACACATGCATTCACAGATAACTCAGTGTGAGGCTTATGAAATTAATGGGAAATAGAGCAATCTTTGTAATGTCCTGTTTAATGGCTAGTCCCTGCTAATATAGCATGAAGCACTTTGAAGGGTCATGGCCTTATATCCTTGCCTCACTTCTGGTTATTGTACAGCAAACTTGGTACCGTGAATTGCGCAGAAGCACCCACGATGTGTGTCTTTGCCTTGATTAGATACATTCTCTAGAAAAAGCACAGTCAGATCTGGTTAAGAATGAAGGAAGCTGGAACAAGTAAAAATTAAATCAGTTACCCCTAGAAACAAACATAAATGCTAGTGACTAAGGTCCATATCTCAGCAGACATTTGGGTCCCCTAAATTTTATTTAAAGAAACGGGTGTAAGGAACTTGAGGCAGGAAAAAGGAATTAACTTATTCAAATCCTATTTTACTACTATTATTAAAAAAGATGTACAATGGAGATGGTAAATATAGAGATTTTAAAAGGATGCAGTGTCAAACTACTCTCTCTGCTTCTAATATGTGGTGGCTATACATCTGTGATATTGAAGTTGTAAGTGTTTAAAAGGATTATGCACCTGTTAGGTGAAATCGGAAGGGAGATGTTTTGCCTAAGTTTTCAACCACCACACTGAGGCTTTCTCCTCAAAAAAGGCAGGTGAACATCAAGATATTTGGTGATTCCTTGGAGGGAAACTTTTCATATGTTGAAACCATTCAACTATTTCCTTGCCTTGAATTTCCTATTCTCTGTACAATTCTTGAGCAGACCCAGTAACCGACCTAAAGATGACCTTATCTTCTTATGAACTGTTTATAGTTTTTTATGGAGAAAAAAGTATGGAGGATAAAAGATAAAGTGAAGAATAAAAAAATAGCAAAACGATCTGATTTGAGCTCATTCTAGCGGTCGATACAGAAGTTGCAGTCAGCTTATTGAGCGTGTTCATGTGAACGTGTACGGGGTGCAGTGCCCAGGCGCTGGCAGGGGGGCTGCAGGGCGGCCTCTGTGAGGAGCGGCCGGGGCTGCCCCGTGCCGGACACAGCCGGTTCCAGCCGGCTCCAGCCCACCCACCGCAGGGCACGGCTCAGCCCCACAGCCACGGCGGGGGCACCTCTGGGGTGACATATCTATGAAAGAGCAAAACACTGCACAGGCAGAGGAGGAGGGGGAAAAAAGAGAGTGAGAAACCATTGTGTGAACCCCAAGGTGAGAGCAGAAGGAGGGGGAGGAGGTGCTCCATGCACCAGAGCAGAGGTTCCCCTGCAGCCTGTGGAGAGACCATGGCAGAGCAGATATCCACACTGCAGCCTGTGAAGACCCCATGCTGGAGCAGGGGGATATTCCCTGAAGGAACTGCAGCCCACGGAGACCCCACACCAAAGCAGACTTATCCTGAGCGACTGCAGCCTGTGAAAAGGACCCACCCTGGTGAGGGGAAGAGTGTCAGGAGGAAGAAGCAGCAGAGACGAATCGCTGTGTACTGACCATAGCCCCCTGTTCCCCATCTCCCCTGTGCCTCTCAGGAGGGTGGTAGAGGAGTCGGGAGAGGGGGGAGGAAAAGTGTTGATTTAATGTATGTTTCTCACTACCTGAATCTATTTTAATTGGCAACAAATTAAAATATTTTTCCCCAAGTCAAGTCTGTTTTGCCTGTAATGATCATTGGTAAGTGATCTCCCTGAATTTATCTCAACCCATGAGCTCTCTCATCCTATTTTGTTCCCCTCATCCCACTGAGGATGGGAAGCGAGTGAGCAGCTGGGCGGGAATTTGGCTGCTAGCCAAGGCTAACTTGCCATTATATGTCAGTCTTATTTATCTTAAGATTTAGCTGACAGATGCGCAATCATCTAATAAAGTAATATTCCCACAAAGATTTCTCTGTTAAATCCACATTAGAACGTAAATACTTTTCCTTGTGACAAAAAAAAGGTAGATTTTTTATGTCCAGCTTAGACTCCTTTCTGCAATCCAATTCATTTTAGATTTCATTAGAGCTTTCTGAAAGGCTTTAGTTTAAGAAATAACAGGGTTGAGGTTATGGTGCCTACAAAAACATTTCTAGCACAGGTATTTTGTTATTAGTAAAGCTTATCCTTGACTTCTTTTGTAAGTCCAATTACAAAGCCTCCCTTCTTTCCTTCTCTTTCATTTGTAATATCCAGGTTCTTGAAAAAGCAGGAGTTATTATGCTATATTTTATATTTATTAGTCTATATTTTGTATTTGACTTTTTTCTCCTCAATATTTTGTTTGTTCTGGATTTCCTTTTTCTGTTACAGACCATTTCTCCAATTTATCAAAATCATTATGAGTCCTCCAAGGTGCTTGTGATCCCTCCAAGGTTCACCTTGTCAGCAAATTTTATCAAGTACTTTCATCTTTAATTCACTAATCATAGAGTTTCTATGTAAAAAAAAGTATAAATTCAGAGCTTACAGCTGGGAATTGCTCTATGATAATGTAAGGAAGAGGCTTCCGTTTCCAGTAAAACCAAACACTTACTTTTATATTTAATTAGAGTCAAAATTTGAATAAAGGTGTAATGTAATTTGTTAGAACTATAAACATACATGGAAAAGTGGTGAGGTATGTCCAATTTTCCAATTTTTAAAAGTCACTTGGAATGAAAGAATTATACCATACCAGATTAGTGGTCTTGTATATTCCATCATCTGGTTCTTCATTAGTGCTTCAAGACTGCATTGAATCCTTTAATAGATTTAGTCATAAAATAAGCAAACAAAATAAACAAAAAATTTACTTTATTATAAATTGTGATTCTTCAGCAAATGCAAAAACTCTTGGATTCCCTCACCAGGAATTTGGGCAACAAAATACCTTCCATGGCTATTTTTGTCAAGCAATGCTTTCTTGTTCCTAAGCTGAATCTTGAAACCATTATTAAGTGGAAAAAGATGGGGACAGAATAAACTCAGGAAATGTAGCAATGAGTAAATCAGCATGTCCGTTGTTAGGGAAGCTGCCCACTCTAAGAAGTCCCAAGGTATGGTTAAATGCAATTTCCTTCAGCAGTAGGGTTAGTGCATGCAGATGACATACCCCTCTCTCCCTCCCCTCTTACCAGCTGTTCCTTCCTACCCCTGTACTCTCTCACAACCAGATCACACAGTTGTTTGTGAGGTTTCATGATATATCAGTTAAAAACTGGCACTGATGAAAAATAAACCTTTAAAGATGACTAATTCAGGAAACAATTATTTCTGGCATTATCTTCTGTCTTTCACTCACTCTACTCACAGTTTGACATTCAGGATTTGCAGAATCTCAACAAGTCAGTTCTCAGCAATAAATTTTGCCTCTGCGTGATCCACCACTTCAGAAGCCCACAGATCCACCCACCAAAAGCTGAGATACTCAGTGCTCAGTGAAATTAAATTTTCCCATTACATATACGTCAATTTTCTATGTCTTTTCAACTGTAGGCAATTCAGCTCCATTAGAACAGATAATTCAAGGGAACATATGTATATATATGGTGAAGACGACTGAGGAGAATAGGGAGTAGGTCATGTTATGGTTCCAGCTAGGAAAAGATAAAAAAATTTGAGTAATGTAGGAAAACTAGACAGGGAAATGGAAATAGAGGAGGCTGGTATCATCATCAGGGTAAAGGAAATCCAAAGACCTTGACAAAAACTAAGAGTAGAAATTGGCAGCAGTGCACCTGTGGAGGACTGCTGGTCTTATCTTGCTTACAAATTACTTTCAAGGACGTTTTAAGAAATATCCTGGGAAGCATTTTTGTATATTTCTTAGGCGTGTGTGACTATAACCACAGACATCGTGTGTGATACACCATATTTAAAAAAAAAAAAAAGTATGCTCCAATGTAATTAAAGATTAAGTATAATGCAAGAGCCTAAGGAAATGGAGATAGCATGTTGAGTCAGCCTTATCAGAGATACTTTCAGTTACTATGATCTTGTAGCAGAGATTTTAATGGAATACAGCACTTCCATAAGTATGCAATTATTTTTGTTTCATAATCAACATTCTATATCATCTAATCTCTCTTTATTTTCATTTATACTATGGTGTAGTTTTCCACACATATCCTTATTGGTCTGTACTTTTAATTAAATTTACCTCTTTTTTTTCTATATGGGTAATTTAAACCACCACAAAAAGTACACAAAAAGAAATTAGCATAAAGGAAATTGAACTCAGAGCTTTCCCTCTGAAATTCTGGTTCTGAATTGTGCCTTCAGTTGAATGACTTTTACTTCTTTTCATCATTCAGTAATCAATACTATAATCAATAATATTAGGCACTCAGAGTTTTAATGATATAATTATTAATGTTTTCTTCACTTTCATATTGCCCAATTTCCATGGATGATTTTAGGGGCAGAGTTATTACCTGTTATCCTCCTGAATATGGGGTATTTATTTCCATATCTTCCTCATTACCTCCCAGTATTGCATTTTCTTCCTCTGCCTCTGATACTAACCCCATTCTCCAGTTGCTGCTGGAGACCTGCTTAAAACACATACTTTGCTACAAGTTAAATAAAATGCTTCCTCTCTTGATAAAGCAAAGCTAGCAGTTTAATTTTTGTTGTCCCTCTTGGATGCAGGAAGATGGCTGCACTTGCAGTACAATTACTTGCTTCTACTTTCCTTCAGATAAAAACAGTACTGTTTTTCTTTAAGTCTATGACAAATCTATATTATGAGTCACTCTTTGTAAGGTCATTGTAGGTACATTACATCACAGGGAGAGGCACAACTCAGTGTTGCATTTCTGTATTATATCACTGGAACACGTCTGCCAAGTTTTGTCAGCAGCAGCAAGGGTCAGGTTCAAAATCTATGAGTTCTTTGTAAAATTACAAAACAAAACCAGATGAGTATTCATTCAAGCACCTGGGAAAACGAAACCCTTCCTCTGAAGGCCAAAGGTAGTCAATACTTCCCTATTCTCAAGGAGTGCATAATTCTGTGCATATAAAAAAAACCAAACCAAACCAAAACAAAACAAAACAAAACCAAAAAAAACCTCAAAAAACTTATATTAAGGTAAGAGAAAGCACAAGCAACAAGGAATTAGCAAAGTGTAAATAACGTATAAAACATATAGCCCAACATCAATTTTGACAATGAACTTTTTCCTTTGCTTCTTTATGTGCTGATGCAAGTACCCTTTGGATAAATGTCCCTTTTGTGACACATACATCTCTTGGTTTTAACCTCTAGTTACCCGCATTTATTTTCTCTTACTGAAGGTTCAGACTCAGGAATCCACTTGGATGGGTTCTTTTCTAGCCCCTCAATAGAAATACTCAGTGGCTTCTTTGGACATGTATACACAGATTAGGGCTCTTCTGCTCTCATTAGCAGAGGTTTAGTACTGAAGTATCTAATTTATTATCAGGTCAGAGCCATCTTGTACATGGCTTGCTCAGGCAAAGGACAGAAGATCATAAATCTTTCTAAACCCACCCCATAACTGGAGTACACCCAGGAAATGACTTCTTGAAGGCACCTTCAAGCATCTTTGCAATAGACTGGTATGCGATGAGCATCTACCTTCAGATTTGTAAATGCTGTGCAGAAAAGCCTTCGTATTTTTCCCCAGGTCAGCTGCTGTAGACAACAATCTGTAACAATCTGCAGCAAAGAAGTGCTGCCATCTTTTTAATGCCAGGTTCATCTGTAGCATTCTCCAAAGCTACGCTGATTTTAGCTCTGTAGCTGTTTGAAAAAAGAGGGCTATCAGAAGATCTAATTCAGCTCTTGATGTAACCTACAGCTTCAGCACAAAGCTCCCATCACCCTTCAGGAAGATCTTGGACTACACATTTGACCTCTGGACTGCATTATGGATATGGTTAGATGGAACACAGGTTCCCTAACCTCATCCTATGCCTTAATGTATATGCTTCTACCAAGAGGGGTCAGCCAAAGATGGGCTTGTAAAGGCTGGAGCAGGTGGAGCCACACCTACCTTAATATTCCCTCATAGATCTTCAACGTGTCTGAGTGTTACTATGTAAAGGCACATTTTGTGCTGTGGCATTTGATGCGTACTACAGAGAGTTCTCTTCTGTCTCAGTCATACAACACATACAGTGACACAGTATTCCTATACCTGAAGCTTACCTGAATTTTAACCTCTACGTTAACAAAATACTTGGACTGACAATGAGGAGGTTGTTCATTCCAAGTTATGTCTTCCATGTGATTTCTCCTTCTGGTTCAGCTGTAAATTGCAGAGTATTCATTCATTTTTGACTCATGAAAATGAATGGAGCAATATAATCCTTAAACACATTTGTTCTTTCTCGTTTCTTTCAGCTGTGTCTAGAAGCTAGAGGATAGTGAACCTAGTTTCTTTGTTTAATGTGGGAGAATGTCTAGCGAAAGCTGAAACTGGACCAGACTTTCAGCCATTTTAAACTGGAAATGCAGAATCAGTTCTAAGGTTTTCTGTTTGTATTTGTTGGTTCATATCCCAGTTGAGGATCTGGACCATAATTTCTAAATTAAACAAATATGATGCTATCATCTGATAGACATAGCAAAAGAATAAGAAACTGAAAGATCATTAGTTCAAGTTTCCACTGAGCCATAACTCATATAACCTCTGATACCAGAAATGTACATGACAGCCTTCCATCAAAGAAGGTTTGTTGTCCAAGTCAAAAACAAAACTCCAGTTGGTTTCAGTGGTAGAAGACCAAACCTTAGATGTTTAAATCTTAAGAATAAAGTTCTTCTGTTTCTTTTTAGCCTCCTAGGTGACCTAAGTTTACAGATGATTTGAAATAGATGATGCAGAAAGAAAAACAACTATACCACCAACAATTAAAGTTTGAGAATGAATTGAGATTTTTGTCCATATATTCTTCAGGAGGTAAAGGTAAGGTTCCTGGACTGACTAATTAGCAAATTTGTTCTACTTGGTGGACAGTTTAATTCTTCATCTGTTACTTGCCTTCATTTGGTGGCTCATTGTTTCTAGTGTGATAATTCTTTTTCAGTTTGTGAATAAAATTAAAAAGGGTGAGGCAAAAGAAATTAAGGGAATTTTAAGGAAATTATTTCCTTGAAAGTTCACAATTTATACTTTTTGCCATTTTGTAACATTCAAATTCGATGCATATTTTCCCCATGATATCTCATGAACTTTTATATGGAAATGAGAAAGAAAGAAATTACTTTCAAATCTTGAGAAAGATTCCACTCCTGAAAAATAATGGGTCTCTTCCTGAAAGTAGGAGCACAAAAAACAGGACTAACATAAACAAAAACATTATGCATCATTTTTGGTTAAAATATGTTAATGAATTATTGATTTAAAATCAGACAAGTCAGGAAATGCTAAAGGTGTTCATAAAGTTTCATCAAGTTTCAAAAAGTCAAAGGAGCTGTTTGTAAAAGAAAAGACATTTTGCTTCAAAGCTTTCCAACACTAGAATAAAACAGGTTCAGTCCAGCATGCCTGCATCTGTCAGTACTCAGCAAAGGGCATAACAGACAAATCGTATGTCTTAAGTAGTTATGTTTGACTTCGATATATTAGAAACAGAGTTCTGCATCCATTCTGGCTGAAAATTGCTAATACAGAAGGACAAGTAAGAGGAGCATGTCAATCCAAGACAAGATCTTGCATAAGGATTTTGTTCATAAGATGATCCAAAGTTGAATATTCTGTTTTGAATTAATAAAAGGGAGGTTTCTGCTAGACAGCAAACAGTATCTATTCCCTCATTGCTGATAATCCCAAAAAGCCTGCCTGCTATGTTGTTGCTCTTTTTCTGCAGGGTACTGATGTACCACATTTCCTAGGATTTTAGTCTATTTCCCTCTTTACTAAATACGCATAAAGATCTGGCAGGAAGATTAATGGGGATACACGGGCTACAAAGCATACTTAGCATTGTATCTCTTCTACCAGATCTATCCAGAAACTTCTAAGTGACTCAGAATGTGGATGAGGCTGGAAATTTGTGAAACCTATCTAGCAAGGGATCATCTGTATCAAACATTAGAAAGCTGAAGAAATTAACAGAAGCAACTGTTCTTGTCACATGAACCGTGTTGCATGTAAGTCTGTGAGTATCTTCAAGTCTTTTTAGGCTGGGGCACACTAGCTCTTCAGCTCCTGGTAGATCATAGAATCACAGAATGGTTTGGGTTGGAAGAGATCTTAAAGATCATCTAGTTCCAACCCCCCTGCCATGGGCAGGGACACCTTCCACTAGATCAGGTTGCTCAAATCCCCATCCAACCTGGCCTTGAACACTTCCATGGGTGGGGCATCCACAACTTCTCTAGGGAACCTGTTCCAGTGCTTCACCACCCTCATAGTGAAGAATTTCTTCCTTATATCTAATCTAAATCTACCCTTTTTCATGTCCTATCACTACATGCCCTTGTAAAAAGTCCCTTTCCAGCTTTCTAGTCGGCCCCCCTTCAGGTATTGGAAGGCTGCTGTAAGCCTTCTCTGCTCCAGGCTGAACAACCGCAACTGTCTCAGCCTGTCTTCATAGGAGAGGTGATCCAGCCCTCTGATCATCTTCGTGGCCCTCCTCTGGACTCGCTCCAACAGGTCCGTGTTCTTCTTTTGTTGGGGGCCCCAGAGCTGAACGCAGTACTCCAGGTGGGGTCTCATGAGAGCAGAGTAGAGGGGCAGAATCACCTCCCTCGACCTGCTGGTCACGCTTCTTTTGATGCAGCCCAGGATACAGTTGGCTTTCTGGGCTGCAAGATGATGGTTTACCAACTGTTCTGCATAAAATGAAATTTTAAAAAATACTCCAACTTTAATCCACTTTTAAACATTTAAATTAAGTTTAATATTTATGGCTAACAAAATTTTCCGTGGTTAGCTGATTTAATAGGATAGTAAGAATGGATTTCATGCCCTCCAACTTTAGCCATCGGAAATCTAGGTGCCTAGTCTAATCAAGTCAGGAGGGAGTGGAGCATCACCCATATGAAGAGAGGCTGAGAGAGCTAAGACTGTTTAGCCTGGAGAAGAGAAGGCTCAGGGGAACCTCATCAATGTCTATAAATAGCTGAAGGGAGGGTATAAAGAAGATGGAGCCAGGCTCTTTTCAGTGATGCCTAGTGACAGGGCAAGAGGTGATGGGCACAAACTGATACACAGGAGGTGTCATCTGAACATTGGGAAACACTTTTTTACTGTGAGGGTGACTGAACACTGGCTCAGGCTGCCCAGAGACGTTGTGGAGTCTCCATCATTAAAGATATTCAAAAGCCATCTAGACACAGTCCTGGGCAGCCTGCTCTCAATGGCCCTGCTTGAGCAGATGGGTTGGACCAGATGACCTCTGGAGGTCCCTTCCAACCTCAACCATTCTGTGGTTCTGTGACACTGTGAAGTCCTCCAGGTAATCCATATACTTGGTGAAGAGAGACCGGCAACTACAGAAGGTGATCCATCCAACCCATGTTAGGCATCAGTCTCACTAATTCGACCTCTGAGGCACCATTTTCTCTCTCCTAATTACACTGAGAGCCTAGATGACTGGTTAAGTTTTTATGTCTGAATAAGCGGTGGCGAGTCAAACTTAGCAAATCTGTTTGGCCATTTCCCAGAGCTTATCTGCATCTTTAAGCATCTTTGAAAAATCTCAGTTAAACAAACCTGGAGTGACCAATCACTTCTTGAACTGTGATAGCTTATTTTGTCTTTGTTTATAAAATTGATTGTATTTAAAAGCATTAAATTTGTAAAATACATTTACTAAGTACTTCAGGAAGCAGGACATAGATCACTTCAATTCTTCTAAAAATTTTAAAATGCTGGTTTTGTATATATTTTATTGAATTCCAGTTCCCATACAAACGCAGCTTAACCTAAATCTCAAATGAAAATCATTACGTTTTTGTCATCATTAAGTATTTGTAGTCACTGTATCAGAATTAACAAGCCTCTAGAAAAAATGAGTGTCAGTAACCTCCCCTCCCCCAAAAAACCTTGAATAAAACTTCTATTGAAGAGCATAACTCCATAGTAGTTTAAATAATTTTGAATAGGAGAGGACTGTTTAATCCAATTGGGCCTCATGTCTTTCTGCTGTCTTGACATTGCCTTCATGTATGACAGAAGGCTAAATTTTTTTTAAAATTGTATGCAGCCCGTTGGAGCAAGGTTTTAAGAAAACTCTCAAATACCTAAAAATTCTGAAAGAACTATTGAATTATGGACAACATTTCAACTTGTAATTTTGACTTTGAAGGTTATTTTCACTTACTACATGAGTTAGAGCTGTAGTTTATATTGACTCTTCTACGTACCTTTATCTTTGTTTTCAGATAACTAAAGAAATATGCAAATCTTGCTGTTGTTGATTCACATCTTGGTTATTCAGCTGATGGCTGAATTTATTAAACCAATAAAAAGTTACAGAATTAAAAACGTTGAAACCTGGTCTAAATTTTCAAGAGTCGATAGTGATTTAGGAAATCAGCTGGGGATCAAGCATAAGAAATTTTATAGATGCAAGAGCTAGCTTTCAACCAGTGAATTGCTGAATGCTTTCTGGAAAATAAGCTTAAAAACAACACAAGAACTGAATCATTCAAATGATGCACTAGCAAATTCTGAAATGCAATTGAGCTAATCTTTTGTGTTCTTTATTCTTATTCTGAATTGCTGTGCAGTTAAAATTTACCATACTGGCAATAGTGGCAATATCAAGATATAGGCAGAACAACAATAGGCCTCACCTTGGTGTTGAAAGAACCAATAATAAAAATTAGAGATCAGCATAGTTAGCAGGTCCAATCCGATCCCTGTAGAGATTCACTTACCTTAAGGATGGAATTCGATAAGGACAGGAAACCAAAAGGGAGGGAGCTAGTAAAGAATTCTTTAAGAAAATACTTTTTTCATATTAAATGGTGCATGGTCAAAGCAAAAAATGTTCGCAAGGAAGGCAATTATAACTATTTTCTTCTTTGGAATTTTTTTTTCTCTATAGCTTTGAAATTACCTTAAATAAAGATGTATCTTCTCTGCTTGATATCCCTTCTAGATCTTAAAGGTAAGCAAATTAGAGTAATGGTCTTTTTAAAGCACAAACCAAAATGACACATGTAAAGATTAGAGAAAAAACACATTTCAGCTGACGGGATACTGATTTTCCTTGGATAAATATTAAATGGAAGTTTGAACAGTTAGTTGTAATTTGCAACAGCAATATTTTTTTAATTTTTCTTTTCCCAGCATGGAAGAAATATTTCCTGCCTATCTCTAGCAACAGAAAAAATGTGACATTTTGTCAGTGCAGAAAATAGAGGCAGAGTAGAGCTACATCAGTCCTTGGGACCCATGGAGAAAGCACTGTACTTCTGAACACTAAACTGATCTTGTAAGCCTTTGTAAGGCTTCCCCTGCTCTTTTCTTAAATCATCTTGGCAGGAGGAATGGTTGGGGGCTGTGACTCTTTCCCTTTTCTAGACCCACTGAGATTGTCATCCAAAGATGGATGCAGGTAAAAATCCACACTGATTGCATTTGTTTCTGACCATTCACTGCTAGAATTTAAGGAACAATTTTAGTTCCAGTGAAAATTCAGCTCCACAGCTAAGCCAAATCTGGGAGCACATTAGATTCCTTATATTTATTTACTCAACTAAGATGGCTGTTATCTAATCACCCATGACTTTCACTCTCAATGACGAAAAGAAATAGGTGTCTTCAGTAATTCAATCTATCTCAGAACATAGATCTGAGTGAATTACCTTCTGGAAATACCTGTCATTTCCTCTCTTCATTGAACAGCAAAGCTCCTCAGTTAAGCAGCTAAAATTAGGAGAGAAAAATCTGGGCCTATGAGTCCCAGTAGCACTACACCTTAAAAAGTGCTAAGGGTCTGCTTTAAAGTCCTGCTTGAAAGATGTGTGTTACGTTGCTGAAGGAGTATCATGGTTTTGCTATTCTGTTTGTACACATTTATATTGCTTCTCTTAATGCTTCTTTTTATGATCAATAAAATGATAGCTTAAAATTTTATTCACTCTTCACATTTGCTAAGTTTATGCTTTATACTGGATACACATGTGTTACATTGAAATCCAATACTGTGAAAAAGTAATGGTAACACTTAGGATAGGATTTTAATTTTGTTGGACAGAGTGCTGATTAAAAGCACCCCATTTTACTAGCTGAGATAATCAGTAGATAATCATAACAGCTTTTGTTAATAGAGAACAAAGATCATTCTTTGACAGCTATGTCTAACATGTTCACATCAAATTGTAGTGGACTGCTTTTTGAAAGTTGAACACTAGTGAAATAAGGTGGCTGGTTGGAAAAATTCATAACTCAAATTCAGTTGTCAAGGTTTCTCTTTATAACCTCAAAACTTTATCCAAAGGGTTGTCTACATATTTAAGAATGAAAACTCACTGTTTTGGAGCAAGTCTAATGAAACCAATGACTGTAAGATTTTTCACATTAATCTGGTCTGTCCTGATTTACAACATCCATTTTTCTACAATCATAACAGCTTATGGGTTACGATAATCAATTGGGCAAGTGGTGAGAACACATTTCAGTTTTCCCAATTCACAGCATCATTGCCGATAAAAAGCCTCACCAAATAACTTCGGTTATCTCCACATGTAAGCAAGTGACATATTTTCAGTTCTTTAATCAGCCTGCCTCAAATCATTCAAAGTTTAAACAAGAAAGTATTTTTCACTAATATATTCTGCAGCCTACAACAAATAGTAATCAATAAAAATATTTACAGTTCTCAAAGAACTTTGTGGATGACATGTTTGTTTAGGTATTTTTACAATTTTACTCCTGGATTGAAAAAAAAGACCACTGAAAAAATACTCCTCTTTGTCACTTTCCAAAATTATGATCATGGAATCACAAAAGTGTTAAGTTTGGATGGCACCTCTGGAGATAGCCTAGTCCTACCTCCTGCTCAGAGTAGGGTCATCTAGAGCAGGATGCCCAGGACTGACTAATCTGGTGGCCTTCTACGATGGGATGACTGCATTGGTGGCTAAGGAAGAGCAACCGATGTCATTTACCTGGACTTCTATAAGGCCTTTGGCATGGTCCCGCACCACATCCTTGTCTCTAATAGGAGAGATGGATTTGATGGATGGACTATTTGATGGACAAGGAATTTGCTGGATGGCCGCATACGAAGAGTTGCAGTCAATGATTCAATGTCCAAATGGAAAAGAGTATCAAGTGGTGTCCCTCCATATTGGGACCGGTACTGTTCAAGACCTTTATTAATGATGTAGACAGTGATCAATAACATCTCTTTAATAAGAAACCTTGAGAATAGTACCTGTTTTCAGTTCTTTTTTCAGAATTATCTGGAAAATGAGATTTTAACAGCAACATTCTACTTGCACAGCAAATACTGCAAATCTATGTGCATCCATGCACTTGCACTTACTTGTATAAACATAAAAGATTAATAAACGGGTTCACACATGCTAATCTTGAATGGAACTAGATTTTTGATCCTTATTAATCCTTTGCTTTCAGAAAATATCATTGAGACTTGCTAACAGAGCACATGCTTCACTGACCTCATGTGCTAGCCTGCATAAAGACAGGTAATGTGTTATTGCCTAGTGTTAATGAAGACGACTTGTTATTACTTTAGTTTTGCATAGCTTCCAAAATGTAGTCTCACCCCTAATATCAAAGGGTTGATTTTGTGATTCATCTTATCTTTTTTTTTTTCTATTTAAAGTGACAGAAGATTGGAAAATAATCTGTGTTCAAATTCAGTTGATAAAACCACATGGTTGTCCATATAATACCATAGAAGTACTTTTTATTCAGAAGTTTGCCTAGGTCTTTTCACAGTTGCTAACAAATTGCTGCTTAGTGCTTTCTCTCAATAAATCTGCTGGGTAAATAAGACCATTGTGGGTTTTGTGGTCACTTCTCACTTGTCCTTTATGATGGCTGTATTAGTAAAATCCTCTGACTGTGCAATCTCTATCTGTAATGTCCAAAACCAGCTTTACCTGAAAAACATATATCCAAAAAATATGACCACAGTTAGTTCTAGTATGCATTGACCTCCTGAATTTAGTAGACATTATGAAGCAAATTAAGAAAGAATTACATATACATTGCAATGCATCTTTATGGCATTTTTCAAAGTATGCCCATAAACCCATGTCTGCTCCATCATGAAGAACTTCCAGTTTAGCAGTGAACATAACAGCAAATATTTTAAAGCTCAATTTCCAGAATGCTCCCCACAAATCATTCCTACTAATGAAGGTTTTCTGTCAGACCAGCAGTGTAACTCACTACAACAAAGCCAGATGGACTCATGAGGCCATAGAAACCACATGGCCTTTTCTAGCTGCACCGGGGCTGGAGTGCATGGCCATGCAAACAGCTAAAGATTTCTGACACTCAGGCCCTGAAGAGGTTTCATTTTGTTCCAGTTGTTGTCAAGACTTGATATAAAATGAAAAGGCAGGAGGCAGAACCAGGATAAATCTAAAGTGGAGAAGACTTTTCCTACTAGCAAGCAAGCAAGGAAGGAGTCAGCTGAATAGAATGATCCTACATCAAGCTAGCATGAGCTGCTTGAGATATCAGGTGTACCAGAGTCTAATGAGCACTTAAAATTCTGGCTTATTCAGCTTTGAACAAGAATTGCTTTTCTTCTACAAGAAACTTGAGGAGAGAGAACATCATCACTTTAATATACCACAGTAGCAAGTGTGACAATTATAACCCCCAGAGAGGTTTGAAGGAATACTAAAGATACAGGGGTTTTTTGGCTTCCTAACTCTTGTCATTGGGGATAAATCTTTGATCATCAGCAAGTGAGTTCCACAGAGAAAAAGCAATGTCCGCTATCAGGAATGGTCCTGTTGAATACTTTTTCTATTTCAGTCATCATGCAATTTCTCGCTGTAGAGAGCCCAAGATTGAGAAGTCCACTGTGATTCTTTGCTCTGATCTCTTGCATATCGGTGGCCACCAGGTTTTCCTGAATTTTCATGTTTTCTTTATCTAAAGTTTTCTAGTACCTAATTCACTCATGCCTTAAACAATAATCCAAATTTCACTTACCTCAGGCTCTAATCTTTAGATCTTGTCATAACCTTGCCTGCTAGATTTGAAGAGCTGTCTATTATCAGATTTCTGTTCTTTATGTAGGTACTTATAGATGAAAGTCGAGTGTCTCTTTTGCCTTTTCTTTGGGTAAGTCATTGCAGCATAGATCAGAAACAGCTAAGCAGGCTTTAGATTTGTTAGTTTGAGCTCATTCTTCCACACTGCTGTGGGATCATGACCTGATTTTCCTGTACAGACTTCTGTTGCTAGAGTGTAGACATGCAATGTCCATGATTTTTTCATGATCTCTTGTTGACAGCACAATATCAAACACGGAGGCACTGCAAGATTTTAGAAGAAGCAAACATTTTACTTTCTATTCTAGAATTATGAAATTTAGGACTGCAAAACCAAAGGATTTCTGTACAAATAGGTTTTACTTGTAGTGTTTCCTTTTTCCTTTTTTCATTTATAAAATCATTTTCTTTTCTCAGAATTTTCAGCCTAGGATTAATTCAACAGTTATTAAAATCAGCTGAAAACTTAAGCTCATCTTTAGTGGGTTTTAGACCAAAAATAAAAGCCAACATATATTTACACTACGATGCTAAGTTATAGAGTTAGTTGTGAGTACAGAAAAGATTCATTTCACTTAATAACCATGTCTAAAAAGTTAGATGTCACTCCCTTTATATGCGATGGACTATAAGAGGCATCTTCACCAAATGATTCATAGCGTCATAATAGGTGTCCAAGATGAGTTAGTTACCTGAGTCACACTCTGTAAGTATATTTTTCTCTCCACTGACTACAATAAGAATGTCGTGGTTTAACCCCAGCCGGCAACTAAGCCCCACACAGCCGCTCGCTCACTCCCCCCTGGTGGGATGGGGGACAGAATCGGAAAAGTAAAAGTGAGAAAACTCATGGGTTGAGATAAAGACAGTTTAATAGGTAAAGCAAAAGCCGCCTACACAAGCAAAGCAAAACAAGGAATTCGGTCACTACTTCCCATCGGCAGGCAGGTGTTCAGCCATCTCCAGGAAAGCAGGGTTCCATCATGTGTAACGGTTACCTGGGAAGAGAAAACATCATCACTCCGAACATCCCCCCTTTCCTTTTTCTTCCCCCAGCTTTATATGCTGAGCGTGACGTCATATAGTATGGAATATCCCTTTGGTCAGTTGGGGTCAGCTGTCCCAGCTGTGTCTCCTCCCAGCTTCTTGTGCACCCCCAGCCTACTCGCTGGTGGGGTGGGGTGAGGAGCAGAAAAGGCCTTGACTCTGTGTAAGCACTGCTCAGCAACAACAAAAACATCCCTGTATTATCAACACTGTTTCCAGCACAAATCCAAAATGTAGTCTCATACTAGCTAATGTGAAAAAAATTAACTCTATCCCAGCCAAATCCAGCACATAATTATCCTAGATTTAGGACAGCCGTTAGATATTTCAGGAATGATTCAGGTGCCTATACAGAGATGCTGAAGATTATCTGAGGTATCCTCATGGAGCCAACAGAAATGACACAGAAGTTAAGAAACTCACATCCATCTGCAGCAGCAGCTGGAAACCAAATAGAATACTCCAAGTATCTAATAGAACAACAAATGTTTAGGCAGGTAAAATTTCCAGGATTACATGACTAGGTACTGTAGTCGGCATAGGCTTTTACCTAGGTATTTTAAACATTTCACAAACCAAAATTCTGAATGATGCATCAACATATTTGCTACTGTGCATTGAAACATCACAACTATCAAAGATTTTGCTTCTACCAACAAATGCAGAGTTACATGAATGAACACATAGTTCAATAAATGGTTTACTCATAGTTTTTCTCTCTAATGATGAAGTTCTTTATAGAAAAATAACTTATCTGTAAAACCTCACTAAAGTTGCAGCATACAGATAAAACTTTTATGTGCCTGTTAAAGGGTCAGTGAGGTTTTCTGCACAAAGGGACTGAATTTTGAAAACTGTTCACTGGTAAAAGTTCACCTGACTTATTTGATGGCCTAGGTTTTTTTCAATATGCACTATGTTCTACCCAGGTTCCTGAACAACCATAAAGATCTCCATGAATGGGATACAGATACTAAAGGAGACATGATCCAGCTGAAGAGCAGGGGTTATATAGTGGTTTTGAATAACTCAGAACTGCAGCTCCCAAGAGGCATCATAGCAGCTATTCTTCCAGACTCAGTCTTGTCAATGAGTTAAATAAACATTGAACTGACCTGCTGGTTTAGTCTTCCTAAAAAATATGTGGGCATTTAGACATCCCCTGGCATTTATGGGGCATTCCAGAAGCATTTATGCAGCCCCTGGAAGAAGACAGGTGCCCAGGTTTCCAGTCAACCCAAAAGGTGGAATCCTGGGATGGTGATAATAGTAGAACTTGAGATATCTAAGCAAATAAATTGTAGAAGTTTAGGCCCTAACAGGTCTTTAACTGTGTAAGCACTAGGTGTGAGCTTTATTACTTTACAAATCATTTTGCTAGACTTCAATGCCTATGTTCTCTTTGGGAATGTCTTTCACCCAAATTCACAACCTCACTGTTTTCCACATCATTTTTTCAACTTGGTTTCTCTCATGTAAACAGCAAGATGTGCATCCAAAAATGACCATAAAACAAATACTAAAGCAATAGCATAATCTGAAAAATGCCCCCTAAAAGAAGAATTTATGACTATGAAAAATCACACTTCATACAAACTTTTCCCCTGAGCTGATAATGAGAAAACTATGCAAAACTACATGAAACAGATCTAGCCATTGAACCTAATGTGGCACTGAAGGGAGCCCAGAGTTGGTACTGAGGACAGTTTAAGTATCTGTAGAGGAATAAGAGATGCTTTCTGGTCAGAATAAAATTAATTTATTGTCTTACTGATACAATAGATTAGTACATATTAATTGTTCCCATGTTTTGGGGTTTTTTTCGGTACCATGTATTTATAGTACTTATGTTTTGAAACAGCGTGTTACATCTGAGCCTACCAATTGTTTCTTTTTTTATAACTAAAAGTTTTACATTAAAAAAATGTTTGAGTTGGGACCTAGAAAGGAGAGTGAAATGGAGATCTCCATTTTCATCTATGAAATTAGAGTTAAGAGAAGACTGATGAATCTAATTCTTCTTTAAAGCATGTGGATTCTTTGCATGTTTTTAACATGCATACAGAGCCTAGTAAATTCAAAGTTTCTGTGACTTCAGGTGATTTTTCAGGATAAACAGAAGAAATATTTGTCTAATATACTTAGTCAGAAATTACATTACCATTTTTTTTTAAAAAAAGCAGGGTATAGTACATATTTGCACTTTAAAAAAGTCTCTAGTAATGCATGCACAAAGTATATGAATTGTTCTCAGACTATTGGTTCTTACACATTCAAGCTGTCTCTTTGCTAACTTGGGAAAATTAATTTTCTGAAAACAGAATAGAGGCAGATCATGCAATGCAAGCACCATTCCCATATATCTGTTAGTATAAATCAAATCTACAGAATTATAACTCTATTCTTAAGTAAAAACAACGCGTATCCACAGGTTCTTCTCTGCAGGGCTGCTCTCAATCTCTTCATCCCCCAGGCTGTATTGGTATTGGAGATTGCCCCAACCCAGGTGCAGGACCTAGCCGTCGGCCTTTTTGAACTTCATGAGGTCAACATGGGCCCACTTCTCAAGCTGTCAAGGTCCCTCTAGATGGCATAATGTTAATAATGTTAACATTAAATGTAATACTTACCTGAAATATCTAGAATTGCACTTCATTTTCTATTTTGTGCATTTATCTAATCTAATGTAAGCATTTATACAATTACAAATGTAATTTATATGCAAATATATATTAGTTCAACTTTAGGCACATATATTCAAACATTAGAACCTCAAGAGCTCTGCCTTATCTAGCTGATTAAACTCTTGAGGTACCTACATTTCTTTTAACCAACCTTTCTTGGATTAACTCTCCAGAACAGCGAAGCAAGAACTAAAATAAATTCTCTTACAGTTCAAATAAATTGTCTAATCACTGGGATAATGAATCAGTTTTTCCTTTTCCTCTTTCCTTTCTGCTCAATAAATAATTATATAATGCAAAGTAGAAGAGTTTTGCATTTCCTCCCGGCAACAAAGAGAATGAGCTTAAATGGACACGTTTCTGTCTCTTCCCACTCAGGGAGGACCTGTTCTGGTTTAGGCATTTAAATCAGGGGACTGATGAATAAAAAACAGCACTAAATCAACATTATTGCTCAAAGTCAGATTGAGTTAACATGGCTTGATGGATTGGAGTAAATCTATTGCACTGAGGTACCCAACCCTGTGTGTATTACTAGCCTGTCTCAAATGTGTTTAAAGTGTATTAGATTAAACTTCTGTCCTGGTTTTGGCTGGGATAGAGTTAATTTTCTTCCTTAGTAATTGGTATAGTGCTGTGTTTTGGATTTAGTATGAGAATAATGTTGACAACACATTGATGTTTTAGTTGTTGTTAAGTAGTGTTTACACTAGTCAAGGACTTTTCAGCTTCCCATGCTCTGCCAGGTGCACAAGAAGCTGGGAGGGGGCACAGCCAGGACAGCTAGCCCAACTGACCAATGGGGTATTCCATACTATATGACGTCTCGCTCAGCATATAAAGCTGGGGGAAGAAGAAGGAGGGGGGGGCGTTCTGAGTGATGGCGTTTGTCTTCCCAAGTAACCGTTATGCGTGATGGAGCCCTGTTTTCCTGGAGATGGCTGAACACATGCCTGCCGATGGGAAGTAGTGACCGAATTCCTTGTTTTGCTTTGCTTGCGCGTGTGGCTTTTGCTTTACCTATTAAACTGTCTTTATCTCAACCCGCGAGTTTTCTCACTTTTACTTTTCCGATTCTGTCCCCCATCCCACCAGGGGGGAGTGAGCGAGCGGCTGTGTGGGGTTTAGTTGCTGGCTGGGGTTAAACCATGACAGTCCTTTTTGGCACCCAGTGTGGAACTCAAAGGGTTCGAGATAATGTCAGATCTGATTGGAATGTGCTAGATTTACTTTATAGCTGTTATTGCCATTTAGCTATTAACTGACAGCCTCCTGTGCTTGCCATGGGGCTTGCTTGCCTTACTGTATGTCAGAGTCTAGTGCTCGTAAGTAGCTGCTTTTTGCCTTTGCTGCTTGCTGTACTGCTGTAGTGCTGATCATCTTACTGTGCTGTGCCTGTGAACATTTTGATAACAGCAATGGGGATGCGCGTGGGCTGGCAGATGGCCAGGGCATCACAGGTGTTTCTATGCTGCTGTACTGGACAGGATGGAACTCCAGCGTGAACTCAAGTCGAAGGGACCTGTGGATGAGTCCATGTAGGAGCAGGACACCCCGAAGCATCTATGGCCATGGATAAGCCCATGCCCAAGCAGGAACATCTCGAAGCGTCTGTGGTGGGGATTATGTCTGTGCCGCAGCAGATATACCTCTGAAGGGGTTGTGGCCTAAGGATAAGTCCATACTGGAGAAGACCACCTCGAAGCATCTGTGGCTGTGGATAAGTCCATGCTGCAGCAGGTACACCTTGAAGCGTCAGTGGCTGTGCATGAGGTCATGCCGGAGCACCTCAAAGTGTGTGGCCATGGATGAGCCCTTGACAGAGCAGGTACACCCCTGGAAGGGTTTCACTGAAACTTAAGATAATATATTTGTCTTGCATTTATGATGAATTAAGAGCATATAGATGGCAGCACACAACAGGTCAGTTGACAATGGAGGTCTCTGTGGTGATTCTCTCTACCTGCTAACCAACCTTGAAGGAATTCAATTCAGAATTAAGACATCCAAATGCAGGTGTTTACACATAGATGTCTGCAGGTATGCTGTTTCTTAAAATTTCATTATCATCAATGGACTATTATTCAACAGAATCAATAGAAATAAAAGAGTGATTCAGGTCACCATAAAATAGATATCTGGTGGTGTAATCTGGAGCTGAATTGTTGAACACTATCACTAATTATCAATGGTTGAACCACCCCTATGAGGTGATTATTTGTCCCTTCTGACTACAGAAAGAGTCTAGACAAATAGATTAGGTCAGAAGCCTGATTCTTGCATGAAATTAGGCGAGATCAATCTCACTGGTTTTATTGCAAGCTTTTATCTCTGTCTCCCTCTCATATTCATCCTTTGCCCGTTATTTCTGCAAATTTCTCTGCTACACTGTGAATTCTCTGCTAACATTGTTAGTAGTGGTTGAAAAAAGAATAAATGGGGACATATCCTGGTTGTCTCAAATTTTTCTGAAGTTTCTGTAGACCATTTTCAAAAAGAAAGAGGTAAACAGGTCTTGGTTTTGTCGATGGAGAAATAAATTGATAAAGTGCTGTTCTCCTGAAGCATGTATTTTTGGTTGTTCAGGACAGTAAGACTAGGGGAAAAAAAATCTTTGAAAGCAAAATGACTTGTAATGATGAATCACAGCTGAGAAGGGAGATCTACCAAATCATCCTTTTGGCTGTACTGATTACAGTGTACAGACAGCTCAATCTCTGATGCAATGGGAAGCACTGTCCATGGCACTTCCCCAAGGACTAAGAGGCTTTATGTTATTACATGAGTGTCTCCTAAATGGGGATGAGGATTCATTTTCAGAACTCTGAAACAAAACCTAAAAATAAGTTTTGCGCGCTCACACTCAGTTGCATCTATTACATAGTAACTCTCACTACTTTATTCTCCAAATTGCAGCAAATTGGCCCTGACTTTTTTGAGAGTTGGCCTTATGTCATGCAACTCCCAGATAAACTCCTATTTTATTCTGTATTGTTTTTCTAAATTAAAATAGCAAATTATACAAATTAAAGTCCCTCCAAAGTGTTCTGTTGAAATATGCACCTAGTCATGCTGAGTTGGGAAAAATATGAACTCTTGATCCTTTTCTCAAAATCTGACATAGAGACCTGAAGTCAAGAAATTTTGTTTCCAAGTGATACAGCGTTGTGTCTTTACTGTTGGAAAATGATTGATTAAATTAAATACAGTGTAACTTGAGGTCTAGCCAAATATGAACAAGCACAAATCTTTTCCACAAAGAAATTCTGAGAGTCAACAATATCCTTAACATGGTTAGTGTTCAAATATATACATACCATGTATAGCACCTTCATGCTGATATTCACAATCTCCATTTCCTGTCTTTCTTAATTCGTATTCAGTTCAGGGGGTGCAATCTAATATGATCTATTGAGAGCACTGATTCTCCTGGCAAAATGCTTCAAGCAATATAATTTTTAATTGGCTTAGCACTACTAAAATCTAACTTAGATACCCATACAAATGTAGGCTGTTAAATTATAGGTTCATATTTAATATTGTTAATGGAAATATATTTTTATGCGTGCGCACATATGGACCAATGGAACCCAAAACAAAACAAAGCCATATGCAAAGGAGAGGGTTACTTAGATTAAGCATTTATGTGAGTTAAAATCATTATGTTATCCTGAAACTTTATCATGTTTCTTTTGACTGAAACATGGAATTTTTGCTCCTTGTTGAATGTTTTTGGTAGGTGCCTTGTTAGAGAGACTGACAAAGTGGTCACACACAATAAATTAAAAATGCAGAGTAGTTGCCATTTTAATAGACACAGATATTAAAATAAGATACCAACAGAGCCATGAATAGTGTGTGACAGTTCTCTTTCGGTATTATGGTAAATACAGCCCAAATTCATTCAACAAGCAACAAGAGCCTGATGTTTCTATCACCCCACAGGAATCATGATGAAGTTTCAGAATTGTGTATAGCTTTATATATTTATCTTATTGAATCATTCCTTTAAGACAGAAGTTTAATCTTCGTAGGCATCTTCCTGTTTAAGCAGGCTGGCAAACTAAAATGAATGCTCTTTGGAGAACAGAACAAGAATACAGTAGGAAATCCCAGGTGAACTTTTGATCATGCATGAGATACTGCATGACTGACAGGCTTGTTCTTTCTTCATGTATGATGCGTATAAAAGATCATGTTGGGTGACTTCAAACAGTAGATAAAACTCATTCAGAAGTTAGGAGATACATATCTGTATGAGTTTCTGTATTTAGGGCACTGTAATGAGACCAGGCTTAGCCGTGCTTGGTGTGGGTATGGAATTTATATTCTCATTTAAAATCTCTCATATTAAAATGTACAACTAGGAAAATATATCATATTAAAGTTATGGATTGGCCAACATCTGACAATTACCATTTTAACCTCAAAATAGTGCCTGCACTGCCACTTTCCACGCATATCATACAAGATGGAGAGAAAGCGACCTTCCTGTCTGACTAGTGTTTAAAAATCTTCTAACACAATCCATCTTGAAATCTAGTATAGAAGACCACACATATTTACAGCAGCATGAGACCTTTTCTCTCCACATTCAGTGTGCTATGAACTTCTTCTCTAAGACAGTCAAAAGTGCTTGCAAGAAAGCTGCCCCTTACAAAACTTTTCTTAAAGATAGCTACAGAAAAAGAAGGCATTCTACAGTGATCAGTTTACATTAATTTTCCCTTCATTTGAATGCCACAGGAACCGAATATTGCTAGTTAGATTGATTCGTCTCTTAAGAACTTTCTCTTCTGTAACATCACAAAGACTCAGACTGAATAAAGGAACTTTGGGAGAAAAGTTCAGCTAAATATCTTTATCCTGCTACAAATGATCATGCTACTACAATATTTTGGCCTTGCCTATTCACTTAGTTAGGTTCTTCATATTTTAACAACTATCTTCTTTCCCACTCAGACCCCTAAAACCTTTATTTCCAGTCCTTGGTGTAGAAAGCAGGTAATAATTGTAATAGTTTCTCTAAAATTCTGTTAAATATTCATTTTGCATCTCAGAAAACCCCCAAATCAGAAAGGAAGAAACCAATGTTTTAAATTTTCCAAGAAATAACTTCCACGTGGCCTGTGTTGAACCTTTGTCTGCTATTTATTTCAGCTACCCCACGATACTAATCATTAAATTGAAATATTTCAGCTTCCAGAACTGGCTTGACCTGGCTGTAGGACTTGTGAGAGGATGAACTAAGACTGTAGGAGAGAAAGGGGGGAAGAATGAGCATGACCAGAGGTTTTTTGGGAACTCCAGATTCGGCTATCATGCTATTGGATGGGTAGAAGCTAGAGGAACTCATCAGATATTGCAGCAGCACACAGAATATCAGATAGAGGTGACAGTATGGGTGGTCAGGTGAGTGGCACAGATACAGAAAAAGAGCAAGACCTGGAATGGGGACTGGATGGGTGAGGCCGAGGCAGGCAGATCCTGGTCAGGAGAGGCTGGAAAAAGTAGCTAAACCATGCTATTATGTTTTTATCAGTGCACAATGTCTTTGCACACAGATTTGAGAGCTGACTGGGCAGGATGGGGTGTGGCCATCCCAACACCAAATCCCAGAACTTTTCCAGATGTCTTGAACTCACCAAAAAGGCTCATATTCCCAGCTTCTCCCATACATCTTTCAAAACGTATCTGAGCACCGCTGTGAATATCCTAACTGGTTCCTATTAGTGCATCCCCAGACTGCCTACTGCCATAACAGCTACAAAGACCAACTGTATGTATGGGTCAATATTCCTGGGTCCAGACATCCTGACATTACGTACTCTGAGTTCAACCTTAGCTACCTTCTCATTGCTGATAATGAGCTGCCTTACCAGGGAACACACCTAACAGTCTGTTCCCCAGGCTATGTAACTCTTTCCTTTATATGGACATCAAAACTGTCTTTCATTCTCAAAAGAAATATTATCCTTTAATAAAGAGTCAACAAAGGTCTTGCTGCTGATATATCTGAATAGCGGTACCATGCATCAGAAACATTCTCTGGAATCTGATGCCAAATTAGAGAGGTAGGGAAAGATCTGTCCTAAATTATAACACTGCACTCCTCTAGACTGTGCAGAAATGCCCAGAACATAGCCAGAATGTGTCACTGCCTATCTAGGGAGATGTTCATTTGCTATTAATGAAAAGGATTTCAAAAGACCATGAAATAAGCATCTAATTAGCTTAAATTAGGGACTGCCTACTTATGAACAGAACTAAGAAATAATAAGAAACCGTTTTATTATAGAAGTTCTGCTTGAAAGACGTATGTCCAAAGTTTTGCCCACAAGTCATCTGAGATAAATTAATGAGAAGATATCTACTGTTTAATCAAACTAAACATTCCCAATAAAACCGGGTGCACTGCCAAAAGAGACCGTATACACCTACAGCACATCTGCACCAGTTTCTCCATATGAAAATAGAAACAAGTAGGCAGCATTACATAATTAATTCTGCAGTTACATCTCAAATTTCAGTAGTAATCTGCAAAGATCTGTGAACAGTAGCTGACCTTCTTATGTGTCAACATGTACAATAACATTCTGCATTTTATATAACCTTTTCTCCAAACCTCATAAGCCTATAAAATCCTTATATCATCAGTTTGATAGACTGAGGAGGGCATAGAGAATTAACACTGTAGTTTTGTTTTTTAATCATGTGCCAAAGAGGATAAAAATACTCAGGGTAGAATTAGAATCACCAGATTACAGAATGGATGACATTGGAAGGGACCTGTGGAGACTGACTAGTCCAACACCCAGCTCAAAGTAGGGTCAGCGAGTGCAGGTAACTCAGGACTATGTCCAGTTTGGCTTTGAATATCTCCAAGGATGAAGCCTGCATCACCTCTCTAGGCAACCTGTTCCAGTGTTTGACCACTCTCACTACAAAAATGTTTTTTCTTATGTTTAAACAGTTTTTTTTCTGTGTTTCAGTTTGTGCCCATTGCCTCTTGTCCTGTCAGTGGACACCAATGAGAACGGTCTACTGCCCTCTTCTTTATTCCTTCCCAGGTATTTATACACATTGATAAGATCCCCCTGAGCCTTCTTTTCTCCAAGCTGAGGAGTCTCAGCTCTTTCAGACTCTTCTCTCCATCTGACAGATGTTCCAAGCCCTTAATGATCTTTGTGGCCCTTCACTGGACTTGCTCCAGTAAGTCCGTGTCTCTCTTGCACTAGGAAGCCCAGGACTGGACACAGTACTCCAGGTGTGGCCTCACCAGTACTCAGTAAAGGGGAACGATTGCCACTCTCAACCTGCCAGCAGTGTTCTTCCCAATGCAGCCCTAGGTGCTGTTGGCCTTTGCCACTAATGTTCATTACTGGTTCACAATCAGCTTCTTGCCCACCAGGACCCCCAGTCATGACATTCCGATGGGCCCATTTCTCCAGCCTGCTGAGGTCCATCTGAAGGGCAACACAACCACGTGGTGAAACAACCACTCTTCTCTATTTTGTATTGTCTGCAAACTTGCAGAGGGTGCAGTCTGCGACACCATTTACAACATTAATGAAGATGTTAAACAGTAGTGGACCCAATATCGACCCATGGGGAACACCACTAGTGACTGGCCTCCAGCCCAACTCCATGTTGCTGGTCACAAGCCCTTTGACCCCAGCAGTGCAGACAGTTTTCAGTCCACCTCACTGTCCATTTATCTAGCCTATGTCTCCTCAGTTTGTCTATGAGGATGTGATGGAGACAGTGCCAACAGCCTCACTAAAGTCAAGACAAGCAACAGCCACTGCCCTCCCCTTATCTTCTGAGTCAGTCATCTCATTGTGGAAGGCTATGAAATTGGACAGGTATTATTACCCCTTTGCAAATCCATGCTGACTACTCCCAATCACCCTTCTGTCCTTCATATGTTTGGAAATGGTTTCCAGGAGGGTTTTCTCCATCACCTTCTATGATATTGAAATGGGGCTGGCTGTCCTGTAATTCTGTGGATCCTCCTCTTGCACTTCTTAAAGAAAGGAATGACATTTGCTTTCCTTCAGTCCTCAGGAACCTACCCCAATCACCACAGCCTTTTTAAAGATAATTGGATGGTCTTTTTAAAGATAATTGAAAGTGGCGTACAAGGGCATCAGCCAGCTCACTTGGCACTTGTAGGCTGTCGTGGTTTAACTCCAGTTGCCAACCAAGCACCACACAGCTGTTTGCTCACCCTCCCCCCCCACCAGTGGGAAGGGGGAGAGAATCAGAAGGGCAAAAGTAAGAAAACTCATGGTTGAGATAAGAACAGTTTAATGATTGAAATAAAATAAAATAAAATAAAATAAAATAAAATAAAATAAAATAAAATAAAATAAAATAAACAAACAACAACAACAATAATTATTATTATTATTATAATTAAAAAAAAAATTGTAATGAAAAGGAGAACAACAAAAAGAGAGAAAGAAACAAAACCCAGGAAAAACAAGTTATGCAACCACTCACTGCCCGCTGACTGATGCCCAGCCCATCCCCGAGCAGCAATCGCTGCCCCCTGACCAACTCCCCTCAGTTTATATACTGAGCATGACATCATATGGTACGGAATATCCCTTTGGCCAGTTTGGGTCACTGGTTCTGGCTATGCTCCCTCCCAGCTTCTCGCTGGCAGAGCATGGGAAGCTGAAAAGTCCTTGACTAGGGTAAAAACTGCTTAGCAACAACTAAAACATCAGTGTGTTATAGTATTATTCTCATGCTAAATCCAAAACACAGCACTATCCCAGCTACTAGGAGGAAAATTAACTCTATCCCAGCCAAAACCAGGACATAGGCACATGCCATCAGATCCTGTGGACTTGTGCATGTCCAGTTTTTTAAATGTTCCCTAACCTGATCCTTCTCGGCACTGATGAGGCCGCACCTCGAATACTGTGTTCAGTTTTGGGCCCCTCACTACAAGAAGGACATTGAGGTGCTGGAGCATGTCCAGAGAAGGGCAATGAAGCTGGTGAAGGGTCTAGAGCACAAGTCTTATGAGGAGCAGCTGAGGGAACTGGGGTTGTTTAGCCTGGAGAAGAAGAGGCTGAGGGGAGACCTCATTGCGCTCTACAACTATCTGAAAGGAGGTTGTAGCGAAGTGGGGGTTGGTCTCTTCTCCCAAGTAACTAGCGATAGGACGAGAGGAAATGGCCTCAAGTTGCGCCAAGGGAGGTTTAGACTGGACATTAGGAGAAATTTCTTTACTGAAAGAGTGGTCAGGCCTTGGAACAGCCTGCCCAGGGAAGTGGTTGAGTCACCATCCCTGGAAGTAGTTAAAAGACGTGTAGATGAGGCCCTTAGGGACATGGTGTAGTGGACATGGTGTGTTGGGTTGCTGGTTGGACACGATGATCTTAGAGGTCTTTTCCAACCTTAATGATTCTATGATTCTATGATTCTATGATTCTGTATCAGAGGTGAGTCTTCCTTGCTCCAGTTTCTTCCATATCTCAGGGGCCTGGAATTGCTGAAGTCCAGTCTTACCATTAAAAAACAAAGCAAGAAAGTCATTGTGTACTTTGGCTCACTGTCCTCAACCTTGTTCTTTGTCACGAGGGCCCCTGCCCCATTCAGCAGTGGGCCCACATTTTCCCTAGTCTTCCTTTTGCTGCTGATACATCTGTAGAAGCCCTTCTTGTTGTTCTTCACATGCCCTACCAGATTCAGATGGGCTTCAGCCTTCCTATCCTTGTATACGCCTGTATTCCTTCTGAGTGATCTGTCTCTGCTTCCACCTCCTGTATGCCTCCTTTTTATGTTGGAGTTTAGTGAAGAGCTCCTTGTGCATCCATGGAGGCCTCCTGCCACCTTTCCTTCTTTATTAACCTAGACTTTTTGTTTTCAGAATTCTATTGTGTGAGAAGTTCCTCCTTTTGTTCTGTTTTGTAAGTATATGCACCATTGGCTAGCTACCCTCTACAACATTACAGATTCATCAAAAATAGGCTTGGTAAGGGCTGAAAGAACTAACATTTCTAATAGCTGATTGTTTAATCTCCTTCTTTAAAGCCTCCAGCTTCATTACCATCATCACTGTAATAGTGATAGTTAGCAATGTAAAATTATTACTTCTACATATACAAAATTGTGATGTAGTATGGTTGCAAAAGAAATCATGACACTAACCTGTGTGACCACAAAAATGAAGGATGTGTGTATGAGATCATTTATCTCCCTAAGGTTAAATTAACACTATGAAGAAAGAAACTGCCTTGTCTTCTGGAATGTGAGAATACTACTTATCTATAACACATCTTCTGAATAGGTTGAAGAAAATAAATTGTGCATATTCAACCGTATATTACGAATTGGTGTTCATGAATTAGTCTTCAGACGTATTCTTTTAGGAACAGTCCCTAAAAAAGTTCCTTTGTATATTTTCCACATTAGATATTTATTCAGATACACATTCATTAAGGACAATTAAATTAACCAAATCATAATTTTAAATAACATCCATGAAAAATACGTGACATACCACCAAAATGATCTATTGAGAAATATTTTACTTTAAAAATTCAAACATACTTTGAACAAAAGCCACCATTCAAATACTATTTCATGTAATTAAATAGCTCCTCAATGGTATCCGTATGACGCCTTTAGCAGCTATCATCTTGGAAAAGCTGCTATGGCCAGGCTTCCTATCAGGACTTTATAACTCCTGTGGATGGACCAGCACTTCAGAGATAAATGGGATATTTTTTAATATGTATTACTAGGTATCACTATGTTCCAGAAAACTACAGAACGGTGACATAATGGTTGACTGTGCATTCTTTTTTTAACATCTCCTTTTCTAGAGAGAAACCTTGGAATGTGTCCTGGTTCCGGCTGGGACAGAGTTAATTTTCTTCCCAATAGCTTTGGGGGTGTGCTGTGTTTTGGGTTTAACGTGAAAGGAGCGTTGATGGCCCATTGATGCTTTGGCTGTTGCTGGGTGATGCTTGCACCGGGGAGGGCGAGCACAGCAGGGGTGGTGGACCCAGCTGGCCAATGGGGTATTCTATACCATGTGACATCATGCTCAGTATAAAAACCAGGTGTGTAGGGGGCTCGCCCCCTGTTCGTGACATGCAGTCGGCGGTCGGTGAGCGGTTGCATTGTGCATTGCCTGCTTTGTGTATTCTGTTATTGTTGTTGTTCTCATTGTTATTATTACTGTTCTACTTCATTTTATTTCAATTATTAAACTGTTTTTATCTCAACTCAGGAGCTTTCCTACTTGTGCCCTCCCAATTCTCTCCCCCATTCCACCGGAGGGGGGGTGAGCGAGCGGCTGCATGGGGTTTATTCACTGGCTGGGGTTAAACCACGACAGTCCTTTTTGTCGCCCAACGTGGGGCAGCGGAGGGTTGAGATAATGACAGATTAATTAGAGCATATTAAGGAATTTATATCTGTTAACATATTAATTTGTTCTGCATCATGCTCCTGGTTTTGCTGTACCTGTTAAAGATTGGAGTTGGGTTTTGTAGTCTGCTGTGCTCTGCCGTGATTAATGATGTTTTGCCTGGGAGATTTGTTACTAAAACGCTGGCATTGGGGGTTATTTGGTATCTGGGATTCATAATGAAGCCATTTCTGTATTTCGGGTACCACCTCATGAAGACCATTAGCAATTATACCTTTTCCCCTGAGAGATTTTTTATGGAGGAAATAGAGAATGGCACCCTCGCTACCTTTCTCTATGATGTCATCTCCTTTGTTAAAATAACTTGCCAGTACCTTGAACATCCCTGGGTAGTTAAGATACATCTATTGGTACTCCTTGGGAATATTGTTGTGGTTTTATCCAGGTTAGTAAGCAATTCAAGAATGTCATCCAGAGATCTGCCCCAAGGCTCGATAGTTATGAGTGGCAGGGCGAGTGGGATAGCATGGGCAAATGCCTAGGACGATGGGCACCCCCAGTGTTCTGGAACTTTACCCCTGAACAAGTGCAGAACCCTGAAAAATTAGTAGAATATTTGGAAAAAGTATGCTGTCACCCTGGCCATTCTAGGGAGACGCAAATCACTACAATGTGCTGGGGCCTGGCCCACGCCTACCGAGCCCTGTTTAACACCACTCAGAAGCCCCAAGGGGAAGGAAACGTCTCTGCAGCTGATGACAAAGCAACAGGCCCTGTGGCTACCCCACCCCCCACAGCAAGCACAGCGACTACCCCACCCGCCACGGCAGGCACGGCAGCTACTCTGCCCCCTGCGACAGAGAACCAACCCATGCTGGTATCAGTCGGCCCTACACAAAAAAGAAAATGCACAAGAAAATCAGCTCGTCTAGTAAGGGATGAAGATGAACCAGGGCCATCACGAGAACAGGAGGAGGAGGAGGCAGAACCCGTAAATGAGAAGGTGACCACGTGATCCCTATCTCTGGGTGAGCTGCAAGATACGTGAAAAGACTTCAGCCATCGTCCAGGCGAGCACATTGTCACCTGGCTGCTCCGATGCTGGGATAACGGGGCCAGTAGCCTGGAATTAGAAGGTAGGGAAGCCAAGCAGCTGGGATCCCTTTCTAGGGAAGGGGGCATTGACAAAGCAATTGGACAAGGGGCACAAGTCCTCAGCCTCTGGAGGCGACTCCTGTCAGGTGTGAAGGAAAGGTATCCCTTCAAGGGAGATGTTATATGCCACCCAGGCAAGTGGACCACCACGGAGAGAGGTATCCAGTACCTGAGAGAATTAGCTGTGCTGGAAGTGATTTATGATAACCTGAACAACGAGCAGTTATCCAAAGACCCAGATGAAGTCAAATGCACCCGACCCATGTGGCAGAAGTTTGTACGGAGCGCACCAGCGTCACATGCAAACTCATTGGCAATAATGACCTGGAGAGATGGAGAGGAACAAACAGTGGATGAATTGGCTGGCCAACTCCGGCAATATGAAGAAAGTCTCTCTTCCTCCCTACGGGCCTGTGTCTCTGTTGTGCAGAAACTGTCTCAGGAGGTCCAGCAACTCAAAGAGGATATGTCCTGCTCCCCACCTGCACGGGCCAGTGTCTCAGCCATTAGGAGCAAGTGTCCCTCTGCTCAAGAGAGGAGACATTGTGGGTACACACCTCAGGGCACCCTGCGGTTTTACCTGCGTGACCACGGAGAGGACATAAGGAAGTGGGATGGAAAACCTACCTCAGTCCTACAGGCACGGGTACATGAGTTGCAAGGAAAAACAACCACAAAAGGGGGTTCTTCCAGGAAAACTGCTGCTCCAGTCTCCAGTGAGTTCCCCAGACAGAATAGAAGGGCTGATTCCACTTCCGACCTTAACAAAGGGACTTCTGACTCATACTTACAAGAAGTGGATAGCGAATATGATGACCAGGACTAGAGGGACCCTGCCTCCAGCCAGGTGGAGGAAAGGGACAACCGGGTTTACTGGACTGTGTGGATTCGATGGGCTGGCACATCAGACCCACAGGAGTATAAGGCTCTCGTAGACACTGGTGCACAGTGTACCCTGATGCCATCAAGCTATAAAGGGGCAGAACCCATCTGAATTTCTGGAGTGACAGGGGGATCCCAAGAGTTAACTGTATTGGAGGCCGAAGTGAGCCTAACCAGGAATGAGTGGCAGAAGCACCCCATTGTGACTGGCCCAGAGGCTCCGTGCATCCTTGGCATAGATTACCTCAGGAGAGGGTATTTCAAGGACCCAAAAGGGTACTGGTGGGCTTTTGGTATAGCTGCCCTGGAGACGGAGGAAATTAAACAGCTGTCCACCTTGCCCGGTCTCTCGGAGGATCCTTCTGTTGTGGGGTTGTTGAAGGTCCAAGAACAGCAGGTACCAATCGCTACCACAACAGTGCACCGGCGACAATATCGCACCAATCAACATTCCCTGATCCCTATCCATGAGCTGATTCGTCGACTGGAGAGCCAAGGAGTGATCAGCAAGACTCGCTCACCCTTCAACAGTCCCATATGGCCAGTGCGAAAGTCTAATGGAGAGTGGAGGCTAACAGTAGACTACCGTGGCCTGAACGAAGTCATGCCGCCACTGAGTGCTGCCGTGCCGGACATGCTAGAACTTCAATACGAACTGGAGTCAAAGGCAGACAAGTGGTACGCCACCATTGACATTGCTAATGCCTTCTTCTCCATCCCTTTGGCAGCAGAGTGCAGGCCACAGTTTGCTTTCACTTGGAGGGGCGTCCAGTACACCTGGAACCGACTGCCCCAGGGGTGGAAACACAGCCCTACCATTTGCCATGGACTGATCCACACCGCACTGGAACAGGGTGAGGCTCCAGAACACCTGCAATACATTGATGACATCATCGTGTGGGGCAGCACAGCAGAAGAAGTTTTTGAGAAAGGGAAGAGAATAGTCCAAATCCTTCTGAAGGACGGCTTTGCAATAAAACAAAGTAAGGTCAAGGGACCTGCACATGAGATCCAGTTTTTACGAATAAAATGGCAAGATGGACGGATGTGATCAACAAAATAACAGCCATGTCCCCACCAACTAGCAAAAAGGAACACAAGCTTCCTTATGCGTTGTGGGTTTTTGGAGAATGCACGTCCCAAATTACAGCCTGATCGTAAGCCCTCTCTATCACGTGACCAGGAAGAAGAATGACTTCAAATGGGGCCCTGAGCAACGACAAGCCTTTGAACAAATTAAACAGGAGATAGTTCATGCAGTAGCCCTTGGGCCAGTCCAGGCAGGACAAGATGTAAAGAATGTGCTCTACACCGCGGCCGGGGAGAATGGCCCTACCTGGAGCCTCTGGCAGAAAGCACCAGGGGAGACTCGAGGTCGACCCTTAGGGTTCTGGAGTCGGGGATACAGAGGATCCGAGGCCCGCTACACTCCAACTGAGAAGGAGATATTGGCAGCATATGAAGGGATTCGAGCTGCTTCAGAAGTGGTTGGTACGGAAGCTCAGCTCCTCCTGGCACCCCGACTGCCGGTGCTGGGCTGGATGTTCAAAGGGAGGGTCCCTTCTACACATCATGCAACCGATGCTACGTGGAGTAAGTGGGTCGCACTGATCACACAACGGGCCCGAATAGCAAACCCCAGTCGCCCAGGAATCTTGGAGGTGATCACGAACTGGCCAGAAGGCAAAGATTTTGGAATATCCCCAGAGGAGGAGGTGACACGTGCTGAGGAGTTACCATATAACAAACTCCTGCCTCTGGCAAGGGAAAACCCATCCGTGGGATTGCTTTTGCTCAAGGACCTGGGTGCCCTTAGTGGGTGATGCGAAAGGATGGGCAAGTCCGGTGTGTACCTCAAGGGGATTTGATTCTGGGCGAAAATAGCCAATGAACTGAATTGTATGATGTTAGTTACTATATAATACTGTATGTCATCACTTCTATGGTTACCATATGTTATATTAACAGTATTATAGTAAGAATCATCCAGATTAATGTAGAATGAACTCCGATGAAACTGAGCAAGTTGATAGAACCGGACGAGCGCCCAGAACTGGCCTCCGCATGCAAGAGCCCAACACCACACACCGTCTCTCCTGCCCTGAAAGACTGTTACAACAGATGGAACCCGAAGTCATGGACTAAATGAACTCAATGGACATTTTGGAGGGATGGCCCATGGACTAAGGGATATCTCTGTGTGTGTATATATCAAAAGGCAGGAAAAGTAGTGGTGACTGATTGGAACGTATGGGAAAATGTGAGACCTGGGCATGATGTAGATGGTATAGAATAAGGGGTGGATATTGTCCTGGTTCCGGCTGGGACAGGGTTAACTTTCTTCCCAGTAGCTTGGGGGGTGTGCTGTGTTTTGGGTTTAGCATGAAAGGAGCGTTGATGGCCCATTGATGCTTTGGCTGTTGCTGGGTGATGCTTGCACCGGGGAGGGGGGAGCACAGCCGGGGTGGTGGACCCAGCTGGCCAATGGGGTATTCTATACCATGTGACATCATGCTCAGTATAAAAACCAGGTGTGTAGGGGGCTCGCCCCCTGTTCGTGACATGCAGTCGGCGGTCGGTGAGCGGTTGCATTGTGCATTGCCTGCTTTGTGTATTCTGTTATTGTTGTTGTTCTCATTGTTATTATTACTGTTCTACTTAGTTTTATTTCAATTATTAAACTGTTTTGATCTCAACCCGGGAGCTTTCCTACTTGTGCCCTCCCAATTCTCTTCCCCATTCCACCGGAGGGGGGGTGAGTGAGCAGCTGCGTGGGGTTTATTCGCTGGCTGGGGTTAAACCACGACAGAATGCTTAGTTCAGATTTTGTCATTTTCCGCATCATACATTGTTTTTCAATTTAATTATAATTGTTAATTTTTGTTATAACAGGAAAATTCAGCTTGGGCAATTAAGGGGCATTTTAATTTCATCACACTGAAAAACAAATTAATGGCTAACTTTTGCAAAGAATGAAGGTCAAGATTTTGATAAGCAACTAGGGTTGAGTTCTTTGAAAGTATATTAGGTGCTTATTTTCACTGAAATAATCTGTTGGCTGTAAAGCTTTGATCCTCTGGTCTTTGTGGCACCATTTTTAATTGTCTAATTTTTTACATCATAAAGGAATCCAGCAATCAGATGAAAAATGCTCTGTAGTTTAAAAAAAAAAAGATTTTGAAACTGAATATTGAAACTGAAACTGGTACAAACTAGATATTTAATTACTTAAGAAAATCTCTTAAAAAAAAGTACAGGAAATACATTTTACTTTGCAAATTGTCATTGATGGAATTGGGTTGAACTATTATTGGTTAAAATAGTCTATTCAGTATTTCCACATTACAAATTGAGTTCCACAGGTTTTGCTTTCCATCAGGTATTCTTTTACGTTGCCATTTTGATCCCTAGGCTATCATTGTCCAGCCACACAAGGGTTCTGCTACTCACATTTTCATACATAGTAGCACTGATAAAATAAATTATATTTCTGAATGTCATAATCCATCAAAAAGTGCCATAGATTTCAAATTCCAAATACCTCCACAATTACAATTGATAATGATTGTTGCACTGTTATGAGACCAGAAATGCTTACCCACTTAATGCTGTAGTGAAAACAATTATTTCAGTTTTCCAATGCTCAAGTATTTTTGAATACCTTTCAGATATTTTTCATACCTCGAAATAGGAATAAAACTTGCCATCATTCCTTACCTTGAAGTTTCATGCTAAGGTTTTAAAAATTACGAATAACATTATAAAATAAACAAAAAAAAATCATTTCACCATTGCAAGTCTATTAGTTAGTTCTATAGTGAATTAGTTGTTTATGATTTAAGAGCATCATTATTTCAAAATTGAAAGGCAGACATGCAGGAAAACTCACTGTATAACCTAAATTCCCTTCTCTCAGTGCTCATTTCTCATTTTTCCGCCAGTACTACCTGGTAAGTAGATAAAAATCACTCTGGATCAAGCACGAATCACATTCCTGCTATTAAAGACAATGAAATTAGTAGCATCCTTTCTTCTTCCTGAAATTGACTTTACTTTTCCTTCTCTCAAACCAAGTTGATGTCTTCTCTTTCTTCTAGAACTGTCCAAATAACTTTTCCCAGTCTTATTCCCTGCCCTTTACGTATTGCTTAGCACACTGTTATCAGCAATAGATTTCAATATCCACATACTGGATGCCACCTGCCATTGAAACCCCAGACATCTGTCCTTTGCGTTATTGCAATTATGCATATTGTCCTTTGACTATTTGGGGGTAGAATTTCTAGAGAATTTTTCCTCCAAAAGATCTGAATAATATGTTTCAAGCACCCTGAAAAAACTTGAGAAAGTAAACAACACTGTCTGGTTACTCAGTAATTAACAATATTTCCCCACTTGCAAAAAAAAAAAAAAAAAGGAAAAAAGGCTTTCTTGTGTTTGAATGGGCAAAATAACTAATCACTATGTATCTCTGTCAGACTATTCTCCACTTCTATTTTGTAGTCTATGATAGAGGAGTCCAACTGTGGGAAAAGGTTGATCTCTTGCCCCAAGTCATGATGCTACCATCATCACCACTTGTCTTCACCGTTGCACTTATCACCCCTCTCCTCTGCCCCCCTTTTCTAGCAAAACCAGCAGGGTTTCATCTCTTGCAGAGGAATCCTGACTAAATTCTTAACATGACAGGGAAAAGAAACTGGTGTCTCCTTCCCATTGTCTCAATTTCAATCTCTTAAAACTTGATCCTGTCACAGGCTGCAGCATGGTTAGGCGATCGTTCACCCAGGTACACTGAACTGAGATCTCTCACCACAGGTTTTCAGTTCTGAATAAAAACGCTAGCATCAAAACATATTGGAATGCTAACAATGCCTCAAATCCTTACATAACTGATTGCAAATGAGGATTAGCCTGCCCTGGCAGCTACCTTTACTTGCCAGCAGATGCTGGCAGAACACTTTTTCCCTGGGGAGGTTTCTCTCCATCTGCAGTTTTAAATAGCTTTGGATTCCTCTTTTGATCCATTTATCAATGAAGGTCAAAAGCAAACTTTTTGTTTAAGGTTTCAAGCCAGTGTCCTAGTAGGCAAAAGAGGAAGTTATCAAGACTCCCTGCTCCAGGCAGAGGAACCTTATCACTGGGCGGTAGAAATGTGCTCAAATATCCTTACTGTCTCTCACGCTACAGGTTCTTGCTTTTTTTGTCCAACCAGTGGCACAACTTCTTCAGGAAGAACGGTTATGGTTTTATTCTCACACCTTCTCAGTCTTATTTATGGCCTGGCAATGAGGATATTCTACCAGTAATTTAAAGTAGGATGTTCAAAATGCTGGGAAGGACAGAGAATCAGTCATTCCTATTCCAAAGGTGAGCACATACCTCTAAACCTAGTTGTAACCCTTAGCCTGGGCACTCTTGTGCCAAGCTCCTATGTACCAAATGGATAGATCTTTTCCCCTCCTCACCTAGCATCTTTCTGAAGGACAAACACTAGCATTGTGAGTTCTGTGTTGGATTCTGGGCTGGGGTTACATGCTAAATGTGGATTTTTCCTTCTGCGGAGATAAAGACAGCCGACCCTAGCAGATGGTTCAGTTGAGTCAAGATAAGACAAGTTAGAAAATTACTGTGAAACTGTTCTTCCTTATACCTTTTACCTCCTTACTACTTCCTCATCTAAAGGCATTATGAATTTCAGGGTGAGCTGTTTCTTCTCCTTCCAGCTAACCATTAAGGTAAATTTACAGCTCTGGCATCAGCTATATCATTTACATGTATATACTACAATATCAGCTGTGTTGTGACTGTGATCACTGATTCTGTGTTTATAACATTCTAGCTGACAGATAATACAATTGAACAGATTGGAAAGATATTTTGTCCTTAACAGTCTGGCTTCTGCAATAAAATGATACATTAGATAAGCAACACACTATGTTTTGCATTGATGTCCCAGCACAGTTTTATATTTTCAGTATTATCATTAGCTAAGCAGCCTTTACAGTATGTCATTATTTACACTCACGCAATATCTTCAAGGGTAGCATCCAAGAGCAGACGTCAGACATTCTAGCCTTGTAACAAAAGCCTCTAGCCTATGATAAACATATAAAAGGAAATGTTGTTAAGAAGGCTGTCAGGTCCTTGCCCTCTGGAGCCTGAGAGCCACGTGGCACCCAGTGGAGTCAATGGAAATCTTTTCATTAACTTCAGTGAGCTTTGGATTAGTACTTCAAGATTCTGTAGTAGTCATGATCAGTCACGGTACAAATGTTAATGAGATGAATTGAACAATGCCCTTAGAAGCTAGAAAGACAGAAGATATTGTTTCATCCATTCATTTCTCACAAGGATGAAGGGCCACAATGGAGGAAAGAGATACCACACAGTGTCTCAAGATGGGAAATGAAAATGCTCATTATACTTTTTAAAAATCCAGAGGGATTTAGATGGGTGAGTTTCTATTGGCTCCCTAATAATTCCTTTTAAGCATAAATCCATAAGAGGAATTAGAAGGGAGATAATGGCTGAGATTGATATACATTTGCTGAAACTTCTTTCCTGTCTGTCAGGACCATGCCTATAGGCTTTTAAGCATTTCAGTGCCACTCCTTAAGTGGAAAACCACCAATGAATACTTAAAAGTAGCTAAAGTGGTCATAGCTGATCACTTTAAAGTCTAAAAAACCCTATTTTCTCACAATGCTAACTCATTGCCACAGCAAATTCTGGATAATAAAGATATAAAAATGGGTTCAAAAGTAATTAGGCATATTTTTGGAAGAAATGTTCATCTAGCAGTATTAAAAATAATGGTGTGAATACAACTAAGCCTCATGAAGCTTCTATGAAAAACATTTGTGAGAGGACATGCTTAGGAATACTATTTCCTATGCACCCACTTTTGTCCTCTATCACAGATAGTGGCTTAGATAAGCTAGATGTCTTGGTTTTCAGTGTGAACCCAAAACTGTCTGCTACTAGGCCAAACAGCGCATTTTAAAGGTTGTGATTGTCAGGTAGGGAGACAGAAAATAAGGAAGACAGAACAAAGACATATCAAGACATAAACAGATCAGTTGTGCATTAGATGGAGGTGTCTGACAGACATACATAGTTCATGTTACTCACTTGCAAAAGAAAAAAATACTGTGAAAAGACAGCAAAAAACAGCCTATTGAAAGCCTACTGAAATTCTAGCTTAACTAGAATTAACATTAGGTTTCAGGTAAATAGTCCCATATGTCTAGATTTGGTAAGGTTTTGTCCATTACGTTGTCATTTGCCAAGTTCATATGTCTTGGAATATATATATTGTTTATATCTTGGAAAAATTACAAATTGCCATGTCCCTCCTCCCAGCAGGAAAGTCTGGATGGAAGACGTTTCTCACTGTTTTCATGTTAAAAATTTCTGTGTAAAAACAGAAAAATGTCATGACACCTATTAACTTTGTGAGCCCTCAAATGATTTCCTAACATAAAAAGAAAGGACACTTGAGAAAATACAAAAACCTTCAGACTATTATAACATGAAGTATTGTTGATACCAAAATCTTTCATGTTTGTTTATCTATACACTCTCAAACAGAATTTTTTCCAATACATTGTATATTTTACAGTATATTATACAAACAATAAACAATTGGAGCAATCTCTGTCAAAATTTTGAGAAAGTGAAATCATACATTGCATTTTTGAGCAAGATATGGTCAAGAAATCTTAATTTAACACAAGAATGACTGGATGAAATTCTGTTATTATTACACTTAATACCAGACTGGATTAATTCTATCATTCTTTTTTGCTATAAAATTTATTAACTCATCAAATTTCATACTTCAGATTTAGTTGGAATATGATAGATTTCACACATGAAAATGAATTTGGAAATTTAAACATATGGAGTCTGACATACCATATTAAAATCAATAAAGCTACATGAGGAATTTAAGAGCACTGTTTTAGTTCCCTAGATTCCTTGACAACTATCAAGAAATGAAATTCCTACTACAGGGAAAACTATCGCTTACTACAATGCAGCCAGAATTGCACTGTATCTGCTACATTTGGTTGTGCAATTGTATGTGTATTTCCTTGTTTATAAAATAGTCATATTTCTACTTTTTTCCCCCGTGCCTTCTAATATTTTGCATAACAAAATCAGTTGCATCTTTTAGGCCGCTTCTTACATTGCAAGCTCATAAGTAAAATATTTTCACAAGTCCCTGGTTAGTATCAGCACTGAAATGCCCATTTTTCAAAGACATTTAATTAAGAAACATAAAATATTTTTCCCTGGAATAATTTATTGCCCACCTTAACATACTTACGACCATAATTACAAACATAACAGCTTGATAATGATCTCAGGCATTTCATTCAATTTTTTATCTCTTTGTGTATTAATTTGTTCTCATTTTGTGACTTATCATCAAGATTTTTGCCATCATTCCAAATGAAATCAATTTTAGAGCCATATAATTTGCTCTTGCCCTTCTAGTGACCTTGAAAATTTCCCCATAAGTCTCAAAATAAATCGTCCTTTACATTATTGATGCCCAGTCAAATATCTGTTTCAAATGCTCCCTTTACACACCTAATCAGAGTTTCCAGTGGTCATTTGTTTACGTATTCCATTCAGAACAGCTAGAGCAAAATGATATACCGGACATCAAATCTACTTTAACACCCAAATGCTGCAACCTCTTGGTCATCTGTCCATGGATGATAGCTAAGTTAGTATTTACTTTCTTTAGCCATAAATTTGGAAGATGAGTAACCAAAATTCTACTTTGAGCAATGAGTCATATCATAGGACTGTCTCTTCTCTATGCCACAAACTTTCTATTCATCTACCTATGATAGATAGCAAAACCTGACACGAAACCCTGTCATAATTCAAGACAGGAATTCTTTCTTAGGAAGGACCTTCCTCTTAAAAATTGGATAGAGCAGCAACACATGTCCAATCAATGCAACTGTAACAAAAATATGCTGTTCTGCTCTTGTTGCACATGTAGGTATTTGGGAATTTTATAGGAAGTCAAGAATAAGGAATAAGTAATTTGGCCTACAAAGCTCCTCCCTGCTGTGACTGCTATATGTGGGCAACTCTGTTTCCATCTGCATCTTGCAGGAAGACAAAGGACTGTGGTGGGTTTGACTTTGACTGGCAGACAGACCCCCATCCAGTTGCTCTCTCACTTCCCCTCCTCAACAGCACAGGGGGAGAAAATAAGATGGAAAGCTTGTGGGTCAAAATAAAGACAGGGAGATCACTTACAATTACCATTACGGGCAAAACAGACTCAGCTTGGGAAAAAATAATTTAATTTATTGCCAATTAAAAATATAGTAGAATGGTGAGAAACAAAGACAAAAACAAAGACAAAAGCACCTGCCCACCACCACCATCCTTTTTCCAGGTTCAATTTCACTCCTTCATTCCCGACTCCTCTACGTCTTTTTCCCAACCCCAAGTGGCACAGGGGAATGGGGAATGTGGACTGTGGTCAGTCCATAACAGCTCCTCTCTGTTACTCCTTCCCTTTCACACTTTTCCCCTGTCCCAGTCTTTCAGGGTAAACCTGCTCCAGTATGGGTCCTCCACAGGCTGCAGTTCCTGCCAGGAGCCTGCTCCAGCATGGTATCTCTATAGGCTTCAGCTTCCTTCAGGACACATCCACCTGCTCTGGTGTGGTATCCACCACAGACAGCATGGTCCTATCTGTGGGCTGCAGGGGGACAACCTGCATCACCATGGTCTCCTCCAGGTGCTGCAGGGGAATCTCTGCTCCGGTGCCTGGAGGACTTCCTGCCCCTGCTTCTTCACTGACTTTGGTGTCTCCAGGACTGTTTCTCACTCTCTTTTTTCCCCCTCCTCCTCTGCCTGTGCAGTGTTTTGCTCTTTCATAGATATGTCACCCCAGAGGTGCCCCCACCTCGGCTGTGGGGCTGAGCCGTGCCTTGCGGTGCGTGGGTTGGAGCCGGCTGGAAGCAGCTGTGTCCGGCACGGGGCAGCCCCGGCCTCTCCTCACAGAGGCCGCCCTGCAGCCCCCCTGCCAGTGCCTGGGCACTGCACCCCGTACAATATCTCTGAAGAACTCTGCTTACAGTCAGCAGCTGGTAACACAAACACTCTCTTCAGACTGGCAAAAACCACTTCCTTGGCTAGTAGAGCTTCTGTTAAGTATACCTCTGAGGGTTACATTTCTTTTAGACATCTTAACGATTTTCTGTCACTATGGATACAGTGTGCCTACAACTCACTGGTACCCAGAGAAGTGGGCCTCTGCAGTAAAAACTAGGATGATTTGTTTTTAACAGCACTGCTTGCTCTTTGATGGGGCCTAGGGTCCAGGATGTTGTCAAGAGACTGTCACGTCTTGTCCAGCCCTCAGACTATTACCCAATTGCTCCAATGATATGGTCATGGTGGTCAGTAATGACACTGCCAGGGAAGACCTGGCATATATCAAGCATGACTACATGGCTCTTGGGGCAATGACCAAGCGCATGGTGGTCCAGGGTTCTTTCTCTGTAATCCTGCTGGTGAGAGAGAAAAGCTCAAGGAAGAGTGGATGGATCTGTGGGTAAACAACTAGTTGCACAGCTGGTATCAACAACCGGGATTAAGATTTTACAACTATTTTTGAGGATTTGAGGACTGTTAGGAAGATACAGAACCACCTAAGCAAATGGGGCAAAATCATCTTTGCCAACTGGCTGGCCAACCTGCTGAGGAGACCTTTCAACTAGGAAAGATGGAGGAGGGAGATGATGATCAACAATCAGATGAGGAAATGGTAGACTGGGGTGGCAAGCAAAGGATGCAGGGTGATGTGGACAGGAGAGATGTGGTAATCATCAAAACAGGGCTGAAGAGGGACTGAAGTATATGACATAAATAAGGGAGTGATGAGAGGGCAGCACTATGGGAGAAGCTCTCACACTTCTGAGAAATCAGCACAACTAGCTGGGGGAACATGTAGCATGGGGAACAAACAGGAGGAACTAGAGGTCTGTGTGCAGTCTCACTGGGTGTCCCGGTTTCGGCTGGGATAGGGTTAAATTTCTTCCTAGTGCTGTGTTTTGGATTTAGTATGAGGAGAATGTTGATAACACACTGATGTTTTCAGTTGTTGCTAAGTGCCCTCCTAGTCCAAGGACAGCTCCCGTGCCTACTGACTGAGCTAGGTACACAAGATGGGAGGGAACATAATCAGGACAGCCAGCCCAGCTGGCCAATGGGGTATTCCATACCATGTGACGTCATGCTCAGTATATGAAGGGTAGGCGTGATCCAGGAAGTACCGATCGCTTCTTGGTTATCGGTCAGCGCGGGTGGTGAGCAATTGCATTGTGCATCACTCATTTTGTATATTTTATCATTATCATTATTATTTTCCCTTTTTCTGTTCTATTAAACTGTCTTTATCTCAACCCAGGAGTTTTTCTCACTCCTACCCTTCCGATTCTCTCCCCGTCCCGCTGGGGGTGGGGGGAGTGAGTGAGCGGCTGCGTGGTATTTGGCTGCCTGACAGGTTAAACCACGACACTGGGATCAAGGAGACGTGGTGGAATAGTTCACATTGCCATGGATGGATACAGATGCTTTAGGAAGGATAGACCAAGAAGGCAGGAAGTGGAGAGCCACTCTTTATGTTAGAGAACAGCAGGAATGCATGGAGCTCTGTGAGGGAACAGATGACAATCCAGCCAAGACCTAACTGATCAGGATTAAGAGGACAGACCAATCTGGGCAACATTGTGGAGGGTATCTGCTACAGATCACTTTATCAGGAAGAAGTATATGCGGTCTTCTTTAGACAACTGGAAGAAGTTTCACATTCACAGGCCCTGGTCCTCATGGGGGACTTTAATCACCCCAATGTTGCTGGAATGGCAACACAGGAGGGCAGAAGCAATCCAGGAGATTTCTGGAGCACATTGATAACAACTTCCTACCAGAAGTGATCGAGGAGTCCATGAGGACAGGTGCTCTGCTGGACCTGATTCATACAAACAAAGAAGAATTAGTGGATGTGAAGGTCAGGGGTATCCTCAGCTGCAATGATCATGAGATGGTAGAGAGTAGGATCCTGAAGTGAGAGAACAAGGCAAAAAGCAGGATCACAGGCCAGAACTTCAGGAGGGAAGACTTTGGCCTGCTCAGGGACATGTCTGGGAGAATCCCATAGGATATGAGAGATGAAGGGTCCAGGAGATCTTGTTGACTTTTAAGGGTCATCTCCTCCAAGCCCAAGAATGGTCAATGCCAGCAAGTGGGAAAAGAAGCAAATGCAGCAGGAGGCCTCCATGGATGCACAAGGATCTCCTCACTAAACTCCAACATAAAAAGGAGGCATACAGGAGGTGGAAGCAGGGGCAGACCACACAGTAGGAATACAGAGACACTGCTGGAGCATGCAGTGATGGGGGTAGGAAAGCCCATCTGGAGTTAAATCTGGCCAATGTTATTGTCAGGCACCTTTCAATTATCTTTAAAAGGTCATGGTGACTGGGGGAGGTTCCTGAGGACTGAAGGAGAGCAAATGTCATTCCTTTCTTCAAGAAGGGCAAGAGGGGGGATCCACAGAATTACAGGACGGTCAGAATACCTCAGCAGGTGATGGAGAAAACCTTTCTGGAAATCATTTCCAAACATATGAAGGACAGAAAGGTGATTGGGATTAGTGGGCATGGATTTGCAAAGGAAAATCAGGCATAACCAACCTCATGGCCTTCCACAATGAGACAACTGGCTCAGTAGATAAGGGGAGGGCAGTGGCTGTTGCTTGTCTTGACTTTAGTGAGGCTATTGGCAGTCTACATCATATCCTTATAGACAAACTGAGGAGACATAGGCTAGATAAATGGACAGTGAGGTGGACTGAAAATTGACTGAACAGCTGGGCTCAAGGGCTTGTGATGAGAAGTACAAAGTCCATTTGGAGGCAAGTTACTAGTGATTTACCCCATAGGTTGATACTGGGGACACTACTGTTTAACATCTTCATTAATGACATAAATGATGTAGCAGACTGCACCTTCTGCAAGTCTGCAGATAATTCAAAAGTAGGAAGAGTGGTTGGTTCACCAGGTGGCTGCCCTTCAGAGGGTCCTTGACAGGCTGGAGAAATGGTCCCACGGGGACATCATGAAATTCTATAAAGGGAAATGAAGAATCCTGCACCTATGGAGAAATAACCCCAGGCCAAATATCCAGTACAGACTGGGAGTCAAACAGCTGGAAAGTAGCTTTGCAGAGAACATCCAGGGGGTTCTGGCTGCACCAAGTTGTCCACAAGCCAGCAATGTGCACTGGCAGCAAAGAAGGCCAACAGCATCCTGGGCTGCATTAGAAAGTGTTTCCAGCAGGTCGAGGGAGATGACCCTTCCCATCTGCTTAGCACTGGTGAGACAACATCTGGAGTGCTGTGTCCAGTTCTGGGCTCCCCAGTGCAAGACAGACATGGACGTACTGGGCCTTCATTTCCATGGAACATTACTGCTACAAGTTGTCTTCTCTAAAAACAATCAAAAAACTCTTTCTCTCTGTTACCCTATACTTGCCTAACTGGTGATATTCCAATGCAAATTCAGCTTGATGACCTTTCTCAGGCTTCTCTAGTCCTTTTCTTTCTTATACCTACTTTTGTGACTATGGTTAACAAATTTTACCATTAAATTTACAGCTCTGTTGTGCTTTTCCATTAGCACGTGCCTTCTAATTTTAACTGCATCATAAGTCCTTTGTATATCAGACATCCTGACTGTTGGCACATTTATCCGAGCACTGAAAATTCCTAACACTGAATTACAGTCTTCCACAAATCATGCATCATAAGAAAGCTTCAGGTTTCATAAACTTTGTCAATTCCATAACCCCAGCATGTTCTTAACTTATGATAGAAGCTACACGTAAGAGCTTCCAACACATTATTAGTAAAGGACATGTGCAGAACAAGGTACTTTCCTCTGATCTGCTGCAAGGATTTATGCTTCTACCTGCAGTTGTTACAAGGTTTTCTGTATCACGCTAATAAAAAATAAAAACTGGTATGATTCAAATTTGCTATGGGCAAATCATGTCAATTAAGGCTTGATAAATCTTGCCTAGGATATCAAGGAAACTGTAACAAATTTATAAATGGCAAATGTGTGTGATCTTAACAAAGTGTTAACCCAGAGAAAGTATTGAAATCTTTTACTCAGAAGACAGCATTCAAGCAGCAGTCTTGAGAAAGGCAAATTAATGAACCTTAATTCTGATTAAATCTCATTATTTGCCTCTACTTACATAAGTTCAGCACGTCTTCTTTTCAAGACCATTATATCTTGGCCTTTACACCACCCATTAAAAGAAAACACTCATTCTGATGATTCAGATGTACTTTATAACTTTGTCTCATCCATGATGCTGTCGCTTTGACGATACATCAATGGTGAAGTGGTGCTAAACTGAACAGTTGCAACTTCTTACACTGTGATCTAGCTTCTTTTTTTCTCTGATTTTCTGAATTACTTCTCTGTGGCTACTGCTAAGGATGAGCTGTATGAGTGTTGTTAAGTTGGTTAGAAAAAAGAGATAGTAGAAAAGAACGGATGTCCTTAGAGACAGCATCCTTTCAAAATTAAGAGGACTCTGACATAATTGAAAAAAGTTTAAGTCAAAGAACCTTTCTTCAGATTTAAACTAGAATCCTTAAGCAAAACAACTTCATCCTATTTACACTGTCAAATATGTGTAAAGATACACAAAGTTCAGTTTTAAAGATGGATCACATCTAGAAAAAACAGGGTTTTCACAGATTAGGTCTAGATTTTGAAGCAGCACTTTTATAATGAGGTTCTTCTGTATCAGTGTATTGGGTCTGGCTGAGATGGAGTTAATTTTCCCCATAGCAGCCGTCATAATCCTGTGCTTTGTATTGGTAGCTAGACAGGTCTTGATAACACACCAGTGTTTTGGCTACTGTTGATCAGTGCTCACACAGCATCAAGACTGTTTCTCCAACATAGCCTCTCCAACACAGCCTGATAGGCTGGGGGTGGGCAAGATCTTGGGAGGGGATATAGCCAGGATAGCTGACCCAAACTGACCAAAGGGATATTCCATATCATATGACGTCTGCCCAGCAATAGAAGCTAAAAGAAAGGAGGAGGAGGAGGGGCATTCCTTATTATGACGTTTGTCTTCCAGAGCAACCACTACGTGTACTGAAGCCCTATTTCCAGGGAAGTGGCTGGACATTGATTGCTGGTGGGAAGTAGAGAATAAATCTTTCGTTTTCCTTTGCTTCTGCGCACGGCCTTTGCTTTTGCTTTTATTAAACTGCCTTTATCTTGACCCACAAGTTTTTTCCATATTATTTTCTCCCCCCCTCCCCATCCTGCTGAGCAGGGGAGTGATAGAGCGGCTTGGTGGGCACCTAGCGTCCAGCCAAGGTCACCCCACCACAATCAGATAGCTCCTAGACTTCCATTCTATGTTTTTGCACACTTAAATCCTTGGCTTCCACACTTTAATCCAATATTGCACACAAAGGTATGAATCCCAGTACCTCATTCTTCCATTCAGTTTCCAAAACATAGCCTGAAGGGAAACTCTGGAAAGTTAAAACAAGATAGAAATTTTAAAAGCTGTTGTTTGCCTTTTTAAATGCTACCTTTCAAGTTCTCCAGAAATACTTCTATATATTTCATAATTGAAGTTATTGTTAACTTTGACAACTGAGGTTTTTCACTGATTACTCTGAATACCTCTAACAGTAAAAAACAATGAAAAATTTGAGCAAATACTAGTATATTCTAGAAGGAGATATGGCAATAATAGTCACATATCTTCATATGCCATATAAAATAAGCTAGAATTAGCTTAATATTCAATAAAGGCTCAAAAATTATATAATGATGTAAAATTGTAAAAATAAATTCAAATATTCTTATGAGTAGGCAATTTCAAACCAGTACAGTGAAACCTCTTCCAACAAGGTACAAGGTCAAACGTTGTTTTCATCTATATTTGCAGCTTGCCATATTCCAAAGCAGAGTAGGTTTACCTAGTCACCACATAGTCTATACCAGTCACTTTCCATTAACTGCAAGACAGTGACATTAATTGTCACAATCTGTGCTGGTTTTAGCTGGGATAGAGTTAATTTTCTTCATAGTAGCTGGTATGGGACTATGTTTTGGATTTGTGCTGAATCATACAGGGATGTTTTTGTTACTGCTGAGCAGTGCTTACACAGAGTCAAGGCCTTTTCTGCTTCTCACCCCACCCCACCAGCGAGTAGGCTGGGGGAGCACAAGAACCTGGGAGGGGACACAGCTGGGACAGCTGACCCCAACTGACCAAAGGGATATTCCATACCATATGACATCATGCTCAGCATATAAAGCTGGGGGAAGAAGAAGGAAGGAGGGGACGTTCTGAGTGATGGTGTTTGTCTTCCCAAGTAACCGCTATGTGTGATGGAGCCCTGCTTTCCTGGAGATGGCTGAACACCTGCCTGCCGATGGGAAGTAAGGAATGAATTCCTTGTTTTGCTTTGCTTGCATGCACAGCTTTTGCTTTACCTATTAAACTGTCTTTATCTCAACCCACGAGTTTTCTCACTTTTACTCTTCTGATTCTCTCGCCCATCCCACCGGTGCGGAGTGAGCAAGCAGCTGTGTGGGGGCTTAGTTGCCAGCTGGGGTTAAACCACGACACAGTCCTAATGAAACTACAACATCAAATACTGCCTGTATGGCTGTAATACACCTTTCTCCCTTCTCCACCCATGCTGAGTTTTTTGAAAGCAGTAATGTCTCTAAATCCAATGTCAAAATCCCTTTTTATGAGAGATTGACTCGAGTCTGAGTACTTCAGAACATGTTTAAGTTGCCTCATTAAACATTTTTTTCAAAGTCAGTTATTGTTATTGTTAGCAAGATAATTTGAGAAACTTCTACCATGAGGGCTAAGCTTGGTCAAATTAGTTCTCATTAGATATAACAGAATAGGTTATTTACAAAGTCAGTATAGTTTGGCTATATCTCTGAGCCCTTAATAACAGACTGATGACAATTTTATGATGAAAATTGCTTTCAAAAGAGTGGTTTTCCAGAACTTTGTAGCTTCACCAGCTCACAAAGAATGCAGTAGACACCCGTCCCCTGTGGTGTGCAACTAGAGTGCAACAGACAGAGAAGGAAAAGCGCTTTTAGAGAGTTCTCATCACTTCCCCTTGGTCCCTGAGTTATGAGTTACAGTGCAGGATTTCCCTGTTACCTCCTTTGATGGCTCTGGTTTAATGAATCCCTGTTTCATTCTGAATGTAGTTAAATAAAATTGCAGAGATGATTTTTCACCCTGCATGACCCAAAATAAAGCCAATTATGTGAAACAGGGAAAGGAGTTTTGCAAAACTCTTTGCAAAACTCTTTGCAAAGACTAGTCACCTGGCAATACAGGGTTACCCTACTATTCCTACCATGTAACCCAAAAGAGCAGAGGTGATATTGGAATATTTTGGGAACATAGATAACCAAATTGCGGATAGAGAAATCTTGAGGTGTTAAAGTATGGTTCTCACATCTGCATTTTGTCTCTTTTCTCCCATTAAAAAGTGTAAAGCCAAATAAAACAGTTTATTTAAATAAAAGGCAGCTAAAACCCATTACTTCCCAAAGAAAATTAGATCACATATTGTAAGGGATTTGGAGAAAACAGTCCAAATATATTGTGTTTTGAATTGCCAAGGGGCTTCTGCCATTCTTTTTCATACTAAATAAAGAAAAACTCCTGTTAGCCTTATGAAGTCCTGTTCCCGTAACACATTCAACAGATGTCTTCTATTAGGAAGAGAATGCCTGTAGGGTGTAAGTCCTGTCTAGTCAGACTTCTTTAAACATGGACATATAAGGGATGCAGATACTTTGCCAGGATTATATCTCTCTTTTCTTATGATGGAACTTCAGTGAGAATTTACACAGGAATGAGGGAAACAAACCTGCAAAAAAAAAAATCCTTTCAGAAGACATAAAACATTGAGGGAAGTAAATATATCAGTTTGTAAGGTTCCCTTTGTGACATTGACAAAGTAACTTGAAAAAATACATGAATCTGTAAACATAACTTTTGGTTTATTATTTACATTTAGATAAACAAAAGCACATATTTTACAGTCAAGGTTAGGTTAGGTCCAATAAAGTTACATGTTGCAGCTAACTTTTAGACCCCTGAAATTTAAACTCAGATCTAGTCTCTCAACAGTATTTGTGGATGCTGGGCACCTCAGAATAGGACCCAAAACAAATAACACAGAAGAAGCCACTCAAAGCAGCTATTAGAAGAATTACAAGGGGGGAAATGTGTCTTTGAACATCTCTATTGTCTAAATTGTCCCTGACGTGCTTATTTCTGTGCAGTCAAAAAGCTAAGAGGGATTTCATGTCTTATTCCAGAGAAATACTAAGAATGCAATCCTTCCTCTTTTCCTGATTAGTGTACACATGTTCACACATACATGTGTGTGCACACTCAAACACCCCTTGTGAAGTATGAGAAGACTTTGTTCTTCAGTCTAAAGGGGCCTCATATGCACACACAGTCACACACACCTTAGAGTGACTCAGGTAGTTCTCTAAGAGTTGCTTTGCAAGAAGAAAGCACACTCTTCCTATCTTTTGTAGACTTTTTCTATATTGAAGGATTTAAGAACCATCCATGATTTCAAATTTATGAAAAAATAAAGATTTCATCAAAGAAGTAAAGACATAACATTGTTACCAGGTGGCTAGGACAATCTTCTGGAAAAGAGGAGGGTTGTTTATCAAACTAGTAACTGTTTAGTATAAAATGTAGAAAGTGAACAAGGAGCAGGTTTAAAACGGAGCTGCCTTCTCAGCAGAGATGCCTGGTCACTAGGCTATGAAGTCACAGTCCATTCGCTGGGATCTCTCTCTTTCTGTCTGTCTCTTACTCTCTTAATCTTGAACTCTTTCTAGAATGCAACACAACTTCTGAAGAGATGCAAAATGCCTCAACACCACCCAAAGCAGCCTTAAAATAATATTCTCATGGAGATGTATTCTCCTGCAGTGTATGATCATCCTTGGGCTGCATATGGCATACAGTTCAGGTTCTCTACTTTCTTGATGGAGGCCGTAACTATGTGCCACTATACAGAGGGGAAGAAGGATTGGACTGAGTTTAGTTGAGCTTGGCACAAAATTGTGCTCACGTTTGCAAAGGCTTCTGTTTATACAAGGCACCTTGTGCCAGCTCAGCACCAACCCCAGCCATATGGTGGAACAGAAGTAAAAGATTTGTGCTCAGAGTTCTTCATGCTTCTTCTAAATGCTTTAAGCATGTACAAAATGGGCAAAGTGTAGGAGAAGGGAATCTGCATGCTAATTTAGCATCTAGGCCATTAAATTCTCTTTCCTAAATGAAGAAATACAATAACGTGGAAAAAGCTTATATGAAAAGAAAGTTTTGACATCATGCTACTGACTGCAAAACTGGGGGCAACTGTGAATTGAAATGCAAAAAAGTTGATAGGGTCAATGTGGGGAGCGAAATTGGCTATATAGAGGTAGGGCAGTTGGTAGAGCTAATACAGTTATTTTACAAATGAGGACTAACTATGATAGTTGTTACTATTCTTAGCAGAGGGTTTTGCACATGTAGACTGTAATAGTGTTAATAACTTCATCTTATTTGAATACAACTGAAAAAGCACAAGTATTTATTGAAATAAGTGTAGGGTAAATACTAAAAACATGCATTTCTATGCTTTTATTTTCAAAGAAGAACTCTCAAGTCTAAGGGGTTTTTGAAGGTTGGAAGACATTTATTAATAGGCTTTGATAGGAAAGAGGTATTTTTATTAAGCTTAAGAGGGCTATATGTTTTACTAAATGCTCTCAAGACCAGAGACTGTTGGTAGGTAAGTGACAGTTAAAGAAACCCCAACTATAATTGAACTTCATCATGCTCAGAGGAAAAAAGACATAAAGAAGCAGCCACTGTGTCTTAGGGCGTCTAAGGTAAACGTAAAAACTGCACTCAGATCTCCCAGAGATGAATCCTCCTGTTGTATAAAAACCTGGTTCTACTTAAAGATTCAGGGACAGCTAATACAAATGAATGAATTTACTTTCAGGTACCTAAAAAGACCTACAGAAAAGAGCTACAGCTACATTATTTTGGTTTCAAAGTCATATAATCAAAAATTCGGAAATATCTACATTAAGGTTTCCTGTGTTATCTCAGTTTAATTTCTTTATGTTTATTAAATTATCATTTGTGTTTTTCCTAAATTAATTCAGTTGTGAGCAAAGCATGCAATGATACATCCAATTATTATTAAGTACAGAATCAATGGATATTTGCAGTAATTTTGTTTTACTTCTTTATTGACACTGAAATTGTGCGTAGAATATCAGTCTTAGGATGACTTTCTTTTCAGCACCTGTTAGTATGTTTCATCCGTTTCAGGACTGAGTTTATATATTAAATAGGTCATTCTTACAACTGTGTTATGTTGTTTGGGGTTATTTTTAGGGAAGGGAGGTAGAGAAACACTATAACTGAAATAATTATAAACCAAAAAAGGAGAAAAAAAATTAAATGTTAATAAAGCATTATAATTTTTCATGAGGTCTACAAGTAACTTTGTAGTTAGTTCAACCCACCAGTAAGTCATAATTTTAAATGTAACATATATTGGTAACATAAATTACCATCTCAGAATCTAAAGCCTTAGCTCTCAATTATTCAGAAGTCAATGGTTTTTTTGAATAGTCAGATAATAAATCCAAAATTGGTTTAATTACACAATGTAAGGAAATGAAGGAAGTGTTTTAAAACTTGGTGTTTTATCAAAGCACATAATATTTATTTGTATATACTTCACCATAGTGAAGTCAAAGGTAGCACTTTATGTTGACATTTTATCCAGTAACAATTTTGACAGAGTTCCTATAGAAAAAAAAAAATCCCACACCTTGATTTCGTCCATGAATTCTGAGATTTGTCTAACATTTTTTTATAAGCAAGCAAAAGAATGTAAGTATTTTTAGTAAGCATAAGTTCTGAATTACAAAGTCTCCTGGACATGTTATGTCATTTAAGAACTCACTCATGAACAGAAAACACAAGGAAGCATCTGTGAAAAGATAAAAACTTAATTCTGATACAGAAATCATAATATGATTTTAATTAAGTTTGGCAACGGAGTACTGAATTTTTATTCTGAAGGCAGCAGCCTTGTTTATACGGTGAATTGGGCATGCAAAGTCTGTTGTTTAATGCATGTGAGAAGTTTTGACAAAGTTTCTTTCAGACCATGGAATATTTTAAAACTTAACTATATTATTAGGAAAAAGAGATTCATGTATTTTGTAATGAAGATATATATACATATATAATAAAGATGTATATATAAGATACCCTCTGCTTCATACAGCTTTTTCTTAACTAGACAGCGAGTGGGAGGGGACCTCATGATGCACTTCAGAAGTAAACTTACCGCAGGTCACATATCAAGCAAGTCCTGTGGTTGAGAACAGAAATGAGGCTTAGCCCAGTGCTGCACTGCCTGTAGTAATACTGGCAAATTCGTGACACTGCTGCCAGGTTTGGCACGAGCAGAGATTTATGCTAGCACCAATAATGATAACCTAAAACACATTTTAAACAAATTTCTCATTAGACATGAAAAAGCTGTAAAGCTAAATCACACATTTCAAAGTCCTAGAGAGAAGAATCTGAAAAGTTTATTTGCATTTGCAAGGCCTGTAGAGTTGGTACAACAAAGGAAGCCGACAATAATTCTTATCTTTTTGAGATATTTGCCTAAATTTAGGGTTACAATTATAATTGGACTGAAGATCTAGTTTTATTTTTGGATTCTGAACACACTTATGTACATGAGAACATGAGAAAATGGCATTAAATGTGTTAGGGAAGGGAATTCAGCCTATTGGGAAGGCTACGGCTAGATTAGAAGTAGATTTAGTGTCTGAGACAAGAAGACTGAAGATCTATAGGTTAATTTCTGGATTCTTCAGTGCCTAGAGAGCTAATCCAAGGACATATAAGTGGCAGGGACAATGACTTCTGCTTATTTTGAAGGCAGATGTGAACTGCCCCTTTAAGAAAAGGTGTAAGATCAGGACCTGAAGGGATGAAGGAGCATAGCATTATTGATAGCACTTGAAAAGCACAAAGCGCTGTGAAAGACCTGGCGCTGGAGGAGCAAATTGGCTCTGGTTAGTTTTCTAGATGTTACGGGGTTCTGGGTATAGTTATCAATAGGGATAAAGTTCGGTCCTGAGAATATAAACAGAATTCTCCAGCATCTGAAGGTTTACCAGCAATGGTACCTACAAGAAGTATGGATTAGAGTATACCTGAATAAAGCTTTGATTTAACTTTGAGAATGTGAAGGAGTGATGAACAAGATATCTTTTCAGGTTCCTGTAGTCCTGCACTCTGGAATGTACCATATCAGAGGCTTGAAGTGGGTCACATACATGGCATGGTATAGTCCACAACTGTAGAGTACAACTAAAATGTCTATTTTGGGTGACAGTTTAACTTTGCAAAGTAGGAACTGAATTTTTGAGTTCGTTGTGATTTGCAGGCCTAAGATGGTGTGATTAGCAGGGTCAAATAGGTCAGAATGAGATGGAACTGGCCAGCAAGCCTATTGTTAAAGTTTGGTTTATATTTCATTTCACTTTGAAGATAGCTTGCATAGCTGCAAGATGCCTGCAAGATCAAGTTCTTCAGTGTCTATTCTTCCAGCATCAAATGCATCACTGTTCCTAATCTTTGCTCTCAATTTGCATCTATTAATCATAACTGCCACAGAATGAACCATGACTCCCCCACTCCTGTTGGCACCAGCTTTTATTCCAATACCATGAACCTTTATTCCAATACTGTATCATCAGCTATTTAGCCTCACTTTATAACACTTTATAATGTTATGAAACTGGTGGGCACTAGTATCTTACCTAGGGATTTAGGGAGGGATGAAATCAACATAGTTAACTGTCTAGGCTTTCGAAAAAGGTGTGAGTTTCTTATATAAGACACAGTAAAAACTTAACTTTTCCTGAGTTCTCAAAGGCCAGCAAAAGGAAAACTTGAACTGACAGAGGTTTATGGGTTCAATGTAGGTATTTCCAGTCTATAATTCCCATCTATTGAATTCTCAGGATCATTGTTTTATTGCAAATTATAAGTTTACAGTTTTAGTAAAGGTTCCATTTAGGAGCAAAACAGACATAAATTCAGAATAAGACAGGTGCTGGATGTGATACAGGTAAATGTCTTACAGCTGTTTCTCTAGCGACTATAGGTACCCTTTGGTATGGCAAAGATGGGTTTCGGGTGAATGTAAGGGTTCAATAAGGACCAGGGACAAGGGCCTGAACTGAAATTCAGCTCCCGAGACAGCTGAGGCCTCCAATACAGCTTCTCACAGCTCTTTCACAACTCCTTTCACAGCAGTCTGATCCCAGGTTACATAGCTGCATTGTATCAGAGCTGGCCTTGACCACACGTGGTTAAACACCTCGGAGAGGGGAGAAGACTGCAGGGGTTGTTGGTGCACTCAAGGCCCTGACAGCAAGGGTGGGTGGGGAACACCTATCCAACGTTTTGGTAATAAACTCCTACCATGAGAGATGAATGAATGTATGCTAATAGGAAAGAGGCACCTAAGAAAGCCAACCAGTCTCTCAGCTTATATCTCAGTTAGGCTTGCAGTATTATTCCCTGTTAACATTGTTGCAGCACATGCAAGAGATAAACCGTAGGTCAGCCTGCTGATACTTCAGTTGAGATAGAGACATCAAAATATTCCAACATCCACGAAAGATAATTATGGCAGCAGATGTATCACAGTCAACACACAGTCAGACCTCTGTCACACTTTGTAACTAATACGGTTGAGTTATCCTATTCACTATCAAGTAACTAGTAAGATCTAGCCTTCAGTTTTACTGAATGCTAGACCACATTTTGACTCCTGATCTTCCATCCCTGCAAGAATTCCTGCAGCAGGTTTGGGATTTCCTAACCTGCCTTCCACAAATTGGATGGTTTGACAACCCAAGGGTGTCTGGATCTCAGTAAGCCACCTGAAAGCTCTAGCAACACTTCTACGTTACTCTCAGGCTGATTATATTGGGAGTCAATCATTCCCTGTGAGTTTCAACATCAATGTACTTGCCCTATATGTTGGTTTTCTTTTTATCATGGTCTACTGATCAGAGCAAGAGCTTTTAATAATTTTCCTTAGTTCTGGAGCCTCTTGTTTTCAATGTTGCTCCTGTAGCTGCAGCTCTTATTGTGCCATAAGTTCTTGCAATTGCTCACAGGTTCTTCTTGAGGCTTCTATTGGGACTGCTGCTGCCGCCTTTGTAACTGTGGCTATAGGTACAGTAGCTGCAACCGTTACTGGTGGCGTGCTGCTATCTCCTTGTTTCTTTCTAAGGAACTCTGAATCTGTGTTTCCTACTGGCAGCAGCCTTGCTGCACACATCCTCCATCTCAGGTGGGCTGGCTTTGCCTATGGTCATTGCAGGAGGTCTGCTGGTATCACTCCACTGGACAACTCTAGATCACTGTTTCAACACAAAGCGAATGTAGCAATTCTACCCAGGGAACAACAACAACAAAGCCCCTCTTCCTTGAGTAAACAAGAAGTTTTTTCAGTTATTATAGAAGAATTGGGACACATACAATGGCAGCCCTACTCTTTTAAAATCCACAAATACTTGAAAAATTGGTATGCAAGTTCTCCTACTCCTTCTAGTCTGGACCTAAATTCAATGAGGTAGGAATTAACCTCCTGGGCTTATTTCAAGCATGTGTGTATTGTTTTGTTACGGAACACAAACGTTGATTTCCTAGATTCAAAAAAAGACACATGAACTCTATTTGAGGCAGATAACAAAATTAGTTCTTGTGAGTCATCACTGCATTGCTGGTAAAGTGAAAGTATTCAGAACAGGAAGAATAGATTAATTAGTTTTAAACTTGAACTCCACAAAGCTCACACGGCTAGGATGAAACCAGGAACCAGCAGGCATGTAATGGCTTTTATTTTATTTTCTAGCAAGTATTGGTAGGTGGTTCATAAGGGTAATAGAGCTGAAAAGCAAAGCATAGTTATCTACAGGATTATAATGAGGGTCAGAGATCATAACTGTTGTGGGTCTTTGGCCTACAGCAGAGTTAATGCTGCTTCCAATTAAGGCTTCTCAACAGAAACTGCTGAAATTCTTCTTTTTTTTTTTTTAAATACAGATTTTACAAGATCTTCAGGAATAGCTGGAGGTCTGGAGCCATCAAACTGATGTATATTCATAGACCTCTACCACGTACCCCTTCACTCATATAATTTCCATGTCGAAAGTCCTAATCCACTTAGCTGTTCCCTGTATAGAAGCTATTTCAAGTACCTGATCACCTTTGTTAAACTTTTCAGAACCTCCTCCAGTACTACTATATATTTCTGTAGTGGGGAGGGAGGAGGGAACACGGCTGCAGACAGATCACCACCCTCCATGGAGAGGCAAGGAGTGGTTTCCACTGTGTTCTCTGTTCTTTTTTAAATAGTTCTTAATATCGACTTGATTTTGAGCACCAGGATGACATTTTTAATAGGACTATCTATTATAATTCTAAGACATCATTCCATAAGAATAGTAATCGGCTCAGAGATCAGGCTACTTCCTGTGTAAAATTTAGATTATTTTCCCCATATATTTTGCTTAACATTGGATGTATCTATAGTGAGTTTCATCTGCCATTACAGTGACCATTCAGTCCTATAAGGCTCTTTTCTGATTTTTAGTGGCCAAGCTTTCCTGAATAACTTGATATCAGTAAACGCTATCACATTTTCCAAGGAATGCATTATTCATGAATATGCTGGAAATTAGCAATCTTAGCACAGATCTCTGAAGGGCTCTCCTGATAACTTTCTTGCACTGTGAAAATGTGCTCCCTACTCCAATCTTAATTTTCTGTATTCTAGGCAACTATTTACCTATGTAAGGACTTTGGTTCTTATTCAGTGGATGCTGAATCCTTATTCAGTAGGAGCCTTTTGAGAGAGTTTGTTGACCATACCAGCTAGATTTCCCTAATGCATGCCGATTCCTCCAAAAAAGCACAATAGAATTGTAAGGCATGACTTTCCTTTACAAAACTTGTGTTAATAATATTGATACACAATGACAGGTAGCTAAAACCACCTGAACTATAGGAAATCTAACAACAATGGAAAAAAAAATCCATTTGTGGCACAGCTAAGAGTGTGGAGTTCTAATGCACTGAAAAAGAAATGAATCATAGCAATGAAACGGGCCTTTTAACTAGACATGAATTGTTAAATTATTAATAGTGCAGAAAAGGAACATTTATTCAATTAATACTCCTGTTCTGTCTTTAGAAGGAAGGCAGATAAGATACATGGATCACATAGGAATAAAGGAAAGATTCTTAATTCACTAGTAACTGAGAAAGATATTAGACAACATCAAAAACAGATAAGCATCTTACAGGCGCATAAGATGTTTCCAGTAACACTTAATTCTTTGCTGAGGAAATATCTGGCCTCCTGATTTTAATTTTATTTATTTATTACAGTGACAACGAAACTGTAGAAGACTGAAAACACTGATTGGTTTTTTTTTTGTCACCATTCAGGATGAGGAAATGGAGTGATATGGATGATAATTGATTAGTCTGATTCCAGTCAGAGGTAAATTAATAGAAAATAATTTAAAAATCAATAAATAAAGAATTAAAAGATGAGATTCTAGTTAATCTCAGTCAACATAGATTTTACAAAAAAATAGGTTTGTCAAACAAGATGGCATGGATATGGATATGGTTTTTTAGACAATAGATTTTTGTTGACAAAAGTAACTGCACAGATATCATATTGTTAAGGAGTTAAATACATGCTACTAATGTAATAATCCAATGTCATCCTGTAGCAAAATGATAGAATGAATTGGCACTTGAGTTTACTAACAAGAGATATGCAACTGTAAATCCAGATACAGCACTGGTGAGACCGTTACTGACGTGCTATGAACTCTTCTGATGTTTCCTTTTGCAAAAGGATGTTGGGAAAAAAAGTGGAAGGGCCACAAAAAAGAACATAAAAATAATTTAAGGACTGTAGAAAGCGTTGAAAGAAACATTCCAGTATAATCTGGAAAAAGGCTGGCAGTCAGGTGTTCTTGCCTTGAATAACATGAAAATCTGTTAAAATGGGCAAGTAAACACAATAACTTATCTCTGTTATCTTTCATTAAACTATGGTTAATCCACTGATGACTGACTAGTTAATTGGGGCTGACTTCATTAAGACCTTTTCTAGAGACATAAGGTATATGGATGTATCATCAACTGAGAGAACCAGGACCAAGGTTAATGTGGTTCTACTGAGTTATATATCACCCGAGTTTGATCTTCTGTATGTATTCTTTTGGGTAAGATAAGAAAGAACCATGCAATTTCCCTTTCATGGCAACAAAAATATACCTGGTTTCCACATTACCTGGAGCAACTAATCAGAGCATCCATTTACCCTGGACACATATATGATCAATATTGGAATAACATTTCTTTTCCAAAGTATGCTACAGAAAACTGCCAGATCCATTTGCCATTCTCCTGGGATACACTGCTGACAGATAACTGTTCTGCTGTCAGGGTCATCTCACCTTGAATATACATTAAGATTAATAAGATGAAAATACTTATTTGTGCCACAAAACCCAGAATTTTTCCTGATGTTTGTTCATGCCTCACTGTTCAGTCGGTAACTGCTTGCCTACACAAGCACTTGCTTGTTGAACACAGTGAGTTTTATCTTCTCTGTAGGAAAAAAAAAAAGCAGCAAGATTTAGCGTTTTGCTACTAAGAAATATTCTAAATAGATCATGCTCCTTTAATTTCTATTCCTTCACCCAGTTTCTCTGAGAACTTCCTACTACATGGAGAGATCTAGTGAGATGTTCTCAAATGTGGCAATATTTCATTAGAGGAGCACTCCTTTGTTAAAAACAAAGTTCTGCAGAAATATTTTACTTTATAACAACCCCTGACAACTCACAAACGCAGCTCCTTAGTAGGCTGCACCAAACAGATTGCTTCAGAGTCAGGCAACTGGGGCCTTAACATACTGAACAGCCAATCTTGAGATCAAGTTTAATGGCACAGTCAGGAGTTGCAGGACATCATGGAGCCAAGAACATGGCAACCTTGAGAAATCTAGTTAGATCCAACCTTTAATGACCCTGGAAGGTCCTTAAAGATGTGAATTGCTAGACACCCTGTTCCACATGTTCCCTGTGCTAGTCTTAATTCTGGGGAGCTCCCAAGAGTGCTCCCAGTTTTGAATTAGCTGGATGCACCATTTAATTTTGGAAAAATCATAGGATATTCTGTGATTTCCTGAATTTTTTTTAATATTTACTTTCCACCATCAACATTTTTCAAGGTTTTTTATTTGTTTGTGAAATTGTCTCAAACCCAGAGAAAGATGTTTTGAAATGTTGGAATGTGCTGGTTTTGGCTGGGATAGAGTTAATTTTCTTCATGGTAGCTAGTATGGGGCTGTGTTTTGGATTTGTGCTGAAAACAGTGTTGATCATACAGGGATGTTTTCGTTATTGCTGAGCAGTGCTTGCACAGAGTCGAGGCCTATTCTGCTTCTTATCCCACCCCACCAGCGAGTAGGCTGGGGGTGCACAAGAACCTGGGAGGGGACACAGCTGGGACAGCTGACCCCAACTGACCAAAGGGATATTCCATACCATATGACATCATGCTCAGCATATAAAGCTGGGGAAAGAAGGAGAAAGGGAGGGATGTTCGGAGTGATGGCGTTTGTCTTCCCAAGTCACCATTACGCGTGATGGAGCCCTGCTTTCCTGGAGATGGCTGAACACCTGCCTGCCGATGGGAAGTAGTGAATTAATTCCTTGTTTTGCTTTGCTTGTGTATGCAGCTTTTGCTTTACCTATTAAACTGTCTTTATCTCAACCCACGAGTTTTCTCACTTTTACTCTTCTGATTCTCTCCCCCATGCCACCGCAGGGGGGAGTGAGCGAGCGGCTGTGTGGGGCTTAGTTGCCAGCTGGGGTTAAACCACGACATGGACTTCTTCAGAAAATGGAAATTCCAGATTTCATCTAGCTCCTAATCACTATTACCATGGCCAAAACCCTTTTCCTTTGAGGACAATTCCTCTTGCTCCTCTAACAAGTGAGGAATGGACAAAGAAAAGGAGACAAATAACTTTGTCTGAAACACAGGGGTTTTTTTTACTCCTAATCCTGTGTTTTCAAACAGAATAATTGCAGAAGTCACAGCTGCATTGGGCAACACTGACCAGGGAACATTCCCACTTTACGACATCCTCTAACAGAAATATCTGACTGCAATTTCTGACTTAACTGAAACTACCAAAGGCATATTTCCACCAAACTAGCACTGCAAAATAAGTCAGAAGATGGGCGTAAATAGCCGTATCTATATACAGTACCTGATGGCAGTGATAGAAGTCTATCTGCATTCCTTTAATTAGAGACAAACTCTTTGGTATATCAGAACAACATTTTACAAAATTTGCACACAAGAGAAATAACCTCTCGGTTGAATATTTTAATTGGAAATTAACATTTTAAGACAGACACCTCTCCCTTGTGGTATTTGTCTCTAAATAGTTATAAAAATGCATGAAGACTTCCCCAGATGACTATGCCAACTGGAAAAGGTGAAAACAATTGCACTGCTTCTGTTATCTAGGCTGAGCTCAATGTAAAATCTAAATGAATAACATAAATAGTGAATCGTCAATTAGATTTTTATCTTTTATGATATCAAACAGGTACTAAATCAGCAACACGAAGTCGTCTCATAGCTATACCTGTTGGGTTTTTTTTTCATTTAGCTGTGTTTCCTATATAGAAACAAGTTAGTGACAATTGTAGAAAAGATTTTTAGAATGTGATTTTTTGAATATGACACTTCAACACCAACAATAAAACAACCCACAAAAATTGAAGATTGGTCCCACTTTGCAATGAATGTAAAATCCAAGTCAGTTTTCAGTTTCAGAACCATTTGGTATTAACGTTCTGTGAGACAAACTTGGACCAACCTGACATTTTAGCTTAGAATAAGACAAAAAAGTGTGTGTGGGGGGGGAAACCAAACCAAAACCCAATCCCTCAAATGAATAGAATGGTTTCACTGGTGTCAAAATGGTATTATTCTGTTATGTGTGAAAATTTCCCCATTAAAAAATAGACTAGTAATTTTTGGGGGAAAATCAAGTCAGGTAAGAGGCTAAAGAGAGCAATCGCAGTAGCAAAATATTCAGTAAGTACATTATAGCTTGTTAAAAATAATGTAATGTGAGGCAAAGCCATTTTCTGTCTTAGGAGGAAGATCAGCTTATAAAGGTCATATAAAATTATTTTTTAACCTTTTCTTTTCCTTTGGGCTAAAACTAAAGATATTGACAATTTTGGTCCGTTGCCATACAAGATCTAAACGACCTTGCATTTATACAGACAATGCACATGAGGGGAAAAAAGAAAAAAAAAAAAACTTTTTATTCTGTTCTGTAACTAAGTTGATTCCACTGTGATTCTGCCCAATTTACATTGATTCTTTGCTACCTCCAGTGGAAGCTGTGTACAGCTGCCTGACCATAAAGACATGGAACTATTTTTTAAGCTGATTTCAAGTTCTGAAGCTGCTTTTTGAAGCTGTTGTAGTTCATAGATTCCGATGTTTATTTTATTCCAATTTAGGCCATGATGCAAAAAAGCTCCTGTCAGTCCTACCAACTGGTAAGAGACCCCAAAGGGATGGCCAGTTTGCAGCTGCCTCTATCCCTTGCAACATGGGTGGGACCCACATGTTGTGCTTAAATGAGAAGACAAGGAACGGGTTCCTGGCTGCCAGGGATGGTTCCTGGCACTGGAACCCCCATCGATATTGTTAAATTGTTAGCGCAGTCCCTGGCACATGGTTAGTCTGTGACAACTCTCCTGATCAATTCCTGGGTGGTGTTGGGAAGCTAGGCAGCCCAGGAAGTGTTCCTAATGAGCAGTTTGTGTAAGGCTGTCCTCTGACAGGCAGTAAGAAGAATGGATACAATGGATGTGGCCTATGCTATGCCAGCTGGCTTAAGTGACACAGACTTTATCAATGCTCTTGAGCATCATTATATTTACTCCTGCAGATGTAGCCTGTGTACACCAGGTCCTGGACTTCCCACAGCTTGGCTGACTCAAGATGTTTTCTCTCTTCTAAAGGACAGCAGACTTCCATACAAGAAGAGACAACATTCACAGCCCTGGGCTAGTGGGTGATTTCTTTATATCACTTACAGTGCAGAATCAAGAAAGGCTAGGAGTCAAAATCCTAAATCTACAGACTGCTCTTTATAGTCTTTGGCTGCTGTTGAATACAGTTTCTGCCTTTACCCTGGAAGGCAGCTTATTTCATTATGAAGCTGGTCATGAGGAGGCTGCCTGGGTACAGTTGGGACTGCAATGCTTCTTTCTGGAAGGAGAGAACCACTGGTCAGCAATGAACACACATATAGTAGGCTCACTGCTGCACAGTAGCTATAGAACTGCTTACAGCCTGAAAGACAGTTTCTTAGAATGAGATTAAACTCCCACCCTCCCTTAGCTGCTTTTGTAGACACACAATCTTCCAAAGAGTGTGCCTGCCTACAAGCAGTTTCTAGACCATGACCTTGCCGATAGGCCTGCTCTACATCTGACCTGTAAAAAGTCATCCAGCTGTCCACCAGATAGTCACTGGGCCTGCTCAATAAGTGAGCAGCATGCCTGCCTACTGATGACCCGCAGAAGGAAAAGAGTACCTCTGCTTTTTAAAGTTCTTGATGCTTGTACTTAGCATTCAGATTCTGATAATGAGGCATATGGGATAGCTTTATGTTGCCTGAGATGGCATTTGTTTTTCAGCATAAATTTTTTAAGGAGTAGTGCAAACACACTGTGAGATAACATTCTCAAATTTAGGCTATGCTATCAAAACATGTTATCATTTATCATCAATGGCTCAAAAAACACATGTGATCCACTTGTCTTCTCAAGCTAAGAACCATGGTTGGGAATGAAAGAGGAAGCTACTCTGCCTCTAAAACTACTGAGTTCTCAAGTACACTGAAGCCATCCTCTTTGGCACAGAGAGATCAGAGCAGGCCAGAAAATGTAATGCACTCTATCAGCTAATAAGAGATCAGCTAGAGCTTTTACTCGTAATCTTAATTTGATGTGGAAAGGCAGTTTCTGCAGCTGCAGCTATATAACTCTAAGTGAACAGATAGAAGTCAACAGTGAACACTCATACAGTAGGCTTACTGCTGCAGAGTAGCTATACAACTGCTTACAGCCTGAAAGATAGTTTCTTAGAACGGGATTACCCCCCACCCTCCCTCAGCTGCTTAGGGGTCTGGTCTATGTTAGTGTCCTCCTGTAGGCAATAGTCTACAGTCAAGAGAGGTTTGACTTCCTTCACTGGGGCGTTTATCTTTACTGTGCAAAATAAAGTATCTCTGAAAACCTAAATATGGAGTAATTCAGAGGGGTGGTCTCTGGACATTTCAGGGGATACTTTGAAGACTACAAAAGGCAACTAAAAAAAGTGAGACTATTCGCATAAGACTTAAGTTTCCTCCTGCTGTTCCACAGTAGCTTTGCACTGGTGCAGCACTTGCATTGGTGCAGCACTGCAAAACTGATTGAAGATTATTTTGAAACTGGCTCAGTAACAGATGCGTTGGCCAACTCAGAGCTGTCTTTAGCCTTGAATTTACATGCAGAGAAAAGTTCTAGCCAGAAATCTGGTTTGGGTTTCTTGCTGTGGCTTTTTTCCTAACTTTCTACCAAACATCAAGCTAGCCCTGGCTGTAATACTAATAAAACATTTGGGAACTGTATCAAAGTTCTTTGGTTTTGCTTGCAGCGATGATTGATGGGATTTTAATCCTGTTGGTATTTGCATCAGGTAGGAAGTGGGGAAAGCCCTTAAAATGCTCAATTGGCTTTAATACCCCTAACATCTGTTGAAGTTTTTGTTCTAGTTATATATGTTCTCTGGCTGATTTCAGTGCTTAGAGGAATTCTTAATGTCTCATCTTTACTCTCCCCAGCAGCTGTCATTGGGCATTGCCTCTGAGAGTTGGAGGCTCACAGAGATGACTGAGCCAGGTGCATAAATATTATTTTATACTTATGTACAATACATTATATTGAAAACATACTCTGCATTTTCATAACTTGGAGCAGAGATTTTGGAAAGTATCATCTGTTGGATGCAATGTATATATTTTTCTATACAGATTTAAAAAGTAACTATCACACATGTAGATTCCATGTGTGTGGTCAATATTTTGAAAATCCAGTTGCTATGTCAATGAACAGATACTCGCTCCATTAACCCAACAGAATTATCAGCCCCATCTCATTCCATCATATTTATCTCTAGCGAGATTGACGTGTAACCTGAAGATTAAAAACCACTTTTCTTTTGTGAGGAGTGAAAAGTCTGGTTTTTAAAGCAACAGTGCAACTTGACTTTTTAAGATTTTTGTAAGTTGATGTGTGATGTTTAAGGAAAAAATGTATTTCAAAACATTGTTTTGAGGTTCTGAGGTCAATAAAGAGCAACGCAAGAAGCATTTTTATAGTCTAGTGATATGAATGTCCATTGGAATTTTCTCCTAAGCGTACACTCAGTTCATATATTGGTTATGAGCCTGATTTAGACAATCAGCTCTGCTCTGCAATCACTTCAGAAAATGTTGCACTTGCTTCTATTAAATATAGATAGGAACCCTTATGTCTGTTAGAATCATCTGAAACAAGAGCATGCTTGAAACTGTAGGGCTCTTAGCATGAAAATTTCACCAGTCTTAGAAGACGGAACCGAAGAGAACACATTTTCTTGGCTTCACGTACACAATGTAAGTAAAAGAAGTCAAGATATCTTTTCCTTACTGTCTTAGCATGGCATAATAGAATGGAATTGGTGAAAACAGTGACTAACGTGTGTTATTTAACAAAGCTAGAAATTCTGCCTGGCATTTGTTCCAAATCCCAAATGTAGTGCCTCTGTTCCATAACCACCAAGGGAACATGGAACAGTACACCAGTTAAAACTATCCACCAAATACTGCATTTGATCTTCTCATTTGTGTACGCTTACTTCACAAGGTCCTTATTCTGATGATCACGATGTTTACTTTAAAGATAGGGCATTTTTAATAACATTGTAGATTGATCTATTCATAGATTTTGATTGCAGAAGAGTTCACTAACTTGATGTCCTGTAAAAATAAGACTAAAAATCACACCAGGTGTTTTTATATGAAATCTGCCTCTCCAGGACAAGCCAAAATACTCATTGTATAGCATTACCTCTAATGATCTGCTCTCCCAGGTTCATGTTGCTTTTTGAGACTGGGTTTCATATCTCCTTCTCCGCCTTCTTTCAAGGAAAGCAAGCAGGTTTTTGTCCTGGCTGGGAAGGTGTGTTCATCTTTCATCTCTGCCTGAAGGGATTAAAACTTACATCTTGTAAATCCTGGAAGAATGCTTTCTTCACCATCCTGGCTGCTTAGTGTTGACAAGAGTCAGGCACTTCCCGGTATCCAGGGAAGAAGTCCAAGAACTTGTGAGTGGTCATGGCAAACAGTGCACCTACTCCCTTTAGAAGCCTCAGGAGTCAGACTGAGGGTGCGTGGAAGTCTTGGGGATTGCAGTTTTGGCAATATATATGCAGAGTAGGAGCTTGGTAGCATTTAGGTGGTTAGCATCTAAATGGTTAGCTTAGATGGAGCCCTAAGAAAACTTACTTAAGAAAATGTAACCTGTTGGAACATTAAATTATCATCCTAAATCTATCAGTGTGAATTTCAATTAACTCCATAACTGAAGTCATGGGAGTTATTACATATCTTTGTATAATTCAGTGTAAACAAATCAGAATAGACTCTTGCCTCAGTTTCTGCATGCATAAAAAGGCAACAGACTGTTTATTTATCTACCTGGTATCTCAGTTAATATCTCTATTGTACTTTGAGTCTACCTCTATACTAGGAAATTAAAGGAATATTCCTGACCACTGGAATGAAATTGTCTATGATGTTAATTTGTCCTTGGTGTGTCTTTGGCCCATGCCAGCTATTCCATTCCCAGGCTCATGGTGGAATTACCTCCTAAGAGGGATTAATGCAGTTTCTGATAATGTCCACTGTCTCTTCAATAGGAGGAAAGCTACATAAACCATATTATTCAACAATTCACAGGTCGTTCCATGCCACTTGTCCATGTCAGACATAGTCGACATGTCTGGGTACATCTAACCTACTAGGAAAGATGCAGCCTGACATTCCTAAGTTGAACTGGTGTGTACTCGAAACATCCTTACAGGATGGTGACCAAAAATGACACAGAAATTGTAGTTGTAAGCTAGGGGAGAATCCATCCAGGTGTTTAGTTGACTTCCCGAACACCTCTTTCAGTTTTGCAGCTGTATCTACCTTTTTCCAAAGAGATTACTTTGGTGAAGGACTATCTGAAATCGTAGAAACAGAACACCAGGCTGTATACTACCTGGCTCGTTTTCCATCTTCCCTATCTCCATTAGGTGACCCTCATGTGTCAATATTTAACTTGTAAATACAGCCATACCAAGTTATCTCATGCAAAGGGACGTTCTTTCTCACTGTTGAATTGCTTGTTCAATTTATTTTTTTCCGAGTCTTAAGGTGACTGGAAACAAACCATGAAGCCAAAGAGGAGGCAGGATTCTGGACTCCTGACAAAGCGTTCTTGCTCAGTCTTGCTTCTGGGTGTCTTTCTTCATCATGTTGTGTATTTTTCCCTTTTTCTTTTTCAGTAACTTCATTGTGACACCATGGGCTAAGATTTTTGTAGCAGTAGACATACATGCCATTTATATGTTGTTTTTAAAGGAAAGATGAATAATAAAGTGGTAGTTAGGGAATACAATTGCATAAAATAAGAGACATTCAGGGAGCGCTGTGAAAGGGAAATCCTCGTTTTTTCTTTAATCTGCCTGACAGCTCGCAGAAGTCTACCCGTACAGCTCCTCCTGCCCGCCCTTTGCCCGGCGGGAAGCGGCGGCTCCTCAGAGGGGCAGCGGCGACGACCGCTAACGGCCGCCCGCCAGCCCCTCGCGCGCGGGCAGCAGACCCCGCGAGGCGGCCGCGCCCCTCAGCGCCGCCTGGCGGCGGTAGGCGGCAGCGCCGGGCTCAGGCCCGGCCGCGGCCGCTGGGGGTCGCCGTTGCCGCCGCCTGAGGAGGGGCCGGCGGCGCGCGCTACCTGTCCGCGGTGCCCTCGGGGCAGCGCAGGGCGGGCAGCCCTGCCCGCTGTTACCGGCCGCGCCCCGCGGGTCCGCCGCCGCTGCCTCCTGGGGAGGCGGGCCCGAGCGCCGCCCGCTCCCACCCCGCCGTCTGCCGGGGTGTGGGAGGTAGGCCCGGCACGCGATCCTGCTCCGTATGTGCCCGCTTCAGCTGCCAAGGGAGAGGTTTATCCACACAGTCAAAGTAAACAGGAAAGTTCGGCCGGATCGTGTTTCACCCCCTCCGCGCCACACGTTCCGAGGGGCTCCGCGGGGAGCGCCGCGGGGGATGCGGGCCCAGGTCGTTTGTTTTGGGGAGACGGCTCTCGCAGCAGGGGGTCTCGCTTTCACAGGGAAGCGCGACGCTTGCAGGAGGCTGTGGTCCCCCTCGCCCTCCGCCGTCCGCTCCCCCACGCCACCACCTCCCCTTCGCTCGGGCTGTCACCCTCTTCTGAGGGAGCCGGCGGCTGAAGGAGCCGGCAGGGCTCTACGGCCGGTGGCACTGCCTTCGCCCTCCTCCTCCTCCTCCTCCTCACCCCACCCGGCCCCGCTGGGAGCGCTTCCAGGCAGCGCCGCGCCGAGTGCCCAGGAAGCTGCCTCGCCACCCGGGACGGCCCTTGCCAAGAATCGGCGAGGAAGGCGACACGCCCGCCTCTTCCACCCAGACCCCGCTCCAGCCACCCCTCCGCGGGCTTCCCGGTCGGCGGGAGCAGAAAATAGCCTTCCTCTCCCCCGGCAGCTCACCCCGCCCCAACACGTCCCCTTCCCCGCCGCAGCCGGGCCCGGAGTTCCCGGTAAACAGGCGGCTTCCCCGCCCGCCCCCACCACGCGGCCTCCCGCGGGGGACGGCAGCGAGCGCGGCGGCTGCGGCCGCGGGGCCGGGGACCCGCCTGACGGGGAGCCGCGCCAAGGCCATCAATATTTCAGAGGCTCCTCAGCGCGTTTCTAATTAAAGGCTCGGGCGCAGCGCGCCCCCCCTCGCCCGTCCCCATCTTCCCGCCGCCGCCCCCTCCCACTCCACACACACTGGGGACCGTCTCCTTACGTCGGAGCGAGGCGAAGGAGTGACTGAGCCCTGCCCGGGAGAGCCGAGCGAGGGGGAGGGACGGGGGGACCGGGGCGGGAGGGGAGGGAGGGCGGGAAAGGGGGGGCTTGTGCGAGCAGCGACGCTCCCGAGGTTGCCAAGTGGACTTTTATTGTTTTCCACCCACTTCCAAGTCGATACTGTCTGCCGTCTCATGTCCATCCTATAGCCTATATAAGCGGCTGCGCTGGGGCTGGCGGCGATGGAGTAGTTTGTGGATACGGCAGGAGCACAGGGACGGGAGGGGGGCGGGCGGGCCAGCCGCGGAAAACTTGGACTCCCCGCCGCTCGCGGGCTGCTGCCGTCCGGGGAGAGCCGGGGAGCGGCTCCCGGGGGGAAGACACCTCGGCTTCTGGGACGGAGAGACAGGTAAAGCGGCCGCGAAGGGCCAGCTACCCTCCTTCCTCCCCGCCGCCCTCCCCACGCCCCCACCCTTCTTGCCCCGCTGAGCCGGAGCGCTGCGTGCGGCGGGGTCGGCGGCACCGCGGGGCCACGCCGGTGACAGCCCGCGGGCGGGAGCGAAGTTGGCAGGGGAGAGCCGCCACACGGAGCAGCCGTGTGCGTGGGCCCGCCGCCCCCGGCACCCGGCGGAGGGGGCCGTCAGCCGTCCGAAGGCGAGCGGCTCCGGGGATAAGGCAGCGTCCCCCGCCGCTCCCTGCTACTCCCTGTGGAGGTGGCCGTGGCCGCGGCCGCGGCCGCCCGCGCCCCTTTCCCGAGCTGGGAGGGAAAAAGGGCAGAGAAAGGGAAGGCCGGCGTTGCCGTTCCCCGCCCCCGGACGGCTGCCCCCCAGCCGCGCACCGCCCGTCCCGCCGCTCCTGCCCGCAGCCCCGGCGCGCAGCCCCGCAGCGAGGGTGGGTGGACTCGCTCGGTGCGCAGCCGCCGCGGCTCCCCGGCAAAAAACTTCGGGGAAAGTTGGCGCCCCTCCCCCGCGCCCCTCCGCACCGCTCCGCAGCCGCGGGCGGGGCGGTACGCGCCGCTGGCCCGCCGCGACCGGGGATCCGCTCCGCCAGGGCGCAGGGCGAGGGGAGCCCGCCGAGGCCCCTCTCACCTCGCCCCGCGCCGGGGCTGCGTAGCCCGCCCTGCCGCGGGGTCCCCGTGGGCGCAGGCTGCCGGGCGGGCGGGCGCGGCCCGGGGCGCCGGGGCGGCTCTCTCCGCGGGGCGGTGAGGCGGGTCGGGCGCTGCGGCTGAGCGGGGCGCTACCCCGGCGGCGCGCCCCCGCAGCCCGGCGCGGGGCTGCCGGAGCGGGCTGGGCTCCCGCGTTGTGTGACCTGCGAAGCGGTCTCCGCGCTTTCCTCCCGTAACGTTTGCGATTTCACCCCCATGAGCTTCCCCACCTCCGATCCACCCCCGTTTTTCTCTTCCAGTGAAGTAGAAGGCCTCCCACTGCAGCGGATCCTTCCTTTTCATCTGCTCCTGCACCCTTCGGGTCAGACTGCAATGAGTGGACTGAGGTCTCCGGGGCTGTTGGGGCTGGTGCTCTTAATGCTCTCAGCAGGACATTGCAAAGAGAAAACTGACTCTGCAGATTTGAAGGACAGGCAAAGTCTCTTAAGTCTGATCATGGAGATCATTCAGGAACTGAAAAGGTACCACCTGGAGAAGGACAGTGGGGTACAGTACTTCTCCAAGCACGACTATAACTTAGATCGAAGGGAAGTGGCCGACTACGGAGGATACCAGGACGAGCAGAGAGTTGGTAAGTTATGACTTAGGAGATCTTTTTTTTTTCTATAGGGTGCCTTGGTGAATCAGACATCACATCAGGTTACTAATTTTATATCGAGAATTCACCGCTCAAAATACCTGCAGATTCCCTTTGGTATCAGAAACTGACAGAGACGACAAATTTGGAATAGAGAAACTCCATTAACATCTCAGAGTTTCTTGCTCTGGATAATGTGTACTCAACTGAAAGTCCGACTTTCTGTGTGCTGGCTTTGAACAAAACCTATTAATAAGAGAAAAGACTGAAATGGGCCAAGACCAAAGAAATAAGGGATGAAAATGCTCTGTTTCCTGGAAGTTTACCACTTTCTAAAATGTGCTTGGTTTAAGTGTTTCCTGGGAATGACCCTAGCAAGAATTCTTCTGCAGGACTATAGTATGTTCTTGTAGATACCACATCTAGAAGTCTTTCCTGCAGCTTAGCCTCATTGAACTTTTCGCCCTGCTTGTTAGTCCCTTTTGTACTCCTTTGAAATACTAGGGAACTGAAACAGAGTACTCCTTGGTCACTGTACAACCTATGATACTTTGGGACACCCCTGCAGTCATCCTTCTACTCGTTGAACGGCTCTTCTCTAAGCTCCAGTGAAAGCCCAGGTTTGTTTGTTTGTTAGACGTTCAGGGTTGCATAGAGCAGTCCAGAAGCAGTGGTACCAAGGCACATAGTGATGGATAGTTACCGTTCAGTTTTGTGATGTACTTCTGTGCATCCAGTTGAAAGTTGATTTGGTTTCTCCTGCTGCCATGTCTAATTTACTTGTCACTGTCACTCCCAAACCCCTACAGCATTACTGCTGCTCATCGTACCCCTCTTACTGACAGTGACTTTCTGAATATTTTCCAGATGTCTACTCACCTTTTTCCAAACTGGCTTTCATTTTGATAGTATGCTATTTATTCTGCCTTTCTTGATCTCATAAAGCTTCATTGTACCTTTTCTTCATTCTCATTCATATTCAAATATCCTCATGATTTGCATTTGTTGGTGGCTGTCATGAAAATGTTACTTCTCCATCTGGATGATTAATGAATATACAAAGGAAGACAATTTTGTTCCACTTAAGATCAGCATAGTGAGAACATTTTGTTTATTAATGTTGAAAAGTTAAAGAGGCCAGACTAAGCAGGGAACCCTGATCTGCACAACTCTAAATCTCAGCATGGAACACGGGCATAGTTTTTGGCCACCCTACATCAGCATATTGGTGCAAAACATCTGGTTTGTGCTGAACAGTTATCTGTGTAAATAATAAACCTACTTCAGAGGAGATTAGTTGGTGGTGGTGTCATTGACTCCTAAGCAGAATTTTTCATTCTGTTATTATAATGGAGCTAATATCCAGCAACTCTGAAAAGGAACTACTGCTTAGAGTCTTTCATTTCAGTTTTGGCATCACTTTCCCAGTGAGCCTGTCCTATGGGAAATTTCTTAGTGAAGCATGTGTGTTTTTAATGCTCTTCATGACATAATTAGGTCAAATATGATAAGGTCAATTTTACTTACACTGACTAAAGTTAGAAGTAAATGAAGAATGACTTTCGAGAAGTGTCTAACCTCACAATTGAATCAGATCTGGATGGAAATGCTCTCTGCTTTATATCTGATAAGAGGTGCCAGGGGAATGAAGAACGCTGCTCAGCCATTTATGGTCAAATAAATAAAGCACCATGTAGTGTATCATACACAATCAACACTAAGCTATCAGCATAGAGTTCGTAACAGAAAACAATCACAGATAGCTGTAAATCACAAGCAAGGGTTAGGGCTAAAATGGATTTCAGTAAACCAGTTTCATTTTGCCATCTGCTGAACATAAAACGCAAGGCGGTAAACCACAAACATAGGGAGCCAGAAGAGAGCAATTTGCTTGGGATCATTTCCTGTGAATTTTATTTACTGCTAGAGGGGGGAAAAAAGGATTCCTGTAAGTAGATCAGTCCAGTTTCATGATTACAGCAGGACAGTGCTTGTACAAACATACCTGTGACAAAAGAGTGGATATATTTGTATAAGAGAACTAGAAGACACTAAACCAAACCTAAATATATCTTCGGGTCTTTACCACTAGCGGAATATGCCCTTTCTGAGCAACCATGAACTAAAATTTTTGGAAGAATTTACATCTAGGTAAACTTGATAATGTAATTCATAGAGAGCTAAAATCTGACTCGTTAACTGTCATCATCATTAATGACTGCACACTTAACAGACATTACTGGTTTCATCATCACAGTGTGTTTCACAGTGCATTTTACAGTGGCTTCTTACGTAAAACAAATGCTTCCAATTTGGCCTGCTGTATGCAAAGGACTTTTGACCTCTGTGCATCTGTCAAGACATAGTGGTGATGTTTGCTGGACAGATTTTATTCCCTTTCCCCATACTATGCTTGGCAAGCAAAGTTCCAGTGTAGCAGAGTGACTGTTCTTTTTTCTGTCCAACAGAAATAGTTCCCAGAGATCTGAGGATGAAAGACAAGTTCTTAAAGCATTTAACAGGTATGTTTTAATTTTGCATTGGTATCCATCATTTCACATACATACCATAAGCTGCACTCTTCTTCCTGTGAGCTGTGCTGATTCATAACTTGTTTTTTCTTTATATTTCAGGTCCACTCTACTTTAGCCCAAAATGTAGTAAACACTTTCATCGGCTTTATCACAATACAAGGGACTGCACCATCCCAGCATGTAAGTGCCAAAACCAGAGACTTTCATAAAACAACAGAAAACTCTAAAATTGATAGCTCTATGAGGTAGCAGTAGTGATACAATGTTAGAATACATTCCTTGCAATGAAGAATTTGGAGTGCTCTAAAATGTACTAAGCATGTACAGCATTGCTAGAACACCACCAGCATCACAGTGAGGAAAATGGAAACACAACTTTTTCACTGCAAGTATATTGCTTAGAATGGCTGTAAACACTGCTTCCTTAGGTACTGATGTATATGACTCTTTGGTTCCAAACCAAAGGTGTTTGCTTTTCATAGGAACACATGACTCTTCTCGCAAACCTCTCATATTTGATTTCTAGTGCTGCAAATTCAAGACAGGATCAGAAATCCAGGTGGGGCTATTTCCTTTTCATTGATTATTTATGTAGAATTTATTTTATAAACATTTTATATTTTGACTGTTCAGCTACCCATCTACCAGTGATGTTGACAGTGAGTCTTTGCAATCCTTGTATTCAGTGAATTACAGAAGTATAACTTTTTTGGCTTAGTCAAAAAAAAAAGAAAAGTGCTGATGGACACAAATAAGCAAATTCAGCTTATGATATCTCATCAGCGTTGGCAGCACAGAGAATTAAAAAAAATTAAAATCAAACACTGATATTTATCAGTCAGTAGATGTGACTCTAGATTCATACTGAGGTGACCTGTTGAGTAAGCAGATGCTATTTTAGTACAGCCTTTTCAGAATGGAAGCACACTTTATTTTACTTGTCTGAGGTCAACCAGTTGGGTCAGTAGCAGAGCTGGGAATAGAAACAAGAGTTACAAATTCCAAGTTTCACATATTAATAAATATTTCAGCCCCAATATATTTTAAAGGCATATTTGGTAAGAATTGCAGACTTTCTCCCTATTTGTAAGGCTTCAGATTAGGAATACCTTGGAAAGATAAGGATTTATAGATATTGGCTAACCACATCACGTTCCGTTTACATGGATGGAGATGGAAGTTGTTCATAACTAGTCTATTTTGAACAAGCAAATGGTCATATTACTTTTTTCATAAGGATCACAACACAAACATCATTTGACTCAGTACTAATGAGTACTCCAAGCTGTGAAGCTAAAAGCTAGTTGATCTTAAAGTCTGAATTAGCCTTTTCCTCCTGACAGGTGACACACCCACTAATATAATGTCTGGATAATTTGTATGAATGGCAATTATAGCATATCTATGCTATGAGGTAGGGATTGTTAACATTGCATCCCTAGGAAACATTAGATGTAGTTACTCATTAATGAAATAATGCCTAACGAAAATCAACATCAGTCACCAGACTGGACTGACTAGCGTCTCCTTAAAGTAACTTTCTTCTAGGAAAATGAGGTAAACAACCTGCTTTAATTCTTCATACATAGTATGATGTTACTTTTTGATAATATCCTGATTTCAGGTAATACTGTTAATTCTATGTAGAAATTCAAAGGCCAAACAACAAAGAAATTAAAAGCATCTATGATGCTGCAACACAGTGGTAGCCAGTACAAAAGCATTTTGTTGGCATACCTTCTAGTACTTTGTACAGCATAGTAGCATTGGCACCTAAAAAGTAATTTACTCTGCTGTCTGTCCATAACCAACTTTCACAAAATTTGCTTTCAGTTTGCCATGTTAATTTTTCAGTTTTGCATTGGTTCTGCCCTTTATGAATGCATCAAAAAGCAGAAGATACCTAAAATAAGAACTACTAACAATAGGACTACTGTGGAAAACACAATTTTACTAGTTTTAAGATGAAACTCGATACAGTTATGAAAGAATTTGTATGATGTGGTCACCTACTCAGATTGGACTTAACATGGCTTAGACAGGTACACTCTTCGCTGGGTAAAAAACTGGCTTGATGGCTGAGCCCAGAGAGTTGTGGTGAATGGAGTTAAATCCAGTTGGCGGCCGGTCACGAGCGGTGTTCCCCAGGGCTCAGTTTTGGGGCCGGTCCTGTTCAATATCTTTATCAATGATCTGGATGAGGGGATTGAGTGCTCCCTCAGTAAGTTTGCAGACGACACCAAGTTGGGCGGGAGTGTTGATCTGCTGGAGGGCAGGAAGGCTCTGCAGAGGGACCTGGACAGGCTGGATCGATGGGCCGAGGCCAACTGTATGAGGTTCAACAAGGCCAAGTGCCGGGTCCTGCACTTGGGCCACAACAACCCCATGCAACGCTACAGGCTTGGGGAAGAGTGGCTGGAAAGCTGCCCAGAGGAAAAGGACCTGGGGGTGCTGGTTGACAGCCGGCTGAACATGAGCCGGCAGTGTGCCCAGATGGCCAAGAAGGCCAACAGCATCCTGGCCTGTATCAGAAATAGTGTGGCCAGCAGGAGCAGGGAGGTGATCGTGCCCCTGTACTTGGCACCGGTGAGGCCGCACCTCGAATACTGTGTTCAGTTTTGGGCCCCTCACTACAAGAAGGACATGGAGGTGCTGGAGCGTGTCCAGAGAAGGGCAACGAAGCTGGTGAAGGGCCTGGAGCACAAGTCTTATGAGGAGCGGCTGAGGGAACTGGGGTTGTTTAGCCTGGAGAAGAGGAGGCTGAGGGGAGACCTCATCGCACTCTACAACTACCTGAAAGGAGGTTGTAGCGAGGTGGGTGTTGATCTCTTCTCCCAAGTAACTAGCGATAGGACGAGAGGAAATGCCTTCAAGTTGCACCAAGGGAGGTTTAGATTGGACATTAGGAGAAATTTCTTTACTGAAAGAGTGGTCAGGCCTTGGAACAACCTGTCCAGGGAAGTGGTTGAGTCACCATCCCTGGAGGTATTTAAAAGATGTGTAGATGACGCGCTTAGGGACATGGTGTAGTGGGCATGGTGGTGTTGGGTTGACGGTTGGACTTGATGATCTTAGAGGTCTTTTCCAACCTTAATGATTCTATGATTCCTATGACTAGGAGATGTTATTTGTCTAATTTAACAGTTTTTCCAGGAAGAAAATTTATTGGAGAGTTGCATTACCTAGTATTAAGTTGATAGACTTGCTCACTGAGGGCTGGATTTCAAAGATGGATGAGCACTACTTGTTCTTCCTCTAATATGGAAATACTACAGCCACATGTTTAGAACCCACATTTAAGCACAGACACAGATGTATAAATTTTCATACATGCATACGCTTGGAAAGCCTCCAAGCACATTCATGCTATTTGTTTATAGATAGTACGGATGCAGAAGTCAGTTGCATAGTTACATGTGTCATTAGACATGGCTTTCAGTTACGAAATTTTTACACGCTCCATTTCTAAGTCTAAGGAGCTGATTTCTATACTGGTGCAAACTAAGGTGTTTATTGAACTTTAATACAACAATAATTTGTACACCATTATCAATTTTGATTTTTAAAGGCAAAATTGGTTACTTTAGTAATCTATTTATGCTCTTTTTTCATGACAGACTATAAAAGATGTGCCAGGCTTCTTACTCGGTTGGCAGTAAGCCCAATGTGCATGGAAGGATAAAGGTAAGCTTTTTCATAGCAGTAATGACATTCTACTGCATAGCAAAGCAGTGGATTTTGTGTTTCATACATGAAAATTCATGGGAGTGTAGTAAGAATCGTCCTTTGGCTAAGGTATTCCCCTTTCAGAGGACTTGAAATAACTGGCTTAATCTGGCAAATATTGGCAATAAATAAATGGTACCCCCTACTGGAAGTCATTATATAAAAGCCTATGTGCATCAGCTGTGAATTATTCATAGCAGCATACAGTTAGCAGATAGTGAATGTGTTGATACAGAACAAAATACAACAGCTGTAGCTTATTTTTCAAGAGTTGACTCAGTACACAATTGCCTGTATTGGCAGCAGCAGCCCTTTTATGTGTGCAGCTGTAGATCTATGGTGTACGTTTTAGTATGAGTTAATACATACATAGCTATACACATGAAAGCTTTATAAATGCAGATAGGTTGCAGGTGCTTTTATAGTAATTAAATTAAAATGTATTATTATTAGCATTGATAAACTAACTTTAAGCTACTCGGATTTCTTGGGATTTTCATTGTGTTCACCTCTCATGTCTATGGGTTTATTCCCTCCCTTTTTGCCTAGATGTACCTCTAGTTCCTACAAATATGTTGGAAATTTCACCATGCACCAAAATAAAAACAAAAACCAACGAACCAAACAAAAAAGTACTTCCAAATGATCTATATTTCTAGAAAACTGACACATAAGAATACAAAAGGACTAATTTACATTCTGTCCTCAAGCTTTACCTGAGTGACCTCTGACAAAGGGATAAATAATAACCGGTATGGATTTGTCAGTAACAAATGCTGTCAAATCAAGATATTTTAACTCTGTGACAAAATACACATCTTGTGGAGAGAGTCAGTGAGAAAAAGCAATAAATGTTAGGCATCTTAGTTTATTTTTTTAAAGCATTGATGCTGTTTTGCACGGCATTCTCACAAGCAAGCTAGGGAAATGTGATCAAGATAAATGTAAAAATGGCTGGAAAAAAGATACAAATAAGTTATTAGTGCTTCACTGTCAACCTGGAAAAATGTATTTAGCAGAGTCACGCAGTTTCATTACGGGTATGGTATTGTTCAATGTTTTCATTAATAACTTGGGTGATAGAAGACACTGTATTTATGGATGACAGTAGTGTAGGAGAAGCAACCATGATAGAGTACAATCTTGAAATTGAAAATAATCTTGGAAAATTAGCTGAATAATCTAAAAATAGGATAAAATTTAAAGGAAAGAATAGAATTATGAAGTCATGCAGGAGTAAACAACTGCAGAAATACATGGCAAGTTGCTAATAGCTAGACAGATCATTCTGTAGAAAAGGTAGGAGTTGTAGTGGATCACAAACTAATCATGTCAACCATGTCACAATGAAAAAAGACAAACAACATACTGCAATTTATAAATAGAATCATTGTTTATAAAACACCTGAAATAATCAGTTGCTGGAATACTGTAATTACGGACACCACGAAGACATATGGGTGCTTCTTGTAAGAGTCCAAAGAAGAGCAACATGGATGACCAAAGACCTAGAAAACTCAATTTACAAAAACAGCTAAAAGGAATTGGGATTATTTAATCTAAAGAAAAGACAACTGCAGGAAAACACGATGGAGCTATTCAATTTCATAAAAAGTGGCTACAAGCCATTGTCTCTATCCAGTGTGGATAAGTAAGACATAACTTGTTTCACTTTGCAACAAGAGAGGATTCCGGCTCTTGTTGCAAAGGAATATATTAAGGGGCAGAGGAATATATTAAATCATTAGATGTAATTCAGCATCCTGACTTTATGCTAAACTCCTCAACATTTCTTTAAGTATTTTCTGCCTGACTTCCTAAAATAAACCTAAACTAGCCCAGCTTCCATGCAGAATGTTTCTAATGTCCAATAACTCTTACATTACTTGTCTTAATTTGAAATATGCAGCCGTGGAGAGGAGTCTTATTCATACCTTGTGTGTTCAGGGATGGAATCATGGAAACAATTGCATATAGTATTAGGACAAATAAAAGTTAGCAAATAGGTAAATCCTTTGATCTAACTAGGCGAAATGCCAGGGATTCAGCCTTTCAGTTGTACAATCCAGAAAGCAAGGAACAGATTAGCTATTATATAATGATACTCACCTGTGAAAGATAGGTGAATAATGTTATTACCAGTACTAGTAAGCAGATACATCAGAGATGGGAATTCTTTTCTCCCTTTCCTTAGAAAGTTTTATCTGTATCTTTACATCCTATCATGTAAACACAAACTCATAATATGAAGGAACAGTAACTAAAGTAGTTCACATCTCAAGCTGGGAGTCTATTTTAAAAAAATCCATCTCATTTTGCCACACAACTCCTTTGCTCAACTAGCAGGCATGTTTCAACGTAGCAAGCCTCCACTTCTGTTACTCTCCAGTCACAAATCATTAATAGTATCAGAACTCTTAAGCAGCCTCTGTGAGTAGAAAGGAAGGCTATTCTCTACCACATATGCCTTGAGATCTACAGATGCCTCCATAAAATTAAGCATCCTTCCTCCTCAAAGCTTTTCCACTGCATCAGTTCAATTTGTGTGGATTAGACATCCCCTCTCACAGAAAAGCATAATGCAGGCTTTATTTGTTTTCATCATTTCATGGACTGAGCTGTAGAAAAATGGGTTCTTCTTGTATTTTCCCACTTACCAAACCATTCTTTTTCCCCACAAAGTGTATAGTTATCATTAATCCAAGGTGTTTCCAAGAAGTTGCAAAGTTTTGAACATAGTACCACTTACACATAGCAAGACAAGAATTCAAAGCCATGTCTTACTTAAGATGGCTCTCTAGTGAAAGAGTTTACTTATAGTCTGGCAATAGGTAAACACTTCAGGTCTCTGCCATAAGGCTACTAGTTAGTATCAGTTCTAAAGCTCAGACTAACTCCTGAATATTGGACAACAAAATCTTCTTACGAGATACTACTCCACAAGTAGAATTTGACCATTTATATTAATTATAATGACAAATACATTTAAAAAAATCTTTTCAAACTCCTATATTATAAACCAGTAAAATAACACACTGTTAATTATCAACACCTACTTTTTTTTTCCCCAACAAATTAGATTTCCTGTTTTGCTCAGTAGCCGATCTTCGTTTCATTGGAGGCTTATCAGTGGGCTGGGCTTTTTGATACTTTGGAAAACTAGTAGTTCTGGTGCATTTTTCAGATCCATGGACATCTGTCCATGTTTAGAGATCAATTTGGGAGGAAGAAAAAGAAAGAAAAAAAAAAGATAGGTACAAATAAAAATAAAATCTAAAAGGCATTTTGGACTATCATAGCTTTAAAGCACACAAGACATTGAAACTCAGTGCTAAGATCAAACAAGAAAATAAGATGTGAAAACAGGAATTGGGCATCTGTTACTATCACAGTATGTACCTAAGGGGGGTGTGTGTGCGCGTGTATGTGTGATACAATGTGTCTTACGCAGCCTTCACTTTTTCTCATTTATCCTACACATATGTAACTGGGCTCCATCTTCTCTTCTTTTAGTGCGTAGGGTCATATTTTGCCTGTCCCACAGATACAAGCAGTGCAGGGGCCCAGTAACAGACGTTTTACTTGCTGAGATTGCATGAGTGAAACCAGAGTAGCATATTTGTATTGCCACATCACTCAGTAGTCCTTTTTTTTCCAATTAGCAACCCAGGCCATGTTCTCTGGTTGCCACCAGCTCCGTCTCTGACTAGTTTTATTCTGTAACACGTTCTCCTTCTCCTGTTCAACACACTCTATGCTAGAGTTCTGTCCTTCAGCCTCATTTTTCTCCCAGTTTCCTCATAGTTCCTGTACTCCATGCTTGCTTTGCTCCACCCCATGCAGATACAGCCAACAACCATTACGTTGTCCATATCTGCAGCAGGTAAGAAATGTCAGGAACAAGATTCCTGAAGCCTTCACTTAAAGTTCCCAATTCAGATCTTGGGGATTTCCTGTGGCAGATGGTGATGAATCTGAAAAAGAAAAGCTGGCCTCTTTGACAGCATTTGTCACAATCACTTTGGCTACAGTCATACAGATTTTACTGCTTTTGTTTGAAAATTGCAGGTGCTACTGTTGGTGCCCTCCCTTTTCCTTTATCTGTTCATTAAGTGTTTGCTAGAGACCAACACTGATCTCACAATGTATGCTTAAAATCTCCTTATACCATAAGGAGTAGTTTAAGGACTAAGGACTGCAATATCACGTATGATTACATACTTCCGTTGTGAAGATTTCTTCTAATTGCTGTACTGACAAGTATTTATGTATTTTTAACTTTTTAAAGTTTCTACAGTTATTTCAAATGAACAAAATAAAACTAGTGACACAAAAAAATTTTACACTAAGAAATATAAGAAATATGCAAGTAGTAGGAATCTCGGGCTGAGCAGAGAAAACGTGCTTTATATACTATAAAAAGTGCATGAAAAATAATCTACCATTTGCTTGTTTCCTAGAGAAGCAGATATAATTAACAATATTTAGAGGAAAAGCAATAGAAACAGTATTTCTTGCTGAAAGTACATGATAGGGCAAGAATGTATATACATACAAAGGTCAAAGATTCTTTATAAAACTCCTAATAAGCTAAAGCACACTGATAACTGAAATTTCCTTTGGAACTCAGAAAAATCTGTGTAAACTCCTCAAGATGTATTGACCATACTAATAATATATGTTAAAAGAAGCTGAAAATACGAAATAAACTTGGGAACTTTAAATACATAAAGAGAAAACTGAAATACTACAGTAAATATCCCATTCGTGTACACTGTATTATATATCCTTTTTTTCTAACTATTCTTAAACCAAAATAATATTTGGGCTTTAACTTAAGTTTTGTTTCAAGTGTTTTGTAACAATGGAAACAGCAGCCCTCAATTGCTTTCTTTCTCACACAGTTTCTTATTAAGACTAACATCAAGTGCACTCAAGGAATGACAGACACTTTCACTTCATAAAAGAAGTGAAGGTGGAATTAAGATACGGGTTTTGCATATTACTCAGTGAAGGAAGACCCTTTTTTTCCAGAAAGTATAGCTTGATCCATCATATACAACTTCCCATGACATGTTCAATCACCTATGCTTGGTGACAGGAAGTAGTTCCCAAGGTAACGAATTTAAGACTTTTATCGGAACTATTGCTTTGAATTAAATAGCCAGCCAGAGTACATGGTTACTAGTGTGGCATAGTCTAACTTTATTAAGAGGCAATTCTGAGTTTTCCTTACTAGGGGATGTCTGTGGCTACTAGCACCAGATACAACATTAAGAGCTTTATCATCTTCAATGCACGGATCTCTGGTCTGATGCTCACATTAGAGCGGACTTAACACCCGGGCATTCACACTTGGGGAAGGAATTTTTGACGTTAGCATGTGGACATTCTGCTACAAAATCCTACTGGCACAGTAGTTCAAAGTTTATATCAATATTTAAACCACTAAATTCCTCTCTTATATAGATTAGCTTTTTCTTACTTGAGTTTATCTCTACAATCATGTACAGATAATGACTAGATCCAAATTTGGAAAGCTGTAATATGCCTTTAAAATATCCTTCATTTGTGCTTTTTAAAATCGGAACAAGTGCATGGTTCGGTTGGTTCAGTTAATATTGCTGGTTGGGTCTGTGGTTTGGTTTGGGTTTTTTTTTTCCTTTTCTTTTTTTTTCTTTGCATTAGCAAGAAGAGAATGGAGTTGTATGGCTACCTATGTTCTCAACAGAGACTGCAGTCAAATAGTATGCAGGATCTGCACTAAGAATACTACCTGCCATCCTTCAGCTAAATTCCAGTCTAATTTTCCTAGACTGATGCATATAAAATAGACTATGTGAAATAAAAAAAATAGTACAACAACAGATTGATCAATGCTAAAAATCTGGGGCCTTTTCAAGCGTTTCTGAAAATGCTAGGGATTTAGAAAACTGCAATTTAGCTGAGCACTACGAATCTAAGACCCATGGCTTTTGATCAGATATCCATACAAAAGCAGGTATAGATGACATGACAAAGGAGCATCGTATCCACTTCCAGTTTTCCACCCTCAGTGAGCTGCATATTCTCATTAGTATTAGTAATGAAAACACTATTAAATTCTCAGTGTTTAACTTGTCAGTTGTACCACACACTGATCAGACCAACAGCATGTTAATTTGTTTTTAATCATCACTTTTAAACATCACAGCTTAAATAGGATACAGTAGGGGCATACATAGAGAAAATAGGAAAAAAAAAAAACAAGGAAAGGAAAATTTACGTCAGTGTCCCCTCTTAAGGAAGGACATTTAAAAAAAAAAAAAGTAGTATTTCTTCTATCTGCAAAGCCAGAAAAAAACTAAATTACATTAATCTTTTCTGTAACATTATTACATTTCCTAATAGCTTTAAAAAAATTGCAAAACTAAGTATGTTTAAATACTACTAACAAGTATTTCTGTATGCATCAATAGAATCATAGAATGGTTTGGGTTGGAAGGGACCTTTAAAGGTCATCTAGTCCAACCTCCCTGCAGGGAGCAGGGACATCTTCAACTCGATCAGGTTGCTCAGAGCCCCGTCCAACCTGACCTTGAATGTTTAGCTTGATTTCCAATGGATTATGTCAAGTCTGACTGACTTTGCATTCAAATGATTCTATTACAAATTATACTTAAGCAGTAGAAAATGTAGAGAAACTCAAAATAGCAGAGAATTCACTCTGATCATGGGAAAGACAGATACATATGTTCAGACAGACAGTATGAAAGTTTTAACTGTGAAAAATGATATCAGCAGAACTCTAGTATCCGAGAACCCACTGTTTTTATCTTCCACGTGGGCTTTTGGTGTCCGTGAGACATACAAGCTTCAGCTGAATCTGTTTGCATGTAAGAGCAGTGTCTTTCACATGTGCAGTTCCTGTTGACTAATAAGACATAGTGCATTTTTTACTTCAAAATAAGGGCATTAACAGGTTGCCTTAGAAACACATGAAACTGGGTAGACAGACATGCAGCAATCAATGGTCACCTGTCTAGAAAATGTGGTTGCAGAAAACAAACTCAGCAGTTACTGGAGAGACAATGGATTTCTAGATACGTACATAAGCAATGCGGAAACCTGTAATTTCGTGTCAGTGATTTTGATACCAATGTCACAGAAGTGGTTTTGATTTCATTCCAGGAAACTATTCTGGGAAGAGTTAATAGAACAGGCAGCAAATCGAACCACTGCAGCTCCTACTCCATTTGCGTTGCCTCAGTGTTGGCAGATCCCAGGGGCTATGCTTACATGACCAAATCTCAGAAAGTTACTTCTGCTTGTTTCTTGTTTATGAGAGTCCAAGCTTCTTCACTAATGGGCCCAATGAAACATCAAATCCTTCCTAGATCCTTCAAACCTTACCTTGCCAGATTTATATTACTGCACATCAACAGCTTCCTGACACCAAGACATTAAGACAGAAATTTGCAATCTGTTAATACTATCCTTGAGGTTTGTGCACTTCTTGGCTTCACAGCTGCATTCATAGGAACAGGCTAAACATGCCTATGAGCACATTTTTGAATAGGTAGAACTGTATTTTCCAAATCTGTCTACCTAAAATGAACCACCACAAAAAAGGGACAATTTCCAAAATTTCAGTCTTGATTAACAAAGGAGTAATTCAGCAGTCAGGCTGATACGAACTAAACTGAGCTAAATCAAAAATACAGTACTGGATTTTTCCAAAGTTACTACTGAATTCTCCAGTTTTATTTACTATTTTGAATATGATAAATACATTCTTAAACACATGTATGCAAGTATAAAAATGATGAAATGCAATTTTCTTCTTTCTTTTAATCCACCAGATGTTATTACCATGAAAAGAAACACCAAGAACCAAGAGAAGTGCCTTGGAAACCAACAGGGAAATAGAACTTATTACCTTTATAACATATTCCATTGTGAACAAGAGATTTATTTTTGCAGATTGACAGACTACTTCCCATACTTCTTTTAACATGCATTTTGTATGTTGTTAACAGTTTGCAGATTGACATTCTTTACAGTAGCATAACTGCCAGTAGTACTTGATGCTCCATACTTAAAAACACACTTTACAACTGACATGTAATGCTGCCAAAAATTATGTGAACACAAATATTTCACCAAGAAAATTGATGTTCTATTGCTTAATTCTACAATTTTAAGGAATGTTTGTTTGTATATCTAGAACTACTAAAGATCTGCTCCACAGTAGTTGTGGCCACTTGATAATCCTTCATGCTTATGCAATTTTTTAAAAGTTTGGTTAAAACAGACTTGCATTGGGGTCACATTGTACCCTAGGAGTACAAATTGCATGACAAGCAGGAACATAATTCCAAGTAGACGTATTTTTTGGGACAGTGGAGCATGGATTTTGTACACAAACACAAGCTGCCATTAATTTACTTTATATAATAAATGTATAAAACATTCCAGCGAACGTGCAATATGTAAATACTGTAAATAACCAGCGTAAGTAATAAAGTGTTTGGTATTAAGTTGTCCTCAGTTTCCTCTCTGTTCACTGAATCTAGAATTTGATAAACAAGCTATCTTCCGGTAGCTATTATCGTTTATCTACACTTAAACTTCTTCCCAATAAGAGTTTGGTAGAGTAAGAAAGAAAGGTACACCCACCTCAGAGAAGTTCAGTAATTTGGACACTCTTTTTGGATTTGTGAGGACGGACAGATCTCTGTGTTCCAGTCCCACAAAATGTCCAGACCACAAGCTGCTCCAAGTCTCTATAGCATTATAAATTTGAATCTTTTTTTATGACAAACGGTTGTTTGGTTTTTTTTTCCAAAAAACTCTGCAGTCTATTCATGATACTGCAAGGCGATATAATCAGTGAATGTCCAATAAATCATTTTAGTATCATAAAACTTTTGAGTCAGTGAACGCTTACTCAAGAAGCCTTGATACACATTTCCCCTTCTTCCTTAAATCAGATATTAAATCCAGTTGTCATAATAAAATGGCTCAAACAGGAAGAAAATTTTCACGTGTGATCTGTAGATGAACCTCAGGTACTTTTATCTTAATACTGGCATTTAGCTTCCATTTTATCCTCAATTCAAACCACAAAATGTAAAAACAAAACCAAACACACCCCTCCCCACCCTGAGAAATAGCTAGGAGCTGGGATTCTTGAAATTCACACTTGAGAGCCTTCAGCATCTAGCTCTTTAGAAGGAAAAAGAAAAAAATGGCGTAAGTACAAAATCCCATCCTAGAACATGGCTGTATTTAGTAAGGGAGAAGTACAAGTTTTGCATTTGCTTTCAGTGATCACTAAATGCTGAAGTTTCATTTCTCAATGGAAGTAATACATGTATACTGAAAAACTGGTAGTTAAAGGAATCTACTGCTACAGGATTCACTTAGCTCTCATCTGCAGTGAACATGTGGGTGGAACTCTCTGCTTCTCTGTGGTTCCACTGACTGAATCAGATCACAACATATTACTTAACATGGGAGTTTAAATTAGTATAAAACTTTCTTTTTGTAGTAGGACACCTGAAATCTGGTTAAATAAAAAACTTCTAGAAAATTTCCTTGCAAAAGGAAAATAGTAATTTATTTAATGACTTAATAAATGAATATAAATAAGTTAATCCCATGGAAGTTTTCTCTAGATTTAGCAGAAGTTAGCGTGCTTTGACAGAAGACACAACTATACTATTGCAGATTTTTTTTTTATTTAGTCTTACCATGGTGGGGGAGAGGGGAAAGGAGGAGTCAGTACTGTATTTTTTCATTACAAACATTACTTTTTTTTCATGAGTGGTATTTTAAACCTGTAAGAGCTTAGTCATCTGTATGATACACGGTTTGTGTACTAATCCTATGTTCACTGCTTCTCTTTGACCCCAAATAACAGTAGTGCAACTGTCCTTTCTGAAGGCAATTCCTGTTCTGTATTCCTGTATTCTACAGATTCTTTTAAAATACCATGGTGCTCTCCTTCCCCTCCTCCAAAAGGATATCCACTAAGGGTAAAACCAATCCATTAATCAGCTTTTTCCTCCTAGTAGAGCTGGTGAATTATTTAGCCAACAGATTACTTGCTGAAAATATACTGCAAGGCTGAAACTTTTAAAATCTGAACTGAATTTAACACAAATAGTTTTGACTTGGTATCACTTCACAGGAAGATTCCTAAGCCTAGTGAAGGTAAACAACTATACCCTTTTATCTCCCTTCTGTTATCCCAGCAGCTCAAAGATAAAGATTTAAGACTTTTAAATCTTAAACTTTAATATGTAGGAAACTATAGGTTCAATTCCTACTCAGCCATGAATGGGAAAGCACAAACCATCACGTTCTCAATCTTCTCAGTTATTTTACTTTCATTGGAATATTTTAAATGGTCATTCTGGCAAAGAATAACATTAGATTACGCCTAAATACTTCCACTTCCGAGGTTAGTGCATAAAACCACATTTAAGATGGTTTGTCCCTACCTGCCCATCATTTTCCCTCATTTATTTTGTCAATGCATTCATAAAAGAAATGGAAAATAATTTTTTTTCCAGAGTCAGTGCTTGATCTGACCTGAAATATTACATATATTACTTTGTCCCTGAAGTGAAACAGCTATTAACTTGCAAATTCCTAGCTTGTTCTTTAAAAGTCAAAACTATTGGTAATGCAATAATGCACAAAGATCCCAATTTCTGTATTTAAGTGTTCCATCTACCACTTGCTTTTTTTTAAGCAGGTTCTTAAGTTTTATGTCTGAAATTTTAGCACAAACCAGAAACCTCATTAACACAAACACAGCTGCCCTGCAGCAGGAGTCCCAGGAAACTTAATCGCCAGTGTGCAGGCTGCAGCACACCAAAAGTGACACCAGGATTCCTCCCTCCCCAGGAATAACAGGGTCCTCTATTGAAATGCATCCCTCTCCCAGAAGAGAGAGTGTGTGACAAATACAGAGGCTTCTCTACTAGTTTGGAAGGCAGACAAAGGCAAATACAAGGCTAAATAAATAAGAAAGAAAGTTTTACAGACCCAGTTTTACAGATAATGTGGTAATGCTGGTTCATACCAATGTTGGTATTATTCAAAATAGGAAAATTATCATGGTATCAGTTACATTACTGATCTCCGTACATTTACGTTTCTAAGGCAGAAATGAAAGGTGATGTTCAGACAAACAGGCATGGATTTTTACAAAGCATTCAATTTTTGACCAAGAGCAGAACTTTCTACTTACTGGCCTTCTGTTAATTTTGTCTTCTATTACAGATGGCCTGTCTTCAGCTCAGAGAACACTTTTGACAGGCTATCCATTCTCCTGCGTAAACCTGAAAATATTGTCTGATGCCCACATAGGAACTGGGATTATAGCAAATTTCTCATTGATTATATTGCATGGATTTGAGTATTTTACTACTGTAAGATAGAAAATGTACAATTCACATTTAGGCTTTTAAGCTGACCTGTTTTGTCCTCAAAGTAAATGCTATGTTACAGGTACTTGTATCAGTGTGCTAGGAATTGACCACAAGACCAAAGGAAGACTAGCCAGAGAAGTCCTATTAACATCAATCGCTATTTCTGAACTGAGTTGATCTTAATTAGTTTAAAAATCTACCAGAACAAAAATTATTTCTTCTTGGAATAACTGAGCATTTATACTTATATAAAAACCCATTTTCACAGGACGCTGATGACACACATTGAGGTTTTGCTTGCTTAAGCTTTGTCATAATGCTAAGAGTGTCTGTCTGGGAGCAGGCAGTTCTTTTCGTCTAGCAGGCTCAATACGAAACACCTTCAGTCCAAAGGCTGTCTAATGATACTAGGATGACATGCCTAAGTTAGCATACATGATCTATTATCTCACAGACATCCACTGAAAATTGATTTAAATGAACTCACTAAGGGCACAATGAGAAGACCTCAGTTTAGTTAGTACAGCACATAAAGAAGCAAGACATTACTTTTGCAGCGCTTGTGAGAACGCACTGGAAAAGTTTACAGATAAATTTATTCTGAATGATGTACTTTATTATTACATTGATGTGTGACAAAATGGTTTATCATCTAATCCAATTCAAACTTCTCTATATTTTTTAATTACATGACAGAAAAGCTAAAATATGAAATCAAACTAAAAAAGTTTTGAACCTACTGAGGCATAATTTCACAATTTAAATACATCAATCAAGTAAACCTTACATATTTCAGGAGAAGCTAATTATTTTCTTTTAGAAATAAAATGATGAAACATTAATGAGACTTCTCCAAAAATGCTTTACAGCATCTAACACACTGCTCATAAACAGTTTCAAAGTCCTTTTCATTCCCCTAGAAAAGAACAGAGGAAAAAGAATGTAAGAACAGCAATACTGGCTCAAACAAAAAATTTTTGCAAACTAGTTTCCAGCTATCAGTAATGGCAAATAACTGACATTAGGGAAGAATAAGAACAGTACAAATACTTGGTGATAGTTTTTGCATATTTCTCCCTAATTTGAACTACCTGTAGCTCAGGAATTTCCAGCAAAACACTGTGACTTTGTGCTCAACAGTCCTGGATGAACTTTCCTTCACTATTTTTTCCATTCACTTTTTGAGCCCTTATAAGCTTTTTCTTTTTTTCTTTACATTCACAGTAAGCTGTCATGTTGAGTTTCACAGTTTAATGAAGCACTGTGTGGAAAAAAAACAATACCTCTTTTTGTTTTGAACCTGCTTCCCACTAATGCCATTTGATATTCTCTGCTTCTTGGGTAATGAATAGCAATTCCTTATTCACCTTTTCCCATGATATCAAGAACCCTACTGCATCTTCATCTACTTCTCTTTCTTAACTGAAGAATCTTAATCTAATTGGTTGCTCTTGGCTGGTATTATTCAACTTACTTGACCATCTCTGTCCATGTCTTTGTCTCTATCTTTCCTGATTACATCCTCTTTGCAAGGAGGCTGACCAACCAGGGCTTCACCCAATATTGAAAATATAGGTGCACTGCCTTATTTAAATTTAAATACTTGTTATAAGCATAAAGACATGTTTTACTTTTCTATCCCAATAATTTATATTGTTTTGTTAGGTCATTTAAAAAAAAATGTTTACACTTGGCTTTATATAACATCAGATTATATGTCACATGTTAACTGTGGGATCTGGAAAGATTAGATACTATACATACACAATTTTTAATCAAGCCACCCAAAGAATTTCTTACACATACATAGTATGGATCTTCAATGATAAGTTGTTTCTGTGGATCATAAGTTCCAAGCAGTTCAATTTTGGCCTTGCAATCTTTAACTTGGTTGCTTTTCCTTTTCAGATCTCTGTAAAAGAGAAAATAAAATTTTCCCATGAATTTTTCTTCAGAACTTTTTTGGCATCAGCATGAGATGCTCATGACCATTTCTAGAGAACACAGGAAAATAGTATGCGTCTGGACTCAGTTAATTCTGTGGACCCTCTATGCTGCTGCTTGTTTTCATTTGTTTCTTGTTGTGTGGGGTTTTTTTAATTGAGTATGGAGGACATATACATAAACTCAGAGCATAAACAAGCAGTCAGGCACTCAACCTAAGGCTTAACAGAACTTTGTAACAGTAAGTTCATCAACTTCTTCCTCAAATCAATCATTAGTACTTTCAGTATCCACCTTTAGCTTGTATTGAACACAAATAATAAAAATTATCTAGATATTTTTCCAGAAGTACGAGTAAGATTCTCCCATCTGTTCAAAATCCATGTTTTAAATTGGTATGCTGCAAATTCTCTCTCTCTCTCAATACTGCCTCTAACTCATGTGAAGTCCTACTACATTCAGTTAACAGAAAATGGTAAATCGGTGAGCAAGACCTGTCTTCCCTTTGACATACTGTAACATTTCATCAGTTGTCACATCCTCTTTCTTCTACATTGCCCCCCATTGATAAAACATACTGGTTTTGAGATGGTATCTTCCCCACCTACTTACAAATGGCCATCCATTATCCCAAATGCAGTTAAAACGTACCTCTCATCACCTTCAGATTAAAAGCAGCTCAGTACTATGATTTTCACCATACTGAACAGCCAGAACATATTAAATTCTTTTAATATTAGACATCTCCATATCAAATCATCATTTTACTTACCCAGCATTAAAAAAGGCAAAAACCTCTGTAAATACTTACAGTCATAAGCATAATCAGTTTTAAGAAATTCTAATTATTAATTAATTCTAATTAAGAAATTAATTTCAGATAGTTTAGAAAGACAAAATAGCAGTGAGACTGCAATAGTATTTTTCCTTGAAGAAAAATCAGGACTCCTCTATCAACCAAGAAGTTATTGCTTGAATTTACAGATTTTCAATAAATTCTCTAGTCTTTTATTATTAAAAAAATGTCTAACCATTTCCTTCAAGGCTTTTGGCATACCACTTAATGAACAGGAGAGGGCCAGGTGGCTCTGTTACTAAGGAAAAGGGATGTCCCAAATCTTCCTTTTCTGATATGACAGGCACTCCATCAACACCTGGAATCAGCTTGCCCTCCTAGTGCTACGAACAGGCGTTCCCAGGCAAAATGGCTGAATTGGGTGCAAGTTTAAGGTGAAACTTAAGTGTAGCAGTAGCAATACCCCTATTATAGTTGTGACGTTTCGCTCTACAGCTCATATCATATAAATTGTTAATACAGAAGTAAGTTTTCTTTTAAGAATTAAAGTGAAAATAGAACTAAGCCTAGTCACATCTTAGCCTGACACGCTGCAATCAAGCCAACTGTTATATACCCTTCATTCATGCAGGCTGTATAAGAGAGGTCATTGAAAACATTCAAATCATTCAAAACATTCTAGAAAATTCAACAAAATGATACTTCTTTCAGTCAAGTGGTGCTGCTTCTAAAAATCTTTATGTGCTACTAATAGGGTTTTATTTGTTTTTTGTTTTGTTGTTGGTTGTGGTGTTTTGGGGTTGTTTTTTTTTTTAAACTAACTTTACCAGTAATAGCCCTTACAAGCACTTTGACACTTGTAGTTTATTAAAGCTCAGCCCCTTAACCCCAATCATCAATGTAATTAAGCAGAAATTTTGCTAATGATATCCAAATTTTCACACTAGGCAGCTACTTCACCAAATCTTTCTTAAGCATAAATTGTCTCAAAGATATACTTAATTAGAACATGGCTAACAGTAACAAACAAGATTTCCCTAAGCTAACCACCTTACTTATTTCAGAGCTCACTCTGTTTCTATTAAAAAAGAAAAAAGAAAAAACCCCACACCATATTTAACCCCTTCCGAGTTTCCACAGTGTCTTTTAGATCCCAAACAATTAGAAAAATAGATCACTTCAATCAAAAGACAGTACGTCCTCATTCTTAACTACACAGGCATCAGCTGCACATCTATAGCACAACATATACTAAATTTCCATGTCCTTAATCCTTGAGTGGCATGGATCACACAAATAAACTATTGAATTCTAGCTCATTAAACATATTAGAAGTAAAGAATCCATCTATTTGGATATCATTCACACAGACATACAAAAAAAAACCCCCAAAAACCCAAGACAAGCTAAGCAGTAAAACATGACATCTGTTTTCAAAAGTGACTCATGAGACATCACTACAAGTAATCCGTATGAATTTGTTCCATCTTTTTCATACGTTACCTTAGATTGCTCTCATCCATACACAGTATATAATCAAAGGTCTGGAAATCATCTTTAGTAACCTAGAATTAAAAATATGTGCTTTAGCCTACACACTGTGTTTGATTTATAAAAAGGGGGAAAGAAGTATTTTCAAATTTTGTAGTTCTGATTTATTAAAAGAGACGCAAGTGGGAAGAATAGAACTATGTACCTTCATCAACTTCTACAGTAATTTAAGGTATTTTAAATATACCCTGCCATGATTATTTATCCATTTCTGCAAGTTTTCCACAAAACCCACCAAGTTAGCTATTTTACCAATTTTTTTTTTTTAATCATCTCATGCATCAACTTAGAAACATCATTACAAGTGACATTTCTAATGCTTTCCAATTACTAAAACTAAACCAGGTTTCCAGTCATAGAAACCATGCAATAAAAATGTAGACAAATTACTTTCCTGATAGGAAAACAAAAATGTAGGTAACCTGGAATCAGTTGCAATACTTCCAATCTAGAAATCTGTCACTAAACAGAAAAAGATACCAAGTGAAATTCAAAGCTAACGTATGATGGTATGACTTACAATCTCTTAAAAACAAATGCATTCACAGTATTTTAGGCCATATAAGTTCAAAAAATTTATGATATGAAAAAATCTGGGATCTATCGTACATCTTCCTACAGTCACACCATGTGTTCTTTTTCTTTCCTGTAGCTTACTGACTCCTAAACATGAATATTAACTAAATTCAGAGATCCAACTTCAGAGTCAGGTAGGCAAACATTGCAGATAAACCACTTGTAGTACTGCTGTTATCTGTATCGGAGTAAGGATAGCTGTAGAGTTTTACCAGTATACCTACATAGTTTACATTTAAGCCTTAGTTTAGGGTAAAATCTACCCAGACCCCACAATGCATAGTATGCTAGCTAAGATCTCTGAACCAAGTGTCCATAATGAGGATGAATAAATGTAATAAAATCTATAGTTAGTTCACATTACGACTGCATTTCACGCATAGTCCTATGTGTAGTATTGTAACCAAGACACTTGGAAAGTTTGTTCAGTATAGGTTTTTCTGGCAGGCATCTCTGGGAAGGATGGGCTAGAGAAGAGAGTAAGTAAGTAAACAGACAAAAGGGCAAAACACATTATCCTAGAAGTCAGAGTTTTAACTTGTAAAAATTATTTACATATTCAAAAAAAGTTTTAGATGGCAAAAAACCACTTTTTTTTGTGCAAACAGCAAACAGATACTGATTAATCTCCCGTAAGGGAGTAAGAAAAGATCTATAGAAATTATCACCAGACTAAAGCCATAAATGAAACATTTCACACAAGGAGAATTGGAGGGGTGAGGTGGGGAGGAGGGGAGCATTCGAAAAGAAAGGGTTAATGGTGAAAGCTAATGCAGACTTGTTTATTTTCAATGTAAAAATATTTGCTGTATTCATGCAGTGCCTTTGACCTATGAAAATATTTTTGCAGTGGAAATAGCTCTGTTTTCCTGGCAACCCTAAGCAGTACCTCTACAAACTGCTGCTGGTTGCTCTACACACTAAACACTGGCTCTGCGAAAATACATGGGCATAGATTTCTTTGTAGTACAGACATATGTAAGAACAAAATAAAAAACAGTGAAAAGGAAAAACACACCTGCCACACTTCCCACACTCCTGGTATACTTGATAACTTGACAGTTATTATCCTATGAACCAGCACTAACACAGACACAAATGTAGTCCTAAAACCAAGATTACTGGTTGGCTTGTGCTCTTAAGCCCTAAAGTAATATCAGATACAAAAAGTTTAATTGAGCAAACTCCAGTGAACTGAAGATATTCCTCAAAACTACGAAAACTAGTATTTTGGGGGAAGAAATTGAGGACATAAAAATTTATGTACATTTTGAGAAGAGTAGTGGAGAGCTCAGGTAGTCAACGTTGGATGGAACTACACAGATAACAATACCTTTACATTAAAAAATTGCATATAATCATTATTAAAGACCATCAATGGAGAAACACATCATCATGCCAATTTATTTGTTAAACATTTCCCTTTGTTTACAGAGAGGAAATCTTTTCTCTGTCTAAAAACCAAAGAGATGCAGTAGTCCTCAAATTTATCCAGTTGTGAAACAGTGTTTAATACAACCTTCCTCTAATCTCAATTTCATATTTAAGGCAAATGCACAGTATGAGTCATACAGAAATCAATTTTGGCCTCAGCATGAATAAAAGTGAAACTGATTAATACTATCTGTTTTGTGCATGAAGACTAAGAGCTTAGAGAATTTCTAATGGGTGCATAAACATACAGCAACCTACCATCAACTAAAATGTTAACAAACTTTATTTTATAAATATATACATTTATTTTTATACTTCACTTTTCACTTAAAATTCACTTAAATGATCACTGTATACGATGGTAGGATGTAACCAATTTAACATTCTCTCTTACATAAATCATTCTTGTAGCATTTATGTCAGTTTTGAATAAAAAAAGATACAATCCATGATTATCATAATTATGCACAAAATTGTGCATAAAGAAAGTGCCTTTCACTGGGTGGGTAACAGTTTTCCACAGGAGCAAAGAGGATAATTGCATGAGGTAGTCATCTTATGACAGTATTTGAAGGCAACAGAAGACAAATCCCTCCTATTTCTGCAGCTTCTGTATTAAATCTTTCTTAATCTGTTCTATCCTTGAGTTTGTCTCTAATAGTGAAACAAATACACTTCCACTTGTACTAATCTGACCACTCTGAAAAGTCCTATTCTACACTGTTGAGTCCCTCTCTTTCCAGAGACTATATCAGGTGCACACAGCTTAGAGAATCAGCAGAGACGATTTGACAGAAGTTTGAAAAAAAATATTGGAGTTACATAGTTAATATCAGTGCAAAATGAACAGTTTCAGGGATTTGAAAATTTTCTTTATAAAAGAAACTGCTTGTACTGCAATGTTTTAGACAAATTTTCATCCTGTTAGTCTTTCATTTTATTGTCTCATTCTTGTTAATTTCGTCTCCCTGTATATGTGACATTTTAGGCTCTTCTGCTTTAAAAATCTCTTCATTTGCCAGAATGTATAAGCAAATGTCTTCATTAAAGTGTTTTCATTACCTCTCTGCCAAAGGAAGATATATAGATTTGTTTCAAGGCAGAGCATCAACTGGTTTTGGATGCTTTGCTTTAGTTTAACTGCTCATAAACCACTCTAGTAATATCCAAGAACAGTTCTCAAGTTTCCCAGGCTTATCTTTTACGAATACAAACATGTTACACTACTGTGACTGAAACACTGACTGATTGGTTTGAGTACCATTTAGCTTGTATAATGATAAATAATGCTGTTTGTAAGCACTGATAAATAGTAAATCCAGAACGTGTAACAGGAAAAGATCACAGCAGATTTTTTTCTAGCAATTATTCTAATAGTAAAACATTGAAAATCTGAAACAATGTTGTGCTCAATCCTGTTTGTCGTATTATATAACAGAGATTAGCATCAGGAAACGTCAGCAGAGGGCAATTGAGTAATTGAGGGAATTTATGTTAAAAAGTTAAAAAACTAAACATGTAGTCTTTGAAAGTGAAGAAAGTAAGTATGACCTCAGTAAGGTCTAGTAAAATTCTGAAGGGAACAGAAATGGAAGATAATAACAAGACTACTTGATCTTTTTGTCAGTGCAAGAACTAGTGGCATAAACTCAAGCTAAGTAAAGGTCAAGCCCTAAAGGAGTATCTTATATCCAGAGAATAGTTAACTGAAGTAAGTTATGTGCATTTATTTGAGTGTCTGAATGATTTAAATAGATGCAGACACATTTATTTCCAATCTCTCTGGAACGCAGCATGGAAATACACATTCTTCTGTTAATGAAAACTGAGGTGGGTTTTGGTAAAACTTAGAGGATTTCACTAAATGACAAACCTGTCTTTGACTTAAGAATGCTTCAAGGGTACGTTTTTTCTCTGAAGTTACCACCAACTGTGCTACTAATCTTGGGTTTTAGCATTCTAAATTTTTTAAAAGATCTTCATGCAAGAGCAGAAGCTTTTTGTGATGGGTGAACAGGTATTCTACTTCTTTTTGGACCTGCTAAATAAAAATACAATTCCTTGCTGAAAGAAGCATCACAGATTACTGCAGTAAGCCCATTTTTAAAAAGTACTAAAAAAAACGTTTCAGAAAAATGCCCAAATTACTAAACATTTGAAGGCAGGATTTTTCTATAATGCAGAAACTGCTCTAATGCTTCCTAGTTGTACTTCCAATGAAGCTTAATAACAACAAACTCACTAACATCAACTAGAAGAGTTAGGCCACCCTGGAGTCCTTTGAAAAAGTGCACATAGTATTTATTACTTGATGCTTAACCATGCACTGGTCAAATGACTTCTGTGATTGTAATGGTAAGAGCTAAACAAAGCATGGGTGTGAATAAAAAAGAAAATATACTCTCTTCTACCTGCCGTGCTTTATGTGCTGTCTCAATGCCATGATTTCTTAGACAGCTTAAAGCCCTTGCATCTGGGGAGCGCCCCACGTTCCAGTCTGAAACAGCAGCACTGTCTGTCATCCACTGTAACAACAAAACAAATACATACACATATTTAAAGAAAATTAAAGTACAGTACCTGCCTGGCAATATGATTCATGGTAATGCCATGCTTCTTCATGCAAGTCTGTCCTCGATAGTCAGGAGGGCTTCCTATTTCATAGGTAGATGTTGCTGCACTGTCTATCCTCCACTACAGAAAAACAAATTTATATTTTTATGTTTCCTTTCTCACTGCTTATATTTCTACTAATTGGTTACAAGACCGTTATTTCTTAGGCAGGACAGAAATAAATAGCTTACCTTATTTTCAACTTTTTCATCAGTTACAAGTTTTCTAAAAACTGCTTCAGCTATTGGAGACCGACAAATGTTTCCTACAGAAACAGGAGATTAAAGTGAAATTTGAGACGATTAAAAACAAAAAATCAGTAACTGTGTGGATTTGTCAGCACAGATCAGATAAAAGATTTTTATTTACTTAGGTAGAATGTGGCTTGCTTATGTTATTATAATGCAAGAGATTCTGCAAGGGTGGAAACCCAGAGTCCTGCACCTGGGTGGGGGCAATCTCCAGTATCAATGCAGGCTGGGGGATGAAGGGATTGAGAGCAGCTCTGAGGAGAGGGACTTGGGGATACTGGTGGGTGAAAAATTGGATATGAGCTAGCGATGTATGCTTGTAGCCCAGAAAGCCAACCGTATCCTGGGCTGCATCAAAAGAAGCGTGGCCAGCAGGTCGAGGGAGGTGATTCTGCCCCTCTACTCTACTCTGGTGAGACCCCACCTGGAGTCCTGCGTTCAGCTCTGGAACCCTCAGCACATGAAGGACATGGACCTGTTGGAGCGGGTCCAGAGGAGGGCCACAAAAATGGTCAGAGGGCTGGAACACCTCTGAGTGAGAATTGGGGTTGTGCAGCCTGGAAAAGAGAAGGACTGGGGAGATCTTATTGCGGCCTTTCAATGTGTAAAGGGGGCTGTAGTGACAGGACAAGGGTCAACGATTTTAAACTGAAAGAGAGTAGATGTATATTGGACATAAGGAAGAAATTTTTTTTACAGTGAGGATGGTAACACACTGGAACAGGTTGCCCAGAGAAGTTGTGGATGCCCCATCATCGGAAGTGTTCAAAATCAGGCTGGATGGGGGTTTGAGCAACCTGAGGTAGTGGAAGATGTCCCTGCCCATGGCAGGGGGGTTGGACTAGATTATCTTTGAAGGTCCCTTCCCACCCAAACCATTCTATGATTCTATACTACACATCAGTCTCTTGAAATGCGTATTATTATATGAAAAGATATAACTTATTAAAATAAATAGGAGTATTGTGTAAGCACATTGCTCTTTTCTTCTCCTCCACAAAGAAGCCGTGATCACAGAAGACCAGGCAAAATTAGGGAATTTACTGGCAGCAAATCATCTTTATCTTCAAATCTTCCTACACACTGGCAAATTTCAACTAATTCTTTACTGGAGAATCATGTATATTTGCCCAAAGTATTTACATTACTACCTACCTGTTAACAAAAACTTTTGGACTATTCCAAAACACAGCCACTACCACTGTGGAACCAATGTAGTAAAATGGCTGAACAACCTGTAGTAGAAATGCTCCTGACCACTGAAGTGAAGTCACTGCAGGTCAAACTGAACCCTGGTCAACCGCAGTTTCCAGATACTGATTCCAAAACCCCCCAAAAGAAATCAATTACACAAGCGCTAAAAACACTTCAGTAAAACAAATTTTCCAAATTTTTTTTGGTCCAAAATTTGGAGGATTTGGAGGACTGATGGCAAAGCTGAAGTGCTGTCCATCAGCCAACAAACAGTTAAGGTACTTAATTATATAAATACATAATCAGTCTTCCCTTCCAATGGCCTCCAATTGCACTAGCCACTTGATCTGATCTTATTTTCAGTAAGAACCTATTTCAACAATGAAATACTGCCCCGTTAAAAACTAGAAGTAATGGATCTACAGCACTTTTGCTCCACTGCTGAAGCTGTAATTAAGTTAACCATCTAAGGTAGACATCTCAAACATGCATGCAAAAATACATATTATTTGAAAAAGAATGGAACATCTCAACAACAATAAAAAGTCTATTCAACTATTACTTGGACTCTTTCTACCTTTTCACCCTTCAGAAGTTCTGAGTAACTAGATGGATATTCATAATATTTGATACGTCACCCAGATGCACAATAAATCATACAAACAATTCGTCACTTTCCATCAAAGAGAATGTATGACTTTGCTCATCCCTGACTCTTGAGCAGATAAGTATAAAATATCACAAATGGCAACACTCATTTCTATACCTTTAAATAAATCACTCTTCTACCATTGGTTAAATTCTTTCCAAATTTCAAACAGTAAAAAAATGAAATGCCCATGAACAAAGCTAAACTTCCAGCAGCAAAAATAAATTTTCAGATCAGGCACTTAGCCTCATTTTCATGCCTATATTTTCAAACAAAATATCAAGGTAGATACTTCACTGCTAAAGAGAAAGAAGCCACTATGATCCAGGCATTTAATAACTTGCTGTCAATCATGCCAACTATAAAAAAAACCCTAAGTGGGAAGTAAACCACTGAAGTAATACAAATTTGTTGTCAAAGATTTAGAGAACATCAAATCACTAAATGTGCAAAAGGAACTGGCTAACCATTGAAAAACTGATCTTGCTGAAACATTAAGTGAATTTTGATGGCAGTAGATCTTCTTCCAGGAGAAAGCATACTATTTCCTTTGTTTGAACTAATTTATTCCAAGCAGAGAAACTAAATCGGTCTTGGAAGAAAAATAAAGAAGGAAAAAGTTGGTTTTATTTATAAAGTAAGTGAGAAAACAGGTTAGTACTTATTAATTATAACAATGTTAAAGAATATGGTAATAAATTAAAAAATAAATCTCACTTCTTTAATTGAGTAAGCGAGTTCAGCATTAAACAATATAATTCTAATAGGAAACAGAGGGAACACAGTAACATACAACAGAAAAGAACCTTCATAATCAATGAGCCCAATCCTTTGATATTGCAGGTATATACAGCACCGCTCCTCTTACAAACACATCAAGCACTCTTTTAAAAAGCATCATTTATCTTAAAAGGCTATTCCAGATACTCATTTCTTGTGGTAGCCAAAAACCTTCCAATTTCTACTTAATATTTATTCTTGGAAGTCTATGATCAACTGATCTTGGTTAACATCACTGTCTATCTTAAAAACCTTTCTTTCCTTCAACAGATACAGCATCTTTGTCAAGCATAGCTGTGCTAAACTAAACAAACCAAGCTCTCAGCCTCCTCATGAAAATACCTGACCCTTATCTAATCACTAATCATAGAGTTAAGCCAACTCTGCACTTCTTCTAATTTGAATTTGTTTTTCTTGAATATTGACAAATAGAACCACAGACTACACTTGCAGGAAAAGTTTCTACCAATTTGTTTTATAAAAGAAAAAAAAGTCTGAAATACTTACATAGCTCTTTTGAAAATAACCTGAGATAACTTCTACAACACATTTGACTCCTTCACGAGTATCAAATTTGCGATCCCAATCCCCTACTGCTAATTTGTTCATTGCCTCTCTTTCTATGTTGTTTCAAACAGGTGACCTTTAAGTCTTCTTTCTAAACTATTACATTCTGTTTCCATTACACCAGCTGTTGAGGCCATCGACTTCTTCCTGTACAATTTTTTTCCTCTGTATGAATGATCCCACGCAACTGTGCATGAACAGTAAGTTTCATTCTTAAAATTTCAGTAATAAGCAAAGATTAATACTATTGGTCCTACTAATTCATTAACTAATTCCCAAAATTTCAAAATGGGACTTTTGAAATAAATCCTTTATGGCTTTTTCATTTGTTTAACCTTCTGCTTTACCTGGATTGAATGACTTTTTCCAAATTTTCACTCTTCTGTAACCTGCTCACTACTTAAAATAAATGCCATAAATACCATCTTTGATGATATCAAATATCATCATGAATGGCACCATGATGACTGACTGATTAAATATATTAACTACCACTTCTAGCAATGACTAGAAACTGCAGTTACATTCTTTTTGAAACAAACACATAACCTAGTTTGTGACTTAAAAGTTAATGTCTTCCACGATGACACATTCCAGATATTACCGGAGGTATTAACACTATTATGGAACTGCAATCACCATTCAAATCTATTATTGGAGGCTATAGACATAATCGCAGAACTGACTTAATAGGAGCTCTTTTCTCCGCATACTCTACAATATTATTTTCATCCTAACCAACTCTATTTACCCATGCTACTCCTTGCGACTGTAATCGTTCATCTCATCATTAATGTAAAGCCCTACCTTATCTCACCGACATATGCAAACTTCAATCCTCATTTTCCAGTCATTGTCCCTTTCCCACTATAATTTCTATCAATTTCATATCACCCATCTGTCTTTCCAGGCTTTGTTGAGGTTCCTCACAGATGCACCATATTTCCTAAGTTATGGATTGACAGCCATAATTGGGGAATGAAAGGGGAAATCTCACGAAAAGATTCATAGGGAGATTACCTTCCTCCTTGGACTTGAACCATATCTTCCTTAGATGTATCTACACCTTATCTTTGCTACCTATCCTCCTCTGGTGTTCCTTTCTCCTTTGTTCTATTTCTGATTGATCTGATCATGCTCTTTTTACATAGAAGATAACAGTATTAAAGTTCCCTGAATCTCCATCTTCCCCCTTCATTTTTTTAAATTTCAAGCTCTTTAAGTTGTAGTGACATTTTTAGTCATAGAAAACTAGTACCCAAGGTACCTAGACAGAGTCTGCCCATTGAAATAAATCCTACAAACATCTCCAAATATGATGATTCAAGGATAAGAGACTTAAATTTCAATCACAGAATCAGTACTGGAACCATTTGCTGATCACTCTTAGAGTCATGCTTTCTCACTCATTTTCCAGGGACAAGGACTCCACTAACGGTCCTCCAAGCCAATGCTTATTTTTTTGAGTTCTTACTCCAGTCTCTGCATTAATCTTTTACCCATTCCCATACAGAAATGGAAGCATTGCTTCTACTGACAGGAAAAACAACTTGAATCCATTTCATGCTTAGGTCCATAGCTCCTCTCTAGGTACTGTTGATCTAATCATCTATTCTCTCCATTGTTTTTGTATCTTCATTGTTCCTTATTCAGCTCTCTAACTCTTTGAGACCTTCCCCAAATGCAAACAGATGTTTTTCTCTTCCTCCTTTGGTTTTCTGTTTGTTGTTTGTAACAGAAGTTGTATTAGCTTTCGTCCTCTCACATTTAAAAACCTGCTTTTAACTCTACTTATCTTTCCATGCATGGTCAGTTCATCTGAGTGACTGTAATACTGCTTCCCAGTATCATTTTCATCATCCATCAGGTCCCCTTCATAAGCAAGTGTTTAAAACTTACTACTCATTCTATTCTGTTCTGTACTCAAATTCCTGTCTGAACTTCATGATTCCTAATTCTTTCCAGTTAAGTCTATCTTGTCACTCTCAGCATTCAATTAGCTTTGTAAGGAACCATTCAAGGTTCTGATCTTAGTTCGGATTCCCTGGGCTTTCCATTCATAGTCAATTTCACTGAATACTTACACTCTTTATCTGAAACACTCAAGTATATATCTACCTAAATGACATCATCTAACTTCCACACATCCTCCCACTACCAACACAGGGATTTCTCTCAGAAGTGAAATATTAGCATATGTGTGTGTATGTCTCTCTCTATATGTATCTCTCTCTCTAAGCAGAACTTAATTTTGGCTCAAGATACGTAAATAGGGATGTCTACAAGAGCACTAGGTTTCAAAGTCCCTAGCCAGTCAAGGTTTAGTCAAAGTAATCAATGTCAATAGCAATATCACTTGCCAGGATTCATGGTAGTCAAACCATCAGCTAATTAGCTGAATGTTCACATTTTAAAGATCTTTCCCTGCAGGAAGATTAATTATACTGAGTTATCAACTAACTTTATGGAACATTATGCTTTTCTCAGCAACCTAAAGGTTCCCCAGTAAAAATAAAAGTTTTCAACACATAAGCACCTACTCACAACAACAATTGGACTCTTAACATTTTTTAAGCATACATCTTAATCTTATTTTCCAATTCCAAGATCGCTTTTACAACTGTGCTTTCAACTCCCTAGTACTTCTGCATCATTCTGAAACACAGATTAAATAAGGCATTGTATTCTTACATCTATCTTACCAATGCTGCACAGAAGAAAGGTATTTTCCTTACATTTATCTAACTCTCTTCTTTATCCAAAAAATGGCATTACTTCGTCAGCTTGCTAAGAACCCTCATTACAGCAGCTGTTTTCCATGACTTCTTCAATGTCTTATCCAACCTATTGCTTTCCCATTCTGCAGCTATAAATGGCATTTCGTCCCATGAAACCTTGTATTTGGCTATATCTAAACGCATATAATGGATTGTGACAACTGAACTAGGAAACTCAGATCTCTCTGTAACTGTTACCTAATTTTCTCATACCCAATAAATTAATTGTCATTTTAGAAATTATTTTATGCAGTCTAGATCTCTGATGGCAATACTCATACTCAGTGGTTCACAACAAGTATCAATTTTCTCAGGACCCAGCCAAAACCACTTTGCTTATTGTTCACTTGACTTACAACTGTTCCTCCACACATGGAGGAGATCAGTAAGCCAGTGCCCGGTCTAAGATGCCCATGCAGTTTGTTATGTTATCATGGACAAGTCATCAGAGAGAAAGAGGCTGACTTATGTAACACAGCATCATATTAAGCTAATTTCTGGAGCTCAACCATTAATTAGATGAGCTACGTAAGTGTAAAAAGAGCAAACTGCATTTTGGTTCACCTCCAGTTTTAATTACTTCTTTGCCTTAAATGAAAAAAAAATTCTCTCCTGGTGCCTTTTCATATACTGTAATTAAGCATGTTGCTGGGTGCTTCATTTATTTCTCAGTGATGAGGAACCCTTATCATTAACGTAGTCATGCACATTAACTAGATTGTATTTTGTTGTGTAATTAATATCTGCTTATCTCATTACAAACAAAAAACACATTCAATAGATATCTCAGTAATAGGCTTCTTTCAAAATAATGTAGAAAAAAATGTAATTTTTCATGAAGGCTTGTAGCTTCTGGGATCAGCTCTTACTGAATGTGGCAAACTTCAGAATTAATGTGCTTCATTAACCAGCACAGAATACTACAGATAAATGCAGTTCTAGAAATCTGTTTAGTACTCTTTTCAGCAATAACCATAGGTATTATTTCTAATACAATTTAAGAAGAAAAAAATCTATTAAGGCCTAAGTGTCACTCTTCAAAACTAACAAAAAAATATTAAGCAAACTTAAAGCAGGAAGAAGAAACAAGTTGCCTTCAAAACTTAACTGAAAAGAGTATATATTTGACTGGAAAAAAGAAGTGCTTGTCATGTCAATTAGATTTTATGTCACATGCCACATACCATTATGGTTATTTTTTTATAACCCAGTAACAGAGAAGAGGAAATTTAAAGGGTATTTACAACATTTGTTTAAAAAAATCCACCCCATTAACATCGGCCCTGACTTGTTCACCCTTTCCTCAAGCTTAATATTAATAATTTCACTCCATACCTAAATTATTATATTATCTTCCACTAGTAAGAGTTCCTCAGAGACTCAACTGGATTAGGGACTTGTTACAGTGCAAATCACCATTGTGGGCTTACAGACCCATAGATACATATGAATCGTTTTGTGAGGATTACTACTGCCTTTAGAACGTAGTGTTTGGAAAGAAGGATGCATATTAATTAGATGTTTTTATTCAAAAATGTTTGTCTAGGCCACTGGCTCCCAAACATACAGCAATTGATAATCCCTTACTAAAGAATGTTTTCCCTAAATTATTACTAGGGGCTGATTTTACTCTAAGGTTAACATCAGAACATATTTCACAAAACTAAACTCTTGTTTTGCTATTCAATTAATCTGCATTTCTCCTATTACAACAGAAAAGCAGATAGCAAAAAAAAACACATATTAATCAATCGTTTTGTAATAGAACTGGCAAAATGCCAGGGATTCACAGGGATCAACTCTCAGTACACAGGTAAGATTTGAAGGGCTAGGAAGCAGATAATGTTAAAAGCCCTCCTACATTACAGCAAAGAGCCATCTAGCTTGCTATCTCCAAAAGAAGCAGAAGCAGATATTTAGAGAAAGCATGTACGAAATGGGGCACAGCCCTGTAATCTGTGTAGTCAGGTTAGCAATTTGTTGGTTGTGAAGATGCAGAAAATCATCTTGCTTATCAGTAATCAATTGTCTGAAGCTTCAGGAAAGCATCCAAACCTTTTCTGATCCCATTTACACTTCTGTTTTCCATGACTTCTCATGACATGAGATTCACAACTTAAACACATAGAATACCTTTTTTTTAAAAAAAAAAGTTTCCTCGTTCTTCCTTTAGGTAGCCCTTCAAAAAAGTCTTATTCTTTTCACTCCTTTTCTTGATGGCCATAATCATGAAAATCATCTTCACTCTCCACCAAGTTCTTTTTCTTACTTGAAGTCCTAACATATTTCCCTCTTCTTACAGAGACTGTGCCATTAACTTCAGTCATTCTTGTCACCGTTTTCTCTCCCTTTTTAATGTCAGGCGCCCAGAACAGCAAACCACGCCCACGAGGTACCGCTGCAGACATGAAGCGCCCAGACCTTGCTGGCGGGTTCTCAGTTCCCTCCTCGCTCGCCTAGAAGCTAAGCACTGAGCAGCCTGTTTCACAACCACCAGTCAGCGCTGCTCTGGAGCAGCGGTAGTTAATTCAGAGCGCACGTTGGTTTATGCGTATTTGGGAGCCGCTCTTCCCCACACATAACCTTCGCGGTTATCAATACCGGATTTCACGTGTTATTTCCTACTGGTCACTCCGACCTATCACAAAGACAAATGGGAAGGAGATGGGACACCGCTTTCTGCCTCCCTCCTCAGCTGCTACTCCGGCCCTCCCCGAGAAGGCCGACACCCACAGAGCCACTCTCGGGCGGGATGCCTGCGGCTACCGGGGCAGGCCTACCCACAACCCCGCCGGGCGGGACCGCTCCCCCGGCAGCGGCCCCCGCCTCACCGCGCTCCCTACACCCCCTCCCGGTGCCCCCCACCGAAGAGCGGCGGGAAGAGAGTGGGAGAAGACCCGCCTCTCCCCTCGCCCGGCTCACCCAGGCACACGAAGAGCACCGACTTCACCTCCCCCGCCGCCATCTTCGCTCGGGGCCAGCCAGCTACCCGGGGAGGGGTCCTTCCCCGCTGTCGCGCCGCCTGCGCCTCGCTTTACGGCACCGGCCGTTAGAGCCGGCTACATTTTTTGCCTGATTTGAGAAAAAAGGGCGAACAGTGAAACTCTGCCAAGCACAAGTGTGTGTACTCGGGACGGGACGGGACGGGACGGGACGGCGCCGCCGCCGCACGCGTGCGCGGGGGCGGCACGCAGGCAGGCAGGCGGTTGGCGGCCGCCTGGGCCCCGCCCGCCTCACCTGCGGCAGGTGCGCGGCTCGGCGGGGCCGCCCCTGCGCGGCCCAGTGCGGCGAGGAGAAGCGAAGCGAAGCGGGTGCGTCCCGGCCCAGGCAGGAGTGAGTATCCCCGCGGGGGGCAGGCGGGCGCCTCAGCGGGGGATCGGTGGCGGGGGGCTCCCGCCCTCCTCGGCCGCTGCCGGGACTTCCCCTGCTGAGGCGGCGGCCCGCTCTGTCCTGCCCGCCGCCTCCTCCTTCTCCTCCCGGGCGGCCGGGTTGGCGGCTGTCTGTCCGGCGAGCCGCTGCGGCGGGCATGGCGGGGGGAAGGAAGCCGCCCGCCTCCCCTGTCGCTGCAGAAGCCCCCCAGAAGGGCGCAGGGCGCTACGAGGTCGGTCAGCCCTTGGCGGGCCGCTCGGGTTCCTGCCCCCGAGGGTCTCTGCCGCGCTGAGCCGGTCGGGCTCTCACCGCAGGCTAAGCAAACGTGCTCTTACACGGCGAGCAACGCTTAGTTTTTCCATTGATTTCTCTTCTCGCCCAACGTTGCGGCATGTGGCGCATCCTCCGAGTTGAAATTTAAGAAGCGTCGAATACGGCGTTGGCCTCGCCAGGCTGCTGGTGAAGTTGAGCACACACGCTCTTCATTTTCCAGAAGAGCTTGAGTGGTTTTTTTGTATCTGGCTTCACCTGTTGGGATATCCTATGTACCTGGCTGGGTTTTGTAACGCTGGCTGCCGGCCCTGCAATGGCAGGGTGTGGCCGGGGCTGGATTCCTCTGCTGCTTTTAAGACTTGTTTGCCTTGTTTTTCAGTCAAAATGCAGCACTTTGGAGGTTAAATAAAAATGCCAGATTCTAAATTTTGTGCCAAATCTGTGACTTTCAAATGAAAATGATGACTAATTAACCATTATAACTGAAAAGCTTATATATAGCATTTTCTGTGCAATGGAACAAATAGCACACTTCATATGCTAGCCTGCATACATCACTTTTTTCGTAAATGCAGTTGTACAACTGCATTTTGTGGTATTCATTTATTTAACTTTGCAGTGGAAATTACTGGTAATCAGAAATATTCATCCTCTATCCAGCATTCCTCTCCTCGTGCGCTGCAGCACTCTGCTGTTGCGCAGGCGGGCTTGCAGGTGTCAGGAGTGCGAGGTGGTGGGGCCAGAAGGAGGCCATGGCACCGCTCAGCTACCAGATGTGGCCTCAGCAAAGGCGAGAAGGGCGAGAGGAGTCTGTTGTGTAATTCTCACAGGTAGCTCTGCCACGCAGCGTAGAGCGCCTTTATTCCTGCTTTCTATCAAGTGGATTGCCTTGAGGTGTCAGTATAGGAAATAGATTCCCTGCCACCACCACCCTTCTATGCATTTGTGGGTCAGGGGGAGATGAGGCTGTATGTAGAAATGCATGCTATGAAATACCATTCTGGACTTCATATAAAACCCAGTATTTGTATGTGTGTATGTTACATGTAGGCACATGCCTAGCTCTAACTTTGAGATGAAGTATTTCATGTTTCCATCTCTTTGGGAAGGGTGCGGGGAGGATTGTTGTCTTAAGCATTGTTCTGCGTTCTCAGCCCTCAGTATCGGAAGAGTCATAGTCTGTACCTTCTTCAGTTTATGTCAACTTCATACCTTTGAAATTAACTGTAACAGAATTCACCGTTGTTCTTTGTCTTGTATCATGGTTTCTCACCACTAAGAATTACTATTTCTGATGTGATAAGCTCTCTATATTTTGGGGGTTTTTAAACATCCATTACATTGTTGTAAAAGAGCCTGTAATGCAAGGCTGCTATGAGGAATAGGCTGTATGACTTAGTGGGCGAGAAACACTATTGTGAACAGGACATTCTAAGAGCTTAAGTAGAAGTCTTCGAAGTCTTGATTAATAAATATCAAGCACTTATACTTCCTGGGGGTTTTTGTTTTGGTTTTTTTTTTTTTTTTAGATGTTCATTATTCCTTTTAGTTTGAAGAAATATTTCTTGTGTGATTAATTGTAGAAATTATTCATTGTGGGAATTAGTAACTTGTTAGATTTGACCGCCGCACACAGGGAATTGGGATGTGTATGAAAGGGGGAAATGAGAGGGACAGAATGATAGTGGCAGTTTTACTGATAAGAATGTTAAATATTTTCTGCAGGAAATGGCTGAAGTCTGTATTTTGTTAAGGTACCCAAACATTTTTTCATTTAGTTTATTATTATAGCATACGGGGCTATTGTGTAGTGCACATTGGGATTGTAGTCTGTCACGTTTTTTGTCCTCGCTATGCTTCTGTCCCTGGTGAGAAGATAAACAAGATGTTTTTTAGGATTTTGTTCTTAAAAGCACAGCTTTGTTTTAGTTAAAGCTTTCTTGTGTAAAGATTAATGTACTTATTTACCTGCTTGGATTGCCTTGAAGAGTATTCTTCATGATTAAAATAGAGTTAGCAAGCCGAAGTTGGGATTCCCTTTGGGATTTTCCCCTTACCCCCATGTCTAAATTTCACATATCATACTAACTCTTGTATCAACATGAGGAGAGACAGGCAGAACTGAATTCCTAGCTCTCACTTAGCTTCGGTCATACTACTTATCTGGCTTGGTGGGCAGCACCCAACCCTTTTGGTACCAACTGTTTACACATCAAACATATTACAATACGTGTATATGAAAGACTTGCTAAAAGGGTTTCAGGTAGACAGTTTCCCAGGGCTTGGGTGGCAGAGTGGATAGGTGTGGTGGCGTGTTTTGAGCAAAAGCCTGCAATTCTTGTAATACAAATTCTTGGAAGCGTTCACTTGTTAGTCTCAAACAACCCCCAAGGTAACTCTGCCTGTGGTTCTTGTTGTAGAGTGTACCACTGTCTCTCTATTCTTGAAAATGCTGTTTTCTGACTATCTTTGTACAAACTGAGTGATTTCTTCCTCATGCCTCTTGTGTTTATCCTCTCTCCTAGCGCAAAGGCTGCAACTCAGTTGTAGAACTGTGGACTCAGTATTTTAGCGTTCTTGTCATTGCCAAAAATTACAAGGATTTTTGAAGACTTTTAGCTACAGGTGTTCCACTGCTCTGCCTCCTGTGCAGTTGGACAGATGTCTGATGTGCCTTTTGGAACCAATCCTCTGATTCAGCTATGCCTCAGAGTGGTAGCGACTGTCTTCATATGCCACAGTTCCTTAGAAATGAGGAGACCTCACCTAGTTGAAAAATCTTGCATTACAAAGGGAACACATTTTTCTTTAAAGTGCTATGGAAATCAAATTTCAGCTATGTCAGTATCATTTTACCCTGATACGTTCCAACTCTCACCAGAAAGTTCATCCTTCTGAGAGATGAGAGGAAAGTCAGCATGTCTGTTTAGAATTTCCTCCAAGCTGACTTCACTACAAAAACTGCTAGGAACCCAAGTCATCAAATGCTTTTGATAATGTGGGTGGCTCTGTGTGTTACAGGGTTTTTTCAAATTCCTTGACTTTTCTCAAAGAAATAGTTAATTCAAAGTGGGATTGAGGACTGATTAAGTACCAAGTGATGCACTTTGTGTTTGGGTTAGTTAAGTCCTTTCCTCTTTGTTGAGAAAAGTAATAAAAAATATGCACACAATGAAACGACAGGCATGGGGGTTTTTGTGTGTTGTGGGGTTTTTTTAGCATTAACAAAATGGATATTCCATGTGAAAAATACTGAGCTCCCATGGTCTAGAAGTGCATACATAATTGGTAGCAAAATCTGCAAGGGCAGCTTGTCAACACTAGCAGCTGACCAAAAACCTTGTATGATTTTGGACACTAGGCATGACAATATTGACACTAACATAGCTAACAGGCATAAATATTTTTGTCACATTTCATACAATTTAATTTATTCAGATAGCCTGTGCAGAGGCTAAGCTTATTTTTGGATGTGTTATTTTATGTAATTACTGCATTTCAAAAAAATTTTGCTTTGCTTTCAGGAAGGTCATTGGCTAACATCTCAGTTTGTGTCTCTATAAGCTTGAGTTTACAAAATCCCTGTGCTTAGAGGACAACAGCTTAAAAACTTGACTAGGAAGGACAAGTTTTTGCCTTTAAAAAAAGTCATAGCAGAAAGCCCTAAACCGAAGTTAGGTGCTTATAAAGGCTGCAAAGAGCAATTTGCCTTGGAACACCGGATAATAGGAAAAGTAGTACAAGTGCAGGTTAGAGGTGGGGCAGTTTCCCTCTACAGGTTCAGAGTTACCACAGTTACATGCTTCCAATAATACTGGCTTCCTTCGAGTTATCTTCAGAGACATTTTGATTTCCATAACTCACAGTATTTAAAAAAAAAACACCCAAAAAAACTTCCAAAAACTGAAAAACACAGGCTTACAAAGATGAGAACAAAGGAAGAAATCCACTCTCTATCTCCATTACTTTCTATGAATGGAAAGGCTTCTGTGTTTGAAGTAGTTCTTTTTTGACTAAAGACTAGTGATTCTGTAGGTTTTGGTTTGACTTCATACTGTGTATTTGCATACCAAAATCCAAATGTAGATGACTGGGTTTGTCATCATTGTTGTCTGACTTCTTCACTGTCTTGGAATAAGCATACAGATGCAATGCTAGATTCCATACAGGTTTTCAGAAGTACTAATCTTTAAAATAGCATTTCTCATTTTTTTCCCCCTTGAATTACTACTCACACTAAGCTTGTTGAGGAACAGTACTGTGTGAAAATTGGTAAAATTTCAGGAATCCAAGTGATGAGGAGCATGGTAGAAATGCATGAGGTTAGTGTAAGGCTTCACTGTACAGAGACATGCTGTTTTCGCCTTTTCAGCTTTGCTTTCGTTGCCTTACACCAATGTATTCTCTGTTGTCTTGTCTCCCTTTCTGTTCTCCAGCTGCCTGTGGCGGAATTGTAGAACATACACAATTGGCATGAACCTCTCTGTCAATAATTGCTACTTTCTCATTCCTTGCTACTGCTCTCCTAGACTCCTTTTTGCCGTATCATTAGTGCTTTCCAGCAGGATGATCAAAGTGCACGTTCTGAGGCTTGCCTTTTCCATGCTCCTTGGAGTTTCAAGGAAACAGTATCTGCTTGTTGGTGTTGGCTCCAAAACCAGGAGTATGGAGCTCAGGCTCTGACAGAAGGAGCCTGCTGGGTCTCAACTAAAGGGGCTGCTTATTGCCATTATTTTATTCCATCCTTTTCCTTCAGGTTCCTTTTCAACTTCTGCCACTATTTCCTTGGACTCCACAGAACTTTTCTTGACTTTTCATTGACCTGGGCTGCTTTGCTGTCTACCTTTGGCTTCAAGTGTTGGAAGTAGTAAATGAAGGAAGACTGATGGGAACACGTTTAACATAGTCTGCTGCTTGTCATCCACTCCTTTAAAAAAACAACTTCACTTTTTCTTGGGCTAGGTAAAATGCTTACAATGCACGTCTTACACGCTGTTCTAGGACTTCCAAGTACCAGATGAATCCCAAGGCTGGAGCTGGCTGCCACAGTACCACGATGTTACACATTTGTGAAACCAAAATTACATTCATCTCTTTAATTGTAATGCTGAATTGAAATCTCTTGTTTAGGCTCTTGTCCAACACTGCACTGTCTTGCTTTTCAGGTTTCTCTTTCCCATTAGATGTTCTTCCTTAACCTTTCTCAACTATGCTAGTTCTCGTTTATGAATGTTCTTAATTTATAATTTTGAATGTTCTCTGTTCATACTAGCTTTTTAGCGTTGATGTTGCTGCTATAACCATGGATATTTGCAAATCAGCTATGTTTTAATGTGTTCTTGTGCTGTTTCTGAACTTTTTAGTGAAGTGAAAGTGAAGACTGAATTACTGTCTGAGGCTCATAGAAGATATTTGCCATTGTTTTTTCTTCTTTTTGTAACCAAAAAAAACCAAAATCACCTTCCACCAAAATACTTCAAAGCTCATACATACATGAGCAATGTATGTATGAAATCTGCATGTGAGGCTTTGTCTCCACTTCATCATTGATCTTCTTTGAAACTGTGCTTTTGATGTTCAGCTTCTCATAATGCCACCATGCTTTATTTCATCTGTTCATATTCAGCAGAATTTTGATTATATCAGAATTAGTTATAGCTTTTAAGTAAAAAGGCTTTATTTATTCTTTATTACACCTTGCTCAGATAATTTCACCAAATGTTCAGCCAACACATTATTACTGTTAGTCAGAATGTAAATTAGAGGCTGACGCACTTGCCTCATCAGCTTACAAATTAAGCAGTTAATCAATTTTGGTGTGATATTCCCCCGTGGGGTTTGTGTTGCTGACTCACATATGCTCAATATCTTTTCTTTTCAACAACAAGCAGCAGTGCAAATGAAGCTTGCTCCCAGCTGAGCATTCGCTGGTCACGCCATTCCAAATCCATCAGTCAGTATATCCTCCTGATAGATATTCTTGTCTTATTGCTCCTGGTTACCTCTTCCCTGAGCACTGGTTGAATACAAAACAGACAATTATATATGCATACTTAAAAGCTAATAATGGAGACAGTGCTACAGGATTATTCCTTATGTTACTGAAGGGGTAAACTGAACATGGAAATTCTGCTTGTTTCTAAATATTTAGTACAATATTTTTATTAAAGAGCAGATATTTCTGTAATGTCTGTTCAGTGAAGTTTCAATATTACATTGGGTTTTAAGAAAAGAATTTTACAGTTCAAATCCTAAGGTAAGCTTGAGGAGAAGGAGGACAATTTGGTAGGTGAACAGAAGTTTAAACCATTTTTGATGTCCCAGAAATCCCACTTATGGTTTTGTCTGTTTATACAATGATTAAAATAAGTAGAAACAAGATTTTGTCCCTAACCTTCACTATAATCTTTAGTAATTTTATTTCTATTGTATTTTGGGGCAAAGACCACCATTTTATAGTGCAAACCTCCATGTACTTATTTTAAAAAAAAAAGTAGTTTTGAATTGTCTTCCACATATTTGTGCAATTTTCCCTTTATTTGTTTTTTTAATGAAAAATTTGTAATGTCCTTTGCCTTTGGACAAAGTTTTACAAAACTGATTGATCTAAAATTTGATAGTAAGAGCGAGGCCTCACCCACGCTATATAGCTAACCATTAAACTTTGCCTTTTAATGTTGATTGTTGTCTGTGTCCTTATTTAATCTTGAATTCTGTCAACAAAATCTTGAATGTGGCATAGCCTAACAGGGAGAGCCAAACCTCCCCCTTTCCTCAGCGATAAAAATATTAGATTTCTTTTGCTGTGGCTTTAGCAATCTTAGCAAAATGGGAGTCCAGACAGGCTTTATCAAGCATCATATTAGCTGTAATTAAGGTCAGGGCGTAGGCTTGTTTTTGGTTGTTGTTTTGGTTTGTTTTTTTTTTTAAAAACAAATTGTCAGTTCCTCAAGACCCTTGTAGGCATCCTGCTAGTTCCTTAGTATCTACATAACATTATGGAAGTAAATAAAGGAACTCAAAACTCAAAACACTATGGAAAGAATCATATGGTAGCCACTTTGAGTAACTGTGTTGGTTTTCAGCAATGAAAGTGTTTAATCAGTTGGCTTGTTGATCCTGTCCATTGTTATTAAAACCTTTCAGTGCCATGCTTGCTTGCCAATTAAAGTCGCTTTAATTTTTGTACCTGCTGCTGTCTAAATTAAAATCTGGATGTAAGTCATCTTACTTGCAACCCTTCTCTACAAGGTGTAGCTTTGAGCTCTTCAGTTGGCAGTGCGTTCAACCTCTTCCTTTTTTCCTTACCTCTCCCCTCCCTGTATCTCTGCTGTGCTTTAGAAATATCATCCATTTCTTAGCCCGCTTCTGAAAACGGACAAATCTGGCTCCATCTGTGTACATTTAGATGAGGAATGTCTCTTCATCTCCCCTATTCCGTGGTAGTAAAGAAACCCCACAACATGTGGCACAAAGAATACCCTTTTAGAGGGATTGGAAATACATAATTTTCAGTTTGCTCAAGCAATGCTATTCTTCTGTGTGAATTTTGCATTTGGGAATATGATGTTTAGAATCCTAGTGCAGCTAAATTGCACCACCAGCATAAAAATAAGCCAGGTAGGAAAATCATGGAGTCAGCCTAGGTATCTTGAGAAACTTTCAAAGTAAACACTGAAGAGAGTTACTTTGACATCCTCCTGCCCCAAGGTGTGACCAAAGCCTGATTTTGAAACCAATTATGTATTGAGAGTTGAAGAGACAGTGATGTAGTAACAGTATTACTTTTGCTGGCTCATGAAGTTCAGCTTTGAGTTGTCTTCAATTAAATAGTAATTCCTGCATGCACATAAACATACACACACTGTTTTCTGGTAACCGTCAAATATTTTTGAAGCAATTCTGAATTTGAAAATGCATATGAAAACTGTAAATTGATTTTTTTTTTTTTTTTAAACTCATCTCTTCTTGTTTGCAGACTTTTAGATCTCAAAACATCTCATGTTTTCTCAGTGGACTTAGCTAAGGGATTTCTCTCCTAATCTGTTTGAAATAAGAGCTTTTTTTTTTTTCCTTTTTAGTAGTAAGAAGAAATGAATTGGAGATGTTCCTCAAAATCTGAGATTGGCCAAAGAGAAGCAAAGGGGAGGCCGGAATGCATGCAAAGATAAGGAAGAGGACAGTGAGAGGAGCATAGAAGTGTATTTTATTTCTCTGTAATCTAGAAGCTGGATAATGCTTACTTTTGTTCTGTAATGTTTTTTATGTCCGTAATGTATTTTATCTCCAGTGTGCACACATCTTATTTTCATTGATCACTTTGCTAGGGAGTCCTGCATGGTCAGGGATGTAACTGTCCATTTTACCACAGTTAAAATGAAGCATATCTTCCACTTTAATCTTATTGAATAGTAAGAAGAATTAAGTACCATGAAATATGTATCTTGAGAAGACTGGGTAGGTTACTGTCCTCAAAATTGAGACCTCTAAACTTATAAAATATGTTAAGTGAAAACCTACATACAAAAGTGTTCACCTGATTATGCAAATGGACACGCATTGTGTGTTACAATATCAATTGTGTATTATAAGTTATAATATGCCAGAAGTGTATTATTCATGCCTTCTTGAGAAGAATGGTGTTGCAATATGCTTTTTGTGACTGCCTCAATGTATCTCCGTAGAAAAGCAAAAATCTTCCTATTTTTCTCTTACAACATGCTGGCAGTGTTTCCCCTCTGACCTTGAAAATGTAGCGTCAGGTACAAACAACAGAAGTAATGGAGACATTTGCTCCAGCCCAGTTTGTTAATCTACCAAAAGCAATTATCCATTCATGTTTTGTTTGGGCTACACTGGCCTCTCTTCTTCCTGTGTCCATGTAGCCAAGTTCCAGCCTGGTGACCCAAGGAAGAAATGCGTGTTCAAAACTCCTGCAAGCTAGCTTACAATTTTAGTGCCTTAACAGTCAGAGAAAATTGCACATGCCAATAGTTTTTTCTGAAAGTCCTGAGCTCTTAGAGTTTAGAGCTTCACCTTCCCTTATCCCTTCACGCATCAGGACTTGGCCATCATCTTAACTTTCTGAAAACAGAAGGGATGATTAGGAGACAGAATTAGTATGTCTTCTCTCTGTTACCACAACACAGTTTAGTCTGTTGCATTCTATGTATCTATTTCCTTCTGTTTCCCGAGGCTGATATTTCTGCACAACCTTGTGATGGCTGCTGTTACTTGAAACTCTCCAATGTTACACATGCTGCATTTTCACCAAAGCCAAGTATTGCTACAAGCTTTCACAGGGGAAGCTAGTTCAAAGTCTCAGCTGTCAAAATCTTTCTTGTTCTGGGAGTCTTCTTTCTTGCTTGGAGAACATACTAGAGGAATATACTTCACTTTGAAAAGTAGAGGTGTAATTCCTATTCTAGTCAATGGAGCCTGGACAGAAATTTCAGCTGACTTGCTGCTAGGTGTTTCACTTAGTCTGAGCTGAATTGCTCTCCAAGCTTCATTGACTAAAATGTATTTAGTCCTCACCTTCATGGCTTTGGGTGGGAATGTTGCCCAGAGTGAAGAGGTGAATGAATGATCAGGGAATACCGGTTAAAAATCTAGGCTACTTTTGACTGAAAGTTTTTTTTTCTCTGTGCACGGTCTTTTCTATGCTTTTGTAAATTTAAGAACAGTGGAATTTTTTGGAAATACTGTTGCTAGTTCTTTTCAGAGATAAGATGTGAGGCTAGATGCATCTTTGGTCTGACAATATATTCATGTATTACTGGGACGATTTGTTGCTGATAAACTTGGAAATGGTGGGTGTTGATATGTCCAGACAGGAAAACAAGAATAATTTAAATGAGGGGTTAATGAGCTTTGAGGGGTTTTAGTAGATGTAAGAATCAAGACTGACTCATATCTTTTTATCTGCCCTAAGGCCTCGTTTTGCAAATCTACAGGTGAAACAATACTCTTCATACATAAAATGGCATTTGTACTGTTGCAGAATATTAATATCTTATAATACTTGATTCTGTTCAGTAGTTGATTAATGGCAGCAGATCTGGTAGATCTAAATGGAATCAACACTCTTGTGCAGAATTTATGATCTCGTGGATTTGGGCGGGTAAATTTCAAGATTTTTTTCTTTGCCACTGTTGTCTATGACTTTATAAATCAAACCTAATCTATTCCTAATCCCTACTTTTTCTACAGTTGAAATCTACAGAGGTGCTTATGTTGGATCACATTGGAGAGAAAATATTGATAAGCACTTCAACAGGAAATAGGTTTCTAAAGGAAATTGCTTGGTCTGAAACAGAACTTTGTTTACTTTCAGAACATGCTGCAAGTTTAGCTCTGTAAGAGAAATCTCGTGAGGAGAAAGGAAATACCATTCATTAATGTGAAGAGAAAGCAGAGATGTTAATATTTTAGTGCTGTATGTTCATTGGTCAACAGTTGCAGGTTTGAAGGACAGCAGAGTTGATGATGGTACAGAGAAGAGCAATTAGAGTGATCAGAGTGATGGAGCAACTACCTTGAGGAGAGACTGAGAAGGCTGGGACTCCTGAAGAAGTGGAAAAGGCTGGGGGGCTGTGGCTATTTATAAAAGCATGAAGGTAGCGGATGGGTTGGATGCAATAGTTGTTCACCAGAATTCATGAGATTTGAACTAGCAGACATTCACTGTAACTATTAGTTAAAATAGATCAAGTATTTCTTTAAGTAGCAGGTAGTCAACTGCTACTGTAGAATATCAGCAGGTTTGAAAAGGTATTAGACAAATTCATATGCCACAAGCCCATAAATAAATAGTGACAAGAACAACTGAGGATGTATCTCCAACATCCTTGCTCTTATCAGTGTGGATTCTGAGGAATTACAAGATTGAGGAAAAGAATCATAGAATCATTAAGGTTGGAAAAGACCTCTAAGATCATCGAGTCCAACCGTCAACTCAACACCACCATGCCCACTACACCATGTCTCTAAGCGCCTCATCTACACATCTTTTAAATACTTCCAGGGATGGTGACTCAACCATTCCCTGGGCAGCCTGTTCCAAGGCCTGACCACTCTTTCAGTAAAAGAATTTCTCCTAATGTCCAATCTAAACCTCCCTTGGCGCAACTTGAGGCCATTTCCTCTCGTTCTATCGCTAGTTACTTGGCAGAAGAGACCAACACCCACCTCGCTACAACCTCCTTTCAGGTAGTTGTAGAGCGCGATGAGGTCTCCCCTCAGCCTCCTCTTCTCCAGGCTAAACAGTCCCAGTTCCCTCAGCCGCTCCTCATAAGACTTGTGCTCCAGGCCCTTCACCAGCTTTCTTGCCCTCCTCTGGACACGCTCCAGCACCTCCATGTCCTTCTTGTAGTGAGGGGCCCAACACTGAACACAGGATTCGAGGTGCGGCCTCACCAGTGCCGAGTACAGGGGCACGATCACCTCCCTACTCCTGCTGGCCACACTATTTCTGATACAGGCCAGGATGCCGTTGGCCTTCTTGGCCACCTGGGCACACTGCCGGCTCATGTTCAGCCGGCTGTCAACCAGCACCCCCAGGTCCTTTTCCTCTGGGCTTGTGTGCTCTTTCTAAGTGGCATCTTCTGTTACTACCATTAGAGACAAAATGTGGATCTGATGCAGAAAATAATTTCTTATATTTGCTGTTTCCTGGTTCGTTTGGTTTACTCTTCATTTGTAAAGAATCACTTTTCCCATACAAATCACACTGTCTTATTTTTATATGAGCTATCCTGAACTAACCATAGACATAATTTCTTATTTCTTTCATGTTTTACAGTGAATAACCCTATACCTTCCAACTTGAAGTCAGAAGCTAAAAAGGCAGCTAAAATATTACGAGAATTCACAGAAATAACTTCCAGAAATGGACCTGATAAAATCATACCTCGTAAGTAAAGAAAATGTTTCGATTCAGCTAAAACCTCCAGTGCTCCCCTGGTTTGAAATCCTGCTCTCTTTATCAATTCCATCTGTTTTCACTGACCATAACTTAGGGAGGAATGAAGATCTAGGGTGCCATAACTTTTGTGAAAATATTTTGGAAGTAAAGGGGTTCAGTTTGCTGTATTCTAGGCAGACATTACTTACTGAGAGAGATCTTTTACGTGTTTCCAACCATAGGGTATCTGCACAGGAAGGCTTCTCTCTGGGGTGGGTGGACTGTCTCATGCTCACCCTGTGAATGTCTGTTCTTAAGGGAGAACATGGAATAGTAGCTCTAGTCCTTGAATATCTGTGTTTATCAGAATTAGCTAGGTGAAAATAAGTTGAAGGAAAGAGATCAGGGTACATTTCCCCTTTGATACAGATTAAGCACTCTTGTTTGCTTCTGTCCTCTTTATTTTTGCAGTTGTTATTCTGTGTTTCTCCTAGTGTCTTTCTTCATCTGGTGTTGCTGGTTGTGGCTTTGAATTTATAACTATTATGTTCCAGAAGGCCTGTAATAAGACTTGTAGGATGATGACATTTTATTTGCCACAAACACTGTCTAATGATATAAGCTGATTATGCTGCTGTGTGTTGCTGTGATTTAAAGTCGGACTCCTCTCCTCCAAAAATCTGTAGAGACATGAATGTCAACTATTTACTGCCTCGTTATCTTGCTAAGGGTACTCACACACGATGTTCGTGACAATAAGCAAACTAATTCTGTATGAGCTAACTGGGATGGGTGAAGCAGTTGTGGCAGCGTAGAGATCAGCGCAGGCTAATGTAACCTGTGACTAGCTTTGTGGTTGACTGTGGTGTGGAGGTGTCATTATTAGTTCAGCTTTATTACAGTTTTCTTTAAGCTTTTGCTTCGATTATTTGACTCTTATGTGTTCAAAATTGTTACTTTCCCCTTCTCTTTGAACTACTCTTACAAGATCTTGAATAAATGATTTTGCTGTTTCAGCCCATGTAATAGCTAAAGCCAAAGGCCTTGCAGTTTTGTCTGTTATCAAAGCTGGATTTTTGGTGACCGCTCGAGGCGGAAGTGGAATTGTATTAGCTCGTCTTCCTAATGGAAGTAAGTGAATATTTTCCTTTTGTACTTCATGGCAGAATTAAAAGGAAAAAAAAAATTTTTTTCTTCATTATTTCTTTTCATAGCATAAAACACGAGACGTGTGAGGAGTCAAGCCAGCAGGTGACAATGTTTGGTTTGAAAGTTGTCTTCAAAATTTTGTGCCAGATTTAAATAATGCTTTCAGTATCTGTGTAGAAAAGTCTGAAATAGAAAAGCCTATAGTTTAACATTAATCAGAATAATGAATTATATCCAGTCATGGACAACTGTATGATAAATAATTTGTAACAAAGATTTGTTTAAATGAGGGTTTGTATTTCTTACATTCCTACCAGTGGGATAAATCAGTATAATTATGTGATTGCGTTCTGGTGGTTGTGAACATAATTTTAAATAGAGAACTTGTTAGCATTTTTGAACTCTAATAATAAAATTGTTATAATGTGTTAAAACTTCTGTAAATTTGTCTTGTTTTGCATGACAGCCTGGTCTGCTCCTTCTGCAATAGGAATTGCTGGCCTTGGTGGTGGATTTGAAATTGGAATTGAGGTATAATTTCGCATTTGAAATGACTTGTTGGTAACTTTTTTTGCAAGAAATTAAAATGCATTGACAAAGATCTAAATGTTGGTGAGATAGTAGGATCCATTTTTCTGTGTAAAAAAGCTATTATAAATTCATTTATACAAGACAAACAAAATACGGGCTTTTGATCAGTCTAATTGCTTGGAGAGATTTAAAGGAAGAGAAGTGGCATAATAGCTATTTCCTTGATTTCTCACTTCTAGCAGACTGAATTTTTCCCTTATGGAAAACTTCCAGTCAGTGTTCACATTTAAGCCAATAGGAGTTAATTAAAAGTATCCTATACTTAATACTGTATCCAGTAAAGAGGAGCGGCTGAGGGAACTGGGGTTGTTTAGTCTGGAGAAGAGGAGACTGAGGGGAGACCTCATTGCGCTCTACAACTACCTGAAAGGAGGTTGTAGTGAGGTGGGTGTTGGTCTCTTCTGCCAAGTAACTAGCGATGGGACGAGAGGAAATGGCCTCAAGTTGCGCCAAGGGAGGTTTAGATTGGAGATTAGGAGAAATTTCTTTACTGAAAGAGTGATCAGGCCTTGGAACAGGCTGCCCAGGGAAGTGGTGGAGTCACCATCCCTGGTAGTATTTAAAAGACGTGTAGATGAGGCGCTTAGGGACATGGTGTAGTGGACATGGTGTGTTGGGTTGATGGTTGGACACGATGATCTTAGAGGTCTTTTCCAGCCTTAATGATTCTATGAAATATATAAACTTAAAACTTGTAGAAATTGGTTGAATTTTATTCCTGTAGGAGAGATTATAGTTGACATAGTTGTAGTGGTACTTATGGGTGGTTTTAAACAACAAGAAGGAAATCACAGACTTCAGAAGTCATAGTATTTGCATGTTTTTCCAAGTGAAACAACTTGGTACCTCAAATTAAAGACCAATTTTAAAATTCATGTAAATGCTTTCCTTGAAGGTTTTCTCACTATGGATTCATTTAGCTTTAGCTAATGAATAAGCATCCTCTTAATGGGTAAGAGGAGGTAGCAGCATCCTGAATGACATTCTCTCTCCATTCCTGGATGATTCAGAAACTACTCATGTCAGCCATCTTTTGTTTGGGATGGAGTGGAGGTTACCAGGGGGCTAATAACAAAGGCCTCTTTTACGCTGTGTGTAATACTTCTGGGCCAGCCTTGTTTTGCAAATAATCTGGTATTTCCTTTTGTATTCCCTGCTGTCACTGTTTGGAATTTGGGGTAAGTTGAAAGTTTTTTCTGAACCTGGCTTTCAATCAAGTCCATCAGATGAAAGATCAGGCACTAGTTCCTGGGCACATCTGTTTAAAAAATAATCCATCACAGTAAGCTACAAAAGTGTAATCTACTCTGTTGAACAGGCTGGTACTGCTGCAGGTTTTTTTGGTTTTTTAAATACTTGTAGTGTGTTTACTGAGCTTTCAGGTAAGATAGAGTGATCTTTATAGGATTATGCTTGTGTTTGAAAGACTTTTTCCTACTTTAAAATGCTTCATAGTTTGGGAAAAGAGTTGAGACTTCTGTTGAAATTTGTTAAATTGAAGAGAGTGATATTTTTACAGTACTGATGGTAATAGGCATCAACTTAAATAGTAGTAAAAGTTCTTCGATACATGCATTTTGTTTCCATATCCAGGCAAATAAAGTCTTTCAAAAATAGTGATTTTCTTTTTTTTTTTATTTTGCATTTGAATCTTTCAAAAATACTTTGTTAGCTCTCCAGTTATTTGGTTTAATAGTTTCTTGAAGAAATTGGCTACATCTCATATATTCAAGTCTTAAAAAAATAAATATTAATTCATATATATACACAGACTTAGATATATATTAAACCCCTAATTTTCGATCAAGAAAATAAAATTTTGTCAATAATGGGAAAACCTGTATTCTTTTTATTGTTGCTTATTCTTTGGACAGACAAACAAGTAATTTTTGTTTACTAAGTTCTGTCTTGCTGTTACTAATTCAATTATGGAAGGATCAGAATGGTTTTCTTAATCTGAAAATGCCTTCATAATTGTTTGCAAAAGCCATAGAAAATAAAAACTTGTTAATTGGGAAATTTTGAATTAAAATAGTGTTTCTGTTACAGCTGTTGTCTATCACATACTGACCATATCTGCACTTGAAAAAAAAGTCAAATTTGTTTAAAAATGTAAGTGAAAGGACTCTTAGTTTCTAAATATCTTGCAGAAAAAGTATCAACTTTGTTATGAAAACTGTTTCAAAAGAATACTTTGCAAGAAAGGAAGTAATTCTCTGAGAGATTCTCGCTTGAATTAAAACCTTGATAAATCTGGAGCTAGTTTTCATTTGGGGAAGGGAATATCTTCGATGCTCCCACCTGTTTTCCTGCAAATCATACGATTCTTTTCCCATGCCATTCGAACTTTCTTTTTAAAAAGTATAGTAGTTTTATTTAATATTTTATAGGTTTCAGACTTAGTGATAATATTGAATCATGAAAGAGCAGTAGAAGCTTTTGCCAAAGGAGGGAATCTTACACTTGGAGGAAATCTTACTGTGGCAATTGGACCTCTGGGGAGGTGAGTAAAATACTTTCCTAATATGGGGTAGAATTAAATATGGAAGATAGTTTTTAAAGCTATTTATAAACATTCACATGACTTTTTTTGATATATTACAAAACAACCTGTGCAACGTATATATTGACTGGACCATATTGTTCTTGTAGTGTTATACCTTTTTTTTTTTGCTTTTTTTTCTTTCCTGATAAAGGCATTTATTGGTAGAAGGAAGGTGTTCTGATGCTTATTCTCTTTTTGCAGGAGACTGCTTGGCTGGGTTCAATAAAGAGCACAGGTGCTACTGTGCCTGACAACTATTATTTTCATTGACCTATGGGCATGTGCTTTCTGTCACCACAAATCTGCCTGACAATAAATAAAAAATACACCAAATAATTACTTTTAAACCCAAAGTGGTTAATCCAGCTTGCTTTGAAGGATGAGATTATATAATGACAGAATAATTTAATTTGGAAAGCACCTTAGGAGATCTCTAGTCCAATCTTCTGCTCAAAGCAAGGTCTGTTATGACTTAGATCAGGTTGCTCAGGCCTTTTTTCCAGTTGAGTCTTGAAAACCTCCAAAGGTGGAGACACCTCAGGCTCTCTGGGCAATTTGTTCTACTGCTCAGCTGTCCTCATTGTGAAAAGTTTTGTCTTACATCCAATCAAAACCTTTCTTGTTTCAATTTATGTCCATAGCTTCTTGTCCTTCCACCATGCACTGCTGTAAAGAGCCTGGCTTCATATTCTTGATTGCCTCTTCATAGATACTTGAAGGCTGCTGTTAGGCCCCCCCTAAGTCTTCTCTTCTCCAGGCTAACCAAGCCCAGTTGCCTGAGACTCTTCTCATGGGACGTACGCCTCCTTACACCTTTGTTTTTAAGATGTTTTTACTGATGTTTCGTAATCTTTTCTGAAAAAATAAAAGGATAAGATGATACCTGTTCCACAGATGAGAGAGATCTGTGGATCGGGGAGGGCAGGGGATGTCATCTGCCTTGCAAGGCGTTCAGTATGCTTTCCTGCAACATCCCTGTGGCCTAGGTGTCAGGGTGGGGCATACTAGCAAATAAGTGAAAAACCAGATCATCAGGCTTGAAGAATAGTGGTAAATTATTCATGTTGTACTCAGAGGCCAGGTTCCTGTGGAATTCTTCAGAAGACTCTTCAGGGACCTCTCCTGCTTGATATTTTTATCAGTGACTTGGAGGAGCTGATGTAAAATAGGCTTTTCAAATTTGTGGATGACACCAAATCAGAGGGTGCAGCCAATACACTTCAGAAAAGGGCCACCATTCAGAGTGATGGACCTAGAGAGTGTAGAGGAAAGTTCCAACAGGAAACCTCATGAAATTAAACAAGGACAAATGCTAAGTCCTGCACCCTTGGCTGGTTGAACCCTCTGCAGTTATGTAGGCAGGGCCTGCCAGGCTGGGCAGCTGCCCTACTGAGAACGTGCGGGGATCCTGGTAGGCAGCAGGCTGAGTCAGCAGTGTGTCCTGACAGCAAAGGCAGCGAACAGCGTAGGGGGCCGCATGAACAGAGCTGCAACCAGTAGATAAGGGAAGTGATTGCTCCCCTTTACTTGGCACTTCATAGACTGTGCCTAGAATATTGTGCCCAATTTGGGCCCTGCAGTACAAGAAAGATGTTTATGAACTTGAGTGCGTCCAGCGGAAGGCTACCAAGATGGCCAGGGTCATGGAGCACATGAACTAGGAGGCTGGGAGAGCTCAGCATATTTAACCTAGAGGAGAGAAGACCTTGACATCTTCTAAGAGGCTGCATTTCCAACAGAGGATTACCAAGAAGACAGACCCCAACTCTTTACTGAGGTGTATGGCAAGATAGTGAGAGATGGCAGTCATAAATTGAAACAAGGAAGATTCTGACTGGATATGAGAAAAAAAAATTCAATATTAGTATAATTGAGCGTTGACACAGGTTGCTCAGATTGTCTCTGGAATCTGTCTCCTTGGAAGTCTTCAAAAATTGGCTAGACAAAGCCCAGAGCAACCTGATCTCAATTCGATATTGAGCAGGAGGTTGGACTGGCGGACTGCCTGAGGTGTCTTCAAACCTAAAATATTCTCTGATCCTGTGTAGGACAAACATTGTAATCTTCCAGTTCTATTGAGGTCTGATAAGGCCTTACTTGAAATATTTTGTGCTGTTTTGGGCACCATAAAATCAAGGAAGATTTGGATATATTGGATAGGGTTCCAAGTCACCACAAATGTAATCAGATTGTTTTTAAACATGATTAAAACATGAGTTAATCATTTTCGGACTGCTGAATGCAAGAGAAGGTCTAACATGGAGCATTCAGATGGGGGAACATTGTTCTGTGCTTCAGAGGAAACCTTATCAAAGAAATTAATTACTTTGTACTAGGTCCTGTCTGAAATAAGAATTGAAAATGGATTTCAAGTCTTACCGAGCTGAATATATTCAGTAGAGTTTGTAAGAACAGAGAGAAGTGAAACTCTTGCTGGCTTTTGGTAGGACTAAAATAAAAAGACAATTGCTATTCATGTTGCAAAGCCATATTGAAGAATATCAACCAAAACTTTTTTTCTTCTAGAAACTTAGAAGGGGATGTTGCCCTGAGAAGCTCTGCTGCTGTCTATACATACTGCAAATCTCGAGGACTGTTTGCAGGTGTATCTCTGGAAGGAACCTGTTTAATTGAAAGGAAAGAAACAAATCGCAAGTAAGTTCTCTTCAAGTCTAGATGATTCAGTGAAGGCATAGTGACAAAATGAACTAGAACACATTAAATTTGGAAAAAGAGTTTGTTGTGAGAACGTACTGTGATGGGTTTAGAGTTTCCTGAGGGGCAACAGTGTCTTCAATTTAGACATCATGCAATGGTATTGAGAAGATGCTGAATGTTTAAAGATTATATATCTGTGGTGGGTTGACCTTGGCTAGCTGCCAGATGCCCACCAAGCTGCTCTGTCACTCCCCCTCCTTAACAGGATGGGGGGAGAAAAAACACAATGAAAAGCTCATGTGTTGAGATAAGGACAGGGAGATCACTTACCAATTACTGTCAGAGGCAAAACAGACTCGGCTTGGGGAAATTAGTTTAATTTATTGCCAGTTAATAAGAGAGTAGGATAATGAGAAATAAGAACAAATCTAAAAAACACCTTCTCCCCACCCCTTCCATCTTTCTGCGCTCAACTTCACTCCAAACTTCTCTACCTCCTCCACCTGAACGGCACAGGAGGGTGGGCAATGGGAATTGTGGTCAGTTCATAAAGTTTTGTCTCTGCCACTTCTTCGTCCTCATGGTGTTCCCCTGCTCCAGTGTGGGGTCCCTCTCCCTCGAGTTCCTACATGAACTTCTTCGATGTGGGTCCTTCCCCCAGGCTGCAGTTCTTAAAGAACTGCTCCAGCATGGGTCCCTTCCATGGGGTGCAGTCCTTCAGGAACAGACTGCTCCAGCATGAGTCCCCTATGGGTCCACAAGTCCTGCCAGCAAACCTACTCCAGTGTGGGCTTCTCTCCACAGGCCACAGGTCCTGCCAGGAGCTCTTCACGGGGTCACAGCCTCCTTCAGGGCACCTCCACCTGCTCTGGCGTGGGGTCCTCCGTGGGCTGCAGGTGGATATCTGCTCCACTGTGGACCTCCATGGGCTGCAGGGGCACAACCTGTATCACCATGGTCTTCACCACAGACTGCAGGGGAATCTCTGCTCCAGTGCCTGAAGCACCTCCTCCCTCTCCTTCTTCACTGACCTTGGTGTCTGCAGAGTTGTTTCACATATTCTCACTTCTCTCTCCCAATTGCTGTTGCGCAGCTCTTTTTACCCTTTCTTAAATACGGGCTCAGCTTTGGCCAGTGGTGGGTCCATCTTGGAGAAGGCTGGAACTGGCTCTGTCTGACATGGGGCAGCTTCTGGCATCTTCTCACAGAAGCCACCCCTGCAGCACCATCCCCTACCAAAACCTTGCAGTAACCCAGTATAATAAACCCAGTATAATATCATAGAAGATAGCTATTGAGGTATTTACTGCTTAATATGAAATATTTTTTTAGGCCACTTGACGCCAAAAAAATCTGGTTTAGAGCATCACTGAATTTGAGAAAATACCCCGCTTATGAAATGCTGCTTCCTTTGTGCAGCCTGTTAAGCTTAAAATCCAAGGAACCGCTGAGTGTCTTGCACTTATATGTTCTGTGTTTGTGAAAACTTGGATTCTGCTAATATCAGCAAAGACTAATGCTGATTTTAATGCCAGTCGGTAACTTTCAGCTATCTCCACTCATAAAATTGAGGTTCCAGTGCTTCCATTAAGGAGTTTTACTACATCATTAAGGAATCTATTACAATGTTTTGCAAAAGTAGTGTGTGATTGCTGTGTGATTGGCTTTCAAATGGTCTAGCTAATGCATTCTGCATGACCAGGAACAGAATATTACTGGTAAAGAAAATTTTGAAATAAGGTGGTAGGTAGGCATTCAAGTTTTCTGCAATTACTTCTCATTCAAAATTTACAGCATTGATCTAGTTCTGTCATTTCTCAATAGATGATCAGTAGGAGAAATGCGAGGCTGGGGAGGGGTGAAGAACATTTGCACAAGATGGGTTCATCTAGATATTGAATGTTATGGTGATCAAATACCTGGCATCTTTTCTTTTGTATCAGGTTTTATGGGCAGGATATTCGGGCTAGTGCCATCTTGCTTGGTGATGTGCCTTTTCCTGCTCAAGCAGAAGATCTTTATGAAACTCTAGCATCCTTCACTGAAGTATATGAAAATGAAGAGCAAAAAAATAATCCAGGAAAAGCTGTAAGGGAACAAAGAAGGGTTTGTGCACCTCTTTTTCACATAGGCTTTATCTGTTCCTGAACTGTTTCTAGTCAGTGGCAATGTTGATGTTGATGTTCATGTGGCATTCTTAAGTTCCCTATTGGATGCTTAAAGGCGTAACACATTGCAGATACTGCATGTGAGTAACACATTCCTTCAGGTATTGCCCTGGTAGGCTCTTGTCGTGGTTTAACCCCAGCCAGCAACTAAGCCCCACACAACCGCTTGCTAACACCCCCCCAGTGGGATGGGGGAGAGAATCAGAACAGTAAAAGTGAGAAAACTCATGGGTTGACGTAAGGACAGTTTAATAGGTGAAGTAAAAGTCACGCATGCAAGCAAAGCAAAACAAAGAATTCATTCATTACTTCCCGTTGGCAGGCAGGTGTTCAGCCATCTCCAGGAAAGCAGGGCTCCATCACGCGTAACGGTTACTTGGGAAGACAAACGCCATCACTCCGAACGCTCCCCCCTTTCCTTCTTCTTCCCCCAGCTTTATATGCTGAGCATGATGTCATATGGTATGGAATATCCCTTTGGTCCGTTGGGGTCAGCTGTCCTGGCTATGCTCCCTCCCAGCTTATGTACTGAGCACGAGAAGCTAAAAAGTCCTTGACTCTGTGCAAGCACTGCTCATCAGTAACTGAAACATCCCTGTATCATCAACACTGTTTTCAGCGCAAATCCAAAACATAGCCCCATACTAGCTACTATGAAGAAAATTAACTCCATCCCAGCCAAAACCAGCACAGCTCTTCTGGACAAGAATGTTGCTGGTTTTGCTTTGCATCCTCCAGAATAACAAAATATATCCTTGTTCTTATAATAGTGCGTAATCAGATCTGAGGTGATGATTAGAAAAGTTTGTTCAACTATTCCTAATCAAGTTAATCTGTAAATAATGATCATACCAGGTTTGATGTGGATACTCTTCGTTCTTCTACTTTTTATGTCTTCCATTCAAATGATCACCTTTACAATACAATACTGAGAACTGTAGGAGATGTTTTCTTGTAGATGTTGATGTTACTGGTAGACAATCGTTTACTTTCACCTTTGTTAAATCTATGTTGAATTACTTTACAGTCATGTGTATGTCACTAGTTCTTTAGTGTGCTTCCTGAGTTCATACAAAAAAAGAGGGTTTTTTTTTTTCAGTGTAACTTGACATACCTCCAGGCTCTGAAGTTACAATCCACTTCCAGGTGTGATGCAGTTTTTTTTAAAAAAATTTGTGCATTTTAGGTAAATGACCCACCTGCTAGACCATCATCGAGACCAGAGCCACCTAAACCCACTGTTAGGCCAACACCACCAGGTTAGAAAACATTTTGGTAATGATTAATTTATTCTCTATATAAAATTAGAGCATTAAAGCTAATGAATGTTATGCAATTATTATAGTAGTAGCTTTCTCTATAAAAATATTTTGTTAATACCCTTCCTTGGGCAAACACTGAAAGCATGTTGGGATAGTGCCATGAGCAATAAAGGGTAAAGGTTTTGTTTGTTTGTTTTATATTAACAAACCTTTTTGTCTGACAGATTTGCTATAGAAGTAGTGTTTGCATAGTTAGAGAAGCATGTAATAGTTCAAAGGAAGCATTCATGTTTATTGGATACATAGAAGCCTCATGGTACAATGAAACTTCTTAGTAAGAACAGTGCTACTAGAAACTGCTAGTCCTCCTTGTAGAAACTTCTGGTTTCTAGAAAACTAAAATTTCTCTTTTAGGTTGTCATTATCTTTTAATAGGTGGAGGTCTTACAGTAGAGTAGAAGAGGCAGAGTTTTGGCTCCATAACAGTTTGTCTACCAAAGTGCTCTTATTGAAAGTGAGGCTTTACTGTGCAGCTCCTGTTGTTAACTTGATTTATTTCTCTGGACAAGGATATAAGGCAAAGTCCTTATTTCTTTCTTCTATACTGCTCCTTGGATAACTGCAATCATTTTATAACTATTGAACGTATATTAGAAAAGCAGTATATGAAACATAACAATACATGTTAGTATATCATATAACTTGCTACTTAATTTTCTCTTTCAGCTAAAAAGAATACAAACAAACTTTACCCTGAACTTCCAAATGATTATGCCTCTGTGGGTAAGTACTAAGCTTACACATATTTCATTAATGCAGTGTGGAATCCGGAAAGTCCTAAAAGTATTTGGAAGACAATCTAACAATATTTGGCTATATGTATTTTTCTTTATTGTCCATGTGTTAAAATGAGATACAGGTCTTGTATGCTCTCCTGAAAATATTTCATAAATGTGAATCTTATTCCCTGGCTTTACATTCCAACAACGATGTTCTTTTTCTGAACAGCAAAAGTTCTTTTGCTTTATTCAGTGAGCTTGAAAAATGCACTGAAAGTAGTAAAATTGTTTTACGTTACCACCTAATTGAAGTCAAAAAGAAAGCTGATAAAACAAGCTTGTGTCCAAGTCCTTATGCAAGATACTATAACTCCAGTTTTAATTAAAAAGTGCTTCCACAGGTCATATCTGATTATGCTGGCATAAACACAGATTTCCATTGCAGTTATACTCCTTGAGGTTTTTGTATTGAGTTGAGATAACTCTGCATTATACTAAAAAGATACTACTTGTATGTTGTTCTATTCTGATTCTCTTAAGCTTAAAGCAGTTTCAGCTCTAACAGGAGAATCTTACTCTATAGTATTTGCAATGTAACTCTTGAACTGTGGGGCCCATCATCTGAAAACTTGTGATCTGTTAGGAAAAATTCTATTATCAAAGTGGTTATTTCATTTGACTGCTATAGTGTTCTGTTCCACCAGGAGTCTCATCTTTCACAGGTAAAAGACTGTTAGCTGTTTCAACGTCAGTGAAATAAATTATTTCTCCCATGAAACGTATTGTGCATTTGATAAATGTTTTAGTGGTCTCTGCTAGGATCAAAACCAAGACCAAGGCATTCTATATTACATATATATGTGTATAAATGTATGAATATGTATGCACATTTTCACATATTGCGTGCACCATTTAAAAACAAAATGAAACAAAAGATGTCTTTTTTGCTTTTGAAAATGGAGCTAAAATCAAGCTGGATAATAGATCACAGTGAAAAGTCTATTTCAGGCAGAGTATTTAACACAGTATTTAAACTCTGTTGTCTGAAGGCCAAAATCATGATTGTATTTTTCATTTCTTGGTTCATGTAATTAGAGATTTTCACTAAAAATTAAGATAAATTGTATGTGTCATTGTTTTTACATTCTCCTTCATATCTTCTCTCCATATATGTTGTTGGGGGGGGGGGGGGTGTTTAAGGGACCAACATAGGCGGATCTTAAGCTGACCTGTTGATGTAACTTCTGCAGATCAAGAGACTTCCTGAGAATCAAAATTTGCTGGTGTGCTTCAGGACTTGTACCAGGAAAAGAATGATGTCTCTAGTGATCTGTACTCAGCAGCTGTCATTCAAACAGAAAGAAAAATTTGTTTCCTGGCCATTAAAACTAAACTTTCCCAGTCTTAAACAAAACCCTGACCAACTGAGAAGAGGTTTGTAAAGCAGTAGGAAAAGCTTGCACACACATTTACTATATTAAAGGGAGTGTTCTTCCATTCAGGTGCAAGTGACAAGGTAGAAATCTTGTTGTTAGCTTTCAAGATTCTTTGAAATCAAAATGTAGACTCAGTCAGTCTACTACTGAGGATTCCTAACGATTTCTAGAAATACACAAGCTTATCTTTGAAGAGTGCAATAGGCAGTAGGATCTTGTGTAAATGACACTTCCTGCAAGAAATGTTGTCTTATGGTAAATTTTTGTTTACCTTACAAGCTTGGCATGGTATATTTTGCCTTCTGTTGCAGGTTGTGTTTCTATAGGTAACAGTTCAAATGCTATCTGAATCCACAGAAGTACTATATGTTTCTAAAGGCTAAAGAATTGTTCTTATCACAGGGAAAAATCAAGGTTGAAGTCAGTTCTCCTGAGTGCCTCAATACTGTAGCATACACCGTGTTGATGGGAGGCTGGAAAAGAGTTCCAGTCCCTTTCACATCAGTAACAAAGGGTGTATTAATGCTGGGTGATGGAATAGAAGGAGCCTTAAGGCCATACCTCCTGTCAACAATCTCTTCCTGCCTGTTTATAGTCCAGATGATTTCAGCAGAGCTGCCTAGCAGCTATAGCTCACACTAGCCAATCTTTATTGCAGGATTAGTTGCTGCAACGGATGTTCTACAGTGATCTGAAAAAAATGTTAAACATTTTTTACATCTTGCTAGTTTTAAAAAAAAAAAAGTTATTAGATAATTAATAGAAGAGTGCATGAAACTAATCTTTAGAAAGCTACATTTTAGATATAATGGTTTGTGCAGGGATAGGTTTTGATATTGAGCAACAAGCCTGTCTGGATTGCCAGTAGTAAGGACTTGCTTTTGGGTGGGGAGAGGGGATGTTGGCATTGTGTTACGAGATTTTGGTTTTGCTACAGTTACTACAATAGTAGAAAGGTTGAAACAGTAATAATTTTCATTAGATGGAAGAAGAGCTAGATTTGTGGATGAAACATTTTTAATTATTTTATGTGGATCTGAATTATCTAGACAGGTAATGTAATATAACCTGTTTTCAAATGCAAGAAGAATGTTAAATGAAAAACATGTATTTCTAAACTGATGATGTGATACTTGAACTCCGATGCATGTACATTGTTTTCATGTAACTGAATAATACTTAAGGTAATGCCTTTAGTTGTAAAATGAGGTTCAGTAATGCTTTAAAATGTTTCCAGAAACTTGGAAATACCACAAATGTTATTTTAAAAAAATAATAATTTGCAGAGACCTTTTACAATTCTGGAAAAACACCAACTCATAGCTGATATAGTTATTGTGATTCAGTGAAGTATGAAGTTTCTACAGTAGTAGAGATTTTTCTGGAGACTGTTCAGATAAAGAAATTAGATTTGCTTATGAGTATGAAAGTTCATGCCTTACTAGAATTAGAGATTTGCAGCTTCATTTTTCTACTTGTCCCCTCTAAGTTGTACAATCTAATAAAAGGGCGAACTGGTCCTTCCGAGCTTCATTGCCACGATCTAGCTGTACTTTATCTGGATAGAAGGTTTCTGCAGAGTGCTGTACGACGTCTGTAATATAAATGACCCGTGGTTCTTTAGTGGACTATTTGGGCATTGTAGGCTCAGGAGAAGTTTATTTTATTAGGACAATTTTTTTAGATATATTAGGTTGATAGTTTATCACACCAGAATATCTAATCCTAGATATTAATTTTTCATTGTTGTTGTGTTTTCTAGTTATTTCTACTTGGCGTTCTGCCATGGAGCAGCAAGCAACCAAAACTGTAGATGAACGGTTACTTGACTTACCTGTCTATCCTCCTAACAGGTTGCTGAATACTATACAATTCTGAAAATGTTGCAGTGATATGGTTTCCCAACTGAACTGGTAGCAGCAGGAGTAGCTATCCCCTAGTAAAAGCAGGAGCTGGGCTAAAGTGAATGTTGGTGAGAACTGAATCATTAACAGGCAATTAGTTCAGAATCAGAAAAGGACTGGTTCACATGTTTGGAAAAGAATCACTTAAAATTGCCAAGATGCTGAAACAATCAGGAAACAGACTTGAGGCAGGAATGGGAATGAAAATGCAAAAAACTTTCCCGTTCCAAACACTGTTCTTTCACTGTTCATTCACACAGTTATCAAAAATCATCATGGGCTTGAGTTCTCTGTCCTTGAAAATGTATACTTGCTTAGTGTTTCATTCTACCTCTGCTCAATAATATGTTCCCTTTCGGGAATGTTTATGAACAAGAGGGTGGGTCTACAGCTACAACACTGTAAGACAGAATGCTCATCATAAACACAAAAGCACTTCTCTTTATAACAGTGTAAGTATTTTGTCATAATTAGGAGAAAGTAATGATGCTCTTTGCATCTTTTAAGCAGTCATATGATTTGCTTAAAAAACTCATAAGAACTTGTGCCTATAAAGCCTAAATGTTCAAGGTTTTTTTTAGATTTCTCTCAGAAACATTGGCTTTCTTACCTTCCACAAGTATTGAGCTAAATATTTTTAAATTTAATTTTGTCGTGGGGAAAATGTGTGCCGCCTTCTTTTGATTTTTGAACTGAATAAATTATCTATCCACAGACATTGAACCCTTAAGACTATTGTGCATAAAATCATCACACCCGAACTTGATTACGGTAGAACTTTGCAAAAATCAAAATATGAATTGTAACTAGTTTTTTCAGCAGAAACTTTTCACTTTGAAATTAATATGAAAATGTTAACAGATTGTTACTGCCCCATTAGGCATATACTGTATTCTTACATAGTGAACGAAGTGCTATATCAAGCCTATTGATGAAGACGCGGAGGCAGATGAGAAATTTGTCACGTTTTTAAGAACCTAAAAAAACTCCTTCCTCCAATGATGGTTTGAGTGATTTGTCAACCTCATTATTAAAAATTCATGCCTTCCCATATGAATTTGTCTGCAGCTTTTTAACAATGATGATTGTTGTGCCTTTCTTCACGATATTAAAGAGCTCTTTCTTGCCCAGGAGGTTTTTTTTGTTCCCCTCTTGTTCCCTTTGAGATAATTGTGCTGTAATCAAATCACCTTTTGATCTTCCTTGATCTTTCTTTTGATTGCTAAACAGATTGATGAACTTTTTGTCGTAAATCATTTTCTCTTTCCTCTTGGATTTTAAATGGTGCTACAAAGCAAATTCTGAGATGTGAGCTCACTGAGATCAATAAGATTTGGGCTCCTCAAACCCATAATGAATTTGGACTAAACTTCAGTCCCTACCTTTTTTATTGTTTATCTATTCATTTATTTACTTCAACCTTCTTACATATTGCTACTCTATGTTAAAACAATTGAGACAGTATCAACCCTTTCTGATCAGGTGGTACCATGAAGTTGTGGTAGATTCGGTTTGTGTTAACTAAATCCCTCTTGGAGATGCTGCTTTTCATGGTTACAGTTCTCCAGGAATCAGGTCTGGCCCAATTCTCTATAATTTTGGAGATGATCTCAATGTTTCTTTCAGTAATCTATGAATGCCAGATGGTTCAGTAGATCTATGAAAATCTGTTTGCTGTGAGAATTCCAAGACAGATTTTCATGCCTCCTGAAGTGTATTTTGTCAAGGAAACTTGAGGGTCTGCATGTGAATTTCTTTTTGTTAGTACATTATGGTTTTTTTTGTGGCCGGTTAAAAACGTGTTAACTAAGCGAACACAATTATATGGACTAAGAACTCATAGACTGCTTCTGAGGTAAAAAGCTTTAAAGAAAATCTGTTTTGCAGCTCTCTGAGGACAATAGCATAATTTTTACTTGTGACTTCATCTAGAAATGAAATAATCCATGGAAACATGATTTATTTCTGTCACTGAGACTGGCTGATATTTCAGAAATGTTGCCCTTGAGTCATTTTCACAGGCATTAAATTGTACACTTTTAAAAGTCTGTTCATTAACGGGGGGATGAGAAATCGGAGATAAACAGAATAATCTGCTCCACCTGATGGAGTGCTGATAAAGGAAGCCGTTCTTTCAGTTGAGCTTCCCATATTTTCCTGTGATGTTTCTGTGCTGTTACTCACTCCCTGTAGATAAGGAAGTTAACTGGTTAATGAAAGTGTTCTCTCATTGTGTGTCTTCATGGGGAAGTGGAGTAGACATTTTCTATGGTGAATAAAAGATACTGATTTCAATAATTAACTGAAAACTGGATAAAATAATTAAAATAACAAACTCAGATAAAATCAGATACGTGCATATTCCTTTAGGTGCTGTGGATGTGTGCTGTGTATTTGGAACTGAAAAAAAGCCACTTTTCATTCTTCAGTTCATAATTATTCCTTTTGCAAGAAAGGCAGAGATTTACTGCAGGATCAAGTAGTAGTATTTCACATTGTAAGCAAGAACCCTCACCAAGCTGTGCAGTAATCTGTTCCTTCTGTACTATAATTTGAGGAGGAACTCTAGCAGATTATAAACGGTAAAATCAAATAAGGCAGCTCAGTGTGACTAATAGATATTTGTTTTAGAAAATTTTTACAAAGTGAGATACATGATGTATCTGTCATAATCCTTCATGACATTGTCTACTAATTTAGTAAACATGAAGAAGTTAACCCCCTGGAAAGTACCTTTTTTTGTTTGTTTGCTTTTAAGAGTTTTAGCTAAGCTTAGTCTATTTTTGTGTTTTTCGTGGCAAGGCTTGCGACATGATTTATATTTAGTTACTGGAAAAATAAAACATCCATCTGGTGGTCCCCCACAGTATTAATTTTCTTGCTATTATGAGCTCACTCTTAATACTAACCAAACCCAGGAAATCCCAGGAAATTATTTTTGAGACTATTTTTATCCCTGATTCACTTTTACTAGGATCGTACTATTACTATCGTGAATGTAATAAGTCAGATAATCAAGCTGCTTATGGCTTATGTTGTGGCAAGCTGAGAGGAAAATATATAGCATGCAAGACTTCACTGATCATACTGAAACAAATAACTTACTGCGTATAATCAGCTAACTCAAAATACAAGGCACAGAGAGATTGAGGTCAGACATGCTAGGATGAAATTGGGGTCTTTCTGATGTGTGCATGCATTGGCAGAGAGCTGTTATACTAAATATGAACCAGATATACTGGCATGGGGAACAATATTTTTTCTTGGCATTTTTTAATGGCTTGGAATAAAAATTAGGAAATTAGAGCTAAATCATAGGAAAATCTCAGTGCAATCTACGCTTATTTTTTAAGTGTAAAGCACCATTAAGGCGATAATTCTGATTCACAGCACTTAAAATGTGAAATTGTTCATGTGAACGTACAAATGTTAAATGATATAGGTTAAAGTCTTTTGTCTGAGGCCCTTGTAAAGCATGCAGCTTAAGTTTTAGCATATTTATGAAATCTATGCTTAAAAAGTTGTTTCAAAGCTGTGTACTGCCTTAGATAGTATTTTCTTTCTGTGTTGTTCAAGTAGCAGGACAAAGGCAAGTTTAAATTGCTTTCCTATCTATTTATTTAGAAAAGGCTTTGGGAGTATGGGATCTTCTGCTTCATTAATAGTAACAGAAACCAAACAGGACTTTTAAGTACCTCAAGGAAGTGATAGATATACAGGATTTCTGTCCAGACTGTGGCAAAATGCCCTGTGCTTGATTGACTTGAGATGAAAGCTAACACTGATCTAAGAAATGGAGATTGTTGTGCAGTAATGGTAGGGTGAAGCTTTACAGATCCATCTTGATAGCAGGGACAAGAAACTTCACTACATCTGAAGACTGCATGTTTGAGAACATCCTGTCTTCCACACAGTCCCCACCACTCCTCTTATCTCTGGTGAGAGGCAGGAAGGAGATGGGAGGAAATGCTGCATATCCGTTCCTGGAAGGATACTGAACATCTACTTTATACTAAGTGCTAATGGAAGACTCTGATAATACTTTCCTTTCTTTGGGGATTAATTAGTTTTTACCCTGATGGAACAACCACTTTTAATATATTTTTTCCATGAGCAGTAAAATTAAGTGCCATGGTTCCCCAAAAAGTGATGTGTTCTCTCTCGTGGAGGGACCTGGTCTACCTTGGCTGTGCTAGTTCAGCGTTACATCGTGCAGATCAGCCAGCTGATTGAACCAAGAAGGTCATTCACATTTTGTGGAAAATCTGTCAGTTCCTGAATAAGAAACAGGAGGCCTTGCAAAAATAAATCAATAAGGCAAACACTAAGATAAACTAAATTAGTATGACAAATAACTGTTCTAGAAATGGTATAAATAGAAAGGTATAATAATGCTTTTTACTTTTACAAAAAGATACGGTTTCAAGAAACCTCTTACCTGTTCATGGGGAGGTCTGGCAAAGATTTCATTGAGGCTTCTCTGGTTATATTCCTTTGGGTTTCTCTTTCTCATTAACAATTTTATTGCCATATTAGGCAACCTTTACATACCCTTTTTCCAGTTGTTTGGTTCTTTAAGAAGCTCAATGGAAACAACTTCTACTCTTGTGGAAAGGAAGTGAGGTATTATTATTTTGTTCATACACTGTGAGACTTGCACCCCTCTTCCCCCTTTCCTCTCAGTGGTGCATGTTTGTGTTCTTAGCAGATCCTTTATTATTTAGCAAGGAAGGAATCAAAAGAAGATAAAAAATAAGAAAATAGAAAACTCTTCTGTAAGGAAAAATAGAAAGGAAAAACTTGCTCTGGTACTCAATTTCATGTATTGGTCCCTGCCATAAGGTTCAGACTGTCTCTTCCCTACTCCTTCTACCAGTTCTGCCATTTGTGAACTACTACAGAAGGATGAGGAGGAATTTGAGATTAGTGGTACAGCTGGGTATAGGGCAGCAGAGAAAGTTTGGAGGTGCTGTTGAGGGAAAAATCTTGCTTCATGTTTCTTGCACATTGGACAAATTGGAGTTAGTGGCTGAATCCCATCTGCAAGCCAGAATTTCCTCATACTTGAACTAAGGGATATTTTTTTCACCAATGTAGTTACTATAAGCTTTTTCTTTTGAAGGAGCATCTACACATCCAATATTTCACTTGACCTAAAAGCATACGTAGCATTGCATCATGTTCATAAAAGTATGAAGAATACTGTCAATACCATTCTTAAATTTTAACTGAAAATTGCAGCACTGTTTGCTGTTTCATTTCATGAACTTTATCATAACTGTGTACTTTTTGGCCAGGCTGATGTAATGACTATTCAGCAAAGGTTGGCTGTGCTAGCCTGGGAAGTGTAACGTGAACGCAGGTTGGGTGATGGTGGCAGTCCAAGATGCTTCATCCTCATGAGGGTGGAGGTTGCAAGTTGCAGAGTTTGCACTGATAAGTTTAGGCTCTAGTTCATGGATCTGTGCTGTTTCTAGCTCTTACTGAAGTTGTTCTGTGATAAAGTAGGGGTATCTACCTTTCTCCTACCAGTTTATACTGTGATCTAATGATAAAGGATTGTGCCATGGGATACTATAAGTGGAAGTACAATTGCTTGGGTCACCATTTGGCAGAGGAAGGGAACACCTGTTGAATACCTTCTGAAGTTATAAGCTGATGTAGCCCGTGGTATAGGTAGAGTTAATAATGGCTGTACTGGTGGTAGAGTAACATAATAGCAATGAGAATAAGTAATTATGGCAAGAATAAATCCTAGCATAAATTTCAACAGCCCCCGAACCCCTTAACCCAACTAAAGTTAACAAGAGTTTTCTTGTTAGCAGGTGTTCACATAATATAAATATGTTACCATGAAAGTGGTAGATTTTGTATTAAAATAGTTAGGAGATGCTCACCAGCTTTTTTTACAGAAAGCAGTTTCTGAATCTTTCTTTTTTAATGACTTGAAACTTCTTTCTGCTTTTCATCTAAATTTATTCTTAGCAAGATTAAATCAGTTTTGTCTCATGCTTTCCTGTTCTTTAGCTAAAATACTTTTCTGTTTTATTCCTTTGTCTGGTAGTTAGTAACCTCTTTCATCTGAGTTTTATTCTGTTTAACTCATTTTAATTTCCCCTTGAAAACAGGCTTTCTGTTCCTGGTCATCCTATTCCTTATCCAGTTTTAAACATTGGTGATGAGGATTGTCAACAGCACTTCAAATGAGGCCTTGTACAATAATATTATTTTGTATGTTTCCATATGAGATACCTCTTTGTCTCATATAATTTTATTATTTTTAACCATTTTTTCTAATCAGTGCAGAGAAGTTTTTCCCCATGAAAGGCTGAAAAAAATTTTCAATCGATATTTCACAAAACATTACCCTAGAAGCTGGCAGAAACTGTATAGAGTTAAGTTGGGTTTACTAGTTTGGTTTTTTGTTTGTTTGTGGGGTTTTGGGGGTTTTTTTTTTGTTTTGAGGGGTTTTTTTTGTGGCTGTAGGTTGTTTCCCAGACTGGGGTAAAAGCTAAGACTTACATCAAGTGAACTAGCTCATGTACTAATAACACATTAGCAGAACTTTTGAATTGACAGTACAGAGATTTGAGAAGCAAAATGCAGAGACAGTGTATTCAGGTTGAGATGTTAACTCAGTCTGCGTAGAGGAAACATGGAGAAGCTTGTCAACATAATAAAAGATCTGCAAATCATTCCTAAACAGTCAGTTTGACCTGAATAAAACAGTGCTCAGTTCTTGTTACTGTACTGTACTTTTTAGAATATGAAGGTTATGCTTAGCATTGCATCTCAGCTTTTGCAGTATGATTTCAGCACAGGTATTATTTGCATTAATGTAGTCTTGAACATAATAAAGCCCTTGACATTGATACAGTTTATTTGACCATTTCAGTTTGAATGAAAATTTAAATGTTTTTTGAAAAGGCAGAAAAATCGAAAAAGTAATCAGCAAAAGTACTGTTACGGAATTGACTCTTGCAAGCAGGAGGTGGGTTTTTTATATCCTAAATATCAAATCCATCCACAGATGCTTTACGAAAAAGGCACTTCTTTAATGCAAAAGCTGAGTGTGCTGAAACAAAGATAGAAAGCATTCCATCAGCAGATGAAGATGATGAGCCAGCATGTTCCCCAGTAGGCCAGAAACTCAAAAACAGTGAAATATGTTTCATACTGAATGAGCTTAATTTGCACAGTAACTTAAACTTTAAATATAGTCAAGTCTGTTTCAACCACCAATGAAACCACCGGTTTTGTTTGCTAGACGTGACACTGTTCAGTAGTGACACAAGTTAGTGACATAAAAGCTGCTTTGAAATGGTCCATTTCCAGCTTATGTGGAAAAGGTCAAAAATACTTCAGCCTTTTTCTGGGTTTTGTGAGTCTATTATAAAAGTGTGTATAATATCTCCATTCCATGCATACAGATTTGCAGCTGATGATGAATTTCTTATCTGTTGAGGCTCTGGAGCAAAATTGAGGGTAGCGTACCTTGTACGGAACATCTGTGTCTAAATTTGCCTTGTGCTCTCTTTAACAACAAGTATTAAACATGAAATAGTTTTTTCCAGCCACCATTTCTTTGTTAATGGAGAATGTAATTATTAAGTTATTCCAGAAATCGACTGGAGGGCTTTGTAACACTGGAAACCTGGACAAAGAACCTACTTGAAGTAATACATAACGTCTAGCTCTGCAACTGATTCAGAAAATAGGATTTGCTGAGACAGTTCCCATGGAAGTGGAAGAGGGCTTAGTATTTGGTTTTGCACTCCTTTCCAGGACTGGTGTGTACATTTAGTACCGAGAGGTATTAAAGAGTGTAGTTCCTGGAATGATACAGGCCTTCCTTGATATTATCCAAGGTACCTCAAACGTTTTGAAATTGCCTTAAATCTACAGCTGCTGTAACAAAACAGACACCAGGTCTTCTGGATATAGGACACTTCTTTGCCTGTAAGTGATTGTAGAATAGAACAAAGCCACTTCCTAAAGCTCGAGAAGTGGGCCTGTGTGAAGCTCATGAGGTTCAACAAGGCCAAGTGGAGGGTCCTGCACCTGGATTGGGGCAACCCCTGGTATCAATACAGGCTGGGAGATGAAGGGATTGAGCGCAGCCCTGCCGAGAAGGACTTGGGGGTATTGGTGGATGAAAAGCTGGACATGAGCTGGCAACGTACACTCACAGCCCAGAAGGCCAACTATATCCTGCGCTGCATCAAAAGAAGCGTGATCAGCTGGTCAAGGGAGGTGATTCTGCCCCTCTACTCCGCTCTGGTGAGACCCCACCTGGAGTACTGCCTCCAGATCTGGAGCCCTCAGCACAAGAAAGACATGGACCTGTTGGAGTGGGTCCAGAGGAAGGCCACAAAAATGATCAGGGGGATGGAACGTCTCTCCTACGAAGAAGGGCTGAGAGAGTTGGGGTTGTTCAGCCTGGAGAAGAGAAGGCTTCAGGGAGACCTTATTGCGGTCTTTCAGTACTTAAAGGGGGCTTATAAGAAAGATGGGGACAAACTTTTTAGCAGGGCCTGTTGTGATAGGACAAGGGGTAATGGTTTTAAACTAAGAGAGGGTAGATTTAGACTAGATATAAGGAAGAAATTTTTTACAATGAGGATGGTGAAACACTGGCACAGGTTGCCCAGAGAAGTGGTAGATGTCCATCCCTGGAAACATTCAAGGTCAGGTTGGTCGGGGCTCTGAGCAACCTGACCTAGTTGAAGATGTTGCTGCCCACAGCAGGGGGGTTGGACTAGATGACCTTTAAAGGTCCCTTCCAATCCAAACTATTCTATGATTCTATGAACTGGTGCCTGCCCTCCCTTTTCAGAGCAGGTTTGTGTAACTGATAGCACAAATAGGCATTTATGTGGGCATTTAAAGGGTACTGCTTTACTGCAGAGTCAGTGAAACTCAGTTACCCCAAAAAGTCCATCCTCATTTTCTTAGTTATGAAGAAGGAATTGTTTTCAGATTTCAATGTTGAATTTAAATACTTTGAGAATCTTCAGAAGCTTTTTTTCAGAAAGTAGAGAAAGACAAGTGGTTTTGTTTACTTACCCAAAACAAGCCATAGTTAGTAGCAAAACAACAGCTAAGGCAAGAGATTATTTGTTCTGAGCGTGATTTGCTGAATATCATGTCTGCTGACCTTTGATCAGATGAGCATTATTGGAGATTAATTGGATCAATGGTGGCATATGACATACTTCAAGTATCTGTACAGAAAGATTTATGCTTATATCTGATTATAGCAGATTATTACCTGTAGATATAAAATGTCAAATCTACCGTGCATATTTAGGCCTTCCCAAACATCTGTTCAGTGAGATCTGAGGTTGTTGTTTTGTGTATGCTGAGGGTTTTTTTGAGGTGAGTCTACATTTAAAAAACAAAATAAAAAAGGCCATTAAGGAAATTAGTAGTTTAATGTGGATACGACATTTGAGATTTCACTTGTAAGATTGAACAAACACTTGGTTTGTAATTTGTCCAGAAACAACTAAAATGAAATTTGTAAGTAGGTATATGTCTGTTCTGCTCTAGAAGCTGAGATAAAACCCTTTCTTCTTTGGTTAAAGGCTGATAGGTGTGATCTCAGAATATGGAAAATGAAGCACATTAGGTTGAAAAAAGAACTGATCTGTATACTGGTGTGATTCAAGAACTGAAATTATTTTAATGACTTCTAGTATTTAGGATACAGTTGGGCTACTTTTTTTTTTCCTGAATGAGAGTTGCATGGAGACTTTTTTCTAAGCATTAGCACATGTAATAATTTGTTGCCATACAGGACCTGAAAAGTTAATTTCTTCAGCAAGTCCCAGTGTGTAACATACTACAACATGCTTCTGCTTTACTGCCTTTTCCCCACCCCCCACTGGCTGATGTTTAGTCTTGCCCTGAGAGAAGAAAGCCATGACATCTTTTAGTGTACTGCCCTCTTCTTCTCTGTGGAATAACTCATATGGCACTTCCTTTCATCTCTTCTCCGACTTTTCTTACTTCACTTCCATCTTAAGTCTTTAAACATAGACCAGTCGTCACTTTCCAAAGATGCTGCTGTTTTAGGCCTATCACCAGGCATAGTGAATGATAAAGCCTGAGAATGGACATTGCCCAATAAGCTACCCAGTAAGCAAATCTTAACATTATAAGGTATTTTGTTTCTGCTTATCGTGACATTGTAACCTAGGTAACTCAGTAATCCGACTTAACTTTTGTGCAACGTAGCTGTGAACATGAACTCAACATCATCTTTGTGGGTCTGAGCCCCAACTTTGAGCCAAAGTTCACATTACCTAAACAGTATTTATTAGAAACTACTTAGGAATAGCAAAGTCTTGGAATTCGATTATCACCAAAGCACGGACTATTAATTGCATTAAACTTCTACATCCGTAAAACATTACGAAGTATAAGTATCCAGTGGACTATACCTAATGAGGTCTTAATCTCCAAGATGCCAATTTTCCAAAAGTCACATGGAATAAGATACTATATCTGTCATGTTTTTATTATTGCATGTGGTCATAAAGTGGATATTTTGCGGCAATGTTGTTTCAATATTTTACAGCATTACTGTAGAAATATTTTTTTCTATGTTTACATTCTAGCAAGTAAATCAGTCCTTTTTAATAAAGGAATTACATAATATATGCAAGAGGTTTCTAAATTTGAGGAAATACTCAAACTGGTAGTCACATCAATTGCAAGCCATATATTTTCTATTTCAATAACAGAATACTGTTTTCTGTTGCAGTTTTCATCATTTCGATTGCTTTCTAAACGCTGAGTGAAAAAATCAGTTGTAACAAAGGATTTTTTTGTTGTATGTGTATGTAATTAACATACAATTACGTACTTTTGTAGATTTATTTCCTTACATCCTAGAGTATCTTTTTCCATGTTTTCAGAAGTATTCTGTGCATTTTTCACTGTTATAATAACATAAATGAAATAGTTTCCATTGTTTTGTGTCTAAGGAGACAAGTTTAGGGGCATACATTCATGCTTTCAAACAGCTGAACTATCTCTAAGATTGTCTTTTAGAATATCATCAAAGTGTGTCTTCAATTGTTTCTTTGTTCTAACTCATTAGAGTGTGACTCATTAGAATTATTATGATCAAAACCACTGTTAATTCACACATCTTGAATTTAAAACTAGTATTCATTCTTGTTTTAAAACTCTCACTTAAAAGCAATTACAAAATGTAGTAGTGACGTAAGGCATGAGATACTTAAAATTAGAGGACTGAACAGCTTGCAGGAAATTGGCATGTAAGAATAATTAGTGGTTTCCTCAAAAATCCAGCACTAAGCCTTACATCTTTCTTCCACACACTCCCTCTCAGTTCTCTTCCAATGCTTCTTTGACTATCCCTGACACAATTCGCCTAAGAAATCAAATCTCTGTAGGGCATAACTTTATGTTCATAAGTTATTTTCATAGCTGCTGTTTAACATAATAGTTCAGAAATAGATGTAAAATATAATGGAAACCAAGAGGGTAAGTTTAGATGTAGTAAAAGGTAGATACTCCCCAGTATGACTGATCATATATAACCAAGATGTTGGATTTGCCTCATGTTCTTGAAAAAGGTGCTGTATCACTGAGACTATTACTAGTTTCAGCTTCATAATTCTTTGGAGAAAAGAGAGCTAAAGAATTAGCATTATATCAGACAACACACCATCCAATTTCTCTCTCCATATTGCTGGTCCAGCACACAATTAGTGCTTTGACTTCAACCTGATTAATCCTGATCTTAACTGTTTTCTAAATTAATATCAAAAGGTCAGTTTTAGGCCCATTTCGTTAGTCTCTTTGAAATAGCTGCACCATTTAATACATGTGCTGGTATTTCTTCCTATGGTCAGGGAACAGATAAAGGCATTAATCACAAAGACATCTTTCTTTTCCCTCCTAACTTTGCATCCCTCTAGTCTTCTGTTTGCTAGCTTCCCTTTTTGTCTTCAATAACCTTGGAACAGGTTCCTTTATTGTGTACAGAGACTTCTCTTCTCTCAAAACCAGCTAATATTAAAACAGTTTATAGAACTGATGACTTTTTGTTGGATTAATGATCACCAAACTAATGAGTAACATTTGTGTTCAATATTATATTATGTTGAATTTCTAATATGGCTCTGGGTTTAGAGTTCTGGGATTTGGAATACATCCATTCATATTCAAAATCTATAGCTCTCAATATTGAAGTTTCTTTAAGTTATGTACACATCTCCTTTATTTTGATTTCTCTCAATCTTCATTGTTAGTTTTTGTAACTTCATTATCATTCTTCTAAATGCATTTGACCCCTTAGCTCTGTGTTGTCTAGCTTTATCATTTATTCTGCAGCCTTGGTTCAGCTCAGCCTTCAGGTAAAAGAATGGCTCTGCTACGTCACTAATACTTCTCTCGTTCGTGTACCTCAGCTCCAGTATTCTCTACTCTCCTTTCCCTTCCATTTTTTATTTGCTGATTTCTTCGTTCATGACTTTATCTCCTCATCAAAAGATCTGTTCTGACAGATTTGTGCTGATTCATCCCAAATATTTTTTTATTTTCACATTCAGAAATAAATCCATGATCTCCACAAAATGAGTTCTCTGTTCCTTCAGTTCTGTCACCCTTCTATTTAATCAGCTCTGCACTTAATGGTAGTGTGTGAGAAGTCAGTTACCTACAGGCCTCTTACCTTATGGTAATATTCTGTTCACTCATTTTCAAGAAAAATTAGGTAAAATTGAATAGATGTGGAGAAGAATAAGTACAATGAGTGGAGCAAGGAGTCACTGATATGGGGTAGCTAAGTTATTTTTAGTGTAACAGTCTGAAGGTTTAAAAAATGTTGTTTGACTATAAAAGCATAAGGAATGTAAATGCCAAGAAAGAAGGGTTTCAGCCAAAGGCCAATGTCAACAAACAAAAAAAATAGATGTAAACTAGTAGTGAATTACTTGAAGCTGGACATTAAGAAGCTTTCTTACCAAATGGGGGAGTAGGGCTTTGAAATAGCCTCCCCAGATGACTAATGGGGGCAAAAAGAGGAGTGGCCAAAAAGGTGGTTTAATGTCTGGCAACACACCAGACTCTGACCTAAGTCTCAGAGAGTGTGCTTTATTTAGTTACATGCTCCCAATCTCATCTGTCTGGAGGTCTTGCATTACTAGATCATTCTTTAGGTCCTAGCCAGTGTCTGTCCCCTCTTACCAGTCCACACTGGGTATTTTTCAGGAGGATACTGATACGGATATGATGGTTCTACTCGTCCTCAGCTCATATCTTCTCTAAACTTTATAGCTTTCACACATGCAGAAGATTCTCATTGTTTTGTGCCCTCTGTCTCCATTTTCCCCAGGTATCCATCCTATCTTGTTGCTTCTATTTGACTATTAAACTCTCGATCTCATCCAGTAATATCTCTTCCCAGTGTCAGCATCTCATCCTCTTTCATCTTATTAAGCCCATAGTTGATCATATTGCTGTTACCTAATCTTCTTTTATCTTGTTGTTTGGAGTACTTCAGTACTATGCTGGACTCTCTTTAAAGCAGTTTCTCGTGCACCCAGTTCAAGCCATTGGCTCTATCTATGCTGATAAATTAAACATTGCCAGGGAATGTGCTTGGGTACTAAAACTTTATCATTTATTCCATTAATTGTTAACAGGTTCCTGGTATGATTTTGTTCTGGGAAAGGTAGTAGGCTGACAAATGATTCCTTAGTAGTTTGGAAGTTAGCATGAGCCAGAGTCTGTCCCCAGTAGTCAATATGAATGAAGCTACTCTGATTTGGAGACATGGAGTTTAATAGCATGGACAGGGCCAGACTGGCAGTTGGCCTTGGTACTACTACATTCACTGATGTAAATGTAACCGGTACTTCCAAATCTCTGGTGACCTCTTTATAACCACGTATTAGAAAGTGCATTCCGTCTTCCCTTAACCTGATATGGTAATTATCATCTTCTGTTTTCTTTGGTAATACTTGTGCTCCCTGAATGGCATTGCTGGGCTATGTCTGTAATTGCCTTTACATCTGTATTTCCAGTGTGTCACTGAGAAGGCGTCCTTACTAGCCCTCCATTTTTCTGTTAAGATTTCCCAGCTAGCTGTTGTTTTGCCCTTTTCATTTGCTAGATAACGTTTTCTGCAGACACCTCATAACTACCTTTCTTCCAGATCCATCTCTTCCTGCCTTGCTCTGGTACTCATTTGTTAATGAATTATGAATTCAAGCTAAAAATGATCAAATAGAATCTGAAACTGCCTGTTGCTGACCACTGAAGAGCACGTGTGATCTTCACATTGAATTTCTTTAGTTCTCAATTTCTGAGCAATATGAGTCCTATAGATTGTTCTATGAATACCATTTCAAAGATGCAGCCTTTTCTTTCTGTCTCCACTTTTCTCCAGGCTTTTGTCCTGTTATGATTCAGTTGTTGCAACATCCTTCCCTCTGACCTTTGCAAATTCAATATTCCTTTACTCTCATTCAGTTCTTGCTTCAAAGTTAATTTCCTGCCCTATCACTTTGCCCGTATCATTCTCTTTACATTCCTCCACTAACTCTCACGTTAAGTATCTTTGAGCTCAAACAGAACCAAAAGCACTCCCTGCCAGATCCAGCTTTCATCCCATTCTTGTGAGTATTACAGATTGAACTTAATGGTTCACCTGCTACTTCAAAGTTAAACTTAAGCCATTTCTCTGCCTGCCTTTAGGCATCATCGTACCCTGATGCTGCTGCATTCCTCAAGTCAAAATTTTACGTCTCTAGTTTCTACTATCCTGAGGCCTAGCACTAATTCAGAAGCTACCCCTGTCATTAGTAGTGACCCCGATGCCTTCAGAATTTACTACATGCTATTTCCTTTGCACACCCCTTGCCTTCCACATTCTAATGCACAGTGTGCTGGATCCAGCAGGAAAAGTATTTCTTTGGTGCTTGCAGTTCCTACCCAAATCCTACCCAAAATATAGCTCAATAAGCCTCAAGTCTGAAAATATGAAGGAGGAGGGGCAGGAATAACTGTAAAAACTGGACATGTTCAAACCCCATGACAGGTAGTGTAGAAGCTGAATAACTGTTGCTCACTGGATTCCATACCCAAATTCTAGTTCCACCCTTAAAGCTAACTTTGACTCTAATGCAGTAACTCATATCCACCTCAGAATGAACCATAAGTCATTTGTGGCTCTTATTCCATCCTTCACTTGTCCTGCAAGGATCCAATGGTATCTCTAAAAGAGATACGAAAAGCTTCCAGATCTAGCTCTATTGGTTGATAAGCACAACAAATCCAGAAATATCTGTAAGATATTTACTCTTGCCATTTAATGCCTCATCTCATTCCTGATATTGCTTGTCCACCAATGAATCTTTCTCTTCAGCCCCTTAATTTATTAATCTCTGATCCTAGTCTTAACCCTAACGGTAGCCCAGTCCCTCTGTCAGTCCTAGGCTAAACTGATTTGTTTTTGCAAAAAGAACAGCCATCCTAGCTTCTCATGGGACTGGTACTAAGCTTAGCTTTTTATTATGTATTCGAATTCCTGCTCTCGGCTAGCTTTATCATCACAACACATACTTGCCTTTGTTACTAGACCAGCAGTTAAGTTCTTTCATTATAATTATTAGTTAAAGCTCAGCAATAGCCATGAGGCATTCAGCCTGAACCCTAATCTTGACACTTTTGCTAGAACTGTCGCAGGGAAAGATTGCTCAGTTCATATAGCTTAAACCAAAATCAGGATCAAAGTGCTTTATTAATTTACTAATGACAGATAATTAGCTGTAATCTGTTAAGTATATATTCAGGATCAATATCAGCATTACAACAAATAAACCACAATATTAGACAACTACAAAATGTTAACAAACACCTGAAGTTTCTAAACGCAACCTCCAAAGTTTCAGTTGCACTTGCAGGCTTGCATGCATGTGAAGTGTTACATGTACAGAGCTTTACATTCATGCACATCGCCTCTCACAGGTAGTATGGGTTATGAGCACACACAATCTATTCTTGCAGTGCAGGTTCTCCTACTTGCACAAACCTCTTGTTGGAGATGTGGGTACTCCAACTCTATGTGTGCTCGTGCAGCTCCTTACAACCCACTGATCCATATGTTGGCAAGAAAGCCCCACCACAAGGTTGTATATGCATAAAGAGACAGTTGCACTGCATGCTGTCACTCCTCTAGCTGAGCGCAGGCTAGTCACAGCGTCTGACAGGGAGGCTGCTCTGTCTGGCTTAGACAGAGGTGATGCTGGCAAGGTGACTTCTATTTGTATCAGCTTGGGTTTTCATTACTGCTGTTTCCAGTCCAGACTCTCTCCCCACCCCCCATTACAAATTTTCAGGCTGCTTTTATACTTAAAGGTAACTTTGTTTCAAAAGTCTCTTTGAAGTTTTTCACCGAATCACAGAATGGTTGACACTGGAAACGACCTCTGGAGGTCATCTGGTCCAACCTCCTTGCTCAAGCAGGGCCACCAAGGGCCAGTTGCCCAGGACTGTGTCCAGACGGCTTTTGAATACCTCCAAGGATGGAAACCCTACCACCTCTCTGGGCAACATGTTCCAGTGCTTAGTCACCCTCAGTAAAAAAGTGTTTCCTGATGTTCAGAGGGAACGTCCTGTGTTCCAGTTTGTGCCCATTGCCTCTGGTCACCACTGAAAAGAGCCTGGCTCCATCCTCTTTCCACCCTCCCTTCAGATATTTATAGACATCGATGAGATCTCCCCTGAGCCTTCTCTTCCCTAGGCTGAACAGTGCCAGCTCTCAGCCTGTCTTCACAGGAGAGGTGCTTCAGTCCCTTCATCATCCCCATGGCCCTTTGCTGGACTCTCTCCAGCATGTCCATGTCTCTTGTACTGAGGCGCTCAGAACTGGACCCAGCATTCCAGGTGTGGCCTCACCAGTGGTGAGTGGAGGGGAAGGATCACCTCCCTTGACGTGCTGGCAATGCTTTTGCCTAATGCAGCCCAAGGTACCATTCACCTTCTTTGCTGCAACGGCATGTTGCTGGCTCATGTAAAGCTGTTGAACCAAGCTAATGGTTGTTTTCCTCTTTAACGTGTCCAGTCGGAGCCTGATAATAATCTTCCTTTTTAATATGATAATTTGGAGCAAACATCCTTCAGACAATTAATATACGTATACACACATACTATTCACACTCACAGTCATATCTTAGCAGGCCATGTTGTCCAGGCCATTTCCTAAAGGTGGCCACTAAAATCTCCTATAAACTCTTCATTGTTGCTGGCACCAACTATCATTTTTTACTCAGAGATTTGCAAGACCCGGTAAGTGACCTAGTTCTTCAGCCTACTTTGGATTCTTTCCTGAACTCTAATTATAAACTCAATACTAATCCTTTCCAAACAAAAGCCCAGTGTCCCATAACAGGTAAAGAACTAAGATTTCTGTCTGTTCACTGTTAGCTACAACTCTCGTCTAAACCTGTGAGTAATAACCAAGGCTTTCAATGCCTTTGAACACTGCACTAGTGATCATAAACCTTTTTGATACTTGATATATTTGTTTTTAAAGCATACATGTTTGCATCTGCCTAGATCCATTAGTTGTTTTCCATCATTTGGTCTGTTTATTGTTTTTCTCTTATTTCTGCTGCACAGTCAGGGTTCTATGTGGTTGCTTAGTTTTCTGGGTCTCCATTTAATCAATGAGAATGCTATTGCAGCTTTTCTGTAAGCTGACACTTCTTGGTGGAGCTTTTATGCCAGCACTGGACAACTTCTGTCATCTCTGATGCTCATCTGACTTTAACATTTTGTGTGGCCATTCCAGTCACTTCTCTCTACTTCTTTACAAAAAACAGAGAAAGTAGAAGTTAGTATGTTGAATGTGTTGCTCATTCACATTGATTTTTAAATAACAAAAACTGTAGCCATGCATTTTAAAGGTTGCACAAAATATTTGAGTAAGGTAGAGAGACTATTCAGTTTCAAGAAAAAATATATCTACCTAGACAATCACATTTTCATATGGTATGTTGCATCCAAATAGAAGCAATGTTATAACCTTTCAACTTCAAAAGAAACCAGACCCACAAGCCATTTACCAAAGTAGAGATTTAGCAGAAAGTGCATAATATATGGACAATCAGCAATAGGATTGCCCTGTCAGTCATCAGTACCCTTGATCAGACGGCTCATTGGCAGTAACAATTGAGTCACAGGGCTCCTTTTTTGCAAGCTTCTTAATATGATTTGGATGAACCCCAAACCAGCAGTAACAGTTTGTGTTAATTCAATTTGTGTTACAGTTTCTATCATCTAGGTGCACACATGACCCACAAAGATCCTGCTAGCTCTCTAATTGCTGACAATTAGTGAATTTTGCAAAGTGGATGTTTAGTAATCTCGCCACTAACCTCAAGCACATAAAACTTATTTCAGTTTTATTGCTGTGTAAATGGCCAAATGCAGCACTTCAAAGTTTCTATATAATTCTTCTGCAAGTTCTTCAGCATGAGACATTCAGTGGCTATGGGATATACATCTATGCCAGTAAAATTAAATTTGGAACCCACAGCTGGACTGTATTATTCTGTCTTCCAACTTGGATTTAGTTTTTGAAAGCTTAATAAACTGAACCCAAAATGATGTAAAATGCTTGTTCTTCTCTAAAAACCAGTCTTAGAATCAGGCTATGCGTTTACAAATATTTTATAGGTTCACATTAGAATGTGAAACTAGTGGCTACGCCTACTAGTCAGTTAAACAGTGTGAAGGTATTGGCCCAAGCACTATAACTCAGTTACCTATGTGGTTGTGTTGTTAGAAAGTTCCTTGGCATTATTCTCACCTAGCACTTTCCTGGATAATTCATAGATGTGGTTTAGAAGTTACTCCAGTATAGAAACCAGTAGGTAGTTTGGATGTGGCTCTCCTCTCTGGATGGTGAGCATTTACTAGTATATATGTGGCCAGTCTATGCCAGTGGGACTCAAAGTCAAAGAAAGGCTCTGGCACTCTTCAACTGATTAATATAAATGTAGCCAGTATATCTGTTCTATAGCAACTTTCTGGAGAATGCTTTCATTCTGTGGTAAATGTTCTGTAATTAAAGATAGTTGTATCACGTTCTCATTCACTCTGGGGCTGGTACTGCAGCGTGCCCAAGAGGCCGTAAATTCACTCTAGTTTATGCCTCATCAAGTCCTTAATCCATAGCAGTAGTCCTTAGCAAAAAGTTCAAATCATTATGGTATGTAAAGATGAATAAAAATGACAGGATGTTGTGGTCAGAGCAGTTTGTTATCCAGCATACGCCATACCCATGTATGCTAGAGCACTGAATATGTATGCTGGCTGCTGCACTAATTGATCTTCAGCCAAAATTTCTGTATTTCTGTTTTGACCACTGTGTTTGTAGAAGTGTGCTGTGTGTATTCAGATACCATTAATTAAGGATTTTCCACAATGTAATTTGTTTTTATTCCAGTGTGCATAGTCATAAATCTCAATGATTTCAGTATCATATGCTGTATGTAGCACTGTAGCACCATCTTGTGTGAGCTGCAAATGTAGTTTCAATATATGCAGTCAGCAATCTTCATGTGGACTGTAACAATTTTACTTAAAACCCTTTTACGTAAAACTGAAATGGGGAAACAAGACCATGAAGTAGCTCCTCCTTATAATATGTGTGCTAGATTTCATAACAGTGCATTCATTTAAGATACCTGTTTGTTAGGATGATCCGTACAAATATGAGGCATGGGATGCTGCAATCTGGATGCAATAAATATGCATTCTATCTGTTTTATGCTACAAAAATACAGAAGTAAAGCACAGAGATTAGAATCTTTGTGAGAAATAAAATGAAACTATAGTATGGGAAAGAGCTGCTAGGGAAAATTAAGTAGGAATTTTTATGAAATAGCTGTCAGGTATAAAGCTGGAAAATGCTTTTAAGTGATAGCAGGTAGCAAATGGGGCAAGGACTCAGAAATCAATGTTGATAATCAGCTATAGTGCTTTGAGGTTTCTGTGTGTTTGGAAAGATACACATGCACAGGTGCAAAAAGTGGGAAGGGAAACACGTAAAAATCTTGTTCATATGACAGAGCAAACAATGATTGGAGGCATGATTGTGGTGCATCAAATGCACTCCTACACTTTAATATCTCATACATACTTCTTTTGTTCCACCTTTTCATGCTTTAATTTGCATCTAGTTTCCCTTCATTTTTCTTCCTACTTTTACTTAGCCAATTTCAGTATACTCAATAGTTTATGTAAAAGGAATTATAGTCTTAATGCAAGTTCAACCATGGAGGAGGTAACTACTACTTCCTGCCATTGCTACGAATCCAGCATATTAAAGTGGGGTGACAGTTCTTCTATTGAATGTAATGAAAAAAAACTCTCACAGTCACTTTTAGCACTTTCAGTCTCTTCTTTTGTGATGTCAATGATCTAATTTTTCCAAGTATATTAACAGAGTTTGGGCAGTTATAAATGTATAGTAACTCTAATTCTCCTTGAGTGATTATCCATTTGAACGTTTAGGTGATGGAAACTCATGTGGTTAAGAACTCAAAGTGTAAGAATTTGTAGCCTTCATTGTAACATAAAATGCACTTTTACCCATGCGTGCTGCCTCAATGCAGCACAGGGAAAACACACATCTTCCTTTTTATATGTGACTGAGTCATAACTGTTTTCATGCCTTAGCACCTGAAGAGTCCTGAGCCACAGTGTTTTCTTACTGTTCTTCAATTAAAACTAGGGAGTTAAAAGTCAAAGTGTCTTTTACTTTTGTGGTTTTTGCTATGATTTCCTCAAACAAAATATCTAGCTTCAAACCACACTTTGCATGGGAACACATTGTATCATCCTGACTGCATCAAATGCTTGAATTCTTGGAGGAGGATCATGTAATTGCTGAATACTCAGTCTGTCAGGGTTTCAAGAGTGGAAAAAAAGATATTTAGAAAAGCTGTATTGCTGCCTTTTTTTGGTAGGTGTAATTGGTGGAGATAAGGACCTGATAAACATGGGTATTCTCATCTGGTTTTGTTTTCATATCATAAGAAATAGTGGTGTGTGACTTTAGATCATGAATATAGATATCAGGAGAGAGAGACTGTGTGATCAAGGAAGACAGCATTTGACTTCTCTGCAACCAACACTCTCCCAGCACATGGCCAAAGAATTTTGTATTAAGCTTTGATGATTGCTACAAATGCAGATCATGGAGGGAAAGAACTGGCTTACTGAATGAACATATATTGACAGATGCTGGGAAGAAAAATCTATGCTGTTTATGCATACATTTGTAGTCCATTATTCTTCTCTATCTGTCGTGTTTTGGCTACAGTTTGTGTTTGGGAGGTGTCGTGGTTTAACCTGGCAGGCAGCCAAATACCACGCAGCCGCTCACTCACTCCCCCCGCCCCCCCAGCGGGACGGGGAGAGAATCGGAAGGGTAAGAGTGAGAAAAACTCATGGGTTGAGACAGACAGTTTAATAGAACAGGGAAAAAAAAAAAAGGGAAAATAATAATGATAAAATATACAAAATGAGTGATGCACAATGCAATTGCTCACCACCCACGCTGACCGATAACCAAGTAGCGATCGGTACTTCCTGCATCATGGCTACCATTCATATACTGAGCATGACGTCACATGGCATGGAATACCCCATTGGCCAGCTGGGCTGGCTGTCCTGATTATGTTCCCTCCCATCTTGTGTACCTAGCTCAGTCAGTAGGCACGGGAGCTGTCCTTGGACTAGGAGGGCACTTAGCAACAACTGAAAACATCAGTGTGTTATCAACATTCTCCTCATACTAAATCCAAAACACAGCACTAGGAAGAAATTTAACCCTATCCCAGCCGAAACCGGGACAGGAGGCTTGAGGGAAAAAGGTTTTTTCTGCTTTCTTTTGAAGTGATAAAAGCAACTGGAAGAAAAGTTCTGTGGGTGTCAGTTGTTGACGACAGACTGCCAAAAGAAAAGTTGTATTGGTGCTTCTCTCACCATCCTTTCTAGCTCTGTACTTGTAATGTGTAGACTAAGAAGAGCTTAAGTTTCCCCTTTTGCAACACAGTTCTGGCAGCAAGCAGGTGCAGCTAATGCTAAAAGCCTTTAGTCTTGCATGCCTTGAGCATTTGTGCAGCCATCATGTCCATAGGAGCAATACATCCTGAAATCTCTTCACCTGACTCTGTAGACCTCTTCATTATTTCCTCTTAACTAGTCTTCCATTGCACCTTCCATTTTTCACTTTTAGATGCATTCATATGAGAGATTTAACTGTTTTCTAAATCAACATTAAACAAATGTAACTACCTTGTATAGTTCAGACAGTTAAAGGAATTGAGAGCAAACATAATTATTAGCAAATTGAAGATACTTACTTAGATTGAAAGTTCAATAGTAATAAACATTGCGATATGGGCTAAAAAAAGTGTCAACAGGAGTGGAGTCTGGACAATGGTATCCAAGACTTTGGGTGATTTTAGCTCTAGATCAGAAGACTCATGGCACGATTCCAACCCTACTTAAGGACTGAAATAGTTATGTAGGAGCCTGGTGGAGAGAGAATAAAAGCCATCTGTATATGTGGTCTAAAATACCACTGTGTGAGCCAAGTTGCTTCCAGTAGGTCAAACCATAATCCATTCTTTCCGCAAGCACATTTTGTGTGTTTCATTCAATGTGTGAGATACACCAAAATCCTAGACACTGCAAACCCTATGGAAAGAGAAGGGAAGTGCTGTGGTTATTTTGTATTTTACCATCCTGTATTCTGAATATTGTTAAAAAACCCTATGGAAAGAGAAGGGAAATGCTGTGGTTATTTTGTATTTTACCAAACTGTATTCTGAATATTGTTAAAAAACTCTGTGGAAAGAGAAGGGAAGTACTGTGGTTATTTTGTATTTTACCATCCTATATTCTGAATATTGTTAAAAAATCCCTGCTTTAAGTTTTTGTAATTTCTCTGCAGAAACTGTCACGGAGAATACATACCAAAACTAAAATCTGAAAGTTGTTCTGTTCAGCAATCTTTCAGGAAGTACTCACACTTTCTTCAACGCACCACTTTTGTTCCCGCTGTCTCTGTTTGACTGTATGAGGCTTATAGAAAAAATTGCTGACCTTTATTTTGTGTAGAGTACCACTTGGTTTATTAAATAGACTGTGCTGGTAGGCTAGAATCCAAATTGCACTTACCTAAGAGTGTAGTGGAAATGAAGTGGTTTTTTATCAGTGGTTTATATGCTCAGATAAATTATTTTGGTGTCTTCGTGATTGTTTTCTAGTGTCATCTAAGAATATTGTATTTAAGGACTTACTGTATGTGCAGTTTAGTAATTTCCTTTTTATTTCGTTTCTTTCACTTCAGGTAACTCTTGGAGCAATCCAGTAGAAGTGACAGCCCTTTATTCATTCGAAGGACAACAGCCGGGTGATTTGACTTTCAAAGCTGGAGACAAAATCACAGTCACAACCAAAACAGATTCCCAGTTTGATTGGTGGGAAGGAAGAATAGGAGGACAAACTGGCATCTTTCCAGCCAATTACGTTGCCATAAGTAACAACTAAACTTGTATAGAAGAAAATGTTGAAGCAGTAATATATTTAAACTGAAAAATATATTTTAACTTTTCAGATTTTATTAAAATGAGATTCTTGATCAAGACTATTCTAATACAAAATTGAAACACATTAAATGACCTTAACTTTCCCCTAAACTTATTTCTTAAATAAACAGTAGGTGATAGTCAATTTATGATGAAGTTTTATTTTTGAGCAAGTTGCTGTATAAAAAGTACTCCAGTTTGTGTCTAGTTTCAATTCTGTCTTGCTATATGGATTTATTTTTTACATGAGGGAAAAATTACAAACAATTTAAAACTAGACATGCTGAAAAAATACTGATTTCTATTAAATTATAATTTATGGTCTCTTTCTGTAATAAATGCTCTCAGATTTGCTTCAAACCATCTCTGAGTTGGAGTTCTTTACTTTTACTAAACACAGATATTTTTTCGCAGGTATAACAGAAGAAATTACCTTTATATTTAGTTTTTAAAATCACTTTAGGCATTGCAAGTTTTCTTAGTAACTACTTTAGTAGTACTTTAGTCTGGTCCCAAATGTTTGTCCTTGTTAGGCCTACAAAGACCTTTTTTTAAACAACTGTGTAATAGTTAAGCGGTTCAGCTTCTCTGATAGCTTGTCTTACATTGTCCTCACCTTTGAAGAATTTAAGCACTTGTGAAAGTTTGTTTAATAAAATGCATTAATAGTATCTCCCAGAAAATATATAAGCTTATGATGTCCCTTGATTCCTGTAGGAACTTGTTCCACAGACGGAAAGCAAGATAGAGAAATCTTCTCTGGTTCACAAGTGAGCTTGCACAACTCTTCCTGCTTCTTCCCATTTAAGATTTTTTGAATGTTTAATCCTTAAGGAAAGAGCAACATAGAGTAAATTACTGAGTAAGTAGAGTAAATTATTAACAGTATGATAGGGAAGATATTTCTGTAGGATATATGTAGTAGTGATGTATAGCACTATCATTCTCAGATTTCACCTTAATTTTGAATATTTTTGTAAATCAACTTCATCTTACAGATGCAGATATTGACTTGAAAGTTGACGTGACAAATCAGAGCAGAGGTGAGAATGAGACTTGGAGTTTTCGAGAACCAGTTTAGTTTCCTTCTCATTGCTGGTTATGCTGAAGTTGCCTCTTACATGGAGTTAATGCCAAGATGATAATGATGCTTCTTCAGTCTCGGCTTTTCCCCACTTGAAAATATATTTTGTTAAATCCACTGTTTCTTCTAACAGTGCCATGAGTATCAGATGGAAAATTAGTTTGTGTGATCTTTCCAGCAACCAAGTTGCAGTTGATCTGCTGTTATAATCTACTAATCTATCAGGTACTGTTTAGCTTTAAGTTATCCCATCTGAATGGCAAGATTAAGCCTAGTATAGAGGAAGACTTATCATCATTAGAAAATCATTCCACTCCACTCATTGACAAAAGTTTCCGGATCATTCTAGAAATCCACTCCACTCATTGGCAAAAATCATTCCGCTCCACTTATTGGCAAAAGTTTCTGGATTTCTTTTAGACTGGGCCACACATTTTTGATAAACAAACTCAATATGAGACAGAAGAGACTGAAGTTATAGTCAAATGTGTTTACTACCTTTCAGTGAAAATCCTTCATATTCTTTGTCTCATAGACAAGACCGATGTATGTGATCTGTGTTCAGACGGATCCCACCACCAAACGGATCCATACTGCTCGCAGGTATTTTTATAGAAAGTATTTTCCGACCAGTTGGAAAGAGTTACATAACCTTATGTAGCTGAATGGAGTGTTAATATATGCCTTCAGAAGAACTGTTGTAGCATCTGCCAATTTGAGGTGAGAAAGCAAATTCTGTGTTTGCCTATCTTTCAGAGACTGCATCTATTGCTTATTAAGCAAGGAAACACTGAATCATCTAATATCAAGACGCAGTGAACAGGATTAATAATAATATCATAGACTCAGAAGCTATGCCACATATTCACAAAGAATCATGCCTGCACTTATTATACCCTGTTGCTGCACTTTAGTTATGCAGTACAAGCTGAAGCATCCACTAGCAGAATTGTGCTGTAGTAATTCATTAGTCATTTCCAGAATGCTGGCTGCTTTTTCTGCCAGTATACTTGCCTTTGCGTAGAGTTGTTAAAGCTTCTTTACTCATCCCAAGTGTCTGCTTCCATGACACTGTCAGAATTTATGAACTTGCACAGTTAAATCTTTTTATTGTTTATGTAAATTCAGTTTCTTGGATTGACTTAGCTTAATTCGGGAAAAATGAAGGTTGTCTAATGTAAGTGTTCATGGTAGTCTGTAGACTCTGCAGGATAGTACTGATTAATTACTAAATTAATTACTGATTAATTACTAAATCCAAGCCACATTTTGAAGGGCAAATATTAAATGGGAAGTGTATCTCATACCTGCAAAATTCCCTTCTTCCTCTAAATATAATATGGGAAAGAGAAGATTCGGTGGATTAGCCTAATGCAAGAAAAGCCATTGGTTGTCAAAAACAAACCTTGAAGCACTACAGAACTCTACTGCCTGATTCTACATGCCTTTGACACAGGCTGGATCAACCCATGTCAGTGGGCTTAGACTAATTCCGAAAGTGGTTTAGTTATGAGCTTTACAGTAAAAGGCAGTGTGCATGATTCTGTAAGGAACAGGTAGTTATGTAGCAGGTTTTCTGCAGTAGGTCTAGGAACAAAAACCAAGAGATAAACAGAGGCACCCAAGAGATGCTTACGTTCTGGTAAGAGAGGTTTTCCATGAAAGAAAGTCCGTGTGTTCCTTTGCTACAGGATACCTGACCCAGATCCAGAAGAAAAAGAAGATATTGAAGAAGATGGTGCCTCTAGCACAAAGTATTAAATGTGTTTGTAGACCAGTTATGAGGTGCCTGGCATCTGGTTTTTCGTGGGGGGTTGGTAGGATAGATGTCTGTAGGACCAAATCAGTAGGTATCTGTACTAGAAGAGAAAAAATGGGTTATGGAGCCATGGGGTTCCCTCAAGGGGATACTTAATAAGAGGTACAGAGATTACAGGCAAAGTACTTCTGCTGTGGTGTTGAGCAGGTTCAATTCATCATCTTGCTCATATAAGCAGTTACCTTCAGCATATAAACCAACTATTTTTATTGCTCAAGCATAGTTAATCAGGCAATAGTAATTTCTCTATATATAATACAGGTACTTTCTATATTTATTTTGTGACTATATTTTATATATGGCAGCCCAATTTCCTGTCAGTCTTCGTGGGCTTTATTTTGAGCAAGGTAATTCCCAAAGTGTAATAGTTAGGACTGTATGCTCTGTGTTCAACATCATCAGGTAATTTGATCATAAATGATTTTAACATTAAATGTTTCACCATCCTAAATAGTCAAAGTAGAATTCTTTCTTGGAGGAAATCTTATGGATTACCATATTATAGGCTTCAAATTTTGAATTCCATGGTGTCCAGAAATATTTTTTTCTGTTGCACCTCTGAGCATTTTTCTCTGGATGTGATTACCGATGGGTCTGGACCAGCAGATCAGTTTTGCAATGTGCACTACAAAGAATCTTCCTTCTGACATGTCTAGCTGGTGTGTTTTCACTAATACATACACGTATTGATGACAAGTTTGCAAGAAAGTTTTTACCCATTTTATAAAATATCAAATGATTTGTCTGCTAGGAGCATTTGAATGCATCTTCCCTGCTGTCTGTGGCCTAAGGTTTATTCTTTCGGGCACTGAAATGCTTGTTGTAAATGTCACAGTTGAAGGACAAAAAGAATGCAAACTTAATTTATTCTCACCCTCAGCATGAGTTTGTATTTTGCTTGGTTTCCAGTGGACTCAGAAATATTCCTCATAATAGTTTAGAGGCCTAAATAAGTTTTTTTGAGGTAAGTCCGAGATGATTAAAGCCTTACCATCTATATTCATTTGTGATAACTTTCATTGCTTTTAACTGGAGAAAGGTAAAGGGAAGTAGTCTTGTTCCTCTGTTAACAGTTTCCGTAGTCTCCCTAAACTGTGTTTTCCCCCTACCCATATTTTCAAACCTGAGTTCTAATTAGTTCCTAAGCTCTCTCTATCACCTATAGGAAAGCACTTCTAGAGCCTTAGATGTGTGTTAAGATGATGTAGCTTCTTCACTGGTCTGAGTTTGTTCAGTGCATGCAAGTTTTTCCTTGTGAGGCTGTTCACTGTCCAATTTACTGTCATCCAGCTAACTCTTTTTTCCAGAATAAAAGCATACCGCAGAATATACATTGATGGTAACAAGACTCTATCTACCAAGTCTATCCAGCAAAAGTTCAGCTCTGTCGTGGTTTAACCCAGCAGGCAGCCAAACACCACGCAGCCAGTGGGATGGGGAGAGAATCGGAAGGGTAAGAGTGAGAAAAACTTGTAGGTTGAGATAAAGACAGTTTAATGGAACAGAAAAGGAAGGGAAAATAGCAGTAGTAGTAGTAGTAGTAGTAGTAGTAGTAGTAGTAGTAGTAATAATAATAATAATAATAATAATAATAATAATAGTGATAATAGTGATAGAATATACAAAATGAGTGATGCACAATGCAATTGCTCACCACCCGCACTGACCGATAACCAAGTAGTGATCACTACTTCCTAGAACACGCCTACCATTCATATACTGAGCATGACGTCACATGCCATGGAATACCCTGTTGGCCAGCTGGGCCAGCTGTCCTGGCTATGCTCCCTTCTAGCCCCCTGCATGCTTGGTAAAGCATGGAACCTGAATGTCCTTGACTAGCAGGGTACTTAGCAACAACTGAAAACATCAGTGTGTTATCAACATTCTCCTCATACTAAATCCAAAACACAGCACTAGGAAGAAATTTAACTCTAATTAACTCAAAATTTAACCGAAACCAGGACAGTATCCACCCCTTATTCTATACCATTTACGTCATGCCTAGTCTCACATTTTTCAATACATTCCAATTAATCACCACCACCTTTCTTGTCTTTATATATATATACACACACAGAGATATCATTCCCTTAGTCTATGGGCCATCCCTCTGAAATGTCCATTGAGTTCATTTAGTCCATGACTTTGGGCTCCATCTGTCATAACAGTCTTTCAGGGCAGGAGAGATGGTGTGTGGTATTGGATTGTTGCATCCTGAAGCCAATTCTGATTCCATTCTTGCTGTGCTTGTCCGGTTCTATCATTGATGCACTTCGCTCAGTTTCATCGGAGTTCATTCTTTATTAATCTGGGTGATTTTTACTGCTATACCATTGATAGCAACCATAGTAATAATGATATACAATATCATAGAACAATTAACATCATACAATTCAGTTCATTGGCCATTTTCACCCAGAATCAAATCCCCTCGAGGTACACACCGGACTTCCCCATCCTTTCGCATCACCCACCAAGTGCACCCAGGTCCTTGAGCAAAAGCAATCCCACAGATGGGTTTTCCCTTGCCAGAGGCAGGAGTAACCCAGACCGTCTTCCCCAGCATATTCTTATGTGCACGACAGGGACTTTATCTCCATCTACAGTACGTAAGAGTCTTGATTGGGCAGGGCCAGCTCGACTGAAAGATCCCCTAGTGTTGACTAACCAGGTGGCTTTTGCTAAATGTGTATCCCGATGCTTGAATGTCCCACCACCCATTGCTCTCAGAGTAGTCTTTAGCAGTTCATTGTATTGTTCGATTTTCCCAGAGGCCCATGCATGGCAGGGGATGTGATAGACCCACTCAATGCCATGCTTTTTGGCCCAGGTGTCTATGAGGGTGTTGCGGAAATGAGTCCCGTTGTCTGACTCAATTCTTTCTGGGGTGCCATGTCGCCATAGGACTTGCTTTTCAAGGCCCAAGATGGTGTTCCGGGCAGTGGCATGGGGCATGGGCTATGTTTCTAGCCATCTGGTGGTTGCTTCCACCATGGTGAGCACATAGCGCTTGCCATGGCGGGTTTGTGGGAGTGTGATATAATCAATCTGCCAGGCCTCCCCATATTTGTATTTCAACCATCGTCCTCCATACCAAAGAGACTTTACTTGCTTGGCCTGTTTGATTGCAGCACATGTTTCACGTTCATGGATAACCTGTGCAATAGCGTCCATGGTCAAGTCCACCCCTTGATCACGAGCCCATCTATATGTTGCATCTCTTCCTTGATGGCCTGAGGCGTCATGGGCCCACCGAACTATAAACAGTTCACCCTTATGTTGCCAGTCCAGATCCACCTGAGCCACTTCAATCTTAGCAGCCTGGTCCACCCGCTGGTTGTTTTGATGTTCTTCAGTGGCCCGACTCTTGGGTACATGAGCATCTACGTGACGTACTTTTACAGTCAGGTTCTCTACCCGGGCAGCAATATCTTGCCACAATGCGGCAGCCCAGATGGGTTTACCTCTGCGCTGCCAGTTGTTCTGCTTCCACTGCTGCAACCACCCCCACAGGGCATTTGCCACCATCCCTGAGTCAGTATAGAGATAAAGTTCTGGCCATTTTTCTTGTTCAGCAATGTCCAAGGCCAGCTGGATGGCTTTCACCTCTGCAAAATGGCTCAATTCACCTTCTCCTTCAGCAGTTTCTGCAACTTGGCGTATAGGACTCCATACCACAGCTTTCCACCTCCGATGTTTTCCCACAAGGTGACAGGACCCATCCGTGAACAGGGCATATTGCTTCTCGTTTTCTGGTAGTTTATGATACAGTGGGACCTCTTCAGCACGCATCACCTCCTCCTCTGGGGATATTCCAAAATCTTTGCCTTCTGGCCAGCTCGTGATCACCTCCAAGATTCCCGGGCGACTGGGGTTTCCTATTCGGGCCCGTTGTGTGATCAGTGCGACCCACTTACTCCACGTAGCATCGGTTGCATGATGTGTAGAGGGGACCCTCCCTTTGAACATCCAGCCCAGCACCGGCAGTCGGGGTGCCAGGAGGAGCTGTGCTTCCGTACCAACCACTTCTGAAGCAGCTCGAATCCCTTCATATGCTGCCAATATCTCCTTCTCAGTTGGAGTGTAGCGGGCCTCGGATCCTCTGTATCCCCGACTCCAGAACCCTAAGGGTCGACCTCGAGTCTCCCCTGGTGCTTTCTGCCAGAGGCTCCAGGTAGGGCCATTCTCCCTGGCTGCGGTGTAGAGCACATTCTTTACATCTTGTCCTGCCTGGACTGGCCCAAGGGCTACTGCATGAACTATCTCCTGTTTAATTTGTTCAAAGGCTTGTTGTTGCTCAGGGCCCCATTTGAAATCGTTCTTCTTCCAAGTCACTTGATAGAGAGGGCTTACAATCAGGCTGTAATCTGGAATATGCATTCTCCAAAAGCCCACAACGCCTAAGAAAGCTTGTGTTTCCTTTTTGCTAGTTGGTGGGGGCATGGCTGTTATTTTGTTGATCACATCCATTGGAATCTGACAACGTCCATCTTGCCATTTTATTCCTAAAAACTGGATCTCCTGTGCAGGTCCCTTGACCTTACTTTGTTTTATGGCAAAACCGGCCTTCAGAAGGATTTGGACTATTCTCTCCCCTTTCTCAAAAAGTTCTTCTGCTGTGTTGCCCCATACGATGATGTCATCAATGTATTGCAGGTGTTCTGGAGCCTCACCCTGTTCCAGTGCAGTGTGGATCAGTCCATGGCAAACGGTAGGGCTGTGTTTCCACCCCTGGGGCAGTCAGTTCCAGGTGTACTGGACGCCCCTCCAAGTGAAAGCAAACTGTGGCCTGCACTCTGCCGCCAAAGGGATGGAGAAGAACGCATTAGCGTTATCAATGGTGGCGTACCACTTGTCTGCCTTTGACTCCAGTTCGTATTGAAGTTCTAGCATGTCCGGCACAGCAGCATTCAGTGGCGGCGTGACTTCGTTCAGGCCACGGTAGTCTACTGTTAGTCTCCACTCTCCATTAGACTTTCGCACTGGCCATATGGGACTGTTGAAGGGTGAGCGAGTCTTGCTGATCACTCCTTGGCTCTCCAGTCGACGAATCAGCTCATGGATAGGGATCAGGGAATCTCGGTTGGTGCGATATTGCCGCCAGTGCACTGTTGTGGTAGCGATTGGTACCTGTTGTTCTTCAACCCTCAACAACCCCACAACAGAAGGATCCTCTGAGAGACCGGGCAAGGTGGACAGCTGTTTAGTTTCCTCCGTCTCCAAGGCAGCTATACCAAAAGCCCACCAGTACCCTTTTGGGTCCTTGAAATACCCTCTCCTGAGGTAATCTATGCCAAGGATGCACGGAGCCTCTGGGCCAGTCACGATGGGGTGCTTCTGCCACTCGTTCCCGGTTAGGCTCACTTCGGCCTCCAATACAGTTAACTCTTGGGATCCCCCTGTCACTCCAGAAATACAAATGGGTTCTGCCCCTTTATAGCTTGATGGCATCAGGGTACACTGTGCACCGGTGTCTACGAGAGCCTTATACTCCTGTGGGTCTGATGTGCCAGGCCATCGAATCCACACAGTCCAGTAAACCCGGTTGTCCCTTTCCTCCACCTGGCCAGTTGCAGGGCCCCTCTAGTTCTGGCCATAGTATCCGTTTCTTACTTCTTGCAAACGCGAGTCAAGAATTTCTTCATTGCAATCCAAAGATGAGCCCTTCTACTCTGTCTGGGGAACTGTTCACTGGAAACTGGACTATCGTGAGACAGGTTTTTCCTGAAAACTGGAGCAGCATTTTTCCTGGCAGAACCCTCTGGTGTTTGAGTGATTGTTTTTCCTTGCAACTCACGTACCCGTGCCTCTAGGGTCAAGGTAGGTTTTCCATCCCACTGCCTCATGTCCTCTCCGTGGTCACGCAGGTAAAACCACAGGGTGCCCCGTGGTGTGTACTTTCTATATTCTCTCTCTTGAGGAGAAAAACGCTGACTCCTAATGGCTGAGATACTGGTCCATACAGGTGGAGAATAGGACCTATCCTCTTTGAGTTGCTGGACCTTCCAGGACAGTTTCTCCACAGCCGAGACAAGGGAGGAGGAGATAGTTTCTTCGAAATTCCGGAGTCTGCCAACCACATCATCCACCGTTGGTGGTTCTTCATCTTTCCAGCACAGTACTGCCAACGCATTAGCATGCGACGCTGGTGCGCTCCATACCAATTTCTGCCACATGGGTCGCATGCACTGGACGTCATCTGGATCTTTGGGCGTTTGGTCGTTGTCCAGGTCACTATAAACCACTTCCAGCACACCTAGTTCTCTCAGGTACTGGATACCTCTCTCCATAGTGGTCCATTTGCCTGGGCGATATATAACATCTTCCTTGAAGGGATACCTTTCCTTCACGCCTGACAGTAGTTGCCTCCAGAGGCTGAGGGCTTGTGTCCCCTTTCCAATCACTTTGTCAATGCCCCCTTCCCTGGAAAAGGATCCCAGCTGTTTGGCCTCCTTACCCTCTGACTCCAGGCTACTGGCCCCATTATCCCAGCATCAGAGCAGCCAGGTAATATAATATGTTCGTCTGGACGACGGCTGAAATCTTTCCGCATATCTCGCAGCTCACTTAGAGAAAGGGATCGGGTGGTTTCTGTCTCGTTTATGAGTTCTTCCTCTTCCTCCTCCTCTCCTCGTGATGGCCCTGCTTTTCCATCATCCCTTTCTAAAAGACCTGACTTTGGCTTCCAAGATTTCCTTTTATGTACAGGGGCGACTGATACCAGCAAGTTGGTTCTCTGGTTCAGCCGCAGTGCTCATCACGGGGCTTGGAGTTGCCGCAGTGCCCGTCACAGGGGTTGGAGTAGCTGCAGTGCCCGTCGTTTTGTCATCAGATCCAGAGACCTTCTCTCCCCCTTGAGGGCTCTGAATAGCGTTGAACAGGGCTCGGTAGGCAGGGGCCAGGCCCCAGCACGTTGCAGTAATCTGGGTCTCTCTGGAATTGCCCGGGTGACAGCATACGTTTTCCAAATATTTTACTAGTTTTTCAGGATTCTGCACTTGTTCAGGGGTGAAGCTCCAAAACACTGGAGGTGACCACTGTCCTAGGTACTTGCCCATACTATCCCACACACCCTGCCACTCATAACTATCCAGCCTCGGGGCAGATCTCTGGGGGGTATTCTTAAATAGTTGTTTAACCTTACACAAGGCCTGAAACACGTTCAGGAGACATACCAATGGGAACATGCTGGTTTGAACCTCCCAAGGATATTCAAAATCCTCAAGAGCTGTTTTAATCAGCCTGGAGGAGAAGGGGAAGGTGAAGGAAGCTGTCTCCCCTGTAAATTGGCTCTCCTAGCAGAAGAGGTAAAAAGTGTAATTATTAATAGTTTCCAAGAGATAGCTCCCGAAGAACAGGAATGACGGCAGTGCTGAGTACAGTCTCCTGATCAATAATTTTATCAACGTAAACCAGTGTCACACAGTATAGCAAAGCGATGACCTTAATCCATTTCCCAGAGATGACCAACCCCACAAAAATACTGACAATCAGCAGTATATACAGCCAGTAAGGTCCTACATACCAAAACTCCAAGAACAGATCCAACAAATCTGAGGGCAAATAAACCAATATTGTGACCAGCGACTACTAAACTGATATAATGAATGCTTATAACCAATTTGTTTTAACCCGTTCGGGTCAGATGTGTCATTATCTCAGCCCTTCGAGCCCCATGTTGGGTGCCAAAAAGGACTGCCATGGTTTAACCTGGCAGGCAGCCAAATACCACGCAGCCGCTTGCTCACTCCCCCACCCCCCCCACCCCAGTGTGACAGGGAGAGAATCAGAAGGGTAAGAGTGAGAAAAACTTGTGGGTTGAGATAAAGTTTAATGGAACAGAAAAGGAAGGGAAAATAATAATAATAATAATAATAATAATAATAATAATAATAATAATAATAATAATGATAGAATATACAAAGTGAGTGATGCACAATGCAATTGCTCACCACCGGCTAACCGATAACCAAGCAGCGATCTCTACTTCCTGGACCATGCCTCCTATTTATACACTGAGCATGATGTCACATGGTATGGAATACCCCGTTGGCCACTTGCGTTAGCTGTCCTGGCTATGCTCTTTCCCAGCTTCTTGTGCACGTGCCAGAGCATGGGAAGCTGAAAAGTCCTTGACTAGCAGGGTACTTAGCAACAACTGAAAACATCAGTGTGTTATCAACATTCTTCTCATACTAAATCCAAAACACAGCACTAGGAAGAAATTTAACTCTATCCCAATCAAAACCAGGACAAGCTCACAGGAAGATCCTAGTGCATACAATCTCCTTATCAGCTTTTGGATCAAGACTCTTTTTCTTCTTTGTTTTAGGTTGTTTCAAGTCATATGACAGCTCAGTTTCTTCAAATCCACTCTTTCCATACAATAAAACTTGAAAAGACTTGATATCTGGTTTATATCAGTATTTAGCAAAATTTACATTCACTGACTACTGGATCTGTTAGTTTTGCAAGGAGAATCCTTTGAAAACCTCAGAAAAACACCGTAATTATTAAAACCACTAAGTTTTACATAATGTTTGTAAGGTGAAACAAGAATATCTGACAGTTCCATGCTTCCAGAATTTTCAGTATTCAGAGTATTTAGGCAACTGCCTGTCAAGAAATGATATAAATAAGAAAAGTATTCTGCTTATGGTAATGGGACAGGATGATACATTTTAAAGTTTATCTTTAAACCATTAAGATTAGCTTAAAACCCAAAATACTCATTTTATCCTGATACCAGCCAAAGATAGAAAATGCAGGGGAAAAAATGAAAAATGAAAATCTTACTGGCATTTCATCTGCTAATCGTTAAACAGAAACCACATGCAACTGTTATCAAGAGATCTTTCTTGCACATCTGTTTCAATTAATGCATCCACTTTAGTTAACTATTTAAAATGGTATCTCTGCTTTCAGCAATTTTAAAAGGTTTTGTAAACCTTATTCAGTTTATTCCTAACACATCTCTCTGGCAGCCAACATAATTTTGTCCATTTTTGTTTGTTTGTGAAATTTTTAAGTACATGACCAAAATCATAATTACAGTGTGTTCAAATTCTATTCTTTACAATATCTGTTTTGTAAAAACCTGTTAATTTACTAGCAATTTAACTTTAAGTCTTAATTTTAAAAATTAACTTTGGTAATAAGTATAACTGCAAAACTTTTGATCTGACATTTTCCTTCGTTCTTTTTTTTCCTTGCAGGCCATTCCTGACCAAAAAACACTTCTGTTAGGTATAGGTGTAAATTTCCATCGTGGCTAATATTTCCAGTTCTTCAGCAACAAGTAAACATGTAATCCCACTCTCCCTTCCCATATCAGGCTAAATATTCCTGTTTATTGAACCTTCCACAAAAACATCTCAGGCCTGTTTTTCCTGATTAACTGTTCTATTTCACTCTTTCTGTATGTGTGCATACACACACACACACACATGCACTGGGTGGTTATTTTGGATCCATGTTTGGACAAGGACCAGCTCAGTCCAACTGAATGTCTTCCTCAGTGATGTTCTGTTCTGTTTCCCTTAATAAATTGGGAGTAAGATGGCAGGTGGAAATTCCTCAGGATTGAGTACTGGCATCTACTTGAAAAATGACTGAGTTTCTCCTTTAAAAGCTCAATAAATTTCTATAGCAGCACTAATCATACTTGCACAATTTTTTTAAACTGGATTTTTACAAATTGTGTCAAACTTTATGGTCTTAAATCCATATTGCGTACATTTCTAACAATTCTGTACACAGCTTATACCTATATGTTCATAAGGAAGACAAAAATAGTCATTTATGTAGCCTTTGCAGTAGATCTTTAAAAGAATTGTCTGATCTGAAGGAAGCTGAACTGCAGCTGCTTATGTTGATTTATTGCGGGTACTTAGATGCACAGAACTTTTGAAATGTAGACCTTTCTTCTGTGTTACCTAAATATAGGCACAGCATCCTACCTATAGGCATCTATTTCTAAAGAACTTGGCCAGAACATTTTGAAATCAAATTAGGTTGTATTGAGAATCTAAATTTATCCAGCATTTCAGTCTAAAAGTTCGTGGGAAACCTTTTGTGAGTTTTTAATTGGTTCTTGCTCTTAATTGAATTAGAAATACTGCAAAGAAAACCTTCTGGGCTTTTCCCATGCCATAACTAATGTAAGAAAAATACATAAAACGAAATAGCAAGCTTCATTCTTTGGAAAAGGTTTTAGTTAATTTCATCCAAAATTAAGTGCAAATAGTTCCCTAAATGTCAGAAGTGGATGAAGTAATGCATACTAACCCTAATGCTAGATTGATATCCACTTCTATATCTGCGATCCATCCTGTAATTCTTTACCTATGTATTTTTTTTTTAACAGTAGAAATAAATATTCCTGTAACTGTAGACTTCAGAGGAATTCTGCCATCTGCATCACTAAGATGAGTCTTTGCATCTGCCTTTATAAAAGCAGTTCTTGAACCTTTTACCTGGCAAAGTTTACCTTCCATTTAACCTTATGGAAAAGGCAAATACTCCTAGCACACTTATGCATGTTTCTAGCCTAAAGCTGGAATTTGTTTTATACAAAAGTCTATATGAAAGGCGGAGAAAGCAAGCCAGGCAGTGCCTAGAGGAGCTAAACGTAGCTGTCTACCACACAGAAGATTTGCCTAGCCGAAGAACCAGGAGCTGCTTGCTTGTTGAACCTGAGGACATTGTGGTGGTAATATGAGCCTGAAGGTAATTTTAAGTATATGAAGTGTTTCCATAAACTATTGAATACAATTAATTCCATTCACAAGAACAATAATAATAGTTAATCTTATTGTTTAAGAATTTTTGAGACAAAGAATTTCCCCTCCTCGCTTCTTCTTTTCCACCTGTGTATCCTTCTCCAGCCTTGTACTACTCCTGTGCTATGCATGGCCTTTTAGTATCTGACTTGCTGAATGCTCAAGGACTACATTTGATGGTGTCCAGGGCAACTAAACCTAACCTTCCTGTGGCCTTCCTCTAAACACTTGAGTAATGTTAACCACTGTACCAAATAGTTAGTTAGTTGGGAAAAAAAAAAAAAAAGAAGAGACTAGTTAACTGGCTTTGGCAGCCTCCATTCTCACATCATTCCTGTAAATGAAAGTTGTTGTTCTGTCAAATCAGAAATATGGTCTCACAACAAACAGTATTAGAATTCGGAGTTTCTGAATATCCTGATTTCACAATATATGCAGTGCCTTTTATGCTTTCAGACTTTTTTATTTTATTTTCCAAATGCAAATTTTAGTCAAATCCTTTTCTCCAAGGGTTTTAAATCATTTCAGTCTCTAATTTTTACACAATTAATGTGAGTTATGCCTCACAATAAATTTAGATAATGCTGTTGAGGGAAATAAATAAAGCACCTGGATGTAAAAGTATTGTCATAGATTGACAGTTCCAGCTGCTTGGGAGACATTTTTGATTACTACAGTATCAAGTCACTTAAATAGGTGCCATTCTGTAAGATTTTACCAACTGCAGAAATCTGGCTCAAAATGATCTTTTTTTAAGCAGAGGAGATGTCTGTTAAAATATTGGTTTTAATTTGAGTTATACATTCTGTGGTGGTTGTTTTTTGTGGAAACTGGATCTGCCCATCACCTTTTAAAACCTGTCTCAGGCTATTACTTGCTCTCAGCCTGGTATTCCCTTTAGTGTGTCTTGTATTTTAATGTTTCCAATTTCCTTCTGTCATATTTTATGTCAAAATTAAGGCCACAGTTAAGCCAGAAATTCAAAACATCGGTCTTTTATTCTAATTGGTTTCTTGTCAGCCATCAGATTCTTACAAATGTGAACTGGGACAAGCTGCTCTAAGATTTCGCATCCTAAGATTGTGTTTGATGTGTTTTGGATCACTTCTTTTGCATATCTGATTTTATGCTTTTCAGACTAACCCCTTGTTTCCTGCTGGCAATGCTGAAAATACTTGGGCCTGTTCCAGCTGATTTTACATCAGTGGGATTCTTTTGGTAGCTTTGAGGTAGACTTTAAATGTTAAATGGTGCTACATTACTCTGCTGACTTTACTAGGAGCCAGGTTGCTGCTCAAATTACAGTGTAAGACAGAGATTATTGATGTATTTATATGCCTCTGAGAACAATCCAGTCAGTATTTTCTCCATGCCATCACACTCTCAAGCAATACATACTCTCAATGTAGCTTTCCAGTAGCTCACATTCCTAGCAGAAAGGATACTAACTTTGCATCAGTCCATGGTAAGTATTTTTTTTCCTATATCACCATCTATGTGTTCTTCTGGTCAATTACTTCTGTCATTTAAAAAGCCATCCGATACATCTCACATGATTGAAGCCAATTACAGCTGAAGCTCTGAAGCAGCCCTGACCTTCTTTGCAGATTCCTGTGCAGGTTGCCGGCATCTTTTCCTATAGATCCCTTGGAGTATGGTCATGAGCATGGCAGCCAAAGGAAACAGACTTTCTTTTTGAAGTTTCCTAATCACAATTGCTCTTTGGATAGCATAAAAAAGAATTTGCCTTATAAAAAGTAAAATCCTATAGCTATTTCCTTGTTTTGCCTTCTCAAGGTTTGGAACATTACCTTAGCTTAAGTTAGAGTATTTCATGATGTCAAAAATTTTCTTCTTGTAGCAAGGCTTTTTCTTCTGATACGCAGAGGTGCCCTTCTGTAGAGTAGCACTCATTGCTGCATTGCTGATAAATATTAAAAAAAAAAAAAAAAACAAAAGTGGAGGGGAAAGATATTCAGCACCATTTTTATTTTTGAAAACATACCTAGATTTGTGCCATCTACTTTCAGGTATCTGTTCAGGTAGATTAGGAGTCCTCCCACATTAGATGTCTGTTTTGTTAAAGCAGTCAGTCGAGAGAGGTAGGTTGCATGAAATGCCTTCTAAAGTGGTTTCTGGAGTCTGTAGTAGAGAAGATTAACTTGTTCCTTGAAACTGTCATCCTAATGTCATTTTGTTGGCAATCCTTTAGGATGATCTCTGTATATAAAAATTCTTGCATTTCAGAAATAAGTATGATTTTTTCTCCCTGACCTACTAAATTAAGCAAGGAGACACAATTTCAAATCCTATTGACAAAAGTTTCCAAACTGGAACGTGAACTGAAACTATGGATCACTGCCACTGTGAATGAAGAATGGAAAATCTAAGAAAGGGAAGGATATAATTAACAGCAATATAAGTTCATATCTACTTCAGTAATAGGAATTAATACAGGATATTAATCTTAGTCTCTAGTTTTGACACACTAAAGCTATCTGCTTATTTCATCATTGCCTTTTTTGGTACTAAGACAAATGCTGGATAAAAATATGTATCTATCTAACTTGATATTCAGAGAATTGTTTTAGATTAATAGAACACCCTTAGAGTTATTCTTCTTTTGATCAGTTTAGAAATATTGTTGGCAAAACAAAGACGTGGAAAATAGTGAGTTGAAAAGAGAACTTCCTGAACTGAAGAAAATACAGACCACATAAAAAGTTGTTATTTCTTAAAATTGTTCAAATCATACGTTGCTAAATGCATTATCTTAATCTAGGGCTTTTAATTTAACAATATTAATTGTTGATGATATCTAATATACCAAGCCTAAGGGAATTCAGGTAGCCTGGAATATCTTTCTTTTACATGTTATAATATTAAAAAATTATATTTATTTTCTTCTCCTGAGGGTGATATCAGAATACAAAGCCTAAATGTTGTTCATTTACATTTAAAAAATGCCAGTTTTCTTAAACATGAAGAGTTTTCTGTTAACAACTGGGCTCCAAAATCCAAATGAACAAAATGTTTAACAGGAAACTCAGCAGTTTCACATTAATAGATCCTGGCTGACAGTATGAAACTTGGACATTATTGATTGTTGCATAAGCAACATGTGCAGGCAAGCCAGATGCAAAACTGAAACATTATCTAAACAGAGTTGATTTCAAATGTTTCAAATGTAAATAACCACCGGGTGGTCCTTGAGACTGTCAGCAGTCATTATTTTCTGTAGCGTAAACAGGGCTGTCAGCTGGGATTTCTGTTACAAAGATAAAAAGTCATTCTTCCCTAGCAAAGCCTAGGCTGTAGTTTTTAAAGAGAGTCATGCACCTCCAGTGATAGATGGAGAGTTCCTTTCTGGATTTTAATGAAAGTACTTTATAAGCTGCCGTGAAAACCAGAATAGGTGTCTGAACAATGTAGCCTATGAGATAAGTAAAGGTTAATAGAATCAGCAGATTAATAAGCCTTAAAATTCTGACATGTCTAAATAAATGCATAATTTCCATAGATTGGCTGTGTTTGTTTTTCAACGTTTTCTGCAGGTAGCAAAAGCTAAACCAAGAAAATAGATACCAATTGATAACAAACATATGCCCTTGGATGAAAAAATCATTGTACATTTGAGGCTACTGCTTGAATTAAAAATATGAACATGATCAGTTTCAGTGATCTGAAGTGTTAGTTGATCATAGGGATTTATACAATGGCTTTAAGTCCTCTAATCTGATTCAGATATTACAGAAGAGTACTGTTACACTACCTGCCTCTACTTAGTTGAATGGCAGCTGAGCAATTAGAACATCTTAACAAATCTGGTCTGAAATCTTTAAGCACAAAATGAATTATGTAGCACTATCTTCTGTATCAGCAGTCACATCTTGATTTTATAGCCACTGAAATCTGCAGGAGCATTGCCATTGGCTTCAGTGGAAGCATGATTTTGGGCTATGTTTATTTCAAAAATTGTTGAAGACTTTTCCAACTGATTTCCTGGAAGAAAATAGAATTTTCAGGTTCTCCACAAGACCTTTTTCGCATTTCCTCCTGGAAATGGGTTGTCAGGGGTCTATACCTCCTTTCTGTAATTGTCCTGTGCGCTGCTCAAAAACTAGAGAACTTCACACTTTACTGAACCACAAAGATGTCTTCTTCCTATGCAGGTATTTTCTTTGTTTTCTGAATGTAGATTCTACCTTCCATTATAGAGTTAAGCTTTGCAATGGGTATTTATACTTATATGGTGCAGTGAAAGGTAAGTAGAGTCAACTGAAAGCATCTACAGTGTGGTTAATCCCTCCTGGTGCCTTGGCTCATGAATATATTATGTCCTTCAGTAACTTTTGGAATAAGGAAGGAAAAGGAAATTCTTCCTCTGGAGTGTGACTGAAAGCTGAACGTCTAAGGAAACAAGATACATTTTAATGTGATAAATGAAAATGGTGGAAAGCTTTTGAAAATTGTCAGGGCTCCAGGGTGAGTCTGCACTCTCATCCTTTTGTGGGCAGGAATATCATCACAGCTTTTTCAATCTTAAACCTGAATCCCATGGTTGCTCTTCTCTGCTTCCAGATGGCATGACAAGATAAACTCAGCTGTATTTGACACCACAAAAAATATCCCTTCATCTAAGAACCTATGACCAGTCATGCGAAATTGGCTTTCTTCAAACAGTCTCTTACTCATTCAGAGATACGTGCAGGAAAGGGTTAAAAAGTCGAGAAACCCTTATTCCTCTCTCTTACCTAAATGTTTATTCCATGCTTGTATGTTCTCCAAAGTCTGTGTAGTGTTGCCTTTGTGCTTTTCAAATTGCCCAGCTACATTTTTTTCTTTTGCCTTTCCCCCCTCTTTCAGCCTGCTCCCCATTTCCTCTCAGGCAGCCACCAAGTATTCACTTCACCTTTCTTTCCCCAAGGGATTTTGCAGGGTCCCTTCGACACTTGCATTCCTGTCTTGGAAAAACAGCTGTATGACATGGCTGGCATCCTGAAACAGCATCTTCCCTTTTAAATCTAGCACTTGTATTTAAGTTGTCTATAGCTGTCTTTATCTTTTCTCACTACAAAGCCTTTCAGTTTGCATAACTGCGTAAAATAATACTGTGGGTATCCCACTACTTTCTACTGCTAAAAGGAATTCGATGGCCAACTCCTAATAAGATCAATGAATTAGATGTGCCTAAAATAGATGGGGTATATTGTGTGTTTTTCTTTTGTGTCATAATTAACTTTAATCCAAATGACAATGTTTAAAACAGATCTTTAGTTCAGCAGATGAGGTCAGCAGATACTTTGAGTGCAAGGAAGCTGTAAGTGTCTTTGTCCCATGCGTGCTTCATGAGGTACAAAACAACGAGCCTTTACTGAAGCGAGATGAAACCTACCCAAGTACCACTCAAATGATGGCCAAACTTAAATAAAAAGATTGTGAAGAATCTGTTGCAGGACTTCTAGTACTGGAACAGGATCACCTTAAGTGAAGTATTACACACACAAGGATGGCAATGGTATCTATGCTTTGTGAAACAAGTCAACGTATGTTAGTATGAATTTCCACTATTTATGTGGGAAAGGTGAATGTGTTAATTAATGTTTATTCAAATCTGTTTTTTCCAGCTCGTGAATTTCAGTTCCCTCAGAATAAAGGCTGAACAATTATAAATGCAGCATGCTGCAAGCACTTATGCTAACCACCTACAGATTTTTTTCCCTGCATTGCATTTTACCGGAGCTCCACCCCAGATATACAGTTATCTGCATACCATGTGCAGACCTACGTAACTGAAATGATGACGGCAAGGGACTATCCTTGCATAAGTATTGAGAAGTGCATGGAGGCCAGTGTCCCAGTTTCTGGGTCTTGAAAGGGGAATGTGCTCTTCTTGGTATGTGGTCTCCTCTGATTCTTTGAATCACAGCTGTGGGTTTGGTTTTGACAAAAGTCATTTTTTCAACAGAAGGGAATTTTCCACAAAATCCTCCCTTTTACAAGAATTGTCCATTTTTAAAATTCTTTAAAATAGAAAGTTTTTAGATTTACTTTTTTCCCCAAAAAAATGTGAAAAAAAGGTTGAAGGATAATTTCAGTAAAAATAGGGAAAAGTAAATTTTTTTTCAAGTGTGTTTCAGGTGTTCCAGCCCCCTGAGACTTTTCTTCAACTGTTCCCAGTAGTTTTGTCATCCTACAGTCTTTCAGTAATTTTCATACATATCGCTCTTAGATTTGTGTTTATGCATTTCACGGCCTTTCAGAGCAAAGAAACTTAACTACTGAAACGAAAAAGGATTTAAATCCCTGCAGTAGAATGTGTGTGTCAGAGATACAAAAAGCTGTAAATGTGCACTTCATAATTATAGTCCTTTCCTTCCTTTTTTCTTCACCTGGCATCATTTTTCTTGCACTAACAGTACAACAGTCTAGTAATTGTCTGTAGTAAAGAAAACACAAACATTCCCCTATGCACTGACGTGTCAGGTTTGACTGTTAAAGGAAAATACACTGAAGCCAGCTGAAACTGTGGTTGCAGAGAAAGAAGATTCTTTCAAATCCAGTTGTTTGGTATCTTTTTTATAAGTATTGCATTTATTAAATTAATGCCAAAAGGCTTTACTGCATCAGTAGGTATTAAAGTGGAGGGACTGGGTAAGCTAAGGGTAGATTCTGTGTAGCAGTTTTCATGAGTGCCTCTGCATGTGTGTGTATCTATATGTAGTACTTGGTGAAGAAGTAATGCTGGACTGAACCTCTTTGATTGGATTATATTGTGTCTTGCCCTTTCCATCATTATTATATTATTAGCTGATGTTTATTTTCATAACTCTGCTTTTACTACATCTGAAAAAAAAAAAAAAAGAGCCTGCTTTGAAGTTCAGGATTATATTGTGCTGGGAATATTACTTAGAAATTGGCTAAAATACAGCAATGGTGGGAGGGGGCTGAGCATGGGAATTTTAAGGCTGAGTGGGGCAAAAGCCATAGATATTCTGAAGCCCTGGTCCTGTGACCTTTAATAACATAGATTTGCTTCTTTTCCACTCCACAGTCAGCACCGCTGATTTACTTGCATGAATAAGATTTAAAGGATCAAAACTCTAACTTGACACTGGTGGACATATTGGCATCGTTTGGTTTAGTCTACTGTAAGATCTAATTTTGCTCTGATTCAGAAGAGAAAAATTAGAAGAGCAAACTCCCTACATAGTCACTAGAGAGAGGTAAGTGCTTCCAGGGGGGCCACTTAGGCAGTGTCAGTAAAATGGCTAAAGCAGACAGCGTAGATAATGTGCTTCTGAAATATAACCATACTATGTGGTTCTTGGAAAGCTTAGACAGAGACTTGGGTGCATGTTAAGATTAGTCAAAGAAAGATAAACTTTTGGTGGCGTTCTTGCTACTTTCGTTTGGAATGTTAATAGCCCAAATTAAACAGTGTAGAGTACTCCAAATACCAGAGCAATGAAAAAGTTTACAGCAATGATATCAACATTTGGAGTATCCATATTTTTTCAAGGTCTGTTCACTTCCCATGACTTTCAAAATACTTGTACATTGCCAAATATAACTCAGGGTGAAGATATGATGTAGGCCTGATTTTAATTTGAGTGACTGGGTATAATTCCTTCACCAATGTTATCCCATGAATCCAAACCAGAACCAAACCAAATAGTGTTACTTTCTACTATAAGTCGTCTATTACGTCCCTATAGATGAAATAAACTTCCAGGTTAGTGTACTCAGCAAGGAGGCTAAAGAGTGAACTGGCACAGAAAAATTCTTTCTTTAAGTAAGAATAAAGTGATTTTCTAAGGTCAGCACAGAAATGTCAGTAACCCCTGTTAAAATTTTATCTTCTCTGGGCAAATACAGGTAAGTTTGTTCTCAAAGTAGGACAACCTTGTCTTTTATACTCCTGAATTCAGGTGTTATATACAGCTTTCACAGCAGAGGCAGTGGCATCAGGGTAATCTTAAACCAGAAGATTAAGTTTTGGTCATACCTTTTTCGCAAACAGAAGTGACCAAGGACCAGAATGCCAGATGGGGAAAAAGGCAAAGCAGCAGGCAGAGAGAAAAAAGCTGGGCATTTGTGTCCATTCAGCTCACCAATCTGCCACTTGCCAGATATAATCTCTTGGTTGAGCCAGCCTCACTACTTACTCTTTCCCACGTGCAAAGTGAGGAACATCGTGTGTTTAAAACACTTCAAGGACTAACACATGAAAGGAACTGAACACAGGCACATTTGAAAGATGAAAGTGTATTTCTAAACCACTTCAGTTAGATTCTCTGTGTTGGTACCTTGGCAGCACTGTTCAACTTACTGCTTGTGTGCAGTCGTTTTGGACTAGTCATTTATTTTAGGGGACAGCACAGTAATATGCAGAGCTCCCTGTGGTCTCCATGGTGTTAAAGAAAGTGAAAGCAAATTAGTTGTAATATTGCTAAGTGCCCACAAAATAGTCGAAGCTGTATCCTAGAGAAGACTTGCCATCTTGGGTAAACCCGGCTGCCCTAGGCATCCACCACTCCAAAAGCAAACCTTTGGCCCCTTTATATTTTCACAATTATATGTATGTTAACAAAAAGAAGCAAGAACGTGGGAAAGGAAAAAAAAAAATAAAATAAGCATCTGTACTGTGGGAACACGGTGAGGGAAGAGCAATGAAGGGAGCACCTCTCCTCCGCGGCAGAGTGGAAGTCTGTGGAAGGTTCTGTCGTGTACATGCCTATTTTGTTTAGAAAGGCACCGTCGCCTGACCACCTGCCTGACTTACGCTAAAGCAAACAGAGAGCAAATAGGTCTGTCTCAGAGACGCTAAAAATGGCCATAGTTCATGCTTACTAGGTCCAAAGCCAACAGGAGACCCGGCCAAACAAACACACCTTCTAGTTTGGCAAGTTTGGATGCTGGCTGTTTGCTGGTGGGAGTATACAGATGCTACATATCCTATTTAACTTGAACCATCTGTGGAAAGTAGAAGTATCACATGAATGATGAATACAGAATAGGAGGTTCTCATCACAAAAAAAAGAATGCAAGAAATAAAAGGCTGATTTTTGCTGCTTTTCCATTGTGGTCCTAGAAGTCCTTTAGTAAATTCTGAAATAAAAATAAACAAACAAAGGAAAAAAACCAAACCCCCCCACAGGAAACTAGATTAAAATAGCTTATATGCTAAAAAGGTTTGATCCAATTGCTCTTGAAATCATTAGGAATTAACTTTAGAGAGTTTTATATTGAATGCCTAAGGACATTCTTCTTTTAAGAAATGAGCTGCCTCACTGAACATATTTGAAGAATTTGGGGTAAAGTAAAGGGCATTTAATTTACAGAGCTGTTGGCTAATTTGTCAACATCCATAGAGTTACAGCAGTCACAGCCCCAGGCAAATTACAGACGAAAGATACCATCTATGTCAGCAAGAACAGCAGTGGGCTCTATATTAGCTCAAGAGTACCCATGTTTGCCATTCTCGTATCTTTTGGGGTTTTTTTTCTAATACTTTAAATGTTCTAAATTAAATTAATATCATTGGGACAATATGAGAAGCTGATCAAAGCTTCTTGATAAGTGTTTGTGAGACATACAAGACACTACTGCCCAGATACCAGTTTCCTCATGCACATGGAACAGGAAGAGTCAAAGCCCAAGTCGTGTGGGACAAAGGGAGAAGAGTAAGGGATATGTCACTACTGGAAGAAGATCTTGTGATTCCAGATAAATAGAGAAGATAAATAAGTATCTAACCAGTTAATATGGTCTTATGAGTCTGCTTCAGTAAAGAGGAGCTGCAGTGGTACTCTCAGAGAACAGTGGAATTTGTGAGAAAAGGAGGAGCTGGGCCATGTAGGAAGGGAAGGCATGAACTTGTGAAGAAGCTGTAGAATAGAGAGAGTGAAAAAGGATTGTATCAGAAAACTTGCACCACCAATTAATTAATCACAATGTTTTACAGTTAGTGTGTCAGCCTCATTTTATTTTGGGAGTCATCTTTAAGGGCCTAGGAGGAAGATAGCAGAAGAACTGAACAGTCCATTTGCTCCCATAAACTAAGTTTAAATGGAAGAGATGTCTGTTATTCTATTGAGTTCCCTATGATATTAAACATCCCTTTATTTCTCCTTATCCTCTTCCCATAAAGCCAAAAGCGTAAAATTGGCACAAGACAGAGATTAGCAAGACCCCTGCAGAAGGATTACTCAGAAATCTGTGAAGTGTTCTGCGAAGCCAGAAATACGGTTAAAACTTGGAAGCCCTCTTAAGAAAAATGATGTCTCAAGCAAGGCTGTTTGTAATTTTTGGTAGCAAAACTTTCCCTCCTGTGGATTATTAATAGCCGCCCCGAGCGCTGATCAGGGTGAGCCTGCCGCGATAATGGCATGAGCAGTAAGTAGAAAGCGTTCAGCTATGAGCAAACGTGTAAGCAATGGACCGTGCAAGTCTCAATGAATCCTTTTGGACTTCGCGCATCTACTCCTAATGCATGTGAGTTCCATCAGAACTAAGTAAAAAACTGATTTCTTCACATTCACTGTCCTGGGATATTTTTTTTCCCCTTGCTTTTGGTATATCAAGTCTGTTCTTTGCAGAATCAAAGAAAAATACTCTTTTAAGCTCAATAAAAAATATAGCACGCAGGCAAGACAGGGAAAGAGATAGTTATTGTTACTTTTCTTCTTAGATACTACTGTGGCACATCACTACTATGATTACAGGGGCCACGCCTAGCTAAGGAGACTTTTTTTTTTGAAAGAGAAGCATAAAGAATATCTTGACATCTCAGGTGATTCTATAACTACAGAAAATTGACACAATTCATTTATTTACATGACCTGATAGTCCTTTCCGCAAATTTATGTGATGTTAAAATGCTAATGTGTAAGAGCTCCATAGATTTTAATATGCTTTTAAATTTTTATGTTTACGTGGTCGTTAACTGAGTACTTCACATTATGGAATGAAATTTAACAAGGGATGAAGTCTTCATGAAAGAAGCAAATTTTGAGTATAGTTTGGCTGCCATTCAAAAATGCAGAATTCTGATGGCTCAGTTCATTTCAGTGGGAGTCTTGCTCTCAGACAGTCTAAACTTTGTCATCAGTGGCAGCCAGCGAGCAATAGTTAACTTGGCTTTCGATAGATAGAGCTTCTTGCTAGGCAGTTGGATTAATAAACAGTTTTGAAAGCATTTTTTCATCCACTGTTACATTGACAAAAACTTGCGATCATTGAAATTGAAAGTTTGAATTAGAAAGGAATCTTGTATCCTCGTGTCGGTATTCATACTTTGCTTTTACAACAGTGTTTTTTGGTTTGGATTCCTTTTATTTTCTTTGAACAAACACTTGTAATTTTTCTTCGATTTTGAACATACCATGTATAAATGACATTTTTAGGAAGACTAAATAATTGTTGCGCTTTTGCTATTTGTCACAAAGGCAAATATGTATCAATGAGAAAGGTTTACAAGTTAATGACCTTTCTTGAACTTTGGATTTTGTCCTGAGTTCTAACAACTAACATCTGACACGGAGAGAAATAACTAAAGAAATGTATCTTGCTCCCACTGGAGTCAAAAGAGCTGAGCTGATAGTTGGAGAACCTAGAGTGAAGGTTACTGGATATTGGCAGTGGCAATCTGAAATGCACAGTCTGATGCTGTATAGGTGAAAGATGAATAGATATATTCCATTTCTCTTGAGAAATACATTTAACACGCTTAAGTCACACTGGACTTTAATAAATGCTTAAATTTAACAGGGAATTGAGTTTCTTTGCTGAACTAGGGCCTAAATGAATTAGTTTTATAAAGAAAAAAAATAGAGTTTTCTAGTTGTATAGTTTTTTCATCTCTAATTAAAATATGGGGAAAATACTAAAATAAAAAAGAACTTAAAAGAGAACAGATGAAATGGCAAAATACAAAACAAGAAATCATTACTTATTTCCTGTTTCTCCTTTTAGGTTTTTAAAAAGCAAGCCTCACAGATTTTGAAAACAGGAAGGATGAAAACAATTCAGAAGAGTGCATAAGGAGTACAAGCACAAAAATTACCAGAAACAACTGACCCTGAGCCAGTCTTTCAGAATGATGTGCTGATGAAGTTAAGGGACTAGATGGACAAGAAAGGACTATCAAAGACAGGACTGAAAAAGTCCTCAGCCTTTGTTTTAAGTCCTTTTAGACATGTCCCCTGCCATTGTGATATTCACCTAAAGAAAGCACTGGCTTCCCTCACTTCTTAATTTCTTTTTATAGGTAGGACAATGTCAGCTTGATCATGCAGAGTATATACAGCTGGGAATGCTTGCAAGGAGAAGAGATAACTTTATCAGATTACATTTCATAGCATTTTTTCTGCAGATCTACTAGGAACTACTAGGTTCACTGCTGAAAGATTTGGGGTGAAATCATGGCCAATGGGAATCTTGCCATCAACTTCAAAAAAGTAAGATTTCATCTTAGATCTTATTTGTCTAGCAAGAAAGTGCTTATTTTTCTATTCATTTTTGTGCACAAACTGTCAGCGTTGCATGAAACAAACCATCCTGATTTCCAGAGGGCCTTTCAAAAGCTGGGTGATTGCCAAAATTGCAAATCCAATTTGTTCATTCGCGACAACAGATTGACCAGTGTGTGATCATTACAATTATATTTGGCACATGTCAAGTGGAAGAATCAAACCTCCCTCTTTTTGGATCACTTATAAACACTTCAAAAAATAAACTCCCAATATAATTAGCTGCTGAAATGCTTGGCAGGTTGCCCTTGAAAAATCCCCACCAGAAGAAAACACACCCCCTTGATTCTTCCTGAGCATGTTCTTCATTAAACTGCTCGGACCTTGTCCCCTGCACCTGGACTGATTAGTGTAATCCTCCTGACTGCCTGTGGGTACCCCCAAAAACTAGTTTTCCCACCAGTGAAGTCCAGGAACTGTTACAAGAGACCTGGATGATGTGGCAAGATCATTCCCCCCCCTCAATCTCACCCTGCACAAGCTGCTGCTTGAGCCCATCTGCAAGCTGAATGTATGCAGCAGTGCTCGTTGGCGCCTTTATCCTTCAATAACTCTGTTACTGATACATGTTGAGGTTTTCTTGTAGTGCATCACTGAAAATGCATGGCCCCGTTGAGCTGTCTGAAACCCTGTCTATGTGCTACCTTTTCTAGCCTTACCTCTTAAAAAAGTCCTTCTCTTCTGCTTTTTGCATAATCCTGCCAAAGGGCAAAGGAACATTCAACGGGCAGGTTATTCATTTTTGCTGCTATCTTGAAACACAAAAGCTCTTCCTCTTATTTCTTTATGCTTTTCATTTTCCTTCCCAGTGATTGCCATGAGAATATCTTCAAAATACTCAGAAGTTGAGAAAGAGAAAAATACGCCACTGAAGAAGGAAAGCAGAATAGCAGGCAAATATATCACGAAACCCAAGCTCATTCAGCAAAACCATCTTTTTGAGAACAGTTTGGCAGGAAAGAAAATGCTCCTTTGGACTTTTTAAAGTCAGTTTTTACTTCGTCATCAGAACACCGGGGACCTTCCACTGCTTAATCTTTAAAATATGTTCCTTCTGAAGCTAATTCATAGTCCCCTGGTGCTCTAACTTTCACTCTGTGCTGTTAACTCTCACTCTATTTCTATAAATTCAGGTCTCAAGATTGTCCAGATCTTGACCCCTCGCTGTGCTTGTAATGCTTCTCAGTGTTCTGTTTTTCCAGCAAAGTTTGTAAGTACCCATTTTGTGTGGGAAGACCATCAATTAAAATATTAAATCAGCCCCATCTCATGACCAATCTCTGTAAAAAAAAGCCCTTTTCAGCTCCATAGATACCCACTCGAAGCAACACCTCACTTTCTCCCTATTTGGTATTTCCTTTCTGGTGATCACTTTCCATTTTCCTCATCTTCTCCATCTCAGTTCAGTTCTCATGTAGGATGTGATCAAAGGCTATAGCAAGTGTTTTAGACAAGTCCGGATAGTTTGGCTGTGGTTCATCACCCTTATCCAGGAATAGCTTATCACAAAAGCTGCCAGATAAGCCTTGCATAATCCATATTTGGTAAGTATTGTTGCATTTCTTCCACATCTTTACTCATGTTTTTCTTCAAAATTGTTCTGAAATCATGAATACTGACAAATGGATCGGTAAATGCTTGGTTTGTGTTTTTCTTTCATTAAATATAGCTAGTAAGTTTATTATTCTCTAGTCAAAAACTACGACAGTCAGTGTGATGGGTGTATTTATAATGGTTTATACGAGACTTCCAGCTCCATGCTCCAGTTCTCTCAATGTTCTGGGATCATCTGGTCTCTCCAGCTGAACTGTGGTGAACTATTTAAGACTTTCTGCCATCTTGTATACAGTAATATTCATATCCATAAGTCAGCTCTCCCCATTTTCTACACAATCTTCCCATTGAAAACAATGAGCCACTTCATTTTAGGAGTAGAAGTTTCTCACCATGGGAAAATTAAATTCTGAATTTATGTTCACATACGCCATCTCAGGAAATCATATGAGATTGCTACCCAAAGACTGCGCTTTTGGGAGAAAAATAGTTACACTTGTAAGGATGTGTAAACCCTAACACAGGTTTTATGAATAGTTTTCAGACAGGTAAGCTTGATACCCAGTAAGATAGTGGGATCTCCTTCACTCCTTTTCATTTAAGGAAAAGAACAACTTCAAAGATAACAGATTAAAAACTTATCATTAACATCTTCTAGAGGATTTTGTTTTGTGTTGTGTTTCTGCTTTTTAAGGCAATGTAGCAATCCCCATTTGTATGTAGGGCATTGAGACACTCTGCTTTTCCTTCATAAACCTGTATTTCTGGATTTATAATCGGCCCCTCAAGGTTGTTCCAGACAGAAACTTGGCTTCCAGACTCTCGGTGCAGAGGAGAATGGTTTTCTTTGACAAAAGTAGATTTGATAGTGTGTAAGCCACACCACTGGAATGCAGTAAATAAACAAACATTTACAGGACGTATTAGCAGCCTCAGCTAGTTTGTTTATCTAGCTCTGATTCAAATGACCTCAGTTTAAAGCGTAGTTCAGGTATTTAGCTGCAGCCTGAGTTCCTGCATCCTGCCCCCTCGACAAGAACAAGGAATGTGAACAAAAAGGCAGGAACAACAGACACAGAGGAGCACCAAAGCATCACGACCATGTTTGAGAGCTTGTATCACATGCTTGAATGCCACATATTTCTGATGATGCTTTGCCAACAGCTCCTGAGCGCAGAGGGCACTGTAGGCACTGCTTACACTACACCCAGAATGTGAGATTCTGGGCAAGGAGACCGAAATCTTCCCATCCCAGAAGGCAAGCCAAGGTAATGCTCTGCTGCTATTCCATTCTCAGATCATTTTTATAAGTGGGGGGAAATGCAGGCCACAGAGGAAGAAGGTAATGGACCCAACATTACAGAAATTCACCATTGTTCCCTCCTTTCAGAGGGCTAAGGCACCAACATTGCATTTCATGCCATGAAGTTCTTATATTGCTATTCCTCAGCTGCTGGGGAGTATCTTCCCCCAAGCCCCTCCTGGGGTCAGTGCTATGAATATCCTCTCCAGAACAGCAAGCTGAGGCAGGCAGCAGCCACAGATGGCATTTGGCTTGGAGAATGTTTAGTTATGTGAACATCAGCTTTCGCAATCTGATTCATAGCCTGAATGAAGGTTGCAAGTTTCCAGCCTGGTATGCAAACACACTCAACACTAGATTGTAGCCCTATCAACTCTTTTATTTAATCTGAAGAGCATCAAGTTACAATGAATATAAAAAGTCTTTCGAATCCCCTTTCCACTTAAATTTCCCCCCTTCCTCCCCATTCCCTGTTCTTTTCTAGCAGGGATGGGGACTCCATGTTTTAGAAAGGTAATGAAGGAAAACAAATAGTTATGTATCAGTTGCTCCTCCGCAGCCACATGAAATCTATTACTTTAATTGTCTAAAGAAGGGAAACACTGTCTGCTATCAACTGCAGAGTTAATCAAGAGTCTCAAAGGAAAAATTCTGTTGTAGAAGAGGGAGAATACCCCGACCCCTATCCCTTCCTCCCCTGTAACTTCAGTATTAAGCCAGAGCCATGCAGCTTTGCTTGGGCTTGTGACTGAGGCATCCGAGTCCCCTCCATGGCTGCACAGGGAAATGGACATCTCTAGAGGGTAATTTTAGCGGCCTCACTGTGTCTCAAGCTCTTAATTCAGTTAATAGCCTAAAATTAAGGAGAATTAATTGAGACCATAGTTTAATGGAAGTCAAGGTGCGAAAAAGACTGAAAAAAATGCTTCGTGCAGGCATAGGTAAGTAAAAGGTTTCAACTACTTAAAAATTACAGTGTTTGCATCACAGAGAGGCTTTTCTGATAAGATTAACAAGCAAATGGACAGTGTTTGTGTCAGAAGTGCCTACCCTGAAACAATGCTATTAATGAATAGCCATGCAGTTGTTATAGCTAAAATTGTTGATGAAAAGGGTTACAAATATGTTTTCCCCCTAAACCAATGAGAGAATGTATGGGGTTGTCTTAGATTAAGGTTTGCTTTTTTATTACTTTAAGTATTTTATTCCCTAAGAACAAACCAAATGTGTAAGGTCAGATCCTGGCTCCTCCTGTATCCTTTGCAATGCCTTGATGACACAGTGGGACGCTGATGGTGCTGACAACGCTGGCAAAGGCAGCCTAATGCCATCCATTTTCTTTTCTCCAAGGTCTCAATGGCTGCGGTGAGTTGGGTGAAGAAAAGAAGGGAGTGAATGGCTGGAGATGGCACTACGTGGCACCTGCAACACACTTTCTAGGATGGGGGGACAGAAATAAGGTGTAGTCAGCCAACACAACTTTGCCACACATACCTGAGCTCTTTATGCAGTAAGGAGCTGAGGTGCAGCGAACACATACAGCCGGAGCTAGATGGAAGCACTCTGTGTGTGTGTGTGTGTATCTAATGACCTCAGTTTAAGATGCAGGGGCCAACTATGATAGGCGCTTAACAAACACAGGCACCGTTCAAACATTAATGCCTACCTTTGACCTTTGACTTCAGTGGAGATGGTACAGAAACGATTCCAGTGGACAAGACTATCAGTCTGATCTAAAGACTAAAGCAGTTTTTCCCCACTGTACCACCCCTAAAGCACCTTTCTGAGCTTTAGTGACCACCAGCAAAGTGTGGCAGCCTCTTAAAGGAAGATTCCCAGTTGTGCTGCTTCTGCTGTGAACAAGGTGAACTGAATGAGGAGAAAGTCCTGTAACTGCATTTCAAGCTGTAAAGCAAGCTGGAAAGCTCCCAGAGTTTGGTGTAACTATGCCAAAAGCTAAAGAAGTCTAATACATAGGTGAAATCCCATTTAGTTTTGCCTGTGTGAGGCAGAAGGACCAAAAGTTGGTGGCTGTATCTGAAAATATTTGGGTTTGCTCTCTCTAAGATAAAACACTAAATATCTTATTCTCATTTTGTTTTTTTGTATTGTAACAGCCCTAGCAGTCTGAAAACAGAGGAAAGGCAAGATCTGTAGGAAGAGGTGCTATCTTTGATATGCCAAATGATGCCTGTTAATTCCTATAACCAGTCAACACCACTCTACAGCCATCACAGTAAGTGTCCCTTGCCAACAGAGCTAAAGAAATGTATAGACAGTTCACTGGTCCTTTTCTGAATGTGATGTGCTTCATCCAGGTATCAAATAGAGAATGGTGCTATGAGGACAAAACTAACCAAGCTGTATACAACAGGGTGAACACACCCTCACTAATGTACATAAACATCAGGTTAGCATTGGGAGAGTATTTTTCATAAAACAGACACTTTGACCTCGAGCTCTTAGCCCCATTCCCCTTCAAAAAAAAAAAAAGAAATTCAGAATTCCACTTGTTTTATAGACAATAGAAAAACTTCTTCCTATTAAACTTTCTCTTCCACCAATGTTTTTCTCTCCTTTTATTCCACTAGGACTAATGACTTCATCATCTGTCCTCTTGTAAAATCCTCTACCATTCTACTCCTTTTTTTCAAATTGTCTAATTCATTAAAATAATTAAATTAAACTCAGAGCAGTTGTTCTGTTCTCAGCCTTTCTTATTCTGTTCTTGACCTTTTCTGGTCACTTCTACCTCAGACCCAAAAAAGGGTCATTTATCCCAAGCATTTCTTGTTTTTTTCACCTGTGTAGAGGTTTGCAGACTGCCATACAACCAGAATCTTTGCAATTTTTTGAGGAATTTCAATATTTTAACAGTACATATAAAACAGACCTCTTAAAGTAGAAGAAAAAAAAGAAAACAAATATTTTCATAAAATCATAGAACCACAGAACAGTCCAGGTTGGAAGGAATCTTGAAAGACCATCTGGTCCAATCTTTCGTGAGAAAGGGAGCCTAGATAAGCCTAGGTGTTAGTTCCTATAATACCTAAGGATTGTAAAATAGTGGAAATAATGGGAATAATCTTGTAAACAGAACTGTCATTGAGTAGACAAAGTGATGTTTGATGTTTAAGACTGTCCTTTATAGGCAATGAAAACTTTTGTACCTTCTGTCACCGATGATCAAAGATCTGGTTGCATAGTGCATTAAATAAACCCTCAATCATCATCTCTGTCCAAAGGAGCATTAGTTTTGTGTTTTTCTGTGATAATCACCTGGTTAAGACATTTGTTTCTTCTGGTTTAGTTTTTCTAGGAATCTCCTCATCAAGCTCTCTTCATTTTGCTTCTTTTTTTGAATTCTAATTACTTTGTCACTATTTTAGAAACTAAGAATTATGTCTATGTTCATAATTAATAACTTGATTTAGTGGCTGACCTCTAAAATATAGGTTGATGAAAGTTTATGGCCAGCCTAATATAATTACTAATTTGGAGATGGAAATACTGGCATATTTAAAAAAAAAAAACACTTTTGCTCAGAGTAGGCATTAATCCAACCCAAAGCAATTTAATTTGTTTCAAACCATCCAGGTTTTATCACAATGGCATTTTTCAGTTGGAATCAAACTTTAATTCATCAAAATGTACCAACCTGGTATTCTAGGTGCCATCTTACTGGAGCAGCAAGGTAAAGATAAGATGTGTCTTTTTGAGGATGCAGATCTGTGCTGCTATCAGAGATGGATGTCATGAGACCAACGCTTTTAGCTGAGCGAGCAGCCAGGGGCAGGACTGACAGCCAGGGGCAGGACTGACAGTCAACTTGTCCTCGTTGCGTTGGGGCAACAGAAGCAGCTACTTCTGCCACAAGGTATATTCTATCTGATTCGAAGCTGAAATCTTTGCCTAGGACTTAGATGGGCTGAAGAAAGTTTATAAGGAATTAGGTCACTCACTTCCATGCTCTGGGAATCACCGTAATGATTAGAGGTGTATTATAGGACCCAGGAGGAAACAAAGAGTCTGTAGAAGAGAGACTAAAATTCAAATATTTTTCAGGGAAAATGGCAGTGGCATTATAGCTTCAGGATCTCTGGGTCGAACACAGATTCATGGGTGTAATCAGGCTTCCCTGTATTTCAGCTGTTCCCCCTGTTCTGGCGGCAAACATTTTTCCTTGAAAATCAAATAGAAAAGACTTCTTGTGACTGTTAGCATGTTATAAACGGCATGAATTTCAGGCAGGATTTTCCAAAGCATTCTCTGTCAGTCTGCCTGTGACTTTGGAAATCAAAAACGTTTCCCTCCATGCCCCCCATTGACTTCAGTGAAGCTGCTTAAAAATCCTTTACTATTTTCAGGTTACTGGCATTATTCCATGGATCTGAAGTTAAACTTATGTTCATATTATCTTACCAGACCGACCATTCTAAGTGTTTTTTGAATCAATAATTTTCCCATCCTTTCCACATACAAAATGGTTCTGTTTTCTCTTTAGGTTTTCCATAAATCTTAAGATACTGTCAAAATGCAACATGATTTATATTCATTGTGCTTCATGTATGTTTCCCAAAGGTGCCAAAACAATAAACCTTGGATAATAGATAAGTTATTGCTGATAAGTCAACCAAGAAATATATGACAACTGTGATAGCATGGTTTGTTCTTAGCAATTGTTTGTATTCTCTGAGAGATGGAAACTATTCCAGAGCCTGGGAGCACAAAGCCTCTAATCCAGCCATTTGAAAGAGAAGATAGATTCACTAAACTGCCAGGCTGCAGAGATTGCTTATCTCTTTGTCATTACACGGGGGCAAAGGCAATTATTTCTGTCTAGCCTGGGCACAGGTTTGTCTCTGAAGAAACCTCAGATTGGGAGCACTTGATTTCTCCAGGGAGAAACATAATTTATCCTATTCATAAGCAAATAAGTAGGTTAGTAATTAACATGAGAAAAGTCTATATGAAGCAGATGGCAGAAGTGAGAAGAACTGGAACCTCAAGTGACCGCTGAACAGCAGGGCAAGGGCACGTGGTGCCGGCAGCTTCATGCCCTCTCCGCCTCCATCCAAGGTCAACCAGGCACAAGCTGCTTTGCTCGGGAAGGTGCGGGAGCCGCATCCATGTGGAGCGGGAGCCAGCCGTTCTCTTGGTAGGGCTGTTGGTGGAGCAGCAGGAGCACAAAAGGGATGCACAACTGCCCGGATCCATGGAGTAACTGCTGCTTAGCTGAGCGGTCCAGGAGCTAAACGGTCCAGGAGTGGGCAGCATCATCGTGGCCTGCCTGGTGTGCACTGAATGCCGGAGTATCCCTGGGAAGATGTGCAATACGAAATTCAAAATGGAACAGGGTTATTTAATCAGCAATATGTAATAGCATGAATGGCTCCCAGGTCATAAGCATGTGCAGTAAATGTTTTCCAGAGACCAGCAGAGTAACCATGAACCCGAAAACCTCAAGGAATGAAAGGCACTGGGATCCCTCCCAGCAGCATAGTGTTACAGGCAACATTTAAAAAACATGTCTGAGTTTAAAAATAAAGCAAATAAACAAGTAAGCATGTCATCCTCCACTACTCCCAGTATATAATGTCTTACTGAGAAATGAACTGTCAGCAGAGCTGGTTACTGAGATTGCCACGCCAGAGATGTAGGTCAAAATTCATGCCATTTTTTTGTAGAGCAAGGTACAAGGCCTACACATCATCTCGCCTGAGTTCCCTTAACAGCCAGAGGAAAGGCTGCCCACCAAATACCTAAATCATGTTCTGAAGGAGACTTCCACAGCTGAGATAGATGAGAACCGCTGAAATGCTCTGACACCCCTCACTAAATATGGAAAGGGAGATAGATATGGGCTCTGGTGATGTTATGTAGAACCTATCCGAGACCTTAGACTACAAGGTGCTCTCATGCCTCTTCTAGTCATTCATTCTATTTAACTAGTAAACTTCCTAGCAGGAACAGCATCTGGTACGGTTACCAGGGATTGCGGGTGCTGGCAATACAATTATCGTGGCAGTGCAAGGTGCCACAATGCCACCACCATCCTGGTGTTCAGTCCACCCTGGTGTTTCTCCCACACACAGGGCCTGCCTCCGAGCATGGACATGTTTGCATTTACAGCACAGCTGGCTTCTTAGCAAAGTAATCCTGAGTTTGAAAGAATCCTGTTATGAGAGCTAAATCTCCAGAATAATTTTTGTGCAGAAAGGTATGGCCGAAGGTCTCTGTTTTTGCATTCATTTCTGTAATCCCAAGCTGGTTTGGGTGGGGGAAAAGGAGCAGTTTTTAGTAGAGGCATTTTAGTTTGGGACATACCTTGTGAAGAATGCACTCTGTTCATGTTGGCTCCCACAGCGGTCTGTTTAAGGAAGGCACTGGTGGTCCCTGACATGTGTGCTGCCCATGACCTGCTTCTGCTGCACTCCTGTGCCAAGCACAGCCAGGACCCCCAGGAGCCCCCCCACCACCCAGGGTAAGCAGCATGCTGCTCGCCCTTCCCTCGTGCCCTGAAATACCCGTTGTAACTCCTCCCATGCCGTCAGGAGTAGCTGGCGGTGAGGTACGAGGCTGGAGGTAACGTGACGTTCAGACCTGGTCCTCCAGCTCAGCAGTAACATCCCGAGTGGCTGATGCCTGGAAATACCAACAGCAGGGGACTCGAAGAGTAAATTGAATTAAAAGCAGCTTCCCCAACTCTCCAAAGTGCGATTGAAAGAGGAGAAATGCCGGTTAAGAAGAAACTGATGTTTATTTGCTTACAGTTGTTGAATACAAATGAGAAATTCATGAACAAGAATCTTGTTTCTTAACCAATAATGCTTTAAGTTATTTCATAACTTAGATATACTCTAAAATGTGATCAAGCACCCTCTGCCTGCATCACCTTATATTTACTACCTATGGAGTAAGTAAGTCTCCCCCTGCCCGCGGCGCCTTGCAGAGGGGTGAGCGCAGCCCAGGGCAAACCTGCTGGAGGCTGGGCCATTGCGCACAGCCGGGTTGGGACACTGCTCACAGGGGTGGCCTGGCCACCCACGGCCACCAAGGGTCAGATGCCACCACCGACACCAACCCGGGGACACTCGGCTCAGGCTTGCAGAACTGCAGGATTTGAGCAGTTAGCCATCCAGCTCTCCTCAGAGCACACTTGGCTGGCTTCTGTTCCCTGACATCAGTGCCAATGAGAGCAGCATTAGGAAAAAAAGATTAAACGACATCCTTGCAGTCATATAGCAAAATCACCAGTAGCACTGGGGTTAAATCTAAGGGTTACGGGTCTTTATTTTGCCCATAGGAACAGAGTCCCACTCTTAAAAATACTGAGCATTTTTAAATAAATGTTGTGTAGGTTTAATATAGATTGAATGCTGATTAGTCCTTACAGTCTTGCACTAGCAGTATTTAATGTAACAATGGTTTCCAAGTTAATAACATCTAATTCATATAACAAAATAAATAACAATTATTATTTACTACAGGAATAAATGTAAACGTCTCGAGACCATTGCATTTAGTAGTTTTGGTTTCTGAACTGAAAGGTAAGGCAATAGCGACTCTCCATAGGGATGCACCGTAAGTAAATACTTGGATATGAATTTTTAGCCCAGCAGCATGCCCGTGCAGTTCCAAATTCTGGTAGCAGTTTTAGCTTTAGAATTGCATTTCTCAGTCACTGCAAAGATGGAAATGTCTATCCACAGACTTCAGTATTTACCACCACAGCTGGAAGTAATAGTTTAGAGTTCAAGCCTCTGGTTGCTGCTTGGAGACACATGGAGATACATGTCGTTTCCAGAAAATGTAATACTCGAAGATAGTCCCTAGATGTCACTAAATACCACGGCTGGTTTAAATATGAACCAAGACGTTTTGCACCAGACGAGCACTTCACTCTGGAGACACGATGTATTTCTTCCAGTTGGAAAATTATAGCTTTCAATTTTGTTTTTTTTTATTTATGCCTTCCATTTCAGTGGTGAAATAATTGCATATTGAAAATTAGGAAAGTTAGAGTATGACAAACTGCTCAAGCACCAATGTTAGGGGATGGCTGGGTTTGCTCCTGAGCTCCATCAGACCTGCCAGGTGGTTTGCATCTCCTTCTGGAGGTGACTTAGAGCCTGATCCAGCAGTTTTTCAATGGAGAAGGAAAACTCCTGTTCCTTCAGTGCTTCTGAAAATCCCTCCCTTTCTTTTTCTTGTATGAAATTACTTTTCCGCTGCAGCTTACCCACACCTCATGCCCTTCTTTTCCTTCCCAGAGGTGCCCGGTCCCATAAGAGCCCACAAGGGCTGAGAGTGGTGGGGAGCAGCAGTCGGTGCCACCAGCCATGGCCCTTCCCAGCAGCTGTGTTCGGTTTTAAATATAGTCTGAGGTTTTGTCTTAGTTTCCTGGGATGGTGGCCATGGGAGATGGCCCATTCTTACCACGTGAAACAAGTTCAGGTGAGATCTACACAGTCTCTCCAATGCCGTGGCTGCCTGATGAGTATCACCATCATAATGTAGCATTTTTTCACCTCTTTACCTATTTCTGAAACAACACTTTGGATGTAACGCATTACAGGAAACATCTCAGTAAGCACACTACTTTTTAAAATTAAGTAAGTTGGTGGTGTTATATGACAGTGCTTTCTACCCTGTCCCAACATGACTCAATTAAAGATGCTGGGACCACGCTCCAGCACTGAAGCCAACCAGTACGGAGCAGCCCATGCTCATACTTTCTGCTCTCTCCAAAGCACTGCAAGTGCATGCAAGCTGCCATTTGGTATCACCACCCAGCCTGTGATAACACCCCAACCACTCCTGAAAATAATTTAGAAGATTTCTGGTTGATCCAGACCAAAATTATATCAGAGACTGTTCTGAAAAATCAGCAGTGTGGGTAACTGCACTGCTGTTTGTGAGGCTGTGGCTTGGCGCTGTTACTCCTATAGCTCTGGAGATACTGTCTCCTCCTGCTCTCCAAACAGGGAATACATAAAATAGAGGAGGGAATGTCTGAATTATTTAAAATGTTGATTAAACTTTTAAAGCTTTTCCTTGCTTGGAAGTGTAAGGGCTATGCATAGCCATGAATGGTCAATTATTAGTTTCTTTTTCAAGTGTGTTTTCAACACTTTTATCCAGTGGTTAATCCTTGGTCTTTCCTGGTAACGTTTCTTTTTTAAAAAGCTTGTTATGCCCTCCTCTTTTAATTACATTCTCTGTGGAATTGTATCTGTATATTTTCTGTATATTCTCTACAGAGAACTCCCTTTCATACCAAGAATTTTAGTTAAGAGTCTGCCTTTGACAAACAGTAGGCCTATGGGGAAGATTTTCAGTTAGATGTGACACGTGATATTTTTTATCATCTGCCTTTACATTGCAATACTATAAACTATGCTATACCCTGGTATCATCTACACTTATCGACATCTAGCATTTCCTTCGACTCCCAAAGCAGCCCAAAAAGGAATGATCTTTATAGCATGAAATGTGTTAGTCAAGTGGCTTTTTCCTTATAAAAATGAAAAATACTTGCAAACATAAAAAACCCTCCCAAGTGGAAAAGAGGTTCCGTTTAAAATGGAAAGTGAGAAGAGGCTACATTTAAAGTAAGAAAGAAAAGCAACAAAAAAACTCTCATGGGGTTTGTGCTTACAGAAGAGAGGCTGTAAACCAGACACATGCTCCACCAGCAAATCCAGGTAGGTGTTGCTGTTGCTGCTACAGGCTCCCTCTTAGTCAAACACCACTGCCTTCACTGCCAGAGAAAAAAAGAAGTCTGAGGATTTATTCTCAAGGTCAGGACATCTGGCAACTTTCTGTACAGTGCATTAAATCATACCTGAACTTATACTGTCTTGACTACTTGACTACTTAAGTGCTCTGTTCAGCATACTGGGATGGCACAAGTTTAGCTCTCCTTTAACTTTTCTTCCTTATCCTTCACCGGCAATTCAGCTACCTCTGGTTGTGCTTATTTGGCGCTGCTGGAGCAAAGCATTTAGTTTGTCTCTGACAAGTCTGGGTCTAGGCGGACAAAATTAGAGCAATTTAATATAGTTCTTGTATTATTTCTGTACCAAATGGAAATAAAACAATACAACAAATGGCTGGGAAGAAGCAGGCATGGGGTGAGTCATAGGAAATCAAAGCTACTCACATACATAGGTGTGGATTTACTGTAAACATCAGCACTGCAAAAGCACACACAAAGCATGACTCTGTTCTACAGCTCTCATGCCATCATTCCCTTGGGACACTAATTATTAATAGTTGTTATTTTTTGTACTGTAATAGTGCCTAAGAACCCAGTCACAAAACTGGACTCATGTGCTCTATGTGCTCTACAGAGGGCAAAAAGCCAATTTGACCCAATAAGCTCTGAGGTCTTCAAGGTCTCAGCACCGCATCTGCAGATGATCTGCCGCTGTTAATACTGACAGCTCACCTCTTTGTCCCTGAGGCAACACTCATGAGGCATCTAATGAGCAACAGGGCAAGTTTGAGGGTGTTTCTAGGGAGTCTTGGTAAGGTGGGATGGAGGCATCACAGGAGAAAGAAAGTTAGTGTTTGCTTTAAAAACATAAAAAGCAGGTGATGGAGACTGTCATTTTTGGCTGAGTGAGGAAGGCTATAGAAGAGCCAATGTGTCACTAAGGTCTTAGAGATGACGTTGCGATGGTTGAGGTATAGTAGGAACCTGAATGAAAATCTTTTCTGCATAGATGGATAGAAGTATCTATCTTACAGATGCAGACAGAGTCACAAAAATTCAGGGACAAGCTTATATAAACATATGGATCCAAAGTCGTGGAAGAAAATCGGTGTTATGGGCCTGTATGATAGGGAAGATGAGTTCCCAATGACTAAGGGAGGAAGGCATGCGCAGAGGAGCATGTGCGATGGGCTGTACTGATTTTGACACCTGTACTGATTTATTCCCAGGAAATCTGAAAAGACCTGAGTTTTGAGTTTGGGCAGGCAAGGAAAGCTCCAGAGCAGAGAAGTGAAATTCTTAAGTCTCCAGCATACATTTATGTTTGTGAAGGAGATTACCTAAAATTAGTTGTGTGTACACATTTGAAAAATGAGATTATGTGAGAAACCTGAGATGCACTTGCCAGCTGGTGAACGCTGCCAACTCCTGGAGAGTGGTTTGAAAAGATCACCAGGTATTTGCAGTTGTCACTCTGGCACGTTTACATCCAGTTCTCTGACAATAGCCAGTCACAGCCACTTGAATATGGGTGGAAACTTTCTACTCCTCCCCAGAACTCCTTAGTCTTCTACTTACTAAAAAAATTGTATTTATTTTGTAACACTGAACAAGTTCAGACCTTGTTCTTTCATTCCATCTCCTTTTGTTGATCTCCTGCACATAATTTAGGATGCAAAAGATTCAAGAAATCTGTCCCAAAAAGTTTTCCTGGTAGTACATAAAATAAATTGTATTTCATATTTTAAATATGCAGTACAATGAAAAACTAAAGAACAATGCAATATAGTTATGGCATATAAAATGCATATAATATAATGATAAAAAATGTATGCAGTCAATTATTGTATAGATATTTAATGAAAGCAAGCATAAAAGTAAGAAGAAAAAAAAACCACAAAATTAAGGGTGGGTTATAAATAGAGTGCTATTAGGGCAGAAAATCTTGCCCCACTTAGGTAACTTTATGGGTTTGTAGTATCTACAGATAAGAATAATCACATGAACACAGCTGCAAAGTCAGCACTGGACCTTCTTTTCATTATCTTAAATAGTAATATAAAATTATCTTAGTCTATATTATATAAGTGGATATGATAAGATGATTGTAAATCAGGCAAAGAAGGGAAAATCATATCTCTTGGCTAATAGCAATCAACCTGGTTTTCTGACTTTTTGCTCACAGAAAGCCCCAGGTCATTTCTGCCTCTTACGGAGTTCCCTTGGCATCTCATTTCCCATTAACCTAACGAAAACTGTGATTGCAGAAGATGCTTGCAATGGTTGCCCATACAAGCCAAACTACTGCTAATGTTGCGTTATTTTAGCACCAATATTGTTTCCTATGTTACCTTATAGTAAACACTCCACTTAAGCATGTTCAGAGTAAGACAAAATGCTATGTTTACACCTTGTGCTGAGGTATGTGTGAAAAATCACCAGGGACGAGGAGCTACTGTTGGACCTGAGTAATATTTCAGGGAGGACTTTTGACATTTCAACTGAATAAAGGCAGAAGCACAAGTCTGTGTTGTTACACATTTTTGTCATTGCCTCCTTTCTGCCCCTCGCCAACATTTTTGATGAGTTTGTTTCAAAAAGCAATTTCCAAACCTCTGTGGCTTTGGGAATCATGCTACCTGTGAACCGAGCATCCGACCTCGGGGACCTGTAACACATCCTGGAAAGTGTTTGTATAAACCCTGAAGACAAATTTCAGGTCCTGATCTGAGGCAGAAATAACCAGCTCCACACATACAGGCGAGGCAACGTGTTGCTATGTAGCAGTCCTGCAAAAACAGAGCAGAGGCTTCAGCAGCTCACAGGCTGAGACTGGTGTCTTGCCATTGCAGGAGAAGCAAGCTCCTCTTTGAACAGGAGGTTAGCCTCCAAAAGATTCAGCGTGCATTAAGGCCCCATGTGGAATACTGTGTTTAAAGTTAGACTGCTGTGCTTGGTGGTATGCCCTCCTTGGAGATGGTCTAGAGAAAAGCAGTGAGAATGATGAAAAGTCTGGAAACCTCTGCCCTATGAAAAAAGATGGGCTGCTTGGGATGAGAAGAGAAGATATAAAAAACTGTTGCAAAGAAGGGAAGAATCTGTTCTCCATGCTCACAATGACCTGGGCAAGCAATAACATGCTGAAGTTGCAGCAGGAAAAATTCAAGTTTACCATTAGGAATTTTTTTTTCTAATCATCAGAGTAGTGAAGCACTGATTAGGTGGAGGTTTGTGGAGCCTGCATGGTTAGAGGTGGCTTGACAGAGATATCCATGAGGAGAGGGGGATAGACTAGATGATCTCCTCCAGTCCTTTTCAAGCCTAGGAATTCTATGATTTAATGAATGATTTCAAATAATTGCAAATTTAAATTGTTTCCACATTCCACTGCAAATCTCGTAACAACTTGACACCACCTCTATATTTAAAGAGAAAACCCAATTTCAATCCAAAGAAAATCCATTTTAAATACAGTGGGCTTCTATCTATAGTAGCTGCCTTTCTTTTCAGTTTGACTCCATGTTACTAAAGCCTTATTAAATCGTCACGTTAAAACACTGTGCAAAACCTAGAGTTTTAAATAGTTCCCTCATTAAAAAAACAAAATCAAAACCCCACCAAACCCCCACGCCTTATCCTTTACAACTATTACCTTTCCTCTTTTTCTACAGCCAGGCACTGTCAGTGCTGTAATTTCACTGCATGTGTGGCAGAGTGTTTAATGCTGGACTCCAAGTGCGCAAATCAAAACTATCTTTCTATAGGCAAGATCAGCCATGCCGCTTTGAGACTGCTGATGATCTGGGATCAAAGGCACAGCAATGTACTGCCTTTACATCTGATTACTACAGTGACAAATCAGATTTGTCTTTCAATCCCAAATTCACCATGCAAAGTGCACCAACGTAATAAAAATTTCATTAAGCAGCTTTATTTTTTCCATATAACAAACTTCAAAGGAAAAGAGAATTTGGAAGAAAAAGCGTATGATATAATGTAAGAAAAAAAAATACAACTCCAAATGAAAGGATACTATGGAGACCTGGGACGTTCCTTTGCAGAAGTATTAAATACCCACAGCTGAAAATCACTCTGCAGCACTGAGAATCAGGCCAGCATTATTTAACCAAGATCAGCCATTTTCCGCATATCATTTATCAGCACTACTCTGTAATAACCTTACCAAAGAGTAACTAAGTGCAGTGTTTGGCCTCAAATATTTCTGTTGCAGTAATTTCTTCTGCTTTTTATGGAGAAGCTATTTCTCCCTCTGTGATATTAACATTGACAGGAATCAGCGAGTCCCTCATTCCTAATGAGACTGAAGAATGGCACAGATTAATTTGAAAGGAGACCATCTTGGAGCATTGCCAAGAATGATTGAATTTTTCTTTTTTGCTTTGGGGAGATGCTAACACCCTTCAGTTTCCCATTAGCACATTGCACGGGGTGAGGCATCCTAAGAACTGCTCAGCCCCCATCAAACCGTCCTGAGGAAAACAGCTCAGTCTTTATGACCTTATAGGCAGAACGTTTACACCAATATGTGCAATCCCCTTAACTCATGTAACGGAAGACTGATTGCAGCAAATAATTAAATGTCAGCAAATTTAAAAATGACAAAGGGCTCACAATCTGCAATTCCTTTTTATTCCATAGTGTGTTTCAGCTATAGTGGCTATATCACATACTTTGTGCCCTAGAGATTTTATTTTGTTTTATTTTTTTTTCTCATATGGTAGGCGGGCAAGTACCACTGACTTATTCTTTATCAGTAACATGCAAAGTAAATCCCAACTTACAAACTTTAACTTTTTTTTTTTAAGGGATATATTTTTTTTGCATTGCAAGCAAATGTAATAGTTTGTTCTTCACTGTGATTTCTGGTATCTTTGTTCCATACCATTTCATGCATATTGAACAACATGGAGTCTGCCTTGCAGACAATAAAAAGAAAGAAGAAAACCAAACTAAGACAAAAAACAAGGTTAGAAGAAAAACAAATACAGGCAATATTTTCCCAAAGTGTCCTCTTAAAATGAGTACTAGCTAGTGAATATAGGGCCATACAGTAACCTAAATCCTGTCTTTCTGGTCAGGACTGGCTTCTAGGAACAAACTAGCTTGCATTTAGCCTTTTCATATTTTTATAGTTTCAAATAAGACAGATATATAGCTATGGAAACAAAGCTTCATTTACATTTGCACACTAGAATCTTATTGCCTATGTCTATAGTGAATTCAGAGAGTATCCATCTAAGGTTCATAACCACTGAACTTGCTTCAAAAGTGGCATTTAGGCTTCTAATTTCCGTCTGCTAAAATATATGCTTGATACAAAATCCCAACTAAATTTGAAGTATGACAAGGGTAAAAAAACCTGTGGCCTTAGGGCCTGAATTCAACCCATGACTTCATTTTCCAAGACATGTGAGTACGTGCTTTTTTTCACATTATTATTGGATAAACAATTGTGGTTAATGTTTGGCCTAAAAGTGTTTTTGAAAAGCGTAGTCAGCATTTGGCAAGGACTAGTTTCCCCACCCTGAATATATCCTATCCAAGCAATGCCTTTTTTTGATATTCAGAAGTCCCAACACCAAAAATTGTAAAAGGGAGCTTGTTTATAACACGAAGAGTATCCATAATACATGGTCACAAGATACAAGAGAAGAGGTAGAAACCTAGACCCAAGAGAGGAGTTAGAGTCATATCTGGTTGCAAAACTTCTTGAGATATTATTCATACTGCACTGGCCAGTGCAAGAGCTTTCTACAGTGAAATCACCATACCTTGTTCGCATTTAAAGTTGGCCTTTTGGAGGCCAATTTTCTTTTACACATACCAAATAGAAGGCATATGCTGCATACAATATAGCCGGGTGTAGTAATTACATTTTATGTCATTTAGTGTTCCTGGTGAACCAAATCACCTCGACTGTAATTATACAGGCTTCCAAGAATTTTGACCAAGGGTGAATTGTGTTCATTCAACTTACTTTAAACATTGCAAACAGTAGGTTATGCATTCTAGTATCACGGAGAGATTTCCATTAATTCAGCCATGATATGGTGATACTTAGATTACTTTTGGTCCAACTACCATTAGGAAATCTGATGTTCAGTCAGTAGCTTTTCCCTAAACATTGTTCTGACATGTGCAATACATTTTCTGCCATGCAATTCATGCATCCAGTACAAGATAAGGAATCAGTTTTATACAAGTTGGTTCCGGTCTGGTGGAAGTTTCTGCTACTCGGTCAGTCAGGTAAACTTGATTTTTGTTTAAAAAGTTATCCTTTTGGACTTTTGCCAGCCCCAAAGTTTCAAAAGTTAAGCCATCCACTGAAAAAAAAAAACCAAGTATGATCAATTTAACTAGGAGGTTGTGGCTGTCTGTTTGTTCTCTTTCTGCTATTTTTAGAGCATATTTTGGTCATACCTTCTGGCTTTTCTCTTAAGGCATAAGTCTTAAACATTTCTGGTTTTTAATGAATGTTGGTTTTTTTCATGATCCTGTGACTTCCGTAGCTGAGGTTTAAGAAAGCTATAAAATATCAGAAAACCTAAGATAGAATTACAAGAATTGTTACCACTTCAACTGCATGTACAAACAGGGAGATAAGCTTGCCATGGATGACCGACTTCCCAATCTTTCTAAAACCATATTCCAACTTGATACTGTATCTTTACCCTTCAAACTTATCTCCAAAGGAATTATTTAGTATGGTCAATCACCTGTAAGAACCATATTTATTGTGGGGGTAATTTGTAGCCTATCCTTGTTTTCCTGGGATTGGCCAGAAGAAAGAGTAATTCAGAATTTTTCCTTTATGGATATTCTTATGTTATTTCACCCACAAACCACACAGTCTTACATTTTCATATGGGCTTTTAGGTTTGGGTTACCCAGCTATGAACATGCCTGTCCATATATTTCATTTTAGACAGTCCTGTTCTCCCTGCACAGTTCATGCTGATCTTGAAATTCCAAACTTTAAAAATACTTCATACTTTCTGTTTTCACTTTTTGAAGTTCTTAAAATAAATATTTTGCAAATTTTACTGACGCTTTTCTGTATAGGCAGGAATTTACTGAATTCGAGTATCACATTTGATAGGTGACTACCAAAACTAAAATTAAAGAAGCAGAAAACCTAGAAAAATATACTTTGCCTTTCATGTGGATTGCTTCCTCTACAGATGTTCTTATGTTAATTATTTCCTCTAGGGCAACCCCCGGACCAACAGAAATTGTCCTGCTGCTTGGCTTCGATAAGATTTATGGAGCAGTGGTGCCCACCTCGCATTCAGGGGAGGGAGAAGTGACCTGGGAAGAGGTCATTGGTGGTGTGAGGAGAAGAGAGAGTCCTAAGAGGACTGCGGCCACCGAGATCTCAGGGTTGCATTGTCCTGAAACTTTTTAAAAGGAATTCAGATGCTGTCATCCCGGTGGCCATCTTCAAGTCATTTGCCAGCTTCAGAAAAAGAGATTCATGAATGCAAGATAGTTAAGCTATGTCATTGCTAAACCTATGATGTCCCCAAAGGTGGCAAAGGGAGCGTAACAGATATCACCTTTGGCCAGAGCAAAAAAACACGTTGAGAAAGAACCAACTTCAAGGTCGCTGCCCGTTGCCCTAACCAGCACAGCTGCCAGTACAAACTGTACTGCTTAGATGTAGTACTAACCAACTAGAAGAAGTACTAACCAACACTAGTAGCCCTGGTATCACACAAAATCTCTGAGGAAATCTATTCTTGCTGTTAATATAACTTCCCAAACTCTGAGTGGACTTTCCACTTCAAGCTTTATCTATTTCAGACTGCAAGTTTGCCTTAATGTGAACAACCCTTAGCTTTCCAGCTAAGAGGCAAGGTGGGATGGCTTCTGCTCCTCCAACAAAGACAGTGATGGAAGAGCTAATTTCTTTCTGCACAAGGGAAGCAGTAGCCTCCCAAGTATTCGGACACTTATGTTCAGAACAAATGAATGGTGAAGGTCATCTAGCAGGTAGATGAGCCTAGTTCTGCCATATTCTTCTTGAGATAGCGTGACAAGAAATGCGTAAAGAATTCACGATGAGAAGTGCCATGATTACGTTCTCCGATTCATTCTTTTCTAATAGTGCCTCACAGGCATTGTGCCTTTGCAATCACAGCTAAGCACTGGACTGATGTCTCAGGAGAACTAGCCACAACAGCTCCAAAACTTCATTTAGAAGCCATCACTATGCGTGTACAGTTATGGATATTTTTCCCCAAGTGAATTCCCAATTTCATTGTCGTTTAGACTGCAATTTAGTCTTTAATATTGTGAACTTCTTCAGTAGCATTCTGCATTCAGCTTTAATTTTAAACCCCCTGAATAATTTTGCATCCACTGCAGACCTTCACCTCACTAGTAATGCCTTTATACCGGGCTAATTCTGAACATGTTGAACAGCACAAAGTCTGACACTGATCTTCAGAGGCTTCTGCTCATGGTTGTGATCTAAGCATTTACTCTTATCCTTAGCTAGTTAAAAACCTGATCTTCCCTCTAAGCCAGTATGAACGTATTATGTCTAAGAGTCACTTGAGAGGAATATCATCAAAAGGTTTTGGAAGTTAAGGGGCATCATAAGGATCAGTTCACCCCTTATGCCAAGGGCATTTAAGCTTTTGAAAACAGGACTTCCATATGCCAGACACCAGAAAAAGAGGATGGGGGCTAGAGGCAAGGAAGAGAAATGTTTTGGTGGTTTATACCTTTGCTTACCATTTGTATTCCTCGTTAGGGGTACCTGTCTCATGGCGAGTTCTTAAACTCTTTTATCACACTGCATCCCTTGCTCCCTCCCCTACTGTGCTAGAAACTTCAATTTCATCCCAAATCACAGGCTCCTAGCCCAAAAGCACACAGCTCCCAATCCTCTTAAGCCAGGGTTTCCCAGGCCCCTGCTCACACCTCTCCTTCCCAGACCCATGCCCCTACCTGCCCTAGATGTCCTGCCTGGCAGGGTTTCTCCAAAGTCTCTCCCACCAGAGAACTTCTCCTTCCCATTAAAGGGAGGCTCCTTCACAGCGGGTAACTGCATGTAAGACAGTTAAGATCACTTTGTGCTGAAGATTAAAGCCCCACAGCCCTTTGCCACCAGCCCCTCCAGGCGTAGTCAGCACCACTGGTCCTCACCACTGGCATCCTCTGCTTCAGCTCAGCGGGGCCTTAGTGAGGTCGGAATTATTTTCAGTGCCTCCCCTAGTAGCTAAACACTAGCTTGGAGCATATTGACTCTTCAGTGCTGTTGTAGTAGCAGCGGCTACAGTGCACACATCTTGATACACCTAGGTGTTATCTCCAAGGGAGATTCAATGAGAAGCTGGGGAAACTGATGAAGCCAGCAGCCACTTTTTCATTTACAACAAGATGTGCCGTTATTTTAGTACAGTCTACTTTACTAGCATATAACAAGGCAACTATTCTGCTTCATAAATACGCAGTTTTAATGGTTGTAATCACAAACCTCAATATAATTATTTCTTCTAAAACCATGATTTTTCTTCGGGGACAAGAAAACATTTTTTTAAGACCCACTTTCAGATGAAGTGTTATTAACAGTAATTGGCCTGGTTCAGCAATTTGGAACTTTGCAAAATTAAAAGTTTCTTCTTCTCTCTTCTCACTGCAGACCAATACAGAGTTTCCTGCTAAGCTTTCCTTGAACGGTCTTTGACTGTACATTTCTTACATTTTAAGGCCAAAAAGGAACCATTACAATGCTCCTGCATACCATTGACCAGTTTTTCCAGAGCTAATAGTTTTGGTCAGCTTACGGCAACATTTCTCACCTGGTGTGATGTGATGCAAAGTGGCCTCCAGAAGACAAATGAGGGGTTGTATAAAGGTTTTCAAATTGTGTTATCAATCTAACACTATTAATAAACCAAAGACAGTATCTGAATGTGAGCTTCATACTATTTTTCACAAAAACCTCACCCAGACTACATGTAGATTTTATAGGCTTGTGATTAACATCACTGATAGAATTTTTAAATTTCTATAATGGATATAAGAAAATTAGGTCTCTCTTAAAAATGAGTAGACAAAAAAAAAAAAATGCCACAAACACTCTAAACCTTAATATGAAAAGGGTGAGAAATGCTTATGCAGATGCATGTGTTTTTAAAGCTTAGACAGTCCCTGTGCAAGTTGTGACCATCAAAGTTAAGCTTTTAAGATGTATGGATTTCACTTTCTTTATGAAGTTTGAAAATAGAGAAGGACTAAAAGGTGATTGTAAGGATCTCTTAAGTGCAAAGTTACATTTAGATGTTCTCAATTAGCTCAATAGCATACTGCACTGAGTAGGCATGAAGACTGAAACTGTTTCTGCTGGTTCCCATTTTAGGTATTTACAGATGTCTCCGCTCGGTAGTTACCTTCTGCATTACTGTAGGAGAGCCTCTTTTGCAATACTACTTCTGAAATTCCTCCTGGTTTAATTTTACCCCTTCTCAAATATCTTCATTAAAAAACTGTTAAAAAAACCTAATTGCCCTCTGATTGAGAAGTTGAGTATCGAGTCTGAACCCAGACCATATTTTTGCAATTACATTTTTAAAAATGAGGCTAGTATGTTCATAAAGCAATTGCCAATAGAACTTACACTATTGCAGTGGTAGAAAAGGCTGTTATGGGATAATACATATAAAATATTCTTCAGATAAATAAAAGATTAACTTCTCTATGTGAGACTGAAGAATACAGATAAGTCAAGTAATAAGAATGAACTGAACCTGAAGCACATTTTTATTCCTCCAACTTGCCTGATATAGCGAAAATAGTAAAGATCTAAAGAAGGGGGAATCAATAGGATTAGTTTCAAGAACACTGCAGTTTGTTTCTGATAATCCTCTCAAATAAATTGTTACTTTTTCAACCCTTTTCAACAAAACTTTGCCTCCCATTTGGTGCCATTATCCATGCTGATCCAATCCTGCTTGCTTTACTTGCAGGAGTACTCTAGACAGTCCTTTTAAATGACGTCCCAATGGATTATCTGAACAATTTCCCATTGAAGGCAGTGAGTAACCACTGAGTGCTGAGGTAATATAATTTCAATAAATCAGTTCCATCTGAAATGTCAGATAATGACCAAACTAGATAATGGAAATGGAATCCAGCCATATCCCTTTGCGAAATGCCAGTTTAATGTGAAATAAAAGCCATTCATCCTTCCCACTCCCTAAATCACATCAGTTGAAACAAAGCAGAATTTGTCAATGCTGAAATCGGGGTGAAGGTGTAGATTCAGGGAAGGAGGTAGGTAACAGCAAGTTGGGTGGTGTGATATCTGACCCCTGAAGGTAGTATGGATTGCCGTAGAGTATGGGGACTGTTCCAGCAGTCTGAAAAGTATGGAATCCCATATTTAGATATTGGTTTAATGGCTTAAACCACGACCAGTGAATAAAAGATTCAGTCTCTCCCCTCCCCTTTTCACTAGGAGTGGAGGTCAAATAAGCAGGGTCAAGCCCACCTCTCTGACCTCCAACGAGAGTTCCCTAAGTATCTGGTTAGGGTGTAGAAAACAGGGTTGCTCCTCTTCATGGTGAAAACTGTTATCACTCCCCAGTGAAGAGCACAAATTGCACAGGGCAGAGGATAGAGCTAGCACAAGACTCCCTAACCTAGGGCTGTGGTTAGGACACATCTCGGGAAGTGGTGGGTGCTGATGTGAGCCATCTCAGGTGTTGGAAAACATCAGCCCTCCCATCTCCGAGGCAAGCAGCTGGGTCATAAACTGCAACTGGAAGTGAGGTTGTGGCAGAAAAGTTTGGGAGTCACTTAATGATACTAAGAAGAGGACACATCCCCTCACCCTTTCATCCAAGTATTTGCCTAGGGGCCCAATTCTGTCTGTGTGGGGCCTCCCAAAGAAATTATATAGGAGAATATCTGCACTGGGGGATGGTCCAAAGATTAGGCATGGAGCTGCTGAGATGGGGCAGTTCAGGGCACTTTAAGAACTGGAGAAGAGTAATGAGTCTCTGGATGCTACACGGTCATCTTTTAGGGGTCTTCAGGAGTAGGGGCTTTCAAGTAGAGGGGAAGGGTGGGAGAGGAAAAGAGATTTGTGGTTCACAGCTTGTAATTTAGGTATCTGAAAGCTGCCTAAGTGCTGGTTTGGCTCTCAACCCAAGCTATGCTGTGAATAGCAATCACGTCTGAAAGCTTAACACAGTACAGCAAGACTTGAGATGACAAGAAATGAGCTCCGTGGAGGCTGGAAGCCAGAGCAACATTTCAAGGCAGGAGACGGTGTTAGAGGTGCAGAGAATGAAGGCTTTGATGGAACTCAGATGAGTAGGCATGAAGTATAAGAAAGAGACTGCAGCGTTCAAGCTGAGAATTCATTTTGGCAGTAAGGATAAATAGGAAGAAACACATTTTTCAAGATGAGGTTGGAAAAATAGGAACAATATTTGGCAAAGTCTTTGCTCTGGTGAGGAAAAGGAGACAGAAATGGTTTGTAAAAGTACAATCTGTCCACTGTTAACACAGATGTTTGGAGAGAACACAGACAGCAAATCTAGGCATCGTTTCCTAAAAGCCGTTAAAAACCTACTCAGGTAAAAGAAGAAAAAATGAAATTGATCAAATTAAAAAAGTAAGACGATGCCTCACATTAAAATTAATATGCATTAAGATATCTTCCTGGGAGTATAAAACAGGAAAAGGTTCAGTCTTGCAAGCTGATCTTGCCTTGAAAACAACATGATGACTCAGATAATACCCTGGCGAACGAGGTAAAGTGGTCAAGGGGGGTCTGTGATTAGTGTAAATTCAGACACTACCCTTCTGCCCTTAACATATTTTTAAGCACAAAAGCCCTATTTTGACAACTCACTGCATGGTTACAGACCTTTGTACCATCTTACAGCCCATTGATTGAACTGGGATCCACATGTCCACCAGTGCAGTGGCATTAACTGTAGGAGCCTAAGGGGTTCATTCAGTGCCATCAGCAGTGACTTGAAGTCCCTCTGGTAGACCATTTCATGGGGCACATGTAAATGGGCACAGAAAGGAATTAAATTCATCTGTCAATAACAATTCCTTTAAATAGAGTTGTGCTAAATATGCATATATGGGTTAGCTTAGAAAAGTAAACCAAGAATCTCAGTATGCACCAAATGAAATTGCTCCCCCTGAAATAGCTCCCTGGGGAAGGCCTCAGCAGGATAGGGGAGATTTCTGCTGCAGGAGACACTGGTGGGTGGAAGGTTCCTACAGAACACGCAAAATCCCACTCAGCCACTTTTTCTTTGACAAACTGTGGTGAGGAGGCTAATGCCATGTCAGATCCTCCAGCTTGAGTCAAACAGGTGCATGACTGGAGCCAGAGTCTTGAAATCAGAATAAAAAAAGGCTGTAGAGTGAGATGAATGAAAGCAGAATTTGACTCTACATCAGTGCTTTATGCACTTTGCTCTCTAACACTTGGGTATTCTTAGCAAACTAATTGTTGTTAGCTGAGAAAGCAGGAAGTTCAGAAAATGAGAAGCACTAATCACAATAAATTGATTTTAATTCATCTAAAAATAAAAGGCACGATACTTCTCTCAGATATAGCTGCAGAGAAACTGATTCATTGCACGAAATATAAAATTGAAATCCTAAATTAATTCTCAAGAGGAAATGGAGCTAAGGAGTTCAGGCAGGATCACTTTACTTCAGTACGCCAGGAAAACTCTATTCCCGTAGCACTGAAGTTCTGCAATAAGCTGTGCTGTGTTTTGGTGCCGTATTTGGTTGAAGTTTCTACTACCTATGTGTTCCTCCAACTCAGAGGCTAATTCAAGCTGCCGTCAGTTTATTCCACTTTTCCTTTCTGACAATGGAGAGGTGTTGTCCATTGCATCCCTGACTGTCAAGTGTCATGACATTCAATTACTTACTAATTTTGACCAAAAGATTCTTAGGAACCTTTTCAGCTCCAGCAACAAATGAAACAATGAAAAGATCTTATTAATGTCAGAGTTGTCTGATTTTCCTTTCCTGTTTAAATCTTCCATACCAGCACGTTAATTCTTATTAGTCACTCAGAACAGTCAAGAATTATCTTGTGCAAAAAATACATGAAATTCTTAAGATGTCAGGTTAATCACCCAAAAATTAATAGATTCCAGATTTAAAATTATCTGAATAACTTTATGCAATATGACACAGCCTTTAGATATATGATTACTTCCTTTTTTCCCCTCACTCTGGGGGGAATTATATCCATTTGGGATATAAAATGGAAAATAGATTTATTGGAAAATTTAGGTTGGAATGACCTCTGGAGGTCATCTAGTCCCATCCCCTGCTCAAGGCAGGGCTACCTTCAAAGTTAAATCAGGTTGCTCAGGGCCTTGTCCAGTTGAGTTTTGAAAGGTTCTGGAAATACGTAGACCCCTTTTCTTGTCCCAGCATCTTCAGTACTGAAGGGGATCTCTGAAGCACTGAAGTCTGATTTGAGAAAATTTGGAAAATTGGACATATTCCAAAAGAATGGAGTACTGCCACTACAGGTCAAACCACAGAATTAGTTACTTAGGATTCTATCAACAAATAATTAAACTGAAAATATAATTCAGGACAGCCAGCATGGCTTTGCAGAAGGCAAATCTTATCTTTTTTAGTGCAGTAGGTTGTTAAAGAGAAGACAACTAATTTTTACAGTATAATTTTACTACTACAGCATAGTATTTTAAGAAAACTAATTTTTACAATTTTATTACTACAGCCTAGTACTTTAACCAAAATGCTTGCATTTTATGTGGAATTAACAGAACACACATCACATAAACAAAACATGCTCGGTGGCAGATCTCGGAAAATAAATTGTTGATGGAAAGGTATCCATTAGCCAGACAGTTACTAACAGGGTATCAGTTCTTGATCTAAAGCTGTTTATATGACTGAGATGATATAAAATCATTGCTGGTGTGTTTGCAAATGACACAAAAATTGGCAAGGTAGTAAATAATAAGAATAAATTTCTGTTATATAGGAGTTAAAACTATAGAGTCAAATATTTCTAGTTCCACAAAATGCATTTCAATTCACTTATATGCAAGGTAATATCAAGAATATCTACAGTTTGGAAGACTGTTTTAGAAAGTATTGTTTCAGAGAATGATTGGATGTCATCTCAGATAACTGATAAAGGAGGAAAGCAATCTTGCCTTACACACGATAAAGCTATTCTTAGAATATTTCTTCCTGGTTTGGTTTCTATATGGAAATAATGGAGGGAGTTCAAATGAAACCTTCAAAATGATTCAGGGGCTGATGTGGAAGAAAACGTACTACCTTTATCAGGCAAAAAAGCTGAAATGTGACTCAATAGGCAGGGGCATAGGAAGAAAATATCTGATTCTGGGGAAAGAGTCTTTTTGATCTGACAAGCAGAGGGGTAGTAAAATTATTTTTTTGGCAGCTGAAATTAAACAAATTCATCCCTGGTGTTCCTAGATGAGAAGGTCATTAAACACTGCAACTCTTTGGCTGGAGGAATCGCAAGCCTCTGGGGAGTTTGCAGAGGACCACAAGCCATCTGCCTTCCTGTGGATGATTGACAGCCAAGAAGGCTCAGCTTTGTCCTTGCCATGTTCACAAGACATGAAGCCTGCATTAGATAACGGTCCTTCTGAGCTTCCTGAGTAGGAACAGCCACCTGGAATCACATACCAACATCTAGTTGATTACCAGTATCTGAGCTTCAGTAGGAATTTCTGACAGATTGGACTGGAGGGACCTAGGAGATTTTTTTTTTTTTTGCCTCTGCACCTTGGTTCAGGGATCCATGAGCTGCTCTGGTCCTCTCAACATCCGAACATCGTGATCAACTACCTGACAGTGCAGGGGCTGCAAACATCCATGGGGGCTACCTTCCTTTTTCTTATTTATTCCTTATTTAATTTCTTATTTCTCGGAGGCTATGAGAGCGGAAATACACTTGCTTAAGTAGTCAATATATATAGAGCTCAATATATATATATATTTGCATGCAATTCAATGGGTCATAACAAATAAATGCTCACATTGAATAATACAATAGTCTATTCTGACCTTAAACTGCATGAAAACAGAGGCTAAAATATGATGTCACCTTATGCATTTCCCTGTCCCTGCAGGAAGATGGGACATTTCCTCAACATCACAATTTCTGAGCCAGCCGCTCCAAATACCCTGCACAGAGTATTCCCATTGCGTGCACCAGTACCCCTCTAACTGCGTTAGGATTCAGTACCCTCTACCGCCACAGGGCAGTGGTTTGTTCCTCCGCACCCTGCTGCCAAATGGAATCAACATCTGACATTTCTAGAAAAGTTTTTAAAAACCCCAAACACAACAATTAGCAATGCAGTCAGCCACCAAAGACACCCTGTGCTTGCCAAACACTTGTCTCCTCTACCTCTTCTGCCTCCAGCTTTTCCATAAGAGACAACCAGGGTCCTGCCACCTCCGGTTTCCCTCTGAAATCATGGTACTCCTCACAACCCTTCCCTCTCCCCTACTCCCCCCTAATGGCTTCTGCCCTCTGTCATTCCTGCATTTTGGGAGATCCTGGCACTAAGGCAGGGCCCTCTTTCGCCCGCTGACCTCTCTGCGGAAGTGCAAAACCCCAGCACTGTGGCTAAGAGAAGAGAGGAAAGGTCTGAAAGGGAGTTTTGATCATCGCCCAGCCAAAACAGCTCTGATCTGGTTTCCCAATAAGGGTCCATCCTTTTCATCCCCATAGGGTGGGAAGGAAACGTTCCATTTTAATTTTTCTTTTCCTTCAGGAGTCAGATTTCAAATGTTTATTAACTCAAAGCCAAGTACAAATCAAATGTTTGAGCCTAAGAGTCAAAGAAAAACCAAGAGTTTGCAAATTCGACAACAGAAAAAGCAATCCCAAAGTCTTCACAACAGCTCTGAGCCTACCCCCAGGCTCTGCTCAACCCTGAGTCCTGGTACATGCTGTAGTTATATTCGCCCCTTGTGTCCTGTCTGTGACAGCCTCATAAAACTAACCAGGGATTTATGCTGGATTAAAAACAAGATCCATTCTCTGCCTTATTGAATGTTGAAATTGGGCAGAGGACAATATCTGTAAACCCTTGGATGCTAAACAAATGCAGAAGTTATATGAGAGGTTGTAATTCAGCAGAATCTTACTTACCAAGAAAGAGATTAGATGCCTTAGGATTTCTTTTCTGAACTGAGTGAAATATAATTTTCATGTCCCCAAAAAGAACAAAATAAAAAGAAGGATCCCTCCTTTTTGCTAGCAAATACTTTTGCTTGAGTATTATCCATTAGCTGACCAAGATGAAAGAAACTGAGGAAGAAGCAGAGTGAAAACTTTCAGACTACAGGTTTGGTGAACTAAAGCAGATGCTGACATTTAATTTTGTAGTATTTTTCAAACCTTTCCAATTAAGGACCAAATCCTGTGCTTTCAAGCGTGTGCTATTTGTGGATGTCCAAACAGAAACATCGCGTTTTGCTATTTTTGAATCCTCACAAAACTAATTAAAATAAATAAAATAACTGAAAACTTGAATACTGTCAGCTGGACACTGCAAATATAGAGATGGCAAAGATTAGTGAATTCCATAAAACTTGTGACCTAAGGGTTGGATTTTAGAAAGTGCATCAACTTCCATAGACAGAAAAGCCTGTGTATTTTCGCTCGTATCTCTGGTAACATGTAACTTCAGTGTCCTATTTTAAACCCCAAATCATAGGACAGTGATACATAAAGATAAAAGGTACTGCAGATGAAGTTCTTATATCAATGAAGTCCTGATCACTTTAGAAACCTTGATAAAAGTAAATGAACATTCAATATAAAAATTCCATTTTTTTACTGATTGTTAGATGTTGTTATTTGTGGAACACATGAAGTGCCATCAGCTATTTCCTTCTTCAGCATCTAAGAAAAGTAAATTATAGTGAATTACAGTCTGAGCTGAATTCTAGTAACCACAGTTTCATGATTTTTCTGTTAAAATCTGCTGTCTTTCCCCTTGGCTTCGCCCTGCTCCCTGTTGCTACAAAAGGAATATCAGATCTTCTGAAAATGTGTTTAAAGGGGATTTGGATAATTCACCTCCAAAAGTTTGGCTGTGCTATGCTGATGATTATTTCATACTTTGACCCCTTAATCCAGAGCAATCATTCATATTTAAGGAAACATTTCAAACCAAGCAGCTGTTCATGTTTGTTATGTAGAAAAAGAAAGACCTTCGCTTTCTGTAACTGTTCCTACCGGCTAATATTTTGCTAGGGAGAGTAGTCTGAGAAAACACAGGTATTTTTTTTTAACTTCAATTTTATACAAAACAAGTTTAATGTCCTATCCACAAATCAGTTTTGATTTATTCCAAGCATCCGTAGAATGAGATTAATGTCTTCCACCTCAGTACCACAAGTTTAAATAAGCCATAAATCACTTTTTGTTGGAGTTTGGATACACAATAGGTCAAACTGTCTTAATGTTTGTGTCAGTCTGTCATAAAAGCACTTACAAAAATGTGGAACCTTTGTACTCACTCCCTCCATCCAAAATCTATATTTACTCAATAACCTTTTGTTCTTCTATTTGTTGCTTAACCTTGTGAGACAAAACATACGCAATGGCTATTTTTAGCTTTTCCTTTGACAGAGCATAGTTTAAGTCTGAAATGTTTAAATTAAGTCATGATATCCATAGAAAGTCAAATCTACGGGATTTTTGGAACTGAACAGTGAAAGAATAATTAGAACTTTTATAGTGTTTGGCAGTGTAAGGTCATTTTGATGGTTTTGTCCATTGAAATACAAATATACACTTTGCAGAGTTTTGTTGCCTTATAATGTTTAGGAGATTTACTGGGTTAGGTAGCTGTGCAATAAAAATAAATGCCTGAGGTTAGTACTATTTATTTTGTTGTAAAACTGCTTTAACTGTATACAACTTTACCTCCAAAATAGTCCTGATGATTAACTGTTAGTGTTTGTGGGTTGATTTTTTTTTTACAAAGAATATTTTCTTTTGCACATTGTTAGTGTAATTAATATAAATATTTACTGCTTTTCTCCAGGGCTACAGCATGTGCCCCTAAACCACAAAACCTCTTTTTGACCTTGGCCACATTTCTGTTAGATGAAGAATTGTGAACTTGGCCCTTAAGGCAGGTTTTTACGATCAGGTGGTCACCAGACAGCACAATAACTTCTGGCAATGTCTCTCTTTTGATAAAAGAAGTCATAATTATTATGATTAAAAAAAAAAAACCACCAGATTTTGTTTTATAAACAGTGTATGGCAGACCAGCTCCCAACACAATTTAGGAATTCAGGACAGGAAATCTCTGCCAGCCTAGCATGCTGGGAGACAGAAAGCGGAAACTAGGTTGTTGATAGGTAATAAACTTCCTCTGTTCTTTTCTAGAAGAAAGCTGTGATTAAATATACCATAATTACAGATGTCCCAAGAAACTGGAAAATAAGTTTTGAGGTACCTATACCTCAGGAGACAGTGGTTTTTTGGGGGGGGCTTTCTTGTTTTGACAGGGATCAGCCACAAGCAAAGTGTCTAAGAGGGCTACCCGTGCCTCTTGCCACCAAAATATGAATAAAGGGTCAGACTTTATTAATAAAGCTTCTGACTTACTGCATAAAGAGAAGGACAAAGTAAAGCAATGAAGAGATTTGCTGATTGAATGAAGTCCCAATGGAGGAATTTAGAAACGGAGTTTTTGTCTGCCAATTGCTGCACAGCCTGCACAGAGCTGACAGCTCCGGGGCCGAGGAACCAGTCTTCACTTGTCCCCTGCCCACTGCAGTGCTACTCTGTACCTAAGACCATGGTCTGATATATGCCTGATACAAGTGCACACATTTCTCATGCGAGAGGACCATCTGCTGCACAGCACGTGCCTTGATGGATCAGTTATGTGAAGTTCAACTCAGTAATACCCTGATGTTTCACAGAATCACAGAATGGTTGGGATTGGAAGGGACGTCTGGAGGTCATTTGGTCCAGCCCTCCTGCCACCTACAGCTGGTTGCCCAGGACCATGTCCAGATGGCTTTTGAATATCGCCAAAGAAGGAGACTCCACGACTTCCCTGGGCAATCTGTGCCAGTGCTCAGTACCCTCACAGTAACAAAGTGTTTCCTGATGTTCAGAACCGCCTGTTTTTCAGTTTGTCCCCACTGCCTCTGGTCCTGTCATTGGGTACCACTGAAAAGAGCCTGGCTCCATCATCCTTGCACCCTCCCTTCAGGTATTTATAGAAATTGATGAGATCCCCCTAAACCTTTTCTTCTCGAGGCTGAAAAGTCCCAGTTCTGTCAGCCTTTCCTCATAGGACAGATGCTCTCTTAATCATCCTTGTGGCCCTTCATTGGACTTTCCAGGATGCCCATGTCTCTCTTGTACTGGAGAGCCCAGAACTGGATACAATACACTGAGTAGTACACTTCTTTGCAGCAAGGGCACATTGCTAGCTCATGTCCAACTTGGTGTCCACCAGGACCCCCAGGTCCTTTTCTGAAAAGCTGCTTTCCAGCTGTGTGGCCCCCAGCACATACTGATGCCTGGGTTTGTTCTTCCCCAGGTGCAGGACTTTGTACTTCTCCTGATTGAACTTTATGAGGTTCCTGTCATCCCATTTCTCTAGCCTGTTGAGGTCCTTCTGGATGGTGGCACGACCCTGTCAGCCACTCCTCCCAGTTTTGTATCATCTGCAAACTTGCTGAGGGTACACTCTGCCCCATCGTCCAGATCATTAATGAAGATGTTAAACAGGACTGGATCCAGTATTGATCCCTGGGATACACCACTAATTACTGGCCTCCAAATAGACTAGACTAGTTTCAGTGGCATCATCCTTCCCTGTTAGCCAGGTGCGTGCCATATCGCATCGCATTGCACCACATTGCAGCAGCCCCCCTCCAGCACCTCCAAAACTGGGGTGGTCCCCAGGAATTCACCAAGGCCCTTCTTCCCCCTTGGTTTTAATTATTTAACTATTTCCTTCTAGAAGCGGTGTTCTCCAGCCACATTTAGTGTAACACCTCCTGCGAGTTGATGGCATTGGGAGCACACTTGGCAATCGGGAAATTGAACTCAACCTGACCAGGGCACAACAGGACCAGAGAGAGATGGGTGAGGCAAAGAAGAGCTCCAACGCTAAACACCTCCAGGCACCCCAGTTCTTTGCAGAGGAGTCAGAGAGCAGCTAGTCTGCCTTTCTGGGAGGGGAGCAGGGGGAAGCCTAAAAATAATTCAGAAAAGAGCCCAAAACAAAGGAAAAGATGTTGTTCATTCCATATGAAATGGAAACAACTTCAGATTTTTTTAAAGTCAAAATGTTATTTCTTTATCAATTATCTTTTTGAAGTAGTACTCCTCTCATGCCCCATTCTGGGGCTTCTCATACCATCATGCCTTGAGATGTTACCTTCTGTAAATGTCAACATCACAATCCAGTTTTACAGACAGTTTTCCAGCAAACTGAAATAAGTAGAATTTGATAATATATTTCTAATTTAAAAGCAAACAAATAAATATTTATTGTGAATATTATGTTTATATTTAATAAAGAAGTGGTAGAATACACTTTTTTTTACTCTTTCTGTCAAAATAGAATACTTTATAAGACATTTTTCTACATTAAAACTGGTACCACAGTCTGTTTTAAAATTGTACTTCTGTTTCTCTCTGAAGTGATGACAGGCCATCAAGCACACATATACCTTATCCAGGATACAGTCTATCTTCAACATGAAGAATTCTCTAACATACAGCCCTAGAATCAAATAAATAAATAAATAAACTACACAGATAACAACAGGTATACAAAAGAACTACAGATTAGGCTTTGTTGAGTAAATGAAATTAATTTGTTTGTTTGTATTTGTCACTTATTCATATGTAGGATAAAATAAAAAGTAGCAAAATCACTTACTCTATTATGTCATTTCATTACGTTGCATTATAAAATGTCCTGTGCTAGTTTTTGAATAATGACTAATGTGGCGTAATACCTTAATTAATTTTCAGAGAACATTATATATTTCAGTTTAATAAAAACAATCATTTTGGTTCCATGCAAGGTCACAAAAGACCTAAAAAATTGATTTCAGGATAACTCAGACAGATTTTATTGAATCTGGCCCTCAGTTATATATCTATCATTGTTAAGGCAATAGCAGGGTCATGGTGTTGCCTGTGTAAGATCCATGGGTAAAACGAGCTCTTAGCAGCCATGGATTCTGCTCAGAGGTACAGCTAATATTTATCTGCTTCTGGTGGCACTGCAAATGCGCTAAATATTATCCAAAAAGTAAAGGCATAACTTCTGATGCTGGACAGCTTCTTGCTGAAGTTCACTGAAATAGGTCAGGGATAAGGGGAGGAGGGAGAATCACAGGATCATAGAATAGTTTGGATTGGAAGGGACCTTTAAAGGTCACCTAGTCCAACCCCCCTGCAGTGTGCAGGGACATCTTCAACTAGATCAGGTTGCTCAGAGCCCCGTCCAACCTGACCTTGAATGTTTCTAGGGATGGGGCATCTACCACTTCTCTGGGCAACCTGTGCCAGTGTTTCACCACCCTCATTGTAAAAAATTTCTTCCTTGTATCTAGTCTAAATCTGCCATCTTTTAGTTTAAAACCGTTCTCCCTTGTCCTATCACAGCAGGCCTTGCTAAAAAGTTTGTCCCCTTATCTTCCTTATAAGCCCCCTTTAAGTACTGAAAAGCCACAATAAGGTCTCCCTGAAGCCTTCTCTTCTCCAGGCTGAACAACCCCAACTCTCTCAGCCTTTCTTCATAGGAGAGGTGGTCCATCCCCCTGATCATTTTTGTGGCCTTCCTCTGGACCCACTCCAACAGGTCCATGTCTTTCTTGTGCTGAGGGCTCCAGGTCTGGATGCAGTACTCCAGGTGGGGTCTCACCAGAGCGGAGTAGAGGGGCAGAATCACCTCCCTCGACCTGCTGGCCATGCTTCTTTTGATGCAGCCCAAGCCATGGTTGGCTCTCTGGGCTGCGAGCGCACATTGCTGGCTCATGTCCAGCTTTTTATCCACCAGTACCCCCAAGTCCTTCCGGGCAGGGCTGCTCTCAATCCCTTCATCCCCCAGCCTGTATTGATACTGGAGGTTGCCCCGACCCAGGTGCAGGACCTTGCACATGGCCTTCTTGAACCTCACAAGGTTCACATGGGCCCACTTCTCGAGCTTGTCCAGGTCCCTCTGGATGACATCCCATCCCTCAGGCATGTCAACCACACCACTCAGCTTGGTGCCATCTGCCAACTTGCTGAGGGTGTACTCGATTCCACTGTCTATGACATTGATAAAGATATTAAAGAGTACTGGTCCCAGTACGGACCCCTGCTGCACACCACTTGTCTCTGATTTCCATCTGGACATCAAGCCATTGACCACTATCCTCTGGATGCATCCATCGAACCAATTCCTCATCCACCAAACAGTCCACCCATAAAATCCATCTCTCTCCAATTTAGAGAGAAGGATGTTGTGGGGGACCATGTCAAAGGCCTTACGGAAATCCAGATAGACAACATCCATAGCTCTTCCCATGTCCACTGATGTAGTCACTCCCTCATAGAAGGCCACTAGGTTGGTCAGGCAGGACTTGCCCTTGGTGAAGCCATGCTGGCTGTCTCGAATCACCTCCCTGTCCTCCATATGCCTTAGCATAGCTTCTGGGAGGATCTGTTCCATGGTCTTCCCAGGCACAGAGGTGAGGCTGACAGGTCAGTAGTTCCCAGGGTCCTCCTTTCTACCCTTTTTAAAAATGGGTGCAATGTTTCCCTTTTTCCAGTCATCAGGGACTTCACCTGACTGCCATGACTTTTCAAATATCATGGAGAGTGGCTTGGCAACTATATCAGCCAATTCCCTCAGAACCCTGGGATGCATCTCATCAGGTCCCTTAGACTTATGTATGTTCAGGTTCCTCAGGTGGTCACGAACCTGATCTTCTCTTACAGAGGAAGGGACTTTGCTCCTCAAGTCCCCGTCTTGCAGTCCATCCACTCGAGAGTGGTGGGAAGAGAGATTGCCAATGAAGACTGAGGCAAAAAAGTTGTTGAGTACCTCAGCCTTCTCCTCATCCATTGTTACCAGTTTGCGGGTCTTGCTCATCATGGGGGGTACGTTTTCTTTGACCTTCCTTTTCTGGCTGATATACCTGTAGAAGCCCTTCTTATTGTTATTTGCATCCCTTGCCAAGTTCAGCTCCAGCCACGCCTTGGCCTTCCTGACCCCATTCCTACACAACCAGGCAGCGTCCCTATGCTCTTCCCAGGATACCTGTCCCTGCTTCCACTGCCTGCGCATTTCCTTCTTGCCCTTTAGTTTGACCAGCAGGTCTCGACTCATCCATGCCGGTCTCTTGCCTTCCTTTCCTGATTTCTTACACCTGGGGATCGGGAGCTCTCGCACTGTATGGAAAGCGTCCTTAAAGATCTGCCAGCTCTGTTCTGCTCCCTTGTCCCTGAGGGCAGTTTTCCAGGGAGTCCCATTGACTAAGTCCTTGAAGAGCTGGAAGTTTGCTTTCCTAAAATTCAGGGTCCTGACTTTACTCTTCGCCTGACCCGTATTCCTCAGGACTGCAAACTCCACCAGTGCATGATCACTGCAGCCCAGGCTGCCTCCAATCTTGACGTCACTGATTAGCTCACTTGCGTTGGTGACCAACAGGTCCAGTATCGCATCCCCTCCGGTAGGGCTGTCTATTACCTGACTTAAGAAGTTATCCTCAATGCATTCCAGGAGTCTCCTGAATTGCCTACAGCTCGCCATGCTACTTTTCCAGCAGATGTCAGGGTGGTTGAAGTCCCCCAGCAGGACGAGAGCCTGCGAGTGCGATGCCTCCTGTAGCTGGAGTAAGAAGGCTTCATCAATAGGCTCCCCTTGATCGGGCGGCCTGTAGTAGATACCAACAACAAGGTTCCCTTTGTTGCTTCAGTCTCTGATTCTTACCCATAAGCTTTCAACCTGTTCGTGGCTATTCTTCAGGGACAGCTTTTCACACTCTATCCATTTCTTGTGGTCTACCTGGACTTCAGTAAAGCCTTTGACACTGTCTCCCACGGCATTCTCCTAGAGAAACTGGCGGCTCTCAGCTTAGACAGGTGCACTCTTCGCTGGGTAAAAACTGGCTGGACGGCCGAGCCCAGAGAGTTGTGGTCAACGGAGTTAAATCCAGTTGGCGGCCGGTCACGAGCAGTGTTCCCCAGGGCTCAGTTTTGAGCCAGTCCTGTTCAATATCTTTATCAACGATCTGGATGAGGGGATCGAGTGCTCCCTCGGTAAGTTTGCAGACGACACCAAGCTGGGCGGGAGTGTTGATCTGCTGGAGGGTAGGAAGGCTCTGCAGAGGGACCTGGACAGGCTGGATCGATGGGCCGAGGCCAACTGTATGAGGTTCAACAAGGCCAAGTGCCGGGTCCTGCACTTCAGCCACAACAACCCCAGGCAACGCTACAGGCTTGGGGAAGAGGGGCTGGAAAGCTGCCCAGAGGAAAAGGACCTGTGGGTGCTGATTGACAGCCAGCTGAACATGAGCCTGCAGTGTGCTCAGGTGGCCAAGAAGGCCAACAGCATCCTGGCCTGTATCAGAAATAGTGTGGCCAGCAGGAGTAGGGAGGTGATCGTGCCCCTGTACTTGGCACTGGTGAGGTTGCACCTCGAATCCTGTGTCCAGTTCTGGGCACCTCACTACAAGAAGGACACTGAGGTGCTGGAGCGTGTCCAGAGGAGGGCAACGAAGCTGGTGAAGGGCCTGGAGCACAAGCCTTGTGAGGAGCAGCTGAGGGAACTGGGGTTGTTTAGCCTGGAGAAGAGGAGGCTGAGGGGAGACCTCATCGCGCTCTACAACTACCTGAAAGGAGGTTGTAGTGAGATGGGTGTTGGTCTCTTCTCCCAAGTAACTAGCGATAGGACGAGAGGAAATGGCCTCAAGTTGCGCCAAGGGAGGTTTAGATTGGACATTAGGAGAAATTTCTTTACTGAAAGAGTGGTCAGGCCTTGGAACAGGCTGCCCAGGGAAGTGGTGGAGTCACCATCCCTGGAAGTATTTAAAAGACGTGTAGATGAGGCCCTTAGGGACATGGTGTAGTGGGCATGGTGGTGTTGGGTTGACGATTGGACTCAATGATCTTGGAGGTCTTTTCCAACCTTAATGATTCTATGATTCTAGGGCAACGCCTCCACCCCTCCTTCCTTGCCCTGTCCCTTCCTAACAGCCTGTAGCCATCAATAGCCACACCCCAGTCATGGGATTCATCCCACCAAGTTTCAGTAATGGCAACTAGGTCAAGTGTAACTTCCCTTTGGGAAGAAGAGGAAGCCTAGCTGAGCAACAGGATTGAGCAAACCTTGTGTCTTATGTTGATCCAGCCGACTTTCAGGAAGGAAAAGCGTGCTCACATGTCTAAGGCAAGAAACACCACGGTAAGAAATGACCCCAGAAGGGCACAGAGATGCTTATGTGAGAGCCAAGGTCACAGATTAACTTGTTGATGATTTGTCAGCAGGCAGAAAATCTAGGAAACCTGTTGAAATCTCTAGTAAGATCTCCATCCTTGGAAAAACTCAAAACTTGACTGCATGTCACCCCAAGTGACATGATCTAACGTCGAAGCTGGATCTGACTTTGGGTCCTGCAAGAGTTGGACCAGGTGCCCTGAAGTGATCCCTTTGCATCTTAAACTATTGTCTGATACTGTAAAAAGGGTAAGACATTTTTAACACTTGGGTTAGTAGCATTGCCTCATCAACAGAATTATAGATCAGGAGAAACATGGGTGTTTATTCAGAGTTTATCAACTTCTTGAGAGGGCAGATGAAAACTGCCTCAACTATCATGGCCTGAAATTCCCATTTCAGATATTCCTTCAGAAGAGAAGAGGTTTAGAAAGCTGTGTAGCTTGAAACTTACCTCAGGAAACGTCAGAAGGGCAAAGCTGTTCTCAGCTTAATCCTTGCATTTTCTGGCTTTCATTTTTTAAGCTAGACCGTTAAGAATCAAAGTTTGAGGGTGATATTCTCAAAAGGAAATATAAGTTAATGGTCTTACTACTCTTTTAAGATGGATGTGTGTCCCCCTTCTCACCTGATTGTACAGAAAGTCTGAGATGAAAAGATGAAAAGCATCCCATCTTAGGTGCTTACAGTTACATGGGAGAAAGCTGGGCCTCTTTTAGTTGCTTAGCACTTTGAATTCAGGGAATTAAACGCTACTTGGGCACTTACGCACGTGCAAGAGGACAGGAGCTTTGTGTGAGTGAGGAGCTCATGGAGACCATGAGAGGAGAACCTGTTCTGAAGACAAACCATTTGGTTTTTGGAGGACCCCCACAAAATCAGGTAAAACCCACGAAGCTGTGGGGTAATCCAACATGATGAAGCTCAGGCTGATGAATGAGTTTGGGAAGGGGTAGCCTCCATAACTGTGCTTCTGAGCTCCTACCCAGCTGTTTAGATACTTGCTGCCTGTTTTTTACCCACATCCCTCTGACTTTTTTCTCCTCGGTGTGGATGCATGGAGAGGCAATGCACTCTTTCTTCTCTGAATGAAGCATAAAGCATACATCATGCCACTGGGAGAGATTCTTTGAAACGGCTTTTATTTATTCAGCCAAATCTCAAAACAAGACCACTAGGCACCCATTGAGTGTGCCAGCACTCTGGACACCTCCGTTACATGTTGAAACTACGGTGCCTACCGCAGCAGAGGTGAATGCACTCAGCTCATTCCCTTGAGCAGCAGCGTTAAGGCAGGGATGCAAACTTGGCAGGAGCATTAAAGCTTGTAGAGTTTGTTAGTGAGAGAAGGGGCGATGCATGAGAAGATGAGACTCTTGGCAGGGATCACCCCGGAGGCAGCTTTCCTCTGCTTTGTACTGATGAAGCTCCAGATTGAACAGCTCTGCTGATCTCAGCTGAGACAACCCTGCAGGTGAGTCAAGGACTGGATCAGGAACTGTTTAGGACTTCACGGCTTTAAGCTAAAGCCCTGAATTCCACCAAAATCGTATTGGAGGGTCCAGCCAGTCTCAGCATACTGGTCTGTATGTGCTGCCGGGGTGCAGCTCCACTTTATAAGCAGCCCACAGCCTTTTGCGACAGCACAAGCTTGCAGATGGTTACAAGGTGCAGGCACTATGCTGAACACATAGCAGCAACCTAAGCTTTGATGTGACAAAAGAAAGATAACTGTGAAGGACCACAGTGGCAGGGAGAGGGGAATGATCTCACCGGGGCTGATGGAAAAAACTTGCATCTGCTGGATCCCAACCTTTCTGCACCGAGGGACAGCCCGGGTCTGAGTTTCGAGGGGTGAAGTTGTTGCACTCAGGACCTGGCTGCCAACACAAATTCCTCCTCAGGAAAAGAAGACTTAACAAACCCTTTTCTTCTTTCTTTTCTGCCCAGCCTGCCCATCCTACTACAGCTACCTCTAGAGAGCAGGCTGGGGCAGGGATACCAGCCATGCACGACGGCTTTAGATGAGCAAATTGTCACACCAGCAATCTTGTGGAGAGTGAATATAAAGCAGAGGAAACTGAGGCAGGTTACTGATAATACTGACCAAAAAGGGGGAAATTAATGGCTGAAGCTGGCCTATTTCCAGGCAAACCTGAGAGCTACTTGGAAGCACAGATAAACAAAATATTTTTTTAAAAAAAGAGAGCAATTATAGGAAAAATACATAAATTTCTTTTATTTCCAATCCAATCAACAAATATATTCATTTTGCATAACCTGTTGGAGTTCAGGCTAAGTGATACATTAGAAAATCTGCATGTTACTGATCCTGTAAGATACAGACTGTCTGAGTTCATCTCTGAATGAGTGCCCAACCCCATGCATGACTTTGAGGTATAACAGAAAAAAAGATGAGTCAATTTTTTTCAAACCAGTTTCCTCACTGGGAAAATATTCCTCTAGGTCACACAGTACTTATTTACTCAGTAAATACTATGACAGTGATATTTACAGCCATGTCATTAATAACACTGATTGACAAAGAACTTCCTCAAAACTCTTTCATCTCCAGACAAACATGATATATGTAAAGGAGTTGCAGTTATAAATTTACAGCCAAACACATGCATTTGGAGCAGGGGTGGGTAGGGAAAGGGGAAGGAGCACATAAAAAACAACGCCTGAACTTTTTTCCCCCCTATGATCAGTATTTGGGACTGACTCATATTTATTTTGAATAGTTGCTTACTTGTTTTGGTTGTGAGAGTTCTTTTGATCTCTTAGAGGACAAACTGGAAAGGGACTCCTTTTTTTGAAAATTTGAGTGATTCTTTAGGCTAGAATCTGCTGATGATAAATTCATTATTTTGTCTGTACTGAACGAACTAGATAATAATTCTCATTGGATTTGGTTAAGGACCATCTTAATAATTTTCCCTGTTGTCTGAATGCATCCACACCACATCTACCTTGCAGGAATTGTGAGGGGAAAAGGGAGACCTTGGTGGAGATAAATGCAGTTGCTTCAATGCTCCTTTTTATTGAAGCTATTTTGTATTTCATGACTCTCTTCTGTTTGTGCCTTGCAATGGTTGTAGGATTTTATATTTATTGGTACCAATTACACTTGGTCTTCTTTTTAATAAAACAATTTTCCGTTGTAAAATGACCTTGTGTCCAAGGAGAAAGCTTTGTGGGTCCCAGTTAACTTGGAGACATTTTTCTCAGGGGAAGAAGAGTTAACAAACCCTTTTCTTCTTTCTTTTCAAATACTGGATTTTTTTTTTTTTTACTTCATAATTTAGATTTATTTTTTAATTTTATATTATATTTAGGTGTCTCTTAAACTGTACTTCATGTTACATAATTCTGACATTAACAAAATATTGACTGACAAAATATTGCCAAATGGTTGAATTTTTATTCCAGAACACATTTTACTTGAATTCTGAAAAAACATGAATGCAACTTACATTTTCTGGCCATCTTTAACACTAGACTTTTTTGCTATTGTCTGCAGCTGCTGAATCTAATAGGTACTTTTACTCTGCAGGTTTATGCTGAATCTTTGGATATTTCCTTACTAGCCCGGTTGTGGCAGATGAATATAGGAAAAAACCCTTCCTCTAAAGGCAGCACCTGGCTTTTCTATATAGCCAGTGCAGAGAAGGAGCTACTTAGGCCTCCACGGGGAGATTTTATGTGCCTTTCTTTGGTGCCTAGCCTGAAGAAATGCAAGATTTGTGGAGAGGGATAATATTTTTTATGGGACCAACTCCAGAGGCTTTCAGAAGTCTCAGCCTCTTTCTCAATCACCTATATAGGGAATTTGGGTTTTGTCTTTAGAGGAGAATTGCCTCATTAGGCATGTACATTTTAAGTGCAAACTGAATTAAACAGCCAAGTCCCGGTCGGTGGCTGCAGTAAAAACCTTGAAATCCTCTCCTGAACATGCACAGGAACTAAAGAGAAAGGCACAAATGACTTTAAAAATAAATCCCAGGGTTGTGCCAGCTTCATGATTTCAAGGGTCTGGCTCCTGCTGTTCAAATGTGTGGATTTGACAATGATATAAAAATTACTCAGCCAGGCGTTTGCATCTTGCTGCCCGTCTGGCATTCCTTCAGCTTCGTGTTTAGTGAAGCCTGTCCCCCGTTGCTGAATATGTGCCGAAGAAGCTCTGGAGAAAGAGGGGTTTTTGAAAGCACGGCAGAGCTCATGCCACCGACCAAACAGGCAAAGACATCTACTGCAACTCTGGCAGGCAGATGGGGCACGCTGATGGACATCTCGGGCAGAGCACTCACAGTGCTCTGGGACTGGCAGCTCATCCCCTGCTCCGGTTTTGCAGTGCTGGTGGGTAGGAGGTGAGCTGCTCCGGGGCTGCAGCACCACACCTCCCGGCAGCAGTGGGGGGGCCAAGGGTTTGGGTCCTCTCCTGAGCCATGGAGAGAGATGGAATGAAGCCAGCTGCGTGCATCTGGCTGACGTGGAAAGCTAGAGGCTCAATCAGGGAGCACAGGCAGCAAGGAAAGAGCTACAGGAGAGGAAAGTCGCTGCAATATGGTGATGGAGACCGCCTTGGCTCAGACGAGGGGTTTGTGCCCCCTTCCATAGGTGTGTGATACAGAAGGGGGAACAAGAAATGTCCAGAGTGGTGGACATTATCTAGAGGCAGGGTAGAGATGGGAGTGGGACCCAGATCTTCTAATTGTGTTTGACAATGTTCTCTGGAAAATAAAAATGAAGAATTAAGCCAAGCTGCACTGCCTCTGTCTCCTCCTGTCTTCTCTCCCTTTCAGCTATATTTGCTGCACATATCTAAAGGCACTGAGAATATTAACTGCACTACAGAGGTGATACCAAGTTAATGACTCTATCAATACTGATATATGTAAAAAAAACAGATGTAAGTCACCAGCATAACAGCACAGACACATAAGAACTCGCAGTGTTACTCTGCACAGAGACATCCACACCTATTTGGGTTAGCGTTTGTATACGTGAATAGCTGCAGATTTCTCAGATCTGGGTGATGACCGACGCGCAGGGAAAGGCTGGTGGGGCCCGGGCGCTCCCCGGCAGGCACACCCGGGAGGGACATCCCGCTTCCCGGGCAGAGCTGCACCTTCCCTGGCAGTCGCGCCGGAGCCAGTGGCAATGTTGTGGGAAAACCACTAGATGTAGATACAGCGTTAGACTGTCACTGGTCCAGGAAAATGTGGTATCTGTCTTCAAAGGAAAATTACCTTTCAGTGCCGTGAGAGGGGGCAGGTGCTTCTAAACAGAAATTAAAAACCTTTTAAGGATTATGGTGATTTTAGGATTCATAACAACGATAACAAGAAGTGCGTTGGTTAAGGGTCTTCTAATAATGTCTTATTTATCCAATCTTTTTTAAAAAAAGCCTTCTTTGCTCTGTTGCATTATGGCTAAGTGCCACCAAATACCACATTATCCTCCTAAGACTACCCCTGTTCACCCTCCAAAGCTCCCATCCCTCCTTGCAGCATAGTCACTGAGATTTGGTTGTCAGCTCACCAGCGCAGCGCTCAGGGCTGCTCATGCTGCAGGAAGCATTAGTGTGCTCTTGGGTGAGACCAAAATATTGAGAAACAAATAGTAGGTAATAATAGTTCTGTCCTAAGGTAATGAGGCTCTTTTTGTGAATGCAGATGAGGAATTCATCAAAATGAGAAGGCTAATGTAAACTCCTAAATGTTTAAATCATCTGAATGGTGCATGAGAAATGCTGCCTGGTTATGCTCTGCCTTGGCCAATAGGTCAGAGCATAAGCTAATATAAATCCATCAGAGCTAGAGCAATGTACAGCAGCGCTGGACCAAGCCAAGAGGTCTCTTTGCATGGGCCTGGCCTGGCCAAGGAAAATGCCCTATAGAAAGAGCACCCTGCTTGCAGCAGGCCAGGTAAAAGGAGCGAAAGGCTATTGCCATGGGCAATTTGTTAGAGCCTTGTCCACTTTCTTTCTATCAGGAAGGAACTTGTTATTCATATTCTCCATTTATTTTCCAATGTGATACAAAGTGAGAATAGCAGGTTTACCCTGCAGCACTTTCCTAGTGTCTGAAGAGTAGCAAAAAAGAACATCTTGAGGGGAATAAAAAAATAAAATCATTGGCCAGCTGGTAATTTTCTTAAAGATAAGAGAGTGAGCAAAGAGGAGAGACTGCCTGCAGGCTTACGGTCACTGCGAGAAATGGAGTATTCAGGGAGACTCAGAATGAAGAAAACTGGTAATTTTCAAAGACAAGCATCAGATCCAACGGATAACAATGAAGCATCAAACCGAAATGCAATTAAAATAGAACCCAATAAATAACTATTGAAAGATGTTTTGCAGTTTCCTTACCGCTGCCAACACCTGGTGTCACAGGCAGTCCCATCCTATTCCTGAACACAGGCATCACAGTATCCACACCACCTGCTCAAACAGGGCCCAGAGGCAGGTTTCAGCACTGGCCCACCAATTATCCAGGCTGTTTAACTGTTAACACACTTCCAGGTAGAGTTTTGGTGTATGCCAGCTAAAACTTTCCCAAATCCTGCTTGAGCAAGGTTTGGGACGGCCACATGCGAGGGCCCGTTCCCAGCAGACAGCGCGGGTGTGACCGCATCAGGCTGGCTCCCTCTGCTCCATCCTCCAACCTGTGCCCGGGCTTTCCACCCACAAATACCTCCACACGCCGGCACACCACACCGCCGGCTTTGCAAAACTAATCGCCACCCTCCTACCACAGGAAAAGATAAAACCCTCACGTTTTTCAGGCATTTTTAGCTGGAAAAAAATCCTCCCACAGAAGAATAATGATAGCAGAGGGGCACAAGGCGAGGTGCCGAGGAGATGCAGGTCAAGCGCTGCGTAACGTGCTTGAGCTGCCTCACAACCTCCGGGCCAAGGACCGGTTTCCAAACCTGTTCTAATTTGCAGTATGGGCAGGGCCTTAAATCCCAATGAAGAAAGGTACTGTTGCTCTGTAAAGGCCCTGATGGAAATAAAACAATGCACATGAATAAACAGAGCTCTGTATCACAGACGACAATGCAGAAAAAAAGAGTCAGGATTTGGGTACAGTAGGAAAGGTCTCTCTGCCTTGGGTGGGGGTGGACCTGCCTCACCGACACTGAGCCGTGCTCAAGCAGCTGCCCGGCAGCAACCCATTCACGGCATGGAAACCGTCCCTCAAACCGAGGGCAAGGCTCTGCATGGCGCAGGTTGAAGGGCACCATCTCTCTGAGATGAATGAGTTGCAAAAGCCAGCTGGCTTTTTCTCAATAAATGATTTTGGCAAGAATGACTTTGTCATCGAACAAAACTCTTTGCAACACAGTAATAAGATTTTTCTTGTTTTGTGAAAGTGTTGAGCTGCTTAATTGTTTTTCATCCAATATTTTGACATACCATTGCCAAAATAGCTACTAAAATGTTTACATGCTAAAATTTCAGTCTCTGATAAATCAATGGAAAAAACATTAAGAAACACTGTGACAACATCTTCACAAGAAAGCACAAAGAATAATAACCATGATTAATGATAATTTAAGAGAAATCAGAGAACATAATTAGTTTTGAAACATTTGCAATTTTAACACTTAGCTCCTAATGACAACGTCGTTTTTTGACCAGCTTTTCTCAGACTTGCTCTCAGGAGTTATCCACATGCTCAGTGTTTGCTGTTGCCTTCAAAGATTACAATCTCCTTCAAGCAGAGACTCATCTTCTTGCTTGTTTGCAAAGCGCTTGCACAACTTTGAATGTCACTGAAGTTAGAAGCAACAGACCCATCAACACAAAGATCGCGCAGAAGATAAAGAAATCAGTCTTCAAACTGCATTTGAGTGAAAATGTATGTTTCCAAAAAGGAAAGAGAAAGATGTATAATATAATCCAAGATCCACATAATGATACAACTTAGCGTCTCGGCAAGCTCCGGGCCAGCTGTGCGGAGAAGTACACAAGCACATTATGCCTATGTCTATACTTGTGTGGCAGCAGTAAGCGTGTTCAGCCCTGAGCTAGCCTTCCTCTGCTTAGTGTGGGCACACAACAGCAAGGAGGTGGCCGGGCCGGCTATGCAGGCTCGCCATGGGGTCCTGAAATGACTAACATTACCTAGAGCCCCTGCTGCTGTGTTTTCCTTGCTCTCGCTGCCTGGGCTAAGCCGTTTACAGTCACAACACTGCATGTGGTTTGCTTACTGCAAAAAAAGAAAGACATTCCCTGTTACAATGTACGTACTGCAGGAGGTTTTGACCTGTATGGGAACTGTAGGGGGTGGCCAAGGAAAGGACGTTGACATACACAAAAACTACATCTGGGACATTTGTGAAGCTGTCTGTGCCTCTCCTGAAATGTTTCAGGGGTCCAAAGGCAAGAAAGGTTAAAACCACTGGTAACAGGGTACATTTATATGGCTAAGTGCTGTGTCATGTAAAGATATCAAAGAGCTAGCCAAGAAGCCCTACGCCGTATTAATGTCATATTTCACTTGGACTAATACACCCTATAACTCATAGGGGCTGGAACGTAATTCGGGTATCTTGGTGCACTGCTGTAATCTGCCGGGCAGACACATGCTACTATTTAAACGGGGAAGGGTCGGAGGAAGGAAGCTATGTGATTTACTCAAGATCGGAAAAATACCTGTGGCGGAGCCAGTCTCCCAAATAGCATCCCAATGACCCACGCACTCACCCACCCCACCCTCCCTGTGCGCCTGTGTGACATGCAGAAGGAGGAGGAGAGGGGTCAGCAAAGCGCCCAGCAAAGGCGAAGAACACATTGCTACCTGCTCTGCAAATTAAACAATGGATACTGGAAAACAATGCTTACAATTTGATGACAATCTCCTCGCTGCTCTGAACCCCTTCACAGACATCATCCCCAGCCTGACCTTTTAAACCTGATGGTAAACAGGTAGGACAGCTCAGTTCATTACTTCATGTTGCTAATGAGATCCAGCACATACAGATCCCTCAGTATGTGCTGGGGAAAAGGTCCTACCCTTCCTGATCACTTGTCAAATACGCTGATGTCTTATCCGCTACTCACAGCAGAAAGCATCCAAATGTCATTAAAGCCTGTCCTTACTGTCCAGGGACAACCGTTTAATGGAGCAGGTCACAGGGGCAGCGGGAGCTTTTAGACATTGCCAGGTGAACAACTGACACAGCACCAGCTGTCAGGAGACAAACTTCAACTTGTGGCATAAGATGCACAGAATGGGAGATAGTTACTGGGTTTACTGAGACAAAGAGGACAGACACGAGGGATAAAACTAATGGCTTCAGCAGAAAATATGGAGCAAAAGACCAGAGGTCCCTTGGTTAGGGCTGCCGGGGCAGGGGTGTTTGCAGCTGCTGGGTGCAGCGTTCCCCAATCCCTCACTCAGGGCAAGGACCCAGGGTTAAAACAAGTTTATTGAGGTGAGGGTATGGATTAAACCTCCTTCTGCGCTCACGCAGCAGGACTGACTGAATTTTAAGTGCGGAGCTTTTTTATCAGCTAAGCAGGTGCCAGAGCCATTGCCCCCATTACTGCCGCTGCCTCCATAGTGGCAGGGCACCCTGTGCTTGAGCTGCCTTTCCTGCCCCACCGGTGGGACCAGGCTGGCCCATGCCCATGGCACTCCCCGATGCATGGTGTGGTCCCTCTGCAGCCTGGTGGCCACAGGAGAGTCACGGGGCTGGGGGCAAGGGGAAGAGCTGCTGCCTTTCACTGCACCGGGCACAAACATGGTCTGTGGGGTGAGCTGCGGCGAAACCACCAAGCTGCTGGCAGCCACCTGAATGCTGCAAAGTGCGTCCTCACCCTGAGCCCTGGGACACCCGCCTGCACCTTGTCGCTGCCTCACATTTCAGAGAAGCAATTTCCAGCTTGCTTTCTCCTCCGCCACGCCACAGCCTTCTCACCCCAGCAGCTTCATTTATAGATGCAATGCCATTTGAACGTGCATTCATACTCCCAAGTTCAGTAAGCACACAGGAACAACCTGTCTTTGGGCTGAGGTTTTTTTTCTCATTTGGAAATTTCACAGTGCTCTTCTGAGTGTGGCTGCCTTTCAAAAGCGTGAACTCTTGAGTGCAAAGGACTGGATTATACCCACTGCAACCTGTCATTCCTAAGTGCAGTTGACCTCTTTCACTCACTCCAACTCCAAAACACACGTCCTGTTACTCAGTGTTAAAATTTTTTTTGGCACACAGTGTATAACAGATATTGTATATAGATAAAAAATAAAATACACGCATTCAACTTTTCCTGGAGAGGTTTCACATGTGATGAGTCTGCCACACGTCAGTTATTGAAAACAAATGCAACAAAAGAGCACCAAGATGGAAGAAAAATGACTTGATGCAGGACCTCGCCAATTTGTGACTGAAACCTGTAGCTCTTGCAGAAGTTTTAGCCCTGGTATGGAGGAGATGCTGTTTCAGCTTCCTTCCAGTGTGTCTGTGTGCAGGCAGCTGGAGCCCCGCAGCCTCCCACGAGCACTGGGACCTTCCCTCCCTACCTCCACCAATGCCTCCGGTTCTTCTTCTTCCCTAACATGTACCCTCCTCGCTCTTCCTCACGCTGCTGTTATTTTTCGCCCTTCCCTGCCTGACCTCTGCCTCCGTGCTGTGCTGTCCTGCTTGGCGCCTGCTTCCCCGATGCCTGCTGCGTTCAGCAGAGGGAAGAACGATGGGTGGGAAAACCCTACAAGCAGAGGGGAGCGACTGTGGGCTGACTGCTACAGGAACCGGCAGAAGACATCAGGTCTCACAAGCTGCCTCTGCCGGTTAATGGGAACTTTGGATCAAATACAGACAGGACCTCCTAGGATTCTGTTCGCAGGTGAGACTCCTCCTGCATGTTGAAGATGCTGTTTTGTGGAGTTGTTCAGTATCCTGAGCGATGCCAACAGACATCGGTTGCAGGGAGTGGGGACTGGGGTCTTGAAGGCTGAGGCTGTTTGCCATTAGTCACCGAGGCGGTGGGAACCGCTGGGATTGCCACCACTGTAAAAAACATCACCAGAACAAACAACCTCCCCAAAATTGTTGCTCATCTTGCTCAGAAGAGTTGAGAACACACTGGTGGATATAAAGAGAAAATAAACAAGATATTAATTGGAGTCGTCATTCTTCTGCCAAAAACATGACATGTACTGCTTAATGGGTGTGTATTTTCCTTTGGATGAATGTGGCCATAGGCTCCTTAAAATGTTCTTACATAAAATGAAAGCATAATATGCAATACAGCATGTTGAAGATGTATTGAAAATATTTACTACATTCTCCTTATGTAGACGGCGTTTGTTTAACCATCTTTATTCACAATAATTAACTGTTGCTATTGCTATTCTTTTTAGCACTAATTAAAAGTTGTTCTGTACTTCTTTACCAATATATTTTTAAGCCACTCAGTGCTTAATACAAGTTTGTAACCTGCAGGCTCAAGTCTTGTGGAGACTCGTGCATATGAATAATTCATAAACTGGGGAACAGTGGCTATTAACATAAGTAAAACTACTCGAAAGAGAAAAGTAGCTCATGCTTGAATTCTTTGCAGGAATTGACCTTAATTTGCTCTTCAGATCTAGACCGCCCTATTAGGAAGCTTTCTGGTCTGTTTTTTATTTATTTTATATAGGTAGGAAACATGGGTAAAAAAGGTCTCCAAACTCTATAAATCTTCTAAGTTAGACTGAACTTTCATGAAGGTTGTAACACTGTGGACAGCATCATAAACCAAAGGGTTCCTCTACCCCCCTCATTGCCTCGACGTTCAATAGTTTCCGTATGACTCTGAGGAGGCAGACAAAATGATTCAAATGCCATTAATGTTTACAGTATGGTTCTGTGAAGCCTATAAGCAGGCACCGATGTCAGTGAGGCTCAGCTGTCATCCTGTGCGTTTGCGTTTGCAGTGTAAAAAGCAAATCCCTGATAAGAAATTATTGCATTCCTTGGTTTTCCTTAAACAGAGAGAAAGCAGAGACAATTTTAAAGAGCAATGAAACTGAACTCAGCTGTTGCATTCACAAAGTGCCATACATTCATCTTGCTGTTAAAAACTGTAGGGAAAAATCTGGTAAGAGCAAAGCTCTCCCTGCTTACAAAGTAAACAGTGAAATATAAACTAGATTACTTGTCATATCAGGAACATGTCACTGTTTTTTCAGGGTGTTCAGCCTGATTATGAGTTCTGGCCATTTTATTTCAGAAAACCTCCACTGGATTTCACTGGATTCAAGTTTTAGTAGAAGTAATGGTGAGGTGATATAGCCTAAGGTCCCTTTTACTAGCTATGTGGTAGAGAAATGTAGAAAAAGGACGGCTCTAGCCCTCAGAAGTTAAAACTTTGCCAGTTGTAGTTGTGACTTGCACATTTTTAAGAAAAATCAGAAACAAAACAATTTTGAAACCTTTTTTTTTAATTGAGTCATCTACCATCCTCTTACCATGTGAGGCGGCTGTAGCACTGGAGAGCAAGGCTCACTGCAGCTACTGGCTGCAGCATGAACACTCGCTCCCGTCTCTTGGAGCTGCCAGTTCATTAGCAGCGAGTTTACCAATTCTGCCTTACCACAGGCTTGTGAGCCCTCTGAATTTTTCATGATCTCCTCCCCCTAAGACAGCAAACCCGTAATTTTTTCTACACAAGCAACACGACATGGGATTCAAGGGATGAAAAGTAAATTTCGGACTTTGATCAATGTCTTTGATGCAATTTAAGAAATTTCATGAACTGAGATGCATTCCTGGACTTCCACCCCAAAACTCCCTTAATTTCAGACAGGGAAGAGTATTCCTCACTATCCTGTCTGGGTTGCCCTTCAGCTGAGGACACATTTTCAATACAGAAGGTGCAGAGTTGCCCAACTCTCCTCAGCTCCGTGCATGAGTGATTTTGCATCTTCAACTGGGTTGCGTGGACGAAGCAGTGTCTGTGTCACCTCCTTCAGATTAACAAACCCAAATTATTTTTTTTCTCTGTCGACTCAGGAAACATTTGTAAACATTGCAGGACACAGGAATGCAGCCTGGGTTTTGTCTGTACCTTATCGAGATGTCCTGGCCACTAAGCTCTTGCGATGGCTCCCCGGTCACTGGCCGCCTTGCATCCCTGGCTGTGCAGCAGTCCTGCTCAGCAGGACGGGCGGAGGGGGCAGGTCTGCCCCTGCACACCCTGTTTCATGTCAACATCTTCACTTTGTGGAAGCGGCACTTCCTCCACAAGGCTTAGCAGGCAGGTACGTTAGCCAAACCGCTGCTCCTCAAATGCTGATGGGTCTGGACAAATGAGGAAGCAGCTCTCCAGTGTCACCAGGCTCTCCCATTGCCATTTCAGCTCTTCAGGGCTTTCTTCTTCTTCCATAGTACCAGCCTGGCTTGATTCAAAGTAAAGGCACCACTGGTGATGTCCGCCTCAATGCTTAATCACGTTTCAGAATAGTTTTTTTCCCTTCAATTCACACGGCCTGATAATAATTACGCTTCTGAGGCTAATAGCTTGTGTCCTGCACAGTCTGTCATACTGTCTCAGGTTTTGGTAGAGATACACACAGTCTTTTTTCAGTATTATTAGGAGGATATAAAAATTAAATCCAGCCCTGGTGCACTTCTGAGTCAAGCTAACTGGTATCATTTTGAGCTTGTCTTGGATCGTACCAACCCTCAGCCTTTGGAGTCTGGATGCCAGAGGGGTGAAGGTGCCCATGGGAAGCCCTGATTCAGGCACCCAATCACTTATGGTACCCCTGCCCCATAAGCAGTGGTCCTAGATGGCTATGTACTTTCCACATAGGCTCAAAGGTCTTTGATTGTGTGCTATAAATGCATCCTCAACACCCAGTTTAGCTGGTTCGGAACATATTGCTGGAGCCAGATAGGTCTGATGGTTAAGGAAGAGCAGAGCTTGCATCTTACAAGACTTACAGGTCCCTGGGACCTTGCTATCAGCTTGCTCTGTGCTTTTCTAGTGCAAAGCTGACCTTTTGAAGCTTCCCTCTCCCTTCGTGTTATGCTCCCTCGTACTTCAATCAGCACGGCTGGACGACAAGGAACAAGTGGGGCAGCCTTGTAAAGCATGAACCATCAGAGCGTAGGTACTTTGAATAAACAAACTGCAAGGAGAGAAACGAACCCTGACTGACTTCTTGCATCTCTTGAAGAAAGCAGTATGTCCTGGCAGCCCGTGCGTCTCACAACTCCAGAGGGATTAGCGTGGTGTTTACCTGCTCTTTCCCAGGCTGGGCAAATGCTTGATCTTGCTAATGTGTACACGGGTTTTTGACAGTTGCCGTAGCACAACAGGAACCTCTCCTTCTCTCTCGTTGTTTGTAACCTTTGAGGACTAACCAGCCAAGCTTTCTTACAGCATCAAAAATGCAGTTTATTTTAAATTAAGTTCCAGGGCAAAAAGGGCTGCTTTCAAATGATCAGTCGCTGACTGAGTTGGATATTCCTCCATCAGCAAGCTTCAGCTTTCTTTCGAGGGGGAGGAAAGGGCTTTTCTGCTCCCAGAGAGCGGGGAACTGGTTGGCTTTTAGGGAGCTTCGTGGAAGGAGAAGGAGCAGGAAGGTGGCACCGCTGTGCCTGCACCTGCACCGGAGGAAGAGGGAAACAGTTCCCTCTCCTGTGGGACTCTCTTTGGGACCTAGTTCACTATTATTTCGTGCATGGTATTTAATACTTGTCTTCTGGTAGTGAGTAATGCTCCATTGTGTCCCTGGGCGCTTTGTGATATTTAACCACAACAAAAGCAAGATGCTGCCAAGAACATTCAGTGGGGGTTTGCAGAACAAAGTTAGGAAAGTTCCCTGGCGTATCACGGCTAGAATAAGGGTGCACCTACAGCACCAAGTAATGCACTGTGTATGTCACAGCAAGGGCCCGTAGCACTGATGCCTGCATAATCCTTCTTTTTCTTCTTCATTTTATCTTCACTATGCCCATCTTCCTTCATATACTTGGATAGGCATATATTAAATGGGATTTATATGGGTTAAGTAGCAGAACTAATACCAGCTGATGTGATGGTTCAGCAGTGAGTCATGTACCACGGTTGAATGCTTTCCCCTAGTCCACACCACCAACAGCCTCCCAGTGCATGGGTAGCATATTGGCTATGTGAAAGCAGGCAGCAGCCGGGGGAGCCCTCCGGGACTGTGTGGTGCTCCCTTCCCTCGCTGTGGGACATGACCAGTGCTTCGCACACAGGTGCTGACATGTCCAGTGTCAGAAAATTAAAACTGAGGAATGAAATAGACCTTTGCTACCATTTTCACAGTTTGTGAAATGCTGGTAAAGAATGAATAATGCAAAAAAGTAAATAATAAAAAAAATCTCCATCTGCTATTTCCAGTAAACGGTGCTGTCATTTAAATAAAGCTAGCGCTGGAAAAGGAAACAGAATATTGCCAGCGGTAATAGCCCATGTTTTTAATGGCTCCACTTATCTGGATCTTATTTTGGCTTGGCACTGTTGGTGTAACTTTGCTTCTCAAACACTAGCATCAGCACTTAAATTTATCAGGCTTTGAGGACTATCTGTTGAGATAAACTCAGTCTACCCAAAGCGGCAACATTAACAGCATTGATGGAGCCTCAAATAGAATTGGCAACTCCTTTGCAGTGCTAAGTAAAGTAACAACAGAAAATTCACATCGTGGCTGGTCACTCCCCGTGCAAACAAACTGAATTCCCACGGGCCCCTTTGCTCGTCTTAAAAGGTTTGGTGAATAGGAAACAGCAAGATATGTCCCTTTTCTGTCACAGCTAATAGTCATGTCCTGGTTTAACCCCTCGCTACCCCTTCATCCCCATTAAAAAATCTGGTATTAGGTTTTTTTTAATTTGGGAGGGGAAAAAAACGAGGGAGGACAGAGACCAGAATTGTTCCTGTTCAGAGTCTTTAATTTACCTCCTCATGTCATTGCTGCTTCTTCCCTGGGTTTGCACAATGGAGTTAAAAGCCTACATGAGTAGGAAGCCAGATACTGGTTATTCTGTAAATTGTCCAGAGGTACAAACTGAGATGAAGAGACCTTCCTGGGTATTGCTCAATGCCCTTGGTGAGTTGGAAGGTAAAACCTCTGGCCCGTTTTTATTTTTCAGGTTATACTTTTACTCAAAGGCTTTTATGTTTGTTTGTTTATCACATTGGAAATGGATGTATAGAAATTGCATGCTACAAAACAGGGAGGAGAGACGCATTATATTCACACAGGTAAAAGGAGAAGCAGGATCTCCCCTTTTCTCCTGGATTCCTAGAGCTCTACCTTTCTTCAAGGAATTGCCTGTCCTAGCCTACGTTAACTATAGTATGCATGGCAGTATGCATACTCATATTCCACCTCACGTGGAATAACCATAGGTATCCTATAAATACTTTACCAAGCAGCAAGCACCCAAACTGCTCAAGCTGCCTTTCCACAAGCTGTCTTATCACTGCCTGGGGCTCTGATTCCTAAAGAAATGAATTAACTATTTAAATGGCATAACGATTTTGCAAAAGCTGGCTAGCAAGTTGTCACTATATAAATCTGGATTCATATTCTTATAGCTGGTTCAATAACACTGCTCTGGCTTAAAGCTGAAACTGATCATACTATCTATTTTCTATAGTACTTGATTAAATTAGTTTCTTTTCTTGTTTGTGAGACATTCACAAAGGACTCCTGTTTCCTCTCAGTCTGACTTTTGTCTAGGTGCCAGATAACTTACACAAACTAACCTGTTTGTGAACTGTTGATTTAGACAGGCAAACTAAGCCGCATGGCCTGGCTCCAAACTGCTGATTGGAAACTTCTCATATATGTCTCCTGTGACAATTAACAACTAGCACGCTGAGGTTCATGTGCATACTCGCAGACAATGACCAATATCTCATTTCATGACTGCAGAGTGAGCTTGCCACTTGGCCCTTCCAGTACCGTGTAGGCTGTGCCAGTGTGGCCATTGTGAAAGTACAGATTGTACTTGCCAAAACTGGTTTTATAGCTAACATCTACAGCTCACTTGAAAACAAACTACGAGTACACAACTTGCCTGCCTTTTCCAACTTTGCCTTTTGCCAGCATAATTTTTTTTGAACTGAAGGATCATATCCTCTCAGAGACAATAATAGTGAAGCAACATTTCTGGTATAGACAGGGTTAGAAAACTCATTTACTAACAGACATTTGTACCTTGGCTGGCTTTAATGAAGTGACATGTCAAAACAATAAATATTAAAAGCTAACACAAGGATTGATGGTAGAAGAAAGTTTTTTCATTAGAAAGCATCAGAAAGCACTTGTAGAGAAAGGACTTTCCTTGAACTCTGTCGAAGTCTGTGTGTGAGGTCTGTGCGTGACTATGAATTTTAATTTATGAACTAAAGGGAGAAGATTGGTAGAGGTTCTTGGAGACCGTTGTTATTGATCAGAGAGAAGAAAAAAAGAAAGGAAGGAAAGTAAGGACATAGTAATGGGTAATGAAACAACAGAAGCAGAACTGGGAGAAAGAATGATTTTTGTAAAAGTCATCAGATGATAGAAATTATGGTCAATGAGTTTCCATGTAGGTGACTAGAAAATACCAGTGAGAACCAGCTGAGAAATCGATGTACAAGAAGTTCAAGGAGTCCAGGTAAGAAAATCTGGGAACTGGAAGTACTGTGCAGAATATAAAAATAAATACTGTAAGGAAAACCGAAACACAGTCAAATAGCAATCAAGATTTGATCTCTGGTATTGAAGCATTTATGCTAACAGGAAAAGAGAAACAAATAGCAGACTGCTGTAACCTCTTCAGTACTGGTGATGGTATAGAAAAAGATTCCTTAAGATTCCTAGAAAAGATATTAACAATGCAGGAAGGTAAATACTATAAAAGACAATATCATTAAGGAAGGTTTTCAGTTCCCAGATCATAGAATCATAGAATCATAGAATCATAGAATCATTAAGGTTGGAAAAGACCTCGAAGATCATCGTGTCCAACCGTCAACCCAACACACCATGTCCACTAAACCATGTCCCTAAGGGCCTCATCTACACGTCTTTTAAATACTTCCAGGGATGGTGACTCCACCACTTCCCTGGGCAGCCTGTTCCAAGGCCTGACCACTCTTTCAGTAAAGAAATTTCTCCTAATATCCAATCTAAACCTCCCTTGGCGCAACTTGAGGCCATTTCCTCTCGTCCTATCGCTAGTTACTTGGGAGAAGAGACCAACACCCACCTCACTACAACCTCCTTTCAGGTAGTTGTAGAGCGCAATGAGGTCTCCCCTCAGCCTCCTCTTCTCCAGACTAAACAACCCCAGTTCCCTCAGCCGCTCCTCATAAGACTTGTGCTCCAGGCCCTTCACCAGCTTCCTTGCCCTCCTCTGGACACGCTCCAGCACCTCCGTGTCCTTCTTGTAGTGAGGGGCCCAAAACTGAATACAGTATTCGAGGTGCGGCCTCAGCGGTGCCAAGTACAGGGGCACGATCACCTCCCTACTCCTGCTGGCCACACTATTTCTAATAGGATGCCGTTGGCCTTCTTGGCCACCTGGGCACACTGCCGGCTCACGTTCAGTCAGCTGTCAATCAGCACCCCCAGGTCCTTTTCCTCTGGGCAGCTTTCCAGCCACTCTTCCTCAAGCCTGTAGCGTTGCCTGGGGTTGTTGTGGTTGAAGTGCAGGACCTGGCACTTGGCCTTGTTAAACCTCATACAGTTGGCCTCGGCCCATCGATCCAGCCTGTCCAGGTCCCTCTGCAGAGCCTTCCTACCCTCCAGCAGATCAACACTCCCGCCCAGCTTGGTGTCGTCTGCAAACTTACTGAGGGAGCACTCGATCCCCTCATCCAGATCATTGATAAAGATATTGAACAGGACTGGCTCAAAACTGAGCCCTGGGGAACACTGCTCGTGACCGGCCACCAACTGGATTTAACTCCGTTCACCACAACTCTCTGGGCTCGGCCATCCAGCCAGTTTTTTACCCAGCGAAGAGTGGGTAAATCTCAATTAGAGATGAAAATCAGATATCTGGTTTGATAGCCAAGAAATTTCCTCATCAGTTTGCAACTGAGAGACAAATTCCTGAACAAAGAAGGGATTTGTATCTGGTCTTGTTAGAACATGAGGCTATTGTAAAAGTGCTGGTCACAGAAGGTATTCTTGTTTCATGTGGAGTTAAATTAACTGGAAGGATCAACAAAAAGAGCCCATATCAAAGATTTTCCAGTTTCAGAAGGGGAATCTGGAGAATACAGGAAGAGCTAATGACTGAAGTCACTGGCACTGAGCAGTTCGGAAAATTGAATGAGACTGGGATGTTAAAGAGAGAAAAAAAGTGCTACTCAGAGCTTCATACCAAGAAAAGAAGAAAAATGTAAAGAAGGGTCCTAAAATTGTTTAGGTAAATAGCCACATAAAAAATATATTGGAGGTAAGTAAAAAACCTAAACACAAGGAAGAAAGAGCTTTTCCAAAATTCAAGGTTACTCAGAAATCAATTCTAAAAGCTGAATCTGTAGCTCTACATAGCTATTCTGCAGTCCCTATCCCTGTATTGTATGAAGTCTACAGGTACCTTCGAAATTCACTGTGATCTTTAATACATTTAATGGATAGTCTGTTATCCTCTTTCCCTGGATGACAGGAAATTTTGCTGGGTGATTAAATACATTTTAGACTCCTTTTCATCTTACAACACTTATTCAAAGTGTTTGAGTGTTTCTGTAGCTTCACTTCACCTCTTTCATCCCATAGATCTTGGACAGAGCTCACTTCCACTGCCAGGGATGATGTTAGAGCATGCTTTGGTTTATATATAGTTTGTCCCAGCTGTCTTTAACAAAATATGGTGGCCTCCTCCACCAACCAAATGGGAGGAGGGCAACCAGTTGAAGAGGTGTACAACCCAACCCAGCCACGAGCTCAGGTGGGACTAACCGGAACCCTCACATTCCCTTTTCTCATCTTTGATCTGTTGCTGCCTTCTGGCTTTACTATGTAATAAGGATCCTACTGTCTTTAAATATTACAGGTTCTGCTGCTTTTTCAACACTGCCCTGAAATTACTGAACAGAAAGATCACAGTAGCAATTTACACAAATGGTGGAAGTGCAAGCTATAGTCCCCATTTTCTTTCCTTTTCACCCATTGTTCAATAATTCATGTATACTCAAGATTTCAAATTACTTTCGAGTTCTATGACTGACAGGGTGTGGAGCTGTAATTTACTTACGTGAATGTTTCATGACTTCCTTTCCAGTGAATTTGGAGAAGGTATCTCAAAACCTCAATTCCTTAGCATTTTGACAAAGATCCAGTGGCTGAGCTCAAATTTTCCTTGAATTTAGCATGTGAATTCTGTCCATCTGCAAAAGGAAAAAGATTGTATTGTCATTTCACTTATCATTACCTTCCACTTACAAGGAGTGCTTCAGATGCATTTGGCTAGGCTCCCAGTGCAAAGAAGGGCAAAATATAGCATGTGAAACATCAATTATTAAAATACAATATTCATTACAATGGATAGAGTCACTAGGAAGGGCTAATGGCTCAGAGATACATGTTGGTCTTGATTTATAGATATTAACTCATGTACTGATATTTAGACAGAATAAGTACTAGGTAGACAAGGAGTGGTATAAAAAAAGCACCCACCAAGGCTCAATGAAAAAAAGGAAAAGAAATGTGATTTATTAATATTTTATTCTCAGCCATTAGGGCTGCAAGGCTGAAAATCCATCCCTTAGGTTTTATCAAAAAACCCTACCACTTTTGTATTGTACCATCTTAAAAATGTACAACCTTTCCAATGTTTCATTTCCCTCCTATTCTCTGCTTACTCCTAATACTGCTGTCCTCCTGCTTCCAAAGCTGGTGTGGCTCTCCTTTTCTCAGAAAGACCCTCCTCTGAAACTCATCTGCTATGTTACCACTTTACTGATTTGTGCATACCCACAGCAACATTAGCCCTGCTCTCTAGCTGGGTCAGGCACCTTACAACTTTTACCAAAGGGCTATGGTTTATGTTACGTACGTCTGCGAACCCTTATATGCATACACACAGTCTACATCCACCCTTCACCGGCTAATGCGAACCCTCCCTCATTGCTCCAGCCTCTGATGGCTCCTGCCCTTACCCACGAAGACAAACACCCCGAAAGGCAGCAGCCCATGCAATGCCTTATCTCATGGAGTTTTATGCCGACTAGCCACAACAAGTCAGATGTGAATGGCATTTCCCCAGAACGGTTGCAATGAAAGGCAAATCCGGGGACCCGGGATATGCAGTCCAGTTCCCAGAAGAGATTGCCTAAGGAAGGGAGGGAATCGCGGGTGTCATTTTTTTAAGAACAGGTTGGACAAATAACTAACAGGAGTGGCAGAGGCAGAGATAAATAAACCTGCCTTTGGGCAGGGGGAGGGACTCGAAGACATGGTACACTCCCTTTCTCCTCTGCTTTCTATCATTTGTCTAGGTACACTGATTTTTGGCACCTTCCCTAAGGCTTCCCTCCACGCCCACACTAATTTGGATGACGGACCAGCAGAGAGGTGCTGCAACAGGAATTGGGACGTGCAGGGCATGTTTTCTCCTTCAGTATTGCCTCACTGTTTGACCTTGAGCTTCTCACATCCCACCGTGATAGCCAAGACCATGCATCTGCAAATAGAGCTCATGGTAATTTATCTGCTTCATAGTGCTAAGCTTTTAGATGACACTCGATATGCAAAAAAATCTTTTTTTTTGTTAAAAGATTAGTCACATGAAATAAGAAGAAAATAAATTCTACCTTATGTGAAGAACTACTACAGTAAAATGTGAAGAACAGTCACAGAAATGTATGCTTACACTGCATAAAATCAGTCTGGGCTTTGTAGTGCTTTTCGTATTTTCTAATGGACACACCAATATCTTGTCCCACACATTTTACTTGTGTTGAAGCAACCTGCAGAAAACCTTCCTGAAATTGTGGGGAGACTCACAAGCAATAGTGAACAACTGCCATTTCGATTAAATTCACCTTGGGTTGCAGCTAGCATCTCTGAAAGGCAAACTCAGAAAGCCTGGGTGGGAATGAGTTAATTAGAATGAGGTGATTTCTGGGCTGGGGTCCTGGCCCCACTCTCCGGCCCTGTGCTGCTCATCTTTCCCAAGTGAGCCCCCAGCGACTGCGATAATGCCTCCTCCTTCGGCAGCCCGCTCATTTAGTCTTAATTCCTGAGTATTCAGAATATGCAGAACAAGGAACCTTGATAGTGCAGTAGCATTTTAAAGTGATTGAATTTTCCGCATATTTCTTATGATAAGGACTAAAATATCTTTGAAAGTAATACAATTCCTCGTGGAGAGAAAAATGTTACCTTTCTCCATAAGAGAAAATTTTTGAACAACTGGGAGAAGTAAAAAGAAAAAAACGCACATGTATAAATCACTTTCAGATGAAAATGCAGCTATTGGCAGCCTTGGTAAAAAGCAGGGCTAGCAATCAGGAAGCAGAAACGTAAATTCAATAAACATATCTGTGTGTACAAGCTGATAAAGAAGAACTGATGTAACCTGGCTGTAAACAAGATTGTGCTTCAGGCTGAGCTAAGGGCAGAAGCAACTTATTTGCATTATTTTCTTCCTGTACAACCAAACATAACCCTTTCACGTTGACAAAATTTCAGCCTAACAGGATGAAATATATGTAGCAGTCCCACAAACTGCACAAGGAGAAAATGTGGTTGTATGGATCGTAGAAAACTGGATTTTCCCAGAGTATTTTCCTTTATGAATCCTCTCCTAAATGGATTAATCCACCCCAACACCCCCTACCCTCCCCATCGCACCGCTGCCTGCTAGACCACCACTGGACCACCACTGGCCTCCGACTCCTCGTTCCCCTCTCCCCACTCTGCGCTGGGAAGGACCTCACTCGAACGTTTCAGAAATAGCAAAATAAGGGTGTTTCCAGGTGGAAAGTGAAAAATGTGTGAACACCTGCTGCAACAGGAGCTCCGAGTCCCCCTGAGGTCTTCACCCGTTTCTATCCATTCACGTTAGCTGTGGACCTGGCCCAGGCCATCCACTAGCAGGCTCCTACCAAAGTAGGATTAAGAAGTATATTTATATTGTAGTGTCATGTTATAAACCTGAAACTTGGCTTGATTATTTTTGCAGAGCTGAATTATTTTGTGTGTAAGTACTCTAGACTCAACAGCCTCTCCCAGCATGGTTGGACAGAGGGCACTACCTTGTACTGTCACTTCTAATTTCTCAAAGAGATATTAAGTGGAAATGAAAATTGTGACAAGCAGCACAAACACCGTTCACCCCAAAGTCCATTATTTAAAGTAAGTACCTCTTGCTGTTGATCAGTAGCTCCAGCACCCACTGTTAGCCAGCCTAGATATCAGATGCAGAGTTTATCTATTTTATCAGCTACATTTGGTTGTTCCAACCATGTAAGAATTCGTGCTATAAAAAGGCGTGCGATAAAAGCAAAGTGTGAGCGTGGAACAGAGGTCTGACACAAGCCTCCTGCATATTCAAGTGGTACAGAAATCTAAAATCACTAAGATGTTTGTCTTCATTAAAATTTCAGTAGCCTGAAACTGTTTGGGTTATCTTTGGGTTTGCCTCTGGATGAGGCCAACATGACTGTAGATTCTTCTTCTTTTTATGCTTCCTTCGTTCTGGTAAAATTAAATGATTCTTTGGTTTGACAAAAGAAATTGTTTTCTTTTAGTGTTCACTGTCATTTGTGTGTTTCTAAAACGGCAGATGCCAAGCTCTGGCGGACCCATAATCAGAGCTGATAAAGAAGGCACTAAAGCCCCATGCACAATGTAATTAAAGCCTTGTCTGTCATGTTTTTTGTTGCATATTAATCTTCAGCCATGGTATTTTAATGTTGAAGGACATAGCCTGTGCAAAAGCTTGACAATGGAAAATTTACTAATTATGTCATGAGTCCTCCTGAGGAATAATGCACACAAAAAAGATGAAGTTTCTACAGTTACACTGAATCGGCTGTTTCTCCTCGGTTAAAGGAAGGAATAACAAGCAAAGCTGGAGAGTAATGATTATTAAATTACTTTCCACCTTACTTTCAGTCAGTTTGTGGGTTTGAGAAATCAGTTATTTTCAATTCAAATTTCTCTGCACACATCTTCTGAAATGCAAAAGCAATACAAGTGCAATTCCAGATTTTGAATTTTGCATCATGTTAAATATTTGGATCAGTCTTCTAGGCTCTGTTTTTGTCTATAAGTCCTAGTGATTACTCTAGCATAATTACTGAACCTTGGTTTCATTTTGGTGTTTATAACTTGTTAGTTATCTGCAAATGGAAGTCCTCCCTGGTTCCTTTTGCATCTCTCTTTCCTTTGGTCCCTCATTCCAACAACTGAAGCCTGGAAAATTTTCCTTCTGAAATAGGAATAGAGATACTAATTTAATTTAATTCAGATGTCAAAACTATAGACCAGAAATATATGCCAGAAGATGTGTGATATTCAGGTAATTTTTCGTCCCTGGAGCACTCCTGTCTCATTTAAAACATTCATTTAAGGCAAAAGCCTGAGGGCCCAGTCCATCCCGCGCACAGTGTACTGGGCTGAAAATGAAACTCTTGACTAACAAGATACAACAAACCCTTGCTGCCAGAAAGCAGTATATCGTTGATGCCTGCATGTTTTGTAGCCTTAATCCAGCAACACATTGTACTGCAGGCAGACACTCCTATTTAAATGAGGCAACTCAGAAGGGAATGTATTATTATTAAATATACACAGGAACAAAGAAACATCCTGACTGGTTTTTTTCAAGTGCTTGTGTATAGGTATAATCCTATGATTGATGTTTCTATACCCATGCACTAAAAGCCAAAGAGATTTTCACATTCGCAAGAGCCATCGGAGAACATCCAATTCCCCTCCATTCACCTGGATCTCATAAAAGCGGTAGAGTGATGACCAATCCTGGGCTAGCTCTTAGGCTAAAACAAGCTTGCTTATCCTCGGTAATAGCATTCTCGGTAATTGCAGGAGGAGTTCTATTAAAAAATATTTGACCAAATAGACCAGATTTTCAGGCAGGTGTAAATCTAGATTAAAATCCTCTTTTAGAGCATCATCATTACCCAGTAAAAGGTATAGACTTACTTCCCACAACTGAAGGAAACATGTATCTGCTTTGCATTCACAAAATGTAGGCGTTTCAGTGTTCTCTCATCTTACTGTATTGTGACTCAGCTGAAGAGAGTTTTCAGTGTTTCCCTCTGGAAGCTGACTCCCCAGTGAGACTTGAGCCCACTTCTTACACCTTTCATAACCAAGACTTCAATCCGTGCATCCTGTTCTTCCCTTTAGCTTTCAAAGAGCAAAGCCTTTCTGATAGCAGTTTTCTGGGAAAGTGGGTAAGATTCACAGAGTGACCCACAGTGTGAATGTACCTGTAGATAATCACATGAAAGAGAAGAGAGACTTTCTTACCCACAACCGCTCTCCTTGATGTGGTCCTGACGCGCACAGTCTCAGCCCGCGCTCCTACCGGGCTGAATTTTGTGATTCTGCGTCTGGAGGAGCTGCCAGGATGCCCTGATCTGCCCCCGTGGCAGCCGCGGGAGGTAGGTGCAGAGGAGACAGCCTCAGGCATGGACCTGCAGTTACTGCCAGCTACAAAATCCTCCAGTTTACAGTACCGTGGGAAAGATCCCCCGCTGCCTGAGTGCACATATGGCCAGTGCATCTCAAAGGATGGATAAAATAAACCTTCTTTGATGGACAGTTTTATTCAACTTTCTTCATCAAAGACTAAAGATATAGGATGAATACATGAGAAAGTTATATCAAGGTAATGAGCTGAAAATAAACTTGCTTTAAGGAGATGTATGTAGTTATTTGATTATGCTCAGTCATCATTTTCTAACCTTGATCTTAATTTCCCTTCACATCTCAAGTTGCTACTATATAAAATCATATTTACTTTCCTGCGCTCCCCGCTGCTTTCAGCTTTCCACGTTGCTTTATAATTTACTTTAATCCTCCTGTGGGTGAATCACCCTTCATGCTGGCATCTTCTGCCAGAAATTATTTTTGGGTCCTGGTGCACTTTATTGAACTGTGTTCTTCCCGAGAGTGACTGATGACCCTAGTAAAACTCAGAAGTGGTTTACGACCAGTAGAAAGTTTTCTACGACAGAGAAATAACTTTAAGCTCCACAACAGCTTTGGAGGGCTCTAGCCAATACGGTTTAAGAACCAAACAACTTGGGAAAAAAGCATGTAACACAAATATTGGGTCTCTTCAGCGCCACTTGTACTCACAGGGTATTTCTGGGAATGATGCCAGCCAAGGGTGGCATATACACCTACCACAGCTGAGAGCAGAGTGCCAAGTGACTCCAGCTGGGGCTGGCTTAAGAGCTATAGCTCCTGCCAAATACCCTATGAATAAAAAGCTGGCTGGGTTCAGTCCAAACACCACTAGAAGACTCTGTGTAGGACTGACACTGTTGGAGAAAATTGTTGGAGAGACACAAGTAACAGTGCTTTTCTGTTTTTACCTTTTTCCATAAAAATCTTCTCCTCCAATGACCATTTCGGTGCACTATTCTCACAGGCAAGGAGTGGCTCAGAGGCACAGATCCTTTTTGGGCTTTGCTCAGGACCAGGTTTAATTCCCACAGCAAGACTGCTCCAGCCAGAACGACCCATGCTGGCTGTGAATCCATGTCCATCAACTGATTCACAACTGGTTGTTCAGTGACAGCAAACTATGTGAAGATCACTGCTCCCAATGTGCCTCTGTAAATGCAGTGCAGTCTGTCCTCTGGAGAAGAAACCTCAGGCTGGGATGGGTCGAGCAATGAAGGGTTTTAATTCAGCAGTGGCTCTTACTTCTTCTGATGGGGAGAGATGCTAAGGCACAGTGCAATGCTTCAGATGTGAGGATGTGGCCATACTGGCTGCAGGAGTTATGGGAGAAACTCACTCCTAGACTCTCTGTGGGCAGCGGTACAGGAGAGTAGGTTTTCTCTGTAGAGTTAAAATTCTTGGATACTGCAGAAAACTGGAGTTAATCAGAGCCCAGGATCTGGGATTCAGTCCACTTCTCTATTGAATCTATTGCAATGCTCAAACTTTTGCTAGAAGATTCCCATTATTGTGAAATAGCCTTGAGGCAATGAAGGGCATGAAAAGTCCAGAGGTCTTTGAATATAAGCAGGAGAAACACCCTCAGACATGAGGTATCACAGGACAGCTCTTACTTTTCCCTTTTCTCTAAAGATAAGTTCCTTTTAGGGTCCCATTTTACATTTGAGTGAGGTATGAATGAAATTTCTAAAATATCCACTGCCTCTGCCACTGGTAATTTAACATGACACTCTTTGTAGTTACAAATAGCTCAGCTGATGTGGTAAAAAGCCAAGCCCATGGCTCACGTGAATCGATGGAAGTAGGCTGATCCCCATGTGCTGGGGAGCTCGCCCAACACCGGGCATCGCTATCCTCCAGCTTTCACACCAGCAGGCAAACAGCTAACAGTCACCTCAGAGGCACCTGGAGAAGGAGCTGCATTTGAAAGTCTTCTTCAAACAACAGTAAATTATTTCATGGTATTGTGCTTTAAGCTCTAAAGAGCCTCTGCTTTTTAAATGCCAAAGTATAAAGCATAATCAGATAGTCACCGTATAGAGGAGTGGGTTATAAATAGAGCTTTGCCAAAGTGTTGACTCCTAAGGCTTTTAAATGGCTTTTATTTACAGTCAGAAGATAATCTATAGAATAGACATTATTGTGACATGACTTTCTACAGTGTTGTAACTAGCAAAATCATTTCAAGGATCGCATGCTTGGATCTCTATCAGCACAGGATGATCTTGTCCCTGTTTCAGGAGCTTACAGAGAAAAAAGAGAAACCACGGGGTAAAGCTTTTTGGAAGCATTGGCATATCATTAAGGTGCAGTTATTATGATATACAATGCACAGTATGCTACAGTGAACAAGCTGTCTTGCTGTTTATCTCACTTAAAGCCTCCCTACAATAATTGTTTCTTGGTAAATTACATCTTCATAATCTTTATTATATCTGTTATCTTATAAAAAAATTTTCTCTCTTGTCCACTCCGCTGTTCTAGGCAATTCTCCTTTAGGTACATGCATACAAGAACTCTGCAAGATGTTTTTGTAACTATGAAAACCATTGCATTGCAGCTCGTCCTGCAGCTGACCAGCTGTGGAAGTGGTTCTGTCTCAAACAATGGCTCGTTCCACAACCAAACTTTTTTTTCCTTTTCCAGTACTGTTTTGTCTCTACTTTTTAGGCACTGCATCCACTTTTTGAGTCCTGCCCTAGAGGAGCATGGCTTTCCAACCATGTGGGTGCAGAGAAGAAGTACTGTCTTATTCTGTTTCACTGTTTTCTCTTTTGTTGCTTTCCTTATTAAGTAAATGAAACACTTTCAAAAGACAGCAATTGAAATCCATGAAACTGTAAGTCAACAGAGAGATGTTTTTAATGGCACGGTGTGATATCTCTCCTCCTTCTCCCCATTAACCTTCCCCTCCTCCTTTTGCAATACATTACCTGTTCTTTTTTTTTCTTTCAGTAACTGATAATCACCTTCTTATCTAGCATCCCCCATGCTATTCCTGAGGTTCAAACTGCCCAGCCACTCTCAGTTGTCTTAAATGATTTACATATCTAATTAAATACAGAGTAGCTCTGAAGCTTGCTGCTTCTGTTTTATATCCAAAGAAGGACTTTTGTGCCTGAAAGCTTACCTACTTCTTTCAAATACAGAAGTTGTTCTCATAAAAGATTATCCACCAGCCTTGTCGTGTTATATGTTTACAGTGGTAACAGGACGTGGAGGACAGAGACAGGAGCCAGAAGGAAAGTTCAGAGAAAGGAAAGTGTGAATGAGGTCTCTGAGGGGATGGAGTCCCACAGTGGCAATGTTGCTACTCACACTTTGCTTGATTATCTGGTTAGAATTAGCACTGATAAAATTACTCATCTAGTCTGTGTGGGATTATAAAATGTCAAAAGTGAAGAATAATAAACAAGCGTCTCAGTCCAGGATTTTGCTCTTCACAGGTTTTTATCTGATGTTAGCAAAGCTTTAGAAAGTTCCAAGTTTATGAACTTTCCCCAGCAGAAAAATGTGTATTTTTATAATACTGACATCAAAATTCCTTCTGTAAGTGACCCAAATCCCCTATCTGAAGTTTCAGCGAGATAAAGAAAACGGTGCTTTGTAAATGGCTATTTGGCATGCTTAAAGGACTTCTATTTTCTTTTCCTTTTGGTAAGAAAATGTCCACAGTAGAATAAGATAAACTTTTGAAGATGAAGATTATTTATGAATATATACAAAACAACGATAGCAGACTAAGATCCTTCAAACTAAAAAAAAGATAAAATAAGTTAGTTTTTCAGCCAACATGTTCATTGATAAAAATTGTACAATTTCCCTTTAAAAGGCTGAACATCTGTGGTAGCCATTCACTTTATTTTGGGTGTGCAGCAACAACAAGAATCAGACTTACATTTGCTGCATAAAATAGTGGACTGAATGATCATAGACAATTCTACCTAAAAAAATTGCAAAAACGAAACCACAAAAAACCCCGCAAGCTTTAAAAAGCTCATTCTGACAAATTAGCTACAAAACCAGCTACCTGAAAATTGCTATTTTTGTATTTTTAAAATCATTGCATGGGACTACAGCCTCTTGACAGGGAAGAAAATGGAGTGGAAGGTACATGAAAGTTTAATGATATAATCAGCAAATCTTTGTCCATTAAAAATACAAACTTTCAGGTCCAGTAAAGTTTCAACAGCATCAGAGAGTGGCTATAAGCAAGGGGGCAGCAGGGCAGCAAAAATGCTTGCAACCCTGCAAGTAAAAACATTTCCCGTTAAGAATGGAGGAATTGTGCATTTTAAGGAAGGACTTTCAGACGACAGATGCATCAGAGAAAGAGTGTTTACTCCTCTCCTTACAGCTAATGGCAAAATTGATGTCAGGAAATAAATAATAATTTGTTTCTTGAAATGGATTGAATCAGCTCGGTGCTGGTTCTTCTATTAAGCCTCCACCCCTGCTCAGCACTTTGTATTCAGCAGGAACTCCATGGTGGCTAAGCAAAGCAGTACAGGGTAATTAAGTTGCTCTTTCCTTTGCCAGAAAAGAAAGACCTCATTGTTCGAGTTTAAAGCTTCCTATTGCCTCCTTCCAGAGGCTGTGATATCTTCTTAAACATCCTGGTACAGGTAAAATTAAAGCCCTGAAGATTAGAAGAACATTTAGTTCTGTGTTTATTATCAGCGTTTGATTCGCCGTGTCCTGGGGCTGGCTAGTCAGCTGTCAAAAGAAGAGGCTCTGGGTGTCTACTCCTCTGCTTCCTCCTTCAGAAACCTCTGTTGCCTCTTATATCTTTCCCATAACCACTTCAAAAGCCTTGTTCCTGGTTTTCAAGGTCAGTAGTTGGTTAGAGTTCAAATATACTAACACGAATAGTTTTGCCGGTGTGATTTCCCAGACCTTTGTTTCCTACTGTCTGATGTGCCCCCAACAGCAAGGTCTTGTACCTCCCTTCCCTCCACCATAATCCCATCCCAGATAGTCCCTCCTCATGTCTCTCTTTCTCGGTGTCACAGAACCCATCCTCCATCCCCAAAAAAGTCCTCAGCTCCCCAAACACCAGCATGGCAAAAGGCAGCTCATGCCGTGCCCAGGTCTGAGTTTGGCATGTGCTGGCCAGTTGGCCGGTCAGTCTGTGGTGATGGTGGTGGCCAGCCAAGGGGCCAAACCCCTGCCCTGCCTCCTGCACCGGCTACTGCCCAGCATCCCACCCCAGATCTCCTCCACGCACCAGCCAGACGTGCAGGAACAGAGGATCAGGAGACTTCTCTCCCCCTGTCAACTGCCATGGCCAGAGAGCAGTGGCATTTTCATCCGTTTCTTCTCTTTTAGTAATCAACCTAGAAGCGGGTTCTGATTTGAACATCCTACAGCGGGAATGTGGTAAAATGACCTCTGCAGGAACTGTTCACAATATTGAAATTAAGATGTCTACCATTAGTTTCCGGGTTTAATAACCCACTGCAATGAATGGGGGAGGTACCAGCTTGCAGAGTGACTGTTTGTAGATACTTGCTTGAGATTTCAGACAAAAAAGCTGGTTAGACCTATTTTTGAAAGTGTAAGAATATTATCACGCTGTCAGACAGAAAAAATGAATGGAATATATATTAAAAGAGACGTAGAATATACATAAAAAGAAGATGTAACAAAAAATGAGAAATGCTATGAAATAAAAACAAGATCGTTTTACCATAATTACATAAATTACTTAGTGGGTGACTTTTATTTTGTGATCTGTTTTGGAGCAAGCGAGCCATTTGACTCAGACTGTTGGATCATTCTCCGGTCTTCAGATGACTGGCTCGCTGTCAAATATTTGTCACACATGATATATTTGATCACTGCAAAAATGCTCAGACAGGTGAGAGGTGCTTTTTCCTGATTATGGATTCTTTGCAGATGTAAAAGGCTCCAGTCTGAGCAGGGCTTGGACATTGAACTTCAGGTTTTGGGAAAAGCAAAATTAGCAAACTGGTGACTGTTATTTTATTTCTTGGTAAAAAATACTTCCCTAAAAAAGTAATTATTTATGCTCATATTTAGATGTAAATGTATTTCTGATGTAATGTCATTTGAAAAATAAAGGTCTACATTACATTGGAAATAATTCGTAAGAAAAATCTCTTTTTAAAGGAGTATGTAGAACTTCAAAAGCCTTTAACGCTAGTTAATTCAAAATTCCTTGATTTTTTAGATGAAAACAGTTTTTAAAACAGCTTTTAAGACTTTCCATATATTTCTAAATATTTTGACATACACTGCATTTTTCCATTACTCTTATTTCTTTCTCCTGAGGCTCTAGAGTTCTGTGTAAGAGTTAGGCAAATTAAACCTTAGCCCAACTGATTAAAAAAAAATAGTTCTTTGTAATATTACTGTATCCAAAAAAGCCTCCAAAGATATAATTGTAACTTCTGTTGGCAAGCATCATTTGAAGTATCTAAGTGAAATATGAACATGTTTTCATCCCTGTTAATTATTTTGGAATATGAAAATCAGGAAGAATTGCATGTTATTTTATGTTCATTTCTGCGTGATTCATGTTTTCAAATTAAGCATTTGAAAGCCTTGCTCCATTTCCAGTTCCCCTTGTCTAAGTACTACACAATCCCAATACAGTTCCTACCCAGAAAAATTCAAAGGGAAGAAGATGATATAACATGGTGAGAGTGCATAATCCTGTGAACATCTCTCTCATTTCCCGAATGAAATATCGAGCTTCACGGGTAAGTAAATTATTACTAGGTTTTAATCCATCAAAGCAATGCAATTCTGAAAGCTGCATCGGCGCGGGATGGTTGCAGGAGCCGGGGTATTGGAGGGGAGGAGGGAGGACACCTTGCTCTGCCCTCAGTGCAGCAGCGGCTCCCCCGGGAGCTGGCAAAGCAATTAGAGCAAGATGAACTTGGGGGCTATCCGGGGGCTCCGGTGGAGGCAGAGGACAAGGGACACTTGCGCTGTGCAGACTCCTTTTCATAATTCACTGCACTAATTTCAGCCTTGCCAGCCCAGGTGTGAGTGATGGGCTACGAACCCCAGGTGCAGACCTCTGCTACCGGTGCCCTCCGGCAGAAAATCAAAGAGGCAAAGAAGGGCAACCTCTTATATCAGCTGTCGCTTGTGCGTGCGATGCCGAAAAGGCAGGATGGGTGCTGCATAACGCTTGATGGTCCTGGGATCTTTCTTCTGGGTCTGCCTGGATCTGTTGTGTCATTCGGAGTGAATTTCTTCCTTTTTCCCGTAGTTTACCTCATCCTTCAAACTATAAATTCCTCAGTGCACTTACTGTCTGTCATGGGGTACTTGCGCAGAGCCTAAGACAACCAGCCCCGAATATCCTCCTGTCCCATCTCAGCCACCACCACTCCCACCTGCAGGTACCAGCGGGGCTGGGCAGCCACTCTATAGCTCTACTGCCTTTATTTCTTATCCCACCACACCACGGAGATTATATATTTGTGACCTGCTAAGGCAGCAAAGGATTCATATATGACAGAAGTTTAATAGGTGGAAAACCACACAAATGCAAAGCACACAGAAAACAAACTGCACAAATACAAATTAATTTTGCATCCCAGGACACTATCTTGATACCAACTATGGCTTAAAGTGCTTCTGCAACCTTTTCTGAGGTGGCTCCTTCAACCATCTGTGCTGTGTATAATCACTTATTAACATTTGGTGAAAGTCTGCAGGGAAATGTGAAATTAAAAGTCACCCTGGCTGGTATGCACTGTTGAGAAAACATGCTTTTGAATTTCAAATAAAGCTTGTAGAACTACAGAAGGCTCATATAAGCAATTCCCATATTAGAGGGCATCTTCCAGGAAAGCAATTAACATTCCACCTCCTGTACCTCCACCACTGGAGAATTCGGATGCTGACAACTGTTGACATGTCCTTACTTACTTCATTTCCCCCTTGCACATCCAGCTCCCAGACATGAGTGCTGTTTTCTCAACTCCAGCCCTTTTATTAGTGATAATAACAATGCTTCGACAAGAGCAATTACAAAGCAGCCTCTTGAGAGACTTGGCAGTCATTTCCCCTCACACTAAATATGTCAGGATCTGTCTCACCTACAATTTGACCAAAAAGTAGTTTAAAAGCTTTCCCATAGCGATAAATAGTTCTGTCTCTATCATTTAGCAGACATCAGGACAGTGATGGGGAGGCTGCTCACAGGCTCGGCAGGGCAGCCACGCACCAAATCCGCCACGGGCTGGCGTCAGCGTCGGACGGGGGCTCTGACGGTGCCTCCTGGCAGGACGAGGACTGTGCCTGTGTGCTGGGGGGGAAAAGGTAGAGACATACTTTCCATACCGCACATTTCTCAGGATGGTGTCCCAGACTGAACTTAGAATTTTTTTGTGATCACTATGCTCATAAAATTAAAAAAATGTACCATCTTAGAAATGAAAAGTATGAAGTGACCAGTACCTTATTTTTAAAGACTCAGCCGACTAACCTCAAAGCTGCTTATGTTGAACAATGGATAAGGAGAGGCAAGGATCATGCATCATATTATTTCCAAACAGGTGCTTTAACAGGCCATACTTTTTTCAGGTCATTGGACAGTTCTGAACAAAATGCAAGGCCTGGTGCTGAATAACAATTTACTGGTGTGAGAAACATCTTTCCAAATAAATAAGACAAATGAGTGCTGAAAAATACAATTTTAGTTAGCTGAATAAAATTATACATACCAGTTATGTTTTTCCTGTGTTAGATTCTTAAAAAGAGCTCTGGAAATATTGTCTCAAAAATTTATTTTAGGAAGAAAAAGGATTTAGTTCTCAAATCCTAGGCTATATTACAGATTTATGGGGACACTTGACCAAGACACAGTAATTATTTTGAAAGTAAGATTCATCTTCTCCAGTACTTACCCTTCTTGTACTAGCAGGATCTTTCCTTGTCCTTCTCTCCTTTCCCTACACACACCACCAATCATTTTAATTAAATTGCCAAGGTTTTTCCTCTTCCTTTCTCTAAACTCTGCTATGTGAGTGAGCTTACCCAGAATCAGATTAAGCACCAGAATATATTTTAGTAAACAGCATTTATTCTTGACCTTCATCTCCCTGTCCACTGTTACAAACCAATCCTTCATTCCCTTAAGGCAGCATTTGAGGAAGAAGCCTTTGTATATAAAAGTCTTTCAATTCATGCAGACTCCAAGGAATAAGCTGTCAAAACAATGCATTGAAGGGGGTACATCCCATAATACTCATGTCTATTCACACCACAGCAAGGTTTATATTCTACGTGCTGCTCAAATGCCAATTCTGAATCTTGTTTTCTCTTTCAAAAAGTAGAATTTAGGTATTTTAACTCATTACCTGATAATGTTTTAGCTACCCAGAAAATGCAATGGTAGAGGCACTCATAAATTTGAATAAGAGGCTCACAGACATGTGGGACATCCTTTATCATCCTCAGCAGATCAAGCAGCTTCCACTGAACTCTGTCTCCTTTTCATCTTAAACATCAAAAGGTCTACCTGGCCCATGTTTAACAACAGGAGTTTGGCCTTTCCTTTGTCTCCACAAAGCTTTGCACTGTCTTTTATGTGCTATCACAACTAGGACAAATTGTCAAACCTGGAGCACTTAATAACATTTTTGTGAGCTAAAGTAGCTGCATTTTGCCCTGATTTTATAGAATCATAGAGTCATTTAGGTTGGAAAAGACCCTTAAGATCATCGAGTCCAACAACTAACCTAACACTACCAAGTCCATCACTAAACCATGTCCCTAAGTGCCACATCTACACATCTTTTAAATACCTCCAGGGATAGTGACTCAACCACTTCCCTGGGCAGCCTGTTCCAATGCTTGGTAACTCTTTCGGTGAGGAAATTTTTCCTAATATCCAATCTAAACCTCTCCTGGCGCAACTTGAGGCCATTTCCTCTTGCCCTATTACTTGTTACTTGGGAGAAGAGACCGACACCCGCCTCTCTGCAACCTCCTTTCAGGTAGGTTGTGGGGTTTTTTGGGCATATCGGTGGGTTTCCTAGAAGACAGAAGGGCAAGTTAGCCTTTGCTTGATAAAATTCTGAAAACCCAACAGAACCAGCTATATCTTTTACTCATCAGAGAAACTGGCAACTTAGAGTAATCTGTTACGGTCATACATGGACAAGTACTTTAGCATTACCCTCACTGGAGCCTTTCCCCAAATACACACTGTGGTTATCTCTATAATGGCAAATTAGATGGTCCCAGGCTTTGCAACTCATTTGCCTGCACTGTTTGAACAGTCCCTGGCATGCGGGTCCTGGTCTACTTGCAATCTCCCGAACCATCTTGGGGTATAGTTTGGCAGCTGGCCTGCCCCAGAGCAAGCTGTATGTCGTCCCCGTGGGATGGCAGTTCCATGCGTGGGCTGCCTTAGCAGGTCAGCCCCAATGCTGGGCAACTCCAGCACATTTAATTTACTCGAATAGATGAAGCCTGTGGGTTCAAATCTCTTCTCTCTGGTTTTGTACCTGTATAATTTGACATATGAGATTATGTTATAATACAGAGAAAGTTCAGATCCTTCCAGTCCTCTGGAGCAACACCAGTGTCTCTCTTCAAGAAGGGACTTAGATCTGGTGCCCTGGAAGTTGCATACCAAAAACGTGTTAGCCTCAGCCTCTGAAATGTTCTGGGGCTGTTCTACTTTGCCTCGTAGGTTAGTCAACTCCTAGCATCAATGGGTATAAAACCAGCTTCATAGCATCACTCTATACTGAACCCAATTAATTGCCAACACAGACCATGATTTGGCCCTAAACTTCAATGAATGCATTATCAATTCGTAAAGGTAATTGAGAAGAAGGAGGACTCTTCCTTTAATCTTTTTTACAACTTGGTGCATTGAGAAAGACACAATCCAGAGTGGAGAAGCCATCAAAGGAAAGGATCTTCCTGTTGTAAGTCAGGAGGGAGTTAAACCCCAGGTTTTTGAAACCTCTAGTCAAAAGGAAAGGTGCCAATGAAGCAGCAGCCACCACAAGACAGCTGCAGCCCCGGCTCTCTCCGGTTACCAGCCTGTTACCCAGCTGTGCGGCCTGCCTCGTCACACCGAGCACTGGACCTGGGAACGCTGGCTGTGCCCGCACAGGTCCGCAGCACCCTCTGAAACAGAACTATACCTGCATCTCCCCTGTGCCAGCACTGCAGACCCCTGTGCCCCAGTGACACCCCCGTGCCAGCACTGCCTCTCTCCCCACACTCCAGCATCTGTCACTGAAGTTGGTAAATCTGTTTCCTGCCATGTCACTCTCCCTTCACAGCTCTTCAAAAACATTTTTTAATCCTGAAGCTTTTATTTATTTATACAAAAGAAAGCTGCTCTCACTGAGCTGTAGAGTTCCTGGGGGCATGTAATGACATCCTGATGACTGCAACCTGTGAAAGTGCCTCTACTTGTTTAATTTTAACCACATGAACTGCCCAGCTGAAGTCAATGAGACTACTCCGGGCATATTGAAGTGCATCTGTTATTTCAGGGATAGCTGCTACATCTGGAGCATGCACACTCATTTAGATGAGAGAACTAGTATTTTTTTTTGTGTGGTAGAGCAAAGCATCTGGTGTGCCCATGTACAAAAAAGAATACTTTTTGCAGTGACTATTTTCAGTTGATCTTTAAGGCTGGTTGTTCAGTGTAAGACCAAAGCCCAAAATGGGTGGCAGCAAGTTATACCACACTAGGGAAAGAACTAGAAGACAACCATCGTCTTTCTACCATGACTCATTTTGGAGTCACTACCAGCCAGAGAGGTGGACCTGGGAACATTTTCCATATTTAGATGAGTGCAGAGATTATAATTGTTCCTGTAGCCTCTAAAAAATCCCATGCAATTTAGAATAGGTTAGTTAATTCAGTGGATACAAATTGACTAATAATAGGAACCCTGGGCTATGAGCCCTTCCAAATGTTCTAAAACAAATACCTTTTTCTCCCTGTGTAATGGTATCACATCCAGAAGAGTGCAGAACTACTACTGGTGACAAGTGCAAGACAGTAGCACAAATACATTGGCTCCGCAACCTCCACATCATTATATATTGGCACAATTTGGTACTCTATATAAGGTCTGAGAAACATTGGAGCAAGCTGCAGTGGTACTTTTTGTTGTCATATACCTTTTCCCAGATCTACTGTATGTCATGTAAATATAGTTTGAGTTATCCAGGCTAGCTTTTCATCTAAATGGTGTAGAAATTGAGTATTGTGGGCATTTTTTAAAATAGCAAGAGTAAAATGACTGTATCTGCTAGATACTGTTATTGCTCCATTTCCCATCCACAAAATGATTTCCAGTTTTATATAATCATTCAACTTTTATGACCCTGCTGTCATTGTAGAAGTAACACACTGATATTTTCTATTATGCATTATTTCTAGCTATGTGAAATAAGCAGCAGTTAGATGGTCCTTTTCCTGTGCTGCTCCTTTCCTATGAACTGTTTTTAAACTTCTACAGCAAACCCCACTGTCAGGTACTCAGTCACCTCCCAGAACACAGCATTGGGTTAGTTAAGGATACTACAGATTCGGAAGTGTTAGTAATAGACAACAGCCAGTAAACACAGATGTCACTTTTGCTGTAGGAATTTCATGCTCTACTGATATATATTTCATTAAAGTCCGAGGCTAATAGATCACATCTTAAGTGCTAGATTATGGTGGAATTCTATGTTCATGTCAAACCCCTGCCATCCTGCGCTCCCCTGCATGAAGACCTTGCCTTCTGTAATCTTTATGTCCATTCTTTGAGTCTTTCCCTAAAACCTGCCTTTGATAAGTTATCACATACATTTCTCACCTGTACTTACAGTGGAATTTTCTTTTATTTTATTATAAATTTGCTCAGGAGTGTTGCTCAGGAGAATTTCTGGAAGTTTCATTAAAAAAAAAATCTCCAGGTAGTCTGGAGAAAGATGCATGGTGACCATGGGATGAGCCTGTTGAGGAGAAGCACAACGCAGGCAATCTGTAACTTAATGAAAACAAGTGTGCTTATACCAGAGGGAGACAGACGTATGGCAGTATCCCTGCCAGGTTCCTGAGTGTGCTCTCTAAGCATCCATTACTGGCCCCTACCAGCAGCAGGACACTGGGATACTTGGATCTTTGGTCTGATCAAGTGTTGTCCTTCATGTGGTTTTATTACACCCATTTTCATCTGCTGCTTCTCCTACAACACATCCTTCTCTTGTGTTCATTAAATTAAGCCTCCTACTTTCACACAGCAGATCACTTATGTGTAACTTATACCACCATTATACATGTCACTATGAATTTGGCCTGGTTTTCATCCTACTTAATTATGGCCTATATTAGACATCAATTTTTCAGTATCTTCTAGGAGAAACAAGAAAATCTCCTTAACTATCTGACATCATGATATGATTTGTATGTATTTGCACCCTATTTAAAGGTGCATATTGCCCTTGTATGTAAAAAAAAGAATAAATGGAGTCTTGGTGATCAAATCTTCTAGTTAGGTTTCAGCTAAAGAAAAGTGAGCAATTAACTATCCAAAGAATGTCATTAATAACCCTGGTCAAATAAACCATGATCAGCAAACTGACAGCTCCTGGCATTCTTCTTTACTTTCATGTAGTGTACACTCACTCAGAATATCTTTAAAGACATTAATTACCTGTGCTTTTTACCATCTAAAGATCCTCTGTTTGCTGCAGGATTTTCTCAGCTAGCAGATCTAAATTTAAAGAATTATAGAGAACTGAAAATGGAATGGTATGGGGAAAAAAACACACTATGCTGACAGCACTTTAGGACCATTAGCACATCATTATGAAACCCAGCTAAACAAATAGCCAGACATAAAGCATCAGCTATTTTTTGTTTGGTTGGTTGTTTTTTTGTTAAAAAATACAATTTCTCAGGATGAACAAAATATATAGAGAGAAATTGTGAAGACGGAAACATAAATATTAGCTCAAGGAAGCAAGATGTAATGCATTTTACATAATATACAAGATATTGTAGTCTGTATTATGTGGACTTCTGAAAGAGTTTTGGTGGTATGAGGAATCCAGGACCAGAGTAGCCTGGAGAGAAAAGATTGAGCTTAAGGCTAAATGTAAAATAATCATTGACTGTATATGCACTTAGTGTAATCAGGCAGCTATAATCCATCCTTGTATTAAAGAGCCGAGCCCTATTAGACATATAAGCAAACCAAAAAGGACCAGACATTGCTCACTGCGTGAGCAGCCCTGCTGCATCCCAGTGGTTCCTCCCCTTGAGCCTGTCTCATGATGAAACTGAGTAAGCAGGTGGAAAAAAGCCCTTTCAGCAAAGGGACAGAAATTTAAGCCTTGATGGTGGAGACATAACAGACAGAAGAGAGAAAGAGTCCCATGCTCACTGCCAGGGCAACATTATCTAAAAATATGTATAACTAGAATAAACACCAAGTTTCTGATTCTTCTAAGCCTGCCACAAGCCAAGGCACAGGGACACAAACTGTTCTGTTAGATCCACTGTCAGGCCCTCATGAAGAAAAAGAAGAAATATCTCAAGTCTTTTTTCACGTCCACAAAATAGTTGGCTGTGGATCAGTTGGTTATAAAGAAAGGTTATGCAGAAGCAGCCCTCAATCCCCTTCATTTTTGTGACACAGCCACTGAACAAAGTGTCTTCTTGGTGTTCCTAGGAAAAGAGTGTGATCCTTTTAAATTCCCAAACACAGTTGTGTCTTTTCTGTGAGTAGTTCTGTATCTTGCTGACAGCTAAACAGAGTGACAGGGTATCTTCCAGAAACACAAAGCCTGGAGATCTTCTCTTAGGACCTCTCTTTATGAGGAGGTGGTCCAGAACAACAAGTTATGTTGATTCTCAGGTGGACAATTTGTTCAAAAAGTTCTTTGTCTCATTTAGCTTAGTGAAATTTGGAAATGAATGAAGTCAATACGCACAAAGCTCACAGGGTATATCAGCACAGACCAGCACCTTAGCTCATGCTCAGTGCTGCAATAACGTGCTTACACGACTTCCAGAGTACAGCTAGTCCACGTCTGCCCAAACCAAGCACGGACAGGGAGAACAAGGTGCCACTGACCCCATCAGTTCAGACATGCCCAGGACAGGGAACAAGACTGTCCAAATGGAGAGACCCTTATTTTGCTATTTGCACTGCAAATTCACACTTTGGTATGCTATAGAATACCTTTTCCATGCAGGCATACCCTTAGACGGAGCGAAAAACACTTGAGAGGACTTCCAAGCTGGTCAGCCATGGCTGAAAACATGAGGCAGAGAAGGATGTAGGCAGTAGATTTGAAAGCCCCCACCTAAAGAGTATTATTATTATTTTAATACCAACAGAGTCCACAGGCTGCAAGACTGCGTAAGAACTGAAAATTGCCAGTTCTTCTGTTTTAAAATCAGGATAATCCAGGACAAAAAAAAATAACATCAGCAATCATTATACTGTTGTTATGGTTACTCACTGAAACTTCTTATCTTCCCTGACCCTTTTTTTTTTTAAGAAATTCAGGGCAGGAGTGTGCTAATCGTGGCTGTGACTTCACCCTCGGTGAACCTGGCAGCAGTATCAGCCAAGGACATATTACAAAATTGCCAAAAGTCCTGACCAAAGGGTGAAGTGTAGTTGCATGACAGGAGCAGTGGTGTGGGAGCAGGATGTGACTCAAGAGCCTTCCTGGCACACCAGCAGGGCTACACCCAGCATCATCCTCCGCACACTTCTCCACGCATCCTTCTAAAGCAGGCATATTGCCAGAAAAAGCTACAGATATTTTCATAGAAGCCCATCACCTGGGCAATCCTGATGCAGTAGAAGAGGTATTACAAGGCACATTCATCTCGTAATAAAACAGATGTCACCAGCAAGCAATAGGGGAGCAGAGGGGAATGACATAGGAGGACCAGTTCAAATGTAGAAGTCTATAGTGTTGATGTTACACTGGGACCAAGTTCCTTAAGCATAGGCGTCTGGTGCCATTTGAGTCACAACAGGATGTATAAAGTGGCCTCATGGAGCCATCAAATATGGCACATATCCTATAGTGCACCAATGTCCTTCCAGATCAGCAGCTGGAGATCCCATGGGTTAACCCTGAAGCATCTCAAATGGTGCAGGAGGCCTACATGTAAGCAGCTAAACTCAGGTGGACTTTAGGGTGATCTACACGATTCTCTAGTGGTTGTGTTCACTAGACTTCCATCGGCCACAGGTGCAGTTTACGCTCATTGCACCTACATGAAGAAACTTAACATTTTGTCTTACGCTGAACCTCACCGGTACCATTAGGTGAAATGAATCCAGCCATGGAGTCAGTGTATATGGATACATAATAGATTACTTAAAACGTATGAATCATAGGATTTCGGACTCTCCTGGTCTGAAGGCTCACTGAAGCACAATGGAGATGTGGACAAAGACTAAGTGATGGTTTTTCCCCTCAGCTTACATGCCAAGTTTTGAAGATTTAAGATCAAACACACAGCCCCTGTTCAGAAAGAGCTAGTTTACAGATCTGCCTTGACAACATAATATACCTTAAGTGGGCTTTGCACAAGCCCATCAGATATTATTTCTGCTGGTTGCATTCCAGCAGAGCACTGCATGGATAAATAGCTCAAAGGAAGCATTGTGCAAAAGGAGTGTTCAGCACTTTCTACTAACCTCAGCTACTTTGATACAGTTAAGTGATAAAATGATTAAAGCCAATTGCAATATTTTAAGATAAAAAAAAGCTAAGTGACAACAGAGTTTTCCCCCTTTTACCCTTATTCCTTTCCAATCCACACGCTTGGGAGAACTCCTCGTACTTGACAAAAACGCATTGTTTCTGCTGGCTCGTGAGAAAGCTGGGATCAGGCCCTAATTAAGGTGGAGTTGTCAGGGAGCCTGTGTGTGTTCTCAGTGACCACAGACCAAATGGCCACAACCTGCTCTACGAACATGCACTAAAGGCTAAAGATGACCAACTTAGCATTCCTCTCCTTGCAAGCAAAACGTAACGTCAGTGACTTCTTACACTGAAGTTAAAATTTCCCATACCATTTTTTTAAACTAGATCTGTTCCCAGGAATGAACGATCTAATTGAAAGGAGTGAAGAAACCACCAGGAGGGTGAACTGGATTGCCGCTGTACTGGGTGGGGAGTCCCCTGCAGCATCCTGCTTCCAGGAGCACAGCAGGAACGAAGTTGCTGCAGTCTCTGGAAAGGCTCTGAAGACACTCTCCCTTCAGCACAGCGCACACCCATAAACACACGTGTCCACAACCACGTCTTTGGAGAAGGGGGACCAGCTCTGTCAGGCAGCCTGAAATGAGAGGCTGGAGCTCAGTTTCTTGCTACCGTCTTGGGGAAAGTCAGGCCAGAACCTGCTGCTCTGGGGAACACATGGGTAAGGCCAGCAGATAGCGCAGCACGAGGGGAGCACATCCAGCCGCCTGCCACCCAGACTGGACCAGGTCCCATCGACTGCCTGTTAGTAGCTGGGATGTACGGTGCTCTGGTCTACTTTTATCAAATAGGATCCAGCCCAGGACATCTGAGATCACTCTAAAGTGCAAATCAAAGTGCAGTAAAAGGAGATGATCAAGAGATTGGGTTGAAAAACCCTGGCCTGAACTGAATTAAAATGGTTGTAGGCACACCAATGGATTACCTCTATAACTGAGCTCTGTGTGCATGAGGGCTCTTCTTGCCCTTAGCCATCGGATATGGCTCTTTTCAGACTCCACGTTACTATTTAAAAATCAAAAAGCCATTTTCACAGCAATCTTTGCACTAATCTCTATGTATTTTTCAGTGTAGATGCTATCTGTTCTTGGAGGGTTCCGGTTTTAAACACTGCGACCGAGACACAAGTGGTTATTTTTATTCTGAGAGAGAAAGCGATGATTTCTGTTCCAGCATGAGACTCTCCCTGCGGAGCAGGATCCCGGTGGAGGACTCCACGTGTCCCGGCCGGGTGGCACGGAGCACAAGCTGGTCCGTGACATGGCAGCGATAGCGGCCAGCTGTTCTCCGCGGGGGAGCGGGGGAGCATCTGCTCTCCTGGAACAGCCGAGAGACACGGAAAGGGGAGAGCGAGCCAGGGCCCCAGCTGGGGAGCCATAAGCACAGAGGGGAAAGCAAATGCCTCTCATCAGGCCCCAATTAGCACAAGCGTGATGAGGGAGGCCGCTTCCCCCGCAGGCGGCTGAAGGCTTGGCCAAAGACAGTGGCAAGGGACGGACAGTGCGACGAGAGGGAGAGCAGAAACAGGGGTGGGGAGCTGAGAGGGAGAAGGGAGGGGAAAAGATGGACAGCGGGGCTTATGTGCTCTGACTGAGATAAAATAAAATACCAACCACATATGTTGGGAAATGCATTTCAGCCTTCCCCAGCGCAAAGCTTTAGTCCAACGACTTTGCCAATAATCTAATACTCCTTACCTCAAGCCACACAGTGCTAAACCGGGGATGAATAGACGTGTCTTGCTGGCAAAGAAAGCAAAACCTTGCTGCTGTTGTGCTAGCGAACATGGCCCGCCATCATTTCTCATGTTGAGCCACAAAGAACTCGGTGCTGTGTAAACAGTGGCCACAGGTCAGGCTTCAAACCTGTGCAGTGTACGCCAGGCTGTCGATTAGACCCTCAGCACCAAGCAGAACGGAAATGTTTCATGTAAAGGGGCAGGCCGCTTTCAAATGGAAGGAAAATTCATATTCATGTAGAAGAAATTGCATTCTTCACTGCAGAGGCCAGCGTTGGCTTTGGAGGGTCGTAAGCCCCGTTTGGAAGGTGAGGGGGGACTGGCGTGGATCATGGCCTTCATGCGGTGCCCCCCCAAGGGCTGAGTTTCAGTAATGCTGTATTTATACTCACCGACTAGAAACACAAGACCCACACTAGGTAACAGCTCTGCTAGCAGAAGGATTTGGAAGTGTCACCACTTCAAATTATGTGTAAAATGATTTAAGTGTTCATTAAAAACATTGCCTATTATCTGTCTTCTTTATCTGGAAAAGGAAAGATTTTGCGTCTTTATTTTTTTCCATGCTCTGTGCAGCGGTATGGAATTGAAAGTTGATTTTGCCAGCTGACATCCTTACTGATCGCCCCTCTTCAATCTCTAAAATCCTTTAAAACGAAATAGGGCAACTTGGTGACCGATGTATAATCTCAGCTATTTCAAAGAATAGTATAGAAGCATAAAAGGCAGAGTGCTGACATTAAGACTCAGAGATGCAACCTAACTCTTTGATATGTCATACCCGTTTACCTATTCAGTGTTAGAAATGCCTAGATAACATTAAAAAAAAAAAACCCTCTCAAATAAGACAATAGTAATCCAGTGTGTGCATACTTTGTCTACAGTACTTTTAAGCTTCTAAAAAGCTTAAATAAAGATTAAATTATACTTTAATAATTCATTTAGTTTAAATTATTTTAAAATATAATAATTAAAATTAGTTAAGTGATAAGTTAAGCTCTTTACAGTAGTCATCTCCTTCCAAAAGCCTTTGTAAAGGCTCAATGAGCACTGACGTCTTTGGCTAGTTTGACAGGATGCAAGTTATTTTTATTTCTTGAGTGACTGCATCTCTGAGCAAACAAACTTGCCTGGTGCTGCTTGTCCTTATCTCTGACTGAAGCCAGTGGGGACTGGAGCTGTTTATAACTTTAACAGCATTCAATGATACATCACATGGAAAGTCTTCATTTTTGCATGAAAATCCATGAGGAGGACACACTGCTATTTTTCACCATCTATATAGCCTATCTCTTCACCCCTGCCATGCTCATATAATTTAAGTTGGCAGAAGCAGCAGGCTGAAGAAGGAAGGAAAGAAAGAAAAGCTGGGAACATTGTGGTCTGGCAGATGACTTTGGTGTTCTCAACAAGTCTGTGCAAGCGTCAAGCGATTCACAAATGGTTCAGCAAATGTTGGCTCTGCTGAAATCAGACCAAGGGCAGTTCCAAGTGCCACAAGGAAGCACATGAAGCCAGAGCTGTGCTGGATTTGTGGGAGCCCCCGGCAGGTGCACACTCCTCAGGGTCCGCTTTTCCGCCCGGAGAGCTGCCCCCATTCAGCAAAACATCTGCAATGGTTGGACTTTGCTCTTCCAGCCTCAGAGGGGTTTAGCTCAGGAAAACAGGCAGTGCTAATCCGAGTGCTACCCCATCTCCTCAACACCATGCATCAGGGCTGACCGTGCAAGGTACTGAATGCCCACAGTGCACAGGGACACCAGGAGACTCAAGAGGAGACTCAAATTTTGCATGACCGGGTGTGTCAGTGCCCATTTGCACACCATCTCCTCCTTCTGGGAAAGTGCTTTAGTTCAGCCTGGGCAGGATGCTCCCTGCTACAAAATTGGAAGGATCAAATTTGCTCCATAATTGGGTCATTGGGAGAACCACACACACGGTGCGCAAACCCCCTGATTAGAAAACTTAGTAATTATGGAGTTTGGAAATATTTTTTCCCTGGTAATCCAGAATGCTAATAATGAAATCTATCTGTTTGTTCATTACTTAGTACCAGTCTTAAAACAAAGGATTAAGGATTTCAGCTAACCTTTTTTCTACAACATAGCGCATGACTTGAGTTTGTGTATTAATTCTTACTTTCTTCACTTTTGTAAGATGCTGGACACAGATCCTGAACAGGTCAATGGAATAATTAAACATTTTATTGTGATGTGAAAGGAAAAAAATACAGTTTAATCATTAACATATTTTAAAACTGGTTTTGTTAGCGAAGTGAGTTTTTTTAGGGGGGGTAGCAAATGTGGTAGTGGAGGCCATTTTCTAAGGAGAAATTTAAAGTAATTTTGTAATTACTATCTGCAGTTACTCTTTAACTTTTAATAACAAGAAATGAGTTCTATTAGGCCTACATTACAGGTCTCCCTCTAAGTTCAGCTGGTACTAAAATAATAGAGAATTTCTGTTCAAAGCCGAAGAACAATAAACTGAGGTTATTTTTCTCTCCAGTGAAGGCTGACTTCCAGTGGAGATAAATAATTACTTTAGACTGCAAACAAACAGCATATCACATTTCATTGTATGTCGGTTGATTTTAATACTGCTATAATTTTTTTATTTTATGCCTAAAGATGTTCTAGATAATTTACAGACCAATTTAATACACAAACCAGAAGCCTAAAATCTATATAGAAAAATTAAACAAATGGATCACAGTAAATATGGAAATGAAATAGGTGTTCAAGAATATCAAAGTATCAGATATTAATTTTTTTGCCTTGTTCCTCTTGTTCTGCAAAATCTAATTGGTCTTTATATAACCCTTCCTCGCAACACTATTTTTATTTCTAGGCCATAACCTGCTCTGGTCTCACAGCTGACCCTGCTTGGAGCAAGAGGTTTGGACTAGAGACCTCCTGAGGTTGCTTCAACCTGAATTTCCTTGTGATCCTATGATCTGTGCTGACTCCACTTATCCCCCTCTCCAAGCTGAAGCATGCTCATGGGCTATATCTACACTGCCGAATGCCTCAGGTCCTGGGGCTGACCCCAGTGCCCACGGTGGAGAGGGGCACCAGTGAGTGAAAGCAGACCACCTGTACCCACACTACACCTACAGCCAATCTACACCCGCCCCACGCCCCTCTGCTCCAGACTCCTGTGTTACTCCTGAGACATAACTACCACCTGTGTCAGCGGGAAAGGGGTCATTTTGTCCAAAACATCTGAAAAGTGAGGGTGGTACTTGGTCCAGCAGGGTGAACTACCCGCGTTGGAGACCACATGTCGCCTGCCTGAGGGTGTAGGTTGCAGGAGGCAGAGGGCAGAAGGAGACAGACCTGGGGCAGCCCTGTCCGTGCAGCCCTCCAGAGGGGCTCCGAGGGTGAAATCTCTCCAAGCAGCACCCAGGGAACTTGCCTGTCCCGCAGAAGGGCGGCTGGAGGCCCCCAAAGCGGAACCAGTGTGGGAACGAGGGGACAAGTGCTGACCTTCCCTCCCTGTCCCCCTCGTACCCATCAGGTCACAACCCACCCTTGGTTTAGCTCACCACCATGCAACTCAGACTCTAGTGAAACCCCAAAAGCCTTGGCCATCTACTTTAGAAAACCAGGAAGTTTTTCCCTTTTTATTTTTCTCTGTAAAAGATATCTTAGAAAGTCTTAAATGTATAGGTTGGTTTATAGAGAGGATGCCATGAATAAGGCTCCTGTACCAGCTCTACTTGCAAAGATAGAAAATAACAAGAAATAGGTAGAAGAATATTTTCTGACAGGTAAACTCCTAGTTGAACACTGAATAGTCATATGGGATAAACGATTAAAATCTCCAACACTTCCAGCTCTTTTCTGCTCATTGAATCTTCTTTCTCAGGGAACGAAACAGGAGTGGCGTGAGAATCCTTGCAGTCCAGCAGCCAGAAGTGGACATATCCCGGCTTAAGCTGGGGTTGAACATCTTGCTAGCACTTGAGTTAATGTTTGCAGGGCAGGGGTGGAGCTGTTTGTTGAAGAAATCTGGACCATTGATTCCCAGAAAAGCCCTGCATTATGCATAACCGTGTGATCCTGTCCAGAGCAGCTGCCACAACACCAGCATGATAAGATCTGACTGAATCTGTAATTTTGTTTAATGTAGCTGTTGCAACATAAACCTAACGAGGCTTGAATACTGGGGCTTATGTTTATTTGTTTTGTATAGCTTTGGAATTGATATAATTATACAGAACAGCTAAGCCACTTTACTCTCATTATCCAAGATGTTATTTAATCTTCAATCAGATTAGAAGAAATCTGTTATCACTTTCAAGATAAATTCCTGTAAATCAAGAATTTGTAGTCAGGTCATCCCAAGAGTATTGGGAACGCTCTTCTGTTGTTATGTGGAGCTCAGGGGATGTTGGGGTGCATTTAGAAGGACTCTGAACTGCAAAGGGCAGGGCATTCATGAGTTTTGTTGGACACGTCCCCATTTCACAATGTAAACAACTGTGTCAGAGAACCCACTTATAACACCGATGTTCCCAAGCTTAGTTAAAACACAACTCTGTAGTGTAAGAGAAACTTATTCATCTCCCTAAACCAAAGCTGAAAATTATCAAATAGACTCAGTCAAACTCAGAACTACTATATGTATAAAACTGTTGCCATGTTACGGTGAATATCTAGAGAAGGTCAAACAGACAATTAATTAAATTTACACTGAGGACTCAGAGTTGCATCTATGGGCTCAGACCGATTCTCTGGCCCCGAGACTAAAACAGACATGATTTGACCACATCTACACTATTTAACTCTCTTGTTAGCCAAATAAGATAGTTGGGAATAGCCAATAGCCTGTGCTAACTCCCAAAGTTAGGCAAAGGAAACGCAGCCTATATATCCGCTCTGCACAGGGGGGACTGTAGAGAGCAGACTGCAGGCTCCCTTTTAAGCTTGGAAGATATTTGCCTCTTATGCCTGAACCGAAAAAAAGGCCTTTAGAAAGAGACAGGACAAACCACCACACCTTCAGAGATACAGTGACTGATGACCATTAAATGTAAAGGTTTGTCCTTGGCAGGGGAACCGTTTTGATAAATTAGTTCATTTTCCCATCTAAACTCCAAAAGCAGCTCTTGCATCAGAGAACTGAAGGAGACCTGAAAATACCTAGAAGGGGGAAGCAAACAAGCTGCAGTAATACATATAAGCACATTTATCAATGTTCCTAGATTTGCGTATTTCTTGTGTCTACAACAGTAAAAAGCAATCACCCTTTGGAGCCCTTAGATAGCCTGTACTCCAGCAGTCTCCTTCAACTATCACATGTCCATCAAGAAGTGAACTGCAGACCCGCATGCTAAGGGATATGGTAAAGACTTTAAGCTCCTCAAAATCATAGAAAACCACCAGGCATCTCAGCAGTGAGAGGCAGTGGCTCCTTCTGTGGAAAGGTAATGTGCAGACTTCACTCGCCAGTAACTGCTAGAGAGACCATGCAAGATCTCTTCCAGATCTTTATCTGTACTAAACATTGCCTTCAGTCAGTTCTTCATAGATTACATAAGGAAAGAGGCTAAAATTTGCAACCACTGATAAGGAAGATTGAGTGATCGCTACCTGTATCTTCAGACGGAGTATTTCATAGACACAAGAAATCCTTAGGAAGGAAGGAATCATGATCTCATCCAGTTTATTATTAAAACCTTAGACAGAAGATGACAGAAGAAGAAGACACATGTCCATACATTACAAGTTCTGGCACTGTGCTTTGCAGGTGATATCTGCAATGTTTTGGTGTTTGACTGATAGATGCATTTCTTTAAACATTAAGAGCTGTGTCCATGATAGATAGTGTTGGACAAATTTATTCCGTTACATTTAAAAGGAGCTCTATAATGAGCAGTGATTTTTTGTGTGTGTTGCCATCTTCCTTGCAACCAGCCAGATTTTGAGAGGCTACCCAGCTCAAAACACTGCTGGAGCTTAACAGGTACTGAAAATGTAGAGCATGTTTGCTGCCATCTCAGAGATCACTATGGTCTTTTATGGGTCTCTCCTACCAGAACAAGGAAGCAGACCTATGCTCAGCTGTGGTGGGAAATGCTGCAGTGCCAAAACTCCCATGACCATTCTCTCAGGGAAAATGTGTCAAAATTTTTGCCTTAATATAAACATTTTGGGCTTAGTGAATCAGCACTTGTTATAAAACATTTAATATATACTAATGAAAATGAATGAGATAAATAGGGAACAGGATTTCTAGCAGTCAGTGTCCAAGTGAGGCCACACCTACATAAGCTGGTAGGATGTTCAAATGTCTGAAGACTGAACTGAAGGTAGTTCAGTTCCTATGTACCATTTCAGATATGAATACTATCCTGTTGTTTGATTTCTAAATTTCAGTCTATGTAATGGAAAATGAGACTCGGAGAAATTATAACAGCCTGCACGGTAGAAGAGCTGAAGTTTTTAGATATTGTATTGTGATTTAAACCCACATCTCCAGAGGACACCTTGACCAGCATTGAAGGTGAGACTTTTTCAACCTTCCCTGTTTAAATCCTTTCACTTTGCAAGGGTAACTAAAAATTCCCAGGGTATCTCCCACTTCCTAGGTGCATGGACCCTAGGTTATAGAATTAGTATCTTCTGTCTACTTTCTTCAGTAAATTTCTAATTAGGCAAGCAAAATAAAACTGTTTTCAGCAGCAGAATCTGAGTGACAATGAACTACAGCACCCACATTATGACTACTGTGTTGGGAAGCAAGAAATCTGATTTCAAACCTTTGCTCCAAATCTGGGAGAGGAAAATGGCCTCACGCACTTGCCAGGTGAGTACCCCAACTAGCAGGATATAAATTATATATAACAGACAACAGGCAATCCTCTGTCAGAAGTCCAATAATCAGCGACCTTTCATATGCTTCCTCATCTGGCACATGCACTCTGAGAGAGCCCATGTGTGAGAATAAACAGAGGAATTTGTGGGACATAAGCATGCACTAAGTCTCTCAGCTTCTGGACCACAATAGATGTATGATGGTGTTTGTGCCCATGGGTAGACATGTAATGCCTTGGCACCACAACAGCAAAAACTTTGCACTGATTGTTTTTGGCATCTACAGGGCAAAGAGACAGCAGAGAGAGTTTTGAGGATCCCAGTGACACACAGATGCTGGAAGTTCCCTAAAACAACAGGGATCCGTACGGCTTTAAACCCTTTAAGGGTTTTAGCTTTAGATCAGGTGAAAGGGTTTTTCCATGACCAAAGCTAGCTTAGATATGAGACTAGGCTAACAGTACTTCCCCAGAGGAAAACTGTGTGGATAAATATGCCGATGAGTGAGAGGGATTGCAGTAATGCTGCCTATAAACGCATAAAGTACTTCAAGAAGCGCCCTGACCCATCCCTGTGTTGGGTGAAGTGACTGTGTATGAGCTTGGTTGGTTTGTAAAGGGTTTCGCAACCACCGAGGGATGCAGTTTTACAACTGCAAACTATGACTGTGGTTATGGGGGAAGACTATGGGAACTTTTATCCAACTTATACACGACAGAAGCAACAGTAAGAAACTTTTATTGAGTGCAAAGTTTATTTTAACACATGAAACATACATTCATTCATACAGGATTTCAATTCAAAATTCAAAGGATCCCTTTCCGGATCAAGCAGAGTTGTTCTGGGAGTTAACTCATTTATTTCCTCTGCAGTGTCGTAGCTGTATTTTACTGTGTATTTTACTGCTCTTCCCCATCCTTTTATACATTATTCAATGAATTTGATCCCTCAGACAAGATGTTAAATAGATCAGTCTTTTTAAATCAAAATATTCAATCTCAACATTTTAACACACTTAAATATGTTAGGTACCAAACTAGAGTTGGAATTTTTTTTATTTTCACATGTGTTAGGCATGTCAGAGGTGTATGAAAAAAGGAGTTAGTGTAGGCTCAGATGTACTGCAGGGACAAAAGGGCATAAGAGGGGAAGGGAGTGTGCCATGGCTTGCACCTTCCCCATTGGCACTGCCTGGTGTAATGCATGTTGCATTTGTCCTCCCTTTCATCTCTTGCTGTCATTGTGTTATTCCATCACTTTTCTTCTGCTCTTTGTTCGAATAAGGCTCCCCGTATGTTGACATGAATCACTGTGATGTAAATTACACAGCCCTGTTGAGATGCATGATTGTTCTTCAACCTGGAAAGTGGTACACATGGGGTTTCCAAAATAATTCTACTAAAAAATAAAGGCCACTAAGGACAATTGTGAACCACCTGGATTGATTTTAGGAGGAAGATGTTTTCTGACTAAGATGCTCAGTTGTTTAATGAAGCAAACAACCCGGAATTACAGGGGTGGGAAAGGATGCCGAGCAATCTGGCAGTGGTGGGAGAGGCTAAAAGAGGACACAGAAGTGATGCGGGTCTGCCTCTGCCGAAATCTTTGCTCAAGCCCTGAGTCTTAAAATTCTGCGTGAAGATGTGCAGGCATGCATATATCTTCTGTTGTATGAATCTGAGGGTGAATAGTGACCCTCACTGATTTCATGTCGAAGGGCCTGAAATTTCCCCACTGAAGACACCTGGTTTGAAACTGTTCATTTCCACTTTGTGGCTGCTTTATGTCACCCGAATGCAGCAAACAGGACACCCAGTGGCACCACTCAGTATGTCACAGCGGGAGCGAACCACTCTCTGATCCGGGCTGCTCCTGCTTTTCAGGCAACACCTGAGCCCAGCACGGAGAGCTGCTATGGGGGAGAGACCTCAGTCCTGAGACACAGCTGTGTTGGGGGTCTCCAAAATGGGAGCATCGCATTTCTGTTAGGGCTTGAGCTCCCCCTTCTTCTCTCTTCTCCTTGCCTTTTACCTCCTGCTGCTGCCGCTTCATTTTTGCCCTTTGGCCACTATAAATCAAAGGAGTGTCACTGACACTGGGAATGAGGTGGGAGCAGTAGACAGCAATGACCTAAGCTTTGCACACATTATACTTTTTACCCGCAGTCACGTTGCAGCAGCTCTCATTTACTGGCTTTCCAGTCTCCAGCAGCAGGAAAATGTTCCCCGGACACATCTCTTATTAATACAAACAGAGTGAGGAGTGGTTCGTCTCACCCCACGTAAAATTCAACTGCTTTGTATGTAGCGATAACTTCAAATGCCAGCTGACTCAGAGGTGTTTCGTAAAACTCCCCTTCCGTGGGAAAACTCATGGTGTCAGCTAAGGCTCAGCGTGTGCGGGATTTGCTTCTCTTACCTTTGCCTAATGCATCGATGCCAGAGAGAGACTGATGCCAGCTGACAGGCTGAGGGATGGGTGCTGCTGTGCCCATTTTTATTTCCATTTTATTGTCTGCAAGTCTGTGGTGGGCCAGGGGCAAAGCTGGTTTGCTTGGGGCTCTCATAATACACTATATTTCACTCTGCTTTCTGGAAAGAAGAAATGCAAAGGCTCTTCTTTGAACATTGTAAGAGTGTACCCATAAATATAAGAGCTAATTCCAAGATATATAAATATAAATATTTAAAATAACATAAGCATATTTTAAACTTAAATGTATTTAAGTTCTTAAATACGTGACCTAAATATATTTAAAATATCACATAACTGTGCAGCTGCTATATTAATGTACCTTATCAAAGGGGAGACTAAGTTGAAAAATTTTGTTGCTCACAATGTTTTCTGACCCTGGGAAGACTCTTCTCCCACTTTAAACGTTGTTGTCATCACCCAGGATTCACAGGGAGAAGCATCTCACATATCAAGAAAGCCAGCTGAAAAGAGCTGAGAAATTTCTTGTGACACGCACTTTGTGGAAAACCAAAGCTCACATATTCCTTTGTCAGTTAGAGGGGGAGGAAATTGGCTGAAAATGAAAAATGTTCCATCAAAAGTTTCCACGTTTGTCTTTCAGGCATGCCTTCAAAACCTAGGAAATTTTAAGTGAAAGGAAAATGTCTCATTTTTTTTTTGTTTAAAACCCTTTTTTTTTTCATGCAAAATAATCAATATTTTTCAATTGTTTTTGCATATCAACTCTAAACACAAAGCTGTTGTCCAGTGACAAAACTATATAATATCCGCTCTTGCTAGTGGCTTTTGCATGTGGCAAGGAGTGAATAAACAGCTTTGATAAAGAAATGAATTGGAGCTGCTTAATAAGACCACTCTTACTGATACTCATGTATATTCATTCTCTCATTATTTCAAATGAATGCAAACAAATCACGGCTGAGATTTTTTTGTAAGTTCTTAAAGCTCAGAGATACAAGGTGCAAGAAATTGGAACAAATACAAATTAAAATGCATGGAGGAATGTGAATATACGTTGTTACATTATACAGTGTCGTAGAACTCCAAGGAAAAAGTTGAAGGAAAAAATTAAGACAAATTTGTCAATATGGGGATAGGAATGAAACCTTAATCTCATTACTAAATTCATCACATCTATTGACTTATTGCTAAGATTCACTGTCAGAAGAAATCAGCCTCCTCTATAAGCCCAGCATTCCATGAAGCATTTAAATATGTAACGATATTAACTACACTCTTAAACATCTGTGTATGAGCTGCTTTAACAGCTGGTAATTAACTGTGCTTATACTTTTATTACTATCTCTCAGTTTTTGAGGACATTAATTTTTAGGTAAGCTGTTATGTGAACCAGCTCTACTTGTATATCTGTAGAAGAAAAAAGGTTCTTTCTCAAAAAATATGCCCATTCTACACATCCACAAGCATTTCACTCTGAGGGATCTCAAAGTATGTCACGAGTTTCAGTCCTGATTCAGGCAAGCATCCCATTTCGCTGCGAACAGGCAGAAGTATGTGGGAAGGGGCTTCTGGAGTTCAGACCTACATGTCTAGGAACAAAGAGGATGTAAAATTAAGCGGAAAACCAGCGGTAGAAGCATGTTGGCAAGAGAATATTTCTGTTCTGTGTTTTTCTAAGCAGGTCTTCACTGAAGAGCTAGCCCAAACCCTTACCCCAGGGTTGCTCTTAACCCTTCCCTTGTCACAGTGGGAACCTCTCACCCAAGTACGCTGGGTTTGTCCAGGGTGGTAGGCTAAAATGTGGCCAATACTTTCAGCATGACTTGAGACTCCACTTTGCGGTGAGGGCAAAGACGGAATCACTCCACAGTCGTAACACTCAAAAATGAGCATACAGAGCCCTGCAATGTATTCGAGAAGTTGGACCATGTCTTCCATGGTCCCTTGGGCAATAACCCAAGGTTATTAAAACCCAATGGTTTTAAACTAAAACAGGGTAGATTCAGACTAGATATAAGGAAGAAATTTTTTTATGATGAGGGTGATGAAACACTGTAACAGGTTGCCCAGAGAGGTGGTAGATGCTCCATCCCTGGAAACATTCACGGTCAGGTTGGACGGGGCTCTGAGCAACCTGATCTAGTTGAAGATGTCCCTGTCCATGGCAGGGGGGTTGGACTAGATGGCCTTTAAAGGTCCCTTCCAACCCAACTATTCTATGATTCTATGATTCTATGAACCATAGCATGGTTCTTATAGCACACAGAAACAGTGGAAATATCCCCACAAAAGGCAAGCCTGTGCCCGGAGGAGTGCAGCTCCACTGACAACCCAGCTGCTCAGTTCATACTTCAGCACTTTGTACCCTTTTATGCCTGAACGAGGATAACGTTGGTGCCACTCGCGTGGCTCAACCCTTTGGCGGCGACACAGCGTCTGGGTGCAGCCATCATAGGAGGGCTCAGGCTGGGTAGCCCCACTTTTGGCAGGCAGTATAAGCACAAAAGCTGTTGCTTTCCCACCCCAAAGCAAAGCAGCTCCATGCACCAGAGGTGCCCAGGCCCCCACCGCCTGCTCCCAGGGGGTGCAGAGGGGGATGCGTACCCAACATTTGACCTACACTTCCTTGACAGTAACGATGCCTATTATGTTTTTTCTCCAGTCACACAGCTATGAGCAAATTGTTCCTGGTGGCAAAGTGGTGTACCCTGAAACTTCATAACGAAGACAGGGAGGCCCGTAGCCCACCTCTCCCTTCGCAAACTTGTTTGCCACAATTTAGTGATTGTAAAGATCACGTATGAGTCAATCACCACAAAAGCATTCTGATACTATAATCCCACAGGAGTAATAGACAAAAAAAAACCACCAACTATGCGTGAAAAACCTTGCAGATATAAACTGGCTTTCGTCTTCCATGTAAGGAGAAAAGTTATCTATAATTCAGTTATTAGTGATCACAGAGGAGGTGCACCTCATGAGAGATCACGTGAGTAAAAGTTGGACGCTCAGACCGCCCCAGGTGATTACCTATGACTTACGTGTCTAGTTTTCAGGCGTTTAAATTACAGCCAATGCTCTGTCCTGCCTGTTCAGAATCGCCAGCCCCAGACGGGAATTCTGCCCCTTTGGAAACCTGCCCTGTGTTTCTGAAGGGCAAAGATTTATAACATGCAATTCAGATTTATGCCACGACACTTTACACGTGCACCGCCGCAGCACATCTGTGGGCCACGAACAAACGCCTTCCTGGTGTTGCCGGTGTCCCGGGAAGGGTGGGATGCTGCTGGCAGCAGCTGGAGGCACAGCGGCTGCCGTCCACCCAGCGTGCGGATGCTGCGGGCCTCCGCCGCCCCGCGCCGTGCTCCACCGCTGTACGTCGGAACCTGAGTCACTTCCTTTCCCAAAAATTACAACGGCAGAAATGCCTTTTCGCACAGCACCCGCTACGCCCAGGGACTCAAACCCGCGGGGCACGGGGGGGCACTGAGGGAGAGGTGGAAGGGTTGGCCCCCCAGGGAACGACGCGCCGCGCTCTGCCGGGCCGGGCCCTAAACCAGCGCCCCGTCCCCCGGAGGTGCCGGGAGGAGACGCTTCAGAGGGCCGGCAACGCTCGGAGCGCCGGGGCAGGCTCCCCCCCGCAGGGTTGTGCCCCCGGAGCCCCCTATGGCCCCAGCCCCGCGGCAGGCGGCGGCCCCGCCGCTCGCCGGCCCGCTGCCCCACCGGGGCGGCTCCCTGCCGCCGGCTCCGGGGCGCGGCGGGCGGCGGCCCGCGCGCTGCCTGCCGTGACGGGCCCGGCGCGCGGCGGCGCGATTGGCCGTCGCGGCCGGCGGGGCGGCGGGGGGCGGGCGGCGCGCGGGGCGGCCGGCGGCGCGCACACGCGGCGCCCCGACGGCAGCAGCGAGCACGCGCGGGGGAGCTCGGCCCTCGGAGGGGCGCCGGGGCCGCCGCCAGCGCCCGGGCTTTCCCCGTCCTTTTTTTTCCCCCTGCCTTTTTCCTCCTTTTTTTGCCTTTTTTTCCCTTCCCTCCCAGGACTGGAAGCGGGATCCGCGTCCCTGAAACTGCTATGCCAACTGAACTCTCCCGGGCCGTGAGAATGCACGCCATCTCCGACCTCCACTCCTCCCTCACCCTGCGACTCCTCAACAAGGGGCCCGAGTACCTCCGCAGGCAGATGGAGGCAGGCAGCCCGGGCAGGAGAAGTGCCGTGGAGAGGCTGGCAGCCGATAAGGCCAAGTACGTAAAAAGCCAGCAGGTCATCAGCACCAAGCAGGAACCCGTCATCGTGCTTAGCTCAGCCTCGGAGAGCAGCAGCGAGACCTGTTCGGTGGAGAGCAAAAAAAACAGCAGGGACTTTGGCAGAGGGAAGGGCGCGAAGCCCCTGGAGCTGGCTAAGGCAGTGTACTCCTGCCGTGCCCCCCTGCAGCACGGCCCCCCCATAGCCAGGCGCAGCACCCCCAAGAGGCAGATGCGGCCGGATTCCCTGGTGATTTACCGCCAGAAATGCGAGTTTGGAAGAGGTCAAAGCCAGGACAGCTCACGGGGGAGCTTGGTGAGGAGGATCTTCCAAGGGTCCGTAAAGGAGAAGCAGTTGGCTTCCCCTGAGATGCCCAGAGTCATGGAGTACACGGCAGCCACCGAGAGCAAAGAGCCTCTCTCGGCAAAACACAGTGACCATGAGCCGAGCAACCATGGAGCGGAGCAAACCGTCGCTGTGAGCACCGAAGCCCCCGGGATATGTACAAAAGAGCGTGTGAGACCCTCAAAACCGAGTATACCTCCTGAGGAGGTCAAGGAGGTGAAGAGGAGAGGTCTCCATCGCTCCCAGTCGGACATCAGCTCTCGCTACTCCAAGTCCTTCTCCGAGTTTGATACATTTTTCAAGTACTGTGGCCTGGAGCAGGAGGTCATCGAGGATCTTGGGAGAGAGAACTTCTCCGTGGTGTCCGACAACGTCTCCTTCAAGATCCGCAGCATCAGTGTGGCAACATCCGAGAGCGACTTCACTAGGCACAGCGGGGACGAGGGGCTGCTGGAGGACGAACTCACAGAGCAGGTCCCGAGCAGCACCTCCGTGATCGAGCGCAACGCTCGGATAATCAAATGGCTGTACACGTGTAAGAAAGCCAAGGAGGCTAACAAGGTGATCCAGGAACTGGCATGATGGCTTCTTTCAGCGTGCATTGCAGCCTGGTGGACTCAAGGTGTGTGCAAAGCCTCGCCCTGTTGATTTATATATTTCTCTTTCCTTTTTAGCAAGCGGTTGACTTTTCTTAGTTTATTTTAGTCTTTTCATGAAGGGCAGAAGGAAAATGTATTTTGTATACTACGTGTTCCAGTATGGCCTTTTTGCAAAGCAGAAATCTGCATTGTTACAAAAACCAAAATTCAAACAAATAAATGCGTGCAGCTTGCCAGATTTAGATCAGACCCCCCACATGAAATTAAAGAGTCAGTGTCTATGAGGGATGTCTGTCCTTTGCAGATTCCTGCTTTGTAAATAGCTTGTTTTCTCTAATTTCTGCTATATTAAATGCTAGGAAAAAACTTAGAAAACTATTCAACCCTTAATTACAGTTGCTTAGATAACAGACTGAACTGAAACTATTGCTAATTAGGAGTACACTGTATTTATACTATACTGCTGAAACTATTATTAATTAGGAGTACGCTGTATTTATACTATACTGCCAGAGTTTTCCCCTCCTTACTCTCCCTCACTCACTCGCCCTTCCCCTTATACATAGGCACCCCCAAGTATCAGGAAAGCAAAGCTGAGTCAGCGCTCCTGCTAGCAATGTTATTTCCCCCACAGGTTTCTGTTGGGACCATAAAAGTTTGCTCCAGGTGACCCCCTGTGACAGAATTTTTCTGTCCTGTTTGATTGCACTGGATTTGGCTCTTCTGAAGTGGGTTTTTCCATGCGGTTTGGCACTGGTAGCTGGAAATCAATTGTGCGGTTTGCCTTGGCTAGAGGGGTACTTCAGTGTTTTAAACAACAGATAATTAATACAAATGTGTGGCATCTAGGCTTGGAAATCAATTACTTCACAGACAGAAGCAGAACAAATTTAGCCCTGGTAAAAGCCGATATCCTGATTTTGATAAAAGCTGTGCTTATTTTGCATCTGATCTCCTGAAAAAGAACTGTATTTGTGGGGCCTTTGGTATTGATGATCTAGTAGATAACAGTTTTTTCCCCTTCCAATACATGAAGCCCTTAGGATAAGTACCACAGCTTACAGTGTGGTATTTAAAAATTGCATGAGCAGATCTTGATATGAAGGATTACGTGTATATTTTCTGACACTTCGTAGTTGCGTGTGTGAGAAGAACATCATTTAGTGTAGATACAGCTGTTGACAGAGAGTGTGGGCCTTATGAACGTGGAGAAATGTAGTGCTTTAGCCTCTTTCCTACGTAGATGTGGGGCTGTCACTCCCGATGCCTGTAATCTACATAATGCAAAAATCCATTCACTTACTTGAAATCGGTTTTAGTTACATGAAATTTGGATCTCTTTTAAAATTTGGATTTTTCTCAAAAGCTTATTTTCTTCCTGCAAGTTGAGGGAAGAGGAAGGGAGACAGAGCCATTTTCACACAAACATTTCAAGCCCTTGTAGATAAGGACGGGTGTCAGGTATCCAGCTGACAACTTAAAGAAGTGTTGTTATGTGACAGATCCTTTCCCAAATTACTGTAGAGAGAAGAAAGGGCTCTCCTGAGCTAATCATTTCTCCTTGCTCATCCTTCTGTGATAAAAGGCAAGGGAGATACACAAAACAAAATGATGCAGGTAGCGGTTTGTGAAGCTTGTTGCAGCTGCCGGCCTTGCTAAATGCAGAGGATGGGAGGCACATTTCACCGCAAGCAGGATCCACTTAACAAAAACAACCACATTTCCATGAAGGAAAACAAAATAAAGGCCTGTTTGCTCCTGAATGCCCTTGCCAGGGGTAGGGTCCAGAGCCAGAACTGCGGTCGTCACTGCAGAGCCTGCTCAGGAGGGAGCTGTTGGCCCTTTCCCCATCCATTTGCACGTTAAGCGTGTCCAGCGCCGCGGCTGAGAGAGGAGATGCTGGTGACCACCCCAGGGAGCATGCAGTCTGCAGAGGCGAGGGGCAGGGGCTGCTTCGTCAGGGCAAAGGCAAGGGCAGGAGCGGGGGAAGCTCTTTTCCAGAGGTGAACCCATGTAACCTCACATGGGCTTGGTCAATGGCTTTTTTTTTGGACATCTGAGACAAAATGGCAGTTCTAACAGGGTGGTAAAAAGACCTCCATGAAGTAAACAGCAAATTTATTCAAGTACATGGTCATTCCACAGTAATTTTAGTACCTAGAACAAAGGAACGCTTTACACTGGCAGCAATTTCCTTTGGCACCAAAATTTTTGGCAGTCTAGGAAACACTAATCCATAGGGTCCATATTATAAACCTAATTTTAAACATTCTAGGGCTGACTCTCAGCTGATAGACCTCAGCAGTAGGGCTGTGTTTGTTTCCAGGGTAATTTCTGAAAACTGAGAACGTACTTACCGTTCAGGCCGCAGACCCAGAAGGTTCAGAAAGGTCAGCTAAAAATACCTGTGCACAGCACCCAGAATAAAGACAAGAGTCATCAAGAGCTACCATAAGTTAAATATTACATTTACTGGGCAGAATTTAAGCTGACAGTTGTTATCACCACGTGATAAGTCCTGTAGTTCTGATCAAATGTTCATCATTTCTTTCAGTCCTATGCTTTCTTTGGCAATGCAGCATCAAGTTAGATATCTGTGTATGTTCACTATATCCACATATTTGGCTCTATTTAGTTTGCTTACTGATTATTAATGGGCAGTGGACTCCTGTGGGCTAAGGGAAACCTGCTGCACGAGGGAGCAATGTGCTCTCCCTGGCACTCCCAGCCACATCCTTGAAGGCTCCTCGTTTTACACAGAAGCTTGAAAATTGTTGCAGCTTCTTTGGAAAAAGAGGCAGAAACATGTTCTTTGAAATCCAGCATTCATTACATGTAAAACACCTTTCAAGAACTGCAGGGCTTTTATGATCCGGTGATCATCCCATTCATATTTTATGTTCTCTGTTTAATTTTTCATGAGGTCTGTGGGACCTGGTGGGGCATCAATTAAATAAAACAGCTATTTGAAGGATCAGGTTCCCTAACATGTTTCATCAGAGTGATGATTGCAGTGTCTGAGCGTGGGTTGTGAGCTTCAGAAGACCGAGGTCCTCGGCAAGATGGGCATTGCTGCTTCATGGTGGGATGTTGCCTGGATTCACCTCTGCAGTTCAGCTCGTCTCACTGTCAATCCTGCTTGACTCTAAGAAGGGGGTTCACTCTGCATCCTCCTTCCTGCTTTGAATCAAGATTATTCAGCCTTGAGTTTCAGCACCGTTCTTAAGTGGATGTTTATTATTCAAGTGGAAATCTCCTGGGAGGGGAATTTACTATATTGGCAATAACCATAAGCAGCTGAATAAAAGCTTTAGAGTATCACCTTATGCTTGTCTGATATGATAAATAATAAATGACACTTTTTTTCCCTCTTTCTTCAGAATCCTTGACTTGGAAGTTGAACAAAACCAGACACAGGAAGAAACTCTTCTCTCATCTGGCTCATGACTACTTTGTCCAAGTTTAGTATTTTATTATTGCCTCCTACCCTCACCCCCATCCCCTGGCAGCCTCACTCTTGTCACAAGCGCAGGGCTGTCCAAGAGCGCGATGACAAGTGGAGGTTGTGAACTATGCCCCGGCAAGGCAGCGGGAAACAAAAGCTCCTGGAAAAGCAAAGCGTGGCGGCAGCTGCCATCCACGATAATACTCAGCATCAGCTCACCGCCCCAGGACGCCATTCCGGGCTATGACAGAAGGTCTGTGTTGTGCACCCGTCTCTTTCCAGCAATGTATTTGTCGGCAGGGATGGGGGGAGAAAGTGGGAATGAAGTGGCAATGACCTCTGGGTCAGGCATTTCCTTGTAGGCAGACAGGCTCCGCCTGGACCTTCAAAGGCTCTGTGTTACCAGGGCTGTTTGACCAGGGCTCATCCTGACATCATGAGATGTTATTTGCTTCGCTGCTCTGGACTAAGCTTTGTCTGGGATACTTGGCAAACATATTGTAAGCTAAATCCCTGCCAAGCCTCTCTTTCTCTGAGAGTATTTAAGCCAAATTGGAGTACCTTGTATCCATCTAGTTTGCTCTGTCACATAGCTTGCTCAGCCAGTGGGGAGGAATAGCCTTTAAAACCCTGCACGAAATCTTTTCAGGAGCACGGTTCCAAGTCAAAAATGAGAGAGGGTTTTGCGTTTTTACTGCCTTGCTGCAGAATGATACAATTCACATGCACATAGGCTCCTCCACTTTGCAATATGTCGCCAACTCTGACATTGCAAACATTGCAGTGTTTGGCAGTTTGTGGTTTAACACCTTTAATTTTATGCACTGTGAGTAAGCAGTAGGTTTACAAAATCACGTTAGGAAACTGTATCCCAGGCTATGTAAGGCCACGCTTCCCTGGCATGGGTCTGGAGTAGGGCTGTGCTTGGGATGTGCAGGACAGCATCCCTGCGCTGCAAAGTAAGAAGGCATGTTAGGGCACAGCCGTGCCAGGTAAATATCCTGATGGCGTGAGACACCCAGTGTAGACAGCACCTTACTCAATATCATCAATAAAATGCTTCATTTGGACTGGCCGAGCTAAACATGTTTTAAAAGTTGATAAAAAGTACTTTAGATGATCAGTGTAGTGAATGGGGCCTCTACAATAACTCATGGAATTTGCTGGCTGTGCCTCAAACACTTACCCCAATCTGTCATTGCTTGCTAGAAAATGTCTTGCACCAAAGCATTTCTTTGTGGACATTGCAAACCACAAAAAAATGCAAGAAACCCCCAGTCAAAGCCAAAGCCAGTTCCCCTTTCAGTCGCACCAATGCCCATCTGTGAGAGCTGCCCCGCTGGCGTAACAGTGACTCGACCCAAGGATCCTGCAGAGGTTACAAGTTTGCTTTGTGTTACCGTGGATGTGGTGTCAGGCTTACCTGGCCGCCAGACCTGCATTGTGAGGAGTCCAGAAACATCAGCTTTCATTCTCCGCATTCCTCCTGCCGGCACCGCGGCAGCCCCCGCCGCTGCCTCACCTGGCCCAGAACCGCTGCCGGCGCAGCCGCGTGGATGCCGAGCTCAAGTGAGCGCTCGAGCTGCATTTCTCAAGTGTTTGCTGCTCTCGGTAAATACATCTGGAGGAGCGGAAAGGGCGAGGGTGAGCGGTGACGATTCAATAAGACATCGGCGGTAGGAGGAACGGTTGCCTATTTTAACCTACGCCAACATTGTGCACTGGAAGAGTTGCTCTTGAAGCGCTCATCAAGCAGTTTAGTTGACATCAGTTCAATTCACAGCAAGATCATCCAGGTTGCATTTCCATATGTTCTAAATGTGCTTGTCAGTCCCTGGATGGTTAGTTCTCAATTACAGCAACGGTTTGGGAATGCAGGGCATTTGTCTTTGTTTTCTAGTGTTATGTACTAAGGTCTACATGTCTGAAGTTGTTGAGATAGATAACAATTCCAGATAAAATAATTGTTGAACCCACTTTCCACTTGGGAGAAAATGAAATAGTTTGTATGAGTGAGCTTCTGCAAACTTAGAGGGAAGGTAGTACATGGGGATATTTTCGTTAAATAATGAAATTTCCATGTGTATTTGTTACATTATTATTAAAGGATGATTCTCAGAAAACTCCAACCCAAGATGCTGCTAATATGATAAGATTTATGCACTTTAGGTGCAGGTTTTTAAGGGAAGCAGTCTAGGTTTATTAGTCAGGAACACAATCTGCCGTATCTGTTCTTTTCATGCTCGCGTTGCAAGGTGCTGTACCACATAAATATTTATATGCATTTCTCAGAGCTAAGGACTGCTTTTCTTTGAAAATTTGGATGACTGTAGACAGCTCAGAGTGCAGGAAAAATCTTTTGTGTTACAAACCAGTGCCCCGCCACAGGAGAATTATTTTGTTTTGTTTCCAAGGAAATTTTTAGTTTCATTTTTGAACTCCTGTTTGGTTTTGCTTTTTTAATTGAGCAGCTCTCAAAAGTTAAGATGAAAGATGCATTGGTCATGAGTTTTTAATGTTAGGAAGTAATATGTTTAATTTGCTTGAAAGTACTGAACATCAGCCTTTCTCAAAATCAGTGAAGGTTTAATGGCAGAGGTTAGCGAAATCAGAACTGGCCCTGTTCTGAATATGTTTTTAATCCCCCTTTTGTCTTTATGAACAGTTCAATGGGGTTGTGGTGACTGTCCACACTGATACGTGGCAAAATTTCCTGGCTTTGTTCAAACTCTGAAAGGAACCCCAAGCTCTCCTAGGTATCATTTACTTCAGAGACGATGTGGACCTGTCTAAGATCTTTCCCTAGTAAGCTATAGATTCCCTTTATTTAATAATACCTTCTGGATAAGCTAATAACCTACCTTTCCCAGTATGCCAGAACAACAGTAGATGACAATCTGTCTTTCTCCATACATCTTGGGAATGGGTAATTCAGTGCTTTTTCTAGAGTGGGAGCTCTGGGCTTCACTCAGCTCCTGTTACTGTTACATGTAAAGGCTTTTCCTTCCTTCTGCTGGGTCTTTCAGTCATATCCCTCAAAATGAGAAAAACGTGCTAATGTTGGTCACTACCTATCTTTTTCCCCAAAAAATTCTTGAGATTTTTTTTTACTATTTGATTGTAAAAGACATGCTGTGGAAGGGGTGGGATTTTTTCAGCTTTAGTGATAAACTGCAGTAAAGCAGATCATTGCAGTATGAAAGAAGTTTTAGCAACGGAGTTGAATTTCCAGTCTTTTGAGAAACCTAAAACTGGGGCTGAGGCAAAGGCAAGTTATAAATTGAGTGATTTTGTTTGACTAGAACTATGTACACTAAAATAGTCAAATGGAGTGCAAGCGTGCAGTGCTAACTGCTATTTATGCCCAAGCGTTTCAAGGTGCTGTGACAAGGGGCAATGTCCGTGGCTGTAGTGTTAACAGGCAAAAGGTACAAAGTTTGGTTTTTTATGGCCTGGAAGCAAGTATTTGCAATAAAGGCATGAGATAGAGACTGTAATCCTTGCAATATATTGTAAATATTATTGTACAGAAATCTATATGTAAGAAATACAGATTGTTCTATAATATGTATATTACTTTTCTAAGGGATATAAGCCCTTGTGTTTTGTGAAATCAGCCAAACATTACTTCAATGGGGATTAAGTGGAAACTTTCTCCTCGGAGCAGGTTGTCCTGTCATTGCCCCCTGTGAAGTTTCTTGCATCTGCTTTTGAATCCTCTGAAATGGAGTATTGGTCAGATCTGGTATGGATGTTTCTAAGTTGCTATGTTTATATTCCTGTGAAAGAATCTGTGTACTGTTGAATGCGTACAAATAAAAATACCACTCTGAAAGTTAATGTTTTTTTGAAAATGTGTACTTTTATTTTGCTGTCTTCATTAGGGTACTATTATTTTGAAGCTAGAATCCCATTAGGGGATTTCTCTGTGAGTGAGGCTGATACTAGAGTGTGAGCATCCGAAAGCATGATGCTTCCCTGGGCCATACCCAGGCCCCTGGCTGAGAGCTTAGGCAGGGAATCTTGTAAGGAGATGGCACTCGGTGACAATTTATGCGTTCCCTGTTCTATGGAGGTTAAACTCCCATAGCTGGGAGATAATTCACTAATATTGCTGCCTTAGAAAGGAAGGAGCTATCATAGTCTGTGAATATCCTTGGGCTACAGACCAGCTTAGCATTTAAGAACATCTTTATTAAGTCATTTTTCACATAGCACCTTTGTCCCACATTTTATGAAGTCCAGTGGATTTCTTCTTCCAGAAATACAGATGCGCAAGCTCCTGTTTGTGGACTGTCTGGTGCAAGCAACCTCTTAAAGTCCACAGCTTATTGATTCACTGCTTCTCTTTTGATTCACCTCTGAGTAGTAAATAAGTTTTGGAAAGAAACTGCGCAAAGATGTAGTAGCTGGAAAAAGGTCTTTTCAGGTGTTTTGTGGATGTTGGTGCATTCTGAACACAGAACTGCAAAAGTATTTAGTATCTCCAAGAGCTTTTGACAAAGGAACGGTCTGTGTCAACAGCAGACAAATAAGCAAATACAGGGCTTAGCTTTACCCTGCAAAGAGATGCCTCCAAATTTTGGGGATGTTTAGTGATTGGGCTGTATTTATCCTGGATTTATCATGCAGGACTAAAGGGGACTATATCAATTCACTTAAGTGGAATGTTGCAGAGAGAGGTGGTACATGCCCCATCACTAGAAATAAAATGGGCTTAGAAAGGACCACTCAGCTTATTTGCAGGCAACGATGTAACAGGCAGCTTAGTCCAGGGAGGTCTCCATGACAAAAGGTGTTGAGAATTTTGATCGTTTACACTTGCCAATAAAACTGGTGATGTACCAGAAAAACAAACAGTATCAGAGAAAAACAACCTCCAGATCAAAGTGAGTTACATATATCCATCTCCAGAAATTAGTCTACCTCCTGAAAGAACATAAAATCCTGTAAAATTAGTTTGCACATTTGTAGGGCAGTTGGGTTGCCTCGGCAATTAATATGATTAAAAAGATCTAAGAGCTTTGATTGTTTGGGCTTCACAGTTCGCCTTAATAAGCAAGAGCCCCATGGGAGCACCAATTTTATGTTCTTTTTCATAGGCTGTAGCAAGAACAAGCGGGTAGCAATCATCACCAGTTACCCACAAAATCACGTGATTATTCATCAGGCGATGATCAACATAAGACAGTGCCGAACCAACCAGAGCCAAGACTGAGACTCAGGCACGAAGAGGCAGGCACAGCTGAGCACGCTAAGGGGAATGCTGCTCTGACTCCTTCCTGTCAATCCAACCCCTTCTTACGTCACCGTTTTTCTCATCGGTGAGTAGGAAGTCTTAACGGCTTCCACGATTATTCATCGGTTTGAATTGCTCATCTTACGCCCTCTCTGACAGTCCCTTTCTGTGTTTACATTTCCAATGTACTCATTCATGTGCCAGTCATGTTACACAAGGCACTATTCTATCCTCATACTTGTACAGTCTTTTCTTCTGAATAATGTTTCCAGTTAGGTTTTACATCCTTCTGCTTAATCTTTATCTGTCCCTACCCCAGGGAAACTAAAAACTAAACATGCAAACAGTCAAGAAATGAATGAGTTGAATAGTTAAGCAGAGGCTTACTAGATCAGAGACCAATTCTCCAGTCCTTTTTCATGTACATAGCTCTTCCTGCATAACTTACCATATTGTTTTTCATTGTTTTCCTCTTTGATACCTCTTTGTAACATCATCCTTGGCTTGGTTTTAGGTCTTTTAGATGATAAGTTTCTCAGAGCTGTGGTGTGATACTTTATTTGTCTGCGAAGAGCTCTGAGCACAGCTACTGCAAAATCAAATGCCAAATCACACATCTTTTCACAATGAAGTATAGTTTAAACCTTCTAGGAACTTCAGTGCTGCCAAATAAAAAGAACATCAGGCCAGTGAGAGCAAATTGGGCAAGCTTTGCAGCAACAAGACTGAAAAAAGAAATGTACCTGAAGCAGTTCTGTGTGGGACCCAGCACAGCGAGGTATCTCTTGAACTTGTTGGAAAGATGCAGCTTGCCCCTCATTTCTTGAGGACCAGCCCTCAGTCAACATTTATTTTCTGCAGGAAAGTAAATTTAAAAACCAGTTTATCACACCCGAAAGTCAACCAACATCGAACGATGATGTAGTCTATTGGGTTCACCTGCAAACACAAGTTGAGGTGGTCTCCAGGCATCTACTGGGTTTAAGAAGAGCTCCCCCAGAGCTGCCTCCATTCTGGCGGCAGCGAGAATAGCTCTCCATTCTTTCTCCCTGTTATAGGAAAGGATTCAATTCCTTGATGTCAATTACTATAAAGAGGCTGAAAATTGTGTGATTTCTGAGAATAGGCCTTCAATGTAACCTTCCAAAAGAGACTAATAGCCTGGAGGCTCCAATTGTCTTGAATTTTCAGGTATTTATATCATGTAACTTTACTACCCTACAGTTGTTGGAAGAAAGACCATCTCATTCCTCTAGAGCATGAGACATTCATAGATCATCTTATATCGCTTTAAAACCATTGCGGAAATAAAGTGATGGGATGGTAAGAGGACTTCTCTGCCCACTGATACAAAGTCTCACCATGCACTATCCAACAGGATGGTTTTCTTCCATGGCCACTTTGTGGTCCCATTTACAGCTACCTCTGCCTGATGTCAAACTATCACAGATAAATTCTCCTGATGTTCAAATATTTACAAAATAAAACCGTGTGTTTTGTATTATGTTAGCATCTTGCCTTACCTGAGGACAAATGCCAATATTAGCAACAGTCCTCATATGTAAAACATTTGTACAAATGCTGGAGCACATAAAAATCTAACTCTGCTGATTAATCCACAGTACATAGGGATAATCTGGCAGATTTCTTATGGAAAAAATTAATATGGTGCAATAAAAAATTGTGTCCTGCAAAATTCAAGGAAACAAGGAAAAAGAATTTTGGGGAATGTTTAATTCCCAAAGTTACATAATTTGATGTATTTTCTGCCTGTCTTTCGTCATGTGCGTAACATGTAAATCCCACACTCTGAATACTTACCCATAGATTCAAATAAACCAAACATGAAAAAGGGCTTCCAAAGTTATCAGCCCACTTTCTTCAGAGTACCATAAGAAATGCACTTACAGCATATCTATTGGTTTAGCAGAGCTGGCAAGATCTGGGGAGATTGCAGTAAATTGCAAAATGGATGATTCCTCACAGAATAAAACTCAGATCCTGCCTGCAGTTGGGAGGCACAGGGAACTGTTTTTTTAATTACAAGTATGGATTTAAACCTATTTATATTACTTTAATTGTAAAATAAAATTGATTCAAAAGCGTTGCAAACCTCCATGTGCACAATTGTACTTCAGCAATCCTCTCTCTGTTTAGTTCAAGCCAACCTGCCACAGGTTTCAGCTGAACAGAAAGCCAACTGAAAAGATTTCAGACTCTGGAAGGTTCATCTACCTGAGATGTGGCTATGGAATGAGATCATAGAATCATAGAATCATTAAGGTGGGAAAAGACCTCTAAGATCATCGAGTCCAACCGTCAATCCTGCTATCAAACGCCTTGCAGTTGAGCTAGTTACCATCTGTCAGCTGCAGATCCAGCCTCTGAAGTGTGCCGAAGTGCGAAATAAAACACCCTGGCCACCTCCAGTCCGGCTTTAGGGATTTAGCGCTTCCCTGGGCATCTTCTCAGGTTATTGTCCATGTGGCAGGAGGTGATGAAGGAGTGGGGACTGCTGTGAGAGGAGGCCTGCTAGGAAGAGGGGGTGGTTGACCTGGACACTAAAACCGCTTGCTAGAGCTCATCCTCTCAAAGTAGCTGTATCAGCTTCAAGGCCCACGCCCACTGCGTGAGGAGAATACGTACCAGTAAGTTAAAGGAAGAGGACAGTGTTTCTTTTCATCTAAATGAATGCTCTGGCATTTCAAACAATCCTATATTTGTCGTTCTAAACAGATTGCAAATATACATTTCTAGCTTGAGTCCAGCTTAAAATGATTTAGCTCATTCCTAAATTAAAATAAATGCTGACCAAGGACTCCTGTACTTGTTCTCTATTGATTTTACTCAACATTCTTCTAGGTACATATCTTTTCAAGTTATACCTAGGTATATTTCTTATCTAGGTATATTTCTTTTCAAAGAAAAGCTTTTTATGGTTCTATAAACAAAGTTATGATCCAGATCAAAAACATCCAAACATTTAGGACTGTTCAGATATTGCATCTGGACAAGAAACAGAAGGACACCAGTTTTCCACTTTACATTTTGCTTCCAGCCTGGTATTCATCCAAGTTCACAGTTCAGTGGAGGAGGCAGGAGTGCCGCGAGGAACTTGCAGTATGTGGTGTGTCTGGCCATGGGTGGGTAAGTGCGTGCTATGTTTTGTTGTAGGTGTATCGTATGTAGTATGATAAGGTCCTGGCCATGACTGCAAAACATAAACATTGCCCAGTACAAGTATTCCCATTATTAAGAACCCCAGGATGTTAATTTTCTGCAGCTTCTGTTTGTTGTGACTAACTTCAGAAACGTAGCTGGAGACAAACTGATGGTGTCTGAACAGTCAGGATTACACCTTTGCCCCTATGACCAAGGATGAAACATAAAGCAAAGACAACAATTTCCATCAGAGCAGGAAGTAAACAGGGGTGGTTCTGAGTGAAATCAAATGGGATGGTGCAACGGAAACAAAAAATATTCAAACATAAATGGATGTATTCCATAGGGAGAAGTGTGCTGCACAGCAACAAATCCATCAGAAGTAAGAGCAAAGCCAGTAGCTGAACAAGGAGCTGAAAATGAAATCAATTCAAGAAGGATTCTCAAAAAATAAAAAACACAAGGAATGAGGTAAACTGGAAAGCTCCCAGACTGTGGAAAGAATGAGATGAGGCTGTGATGATGGGGTTTTCAATTGTGTGGAGGATGCAAGAAAAATTCATCAGGAATAAAGTGAAAGGTCACATGGTCTATTTGGATTAATTATAAATAGTCAGGATGGCTGATGTGAGAATCATTTTAATGAAGTCGTGGGACTAGATACTGACTTTATACGACGTTTTGCTTTTCAGGCTCAAAGGTTCTCAGTGTGCTTAACGAAGCAATTAATTAATTATTGGTAGTACCTGCAGATGGAAAGAGGCATGTGATATTGCAGTCAGGAAGAGGGGTGCTAAGATATTTGGTAATAACTCGAGCTATTTGAAATGGTGTAACATTTCAAAAGCACTCACAACCTTTCAGAGTCATAATTCTCTTTATCAGAAGTATCTCAGAGCCAGTTTTACAAACAGATGCTGGTACTAAGGGTTCAGCCACATGACTCAGCTATGGCAGCTGAACCTGCCAGCACTTGTCCTCTGAGCTGCCGTGACTGTCCAGGTGTGTGCTCCTGCCCTGCTCCCAAGGAGCGGTGATGCAGCCTAGCCTGTAGGTATTTTACAGCCAAGGCGTGTCGCTTCGTTATGAGGGCAGGCTAACACAAACAATGTCCAGCAGCACAAAACAGCTCACCTAACTTTAGCCCCCTAGCAGCTCCCCCTGCAGTCAGTGACTCATCCCATCTTTAGATAGATTTGGGTATGAGGCATGAATCACTTCTGGAGCTACCTATATTTCACCGCTGATTACAGAGGGGGGCTAGATGACTAGTTTAGGCTAGACTACTAACCTGTGGCCTGTTAAAGTTAGACAAGAGCAATCCCACCCTCAACTGATGTTCATAACTTATAACATTGTGAATGCAGTGTCTGTCTGAAGCCATAAAGCCTACTGGGATTTTCAGAGAGGGACTGTTATTTTTTTCAGTCTGTTATTGAGATAAACATTTCAGTCAGAGTGACTACTGTTTCTGAAAATCCCCACCAAGATATGGCTGGAAGAAGCTTCAGTTTGGTGAACCCAACATTTGTCAAAGCTGAAGTTCCCAGGAAGAAACGCTGCAGAGCCAAATGGTCATCGGCAGAAAGTCCCAATGTGGGAAAGGACGCCGGGTGCCTCCAGGCTAGGTGGGGCTCGGGAAATGTGGCACCACGGTGGTACCCTAACGTCCAGAGGAACTGTGAAATGGGTGCTTACTTCTTTAGGAATAGGCAACTTAGTTAAAGATAAACTTAACATTTGGCATATTAATTAACTTCCGCGAGTGCGGCTGTCTAGAACAAGTTCTGCATTGTCTGCTCCCTTCAGTCTCTTTTCTTAAAGTTATTTTAAACTCTCAACCCGCAGGTGAAAGTGGTGCTAACTGAGCCGTGGTGACATTTGGTATATCCCTTTGATAGAGCACAACACAGAAGACAAATCCAAAAAATCAAGAGGTGTGCTCCTATCTCAGAAAAGAGCTGGGTCTTAAGCCAAAAAATGAAGCAATTACTAGAAAGGCAAGGAAAAGCAAGGCAAGGATTGATTACAACCACCTTTGTATATTTTCAGAATGAAGGAGGAAAGAGCAGCTCGTGAAAGCAATAGCAAAGGTGTTGAAAATCAGTGGGGGAAGGATGTGTGAGTCATGAGTGTACATAAATCTAGATATCTAAATGGTAAGGCTGGTCAAAAAATTTCCAAGAAAAATATTTCATAATGAAACTTGAGTTTTATTGAGTTAATGTTTTTCACAAAAGTACTGAATAAAACCCACCCCCCCAAAAAAAAAATTTTTACTCTCCAACAAAATTACAAATCTGTGAAAATCAATATATTTTTGCGAGGAAGCACAACCACAGGTCAAAGCAAAACACGACATACATGGTAGAGGAAGCACATAGTAGAGGAAGCAGTATGCCCAGAGCATCTGGCGCACACAGAAATAGGCTCATTTTCAGGGTGGGTTTTTTTGGGGGAGGGGTAGGGAGGAGTCATGGAAAAGTTGAATATAATTAATTATTACTTGTTCAGCCGAACTGGAAGGAGGAAGAAATAATTTGAAAGTGCATCCAATGTGTAACGACTTTTTTCTTTTTGTTATAGATAAGGGCCAGAACTGCTGTGACAAGAGTTTGAGAGAGCTCTCATGATACCATTAGTGCAAAACATTCTGTACTAGCACTACTAGTGCTGTACCCCCTTAATCTTAAAATTTCAATATATACATATACTTTCTGTAGTCTATTAAGATTAAATTTTAATATTTGTTAGCATTCCAGTCAATCAAATATGTTATAGGCCATTAAAGTGCTATATAAAGATTCATTACTTTCTCCAGAAAAATTGTATACGCTTATTTCAGTGGTAATGCACTGAAAAGGAAGCTTTCATTTTAACTCTAAAATTGGATGATAATTTAATATGTGAATGTACAACTACTGCAGCTGTTAATGTATAACTAAGTAAAAGATACTTTGGAACAATAGTTTAGTCTGTTTGCAGTTTCACAGTTGTGCTACAGTCAAAAACTTGTGATTTACATGTGCTGTGATAAAACATCTTAAATACAGTTTGAAGCAGAGAGGGAAGTAAAGGCAATTTCACTTTCAGCTATCTTTTTTTCTAAAAGGTGTAAGTCCCCTCTCTGACTATCACTTTATCCCTACTTTTATGAAAGGTCATCATCCAGGAACTCTTGTAACATCCTCTCTGATTATTAAGCAATGCTGTCTTTATTTCCAGGTGGAAAACTGAAGCAAAAAGAAAGGAAAATTCCATCAAAATGGAGAAATCACATGCTGATGCTAAAGGGAAAACTTACTATCTCTGAAAGAGAACTATAAAGGAAAAACAGGGAAAAAATAAACAAAGGAAGGAAGGAATTGCAGGCAACATCAGGCTGAAATAAAAGTGGCTAAGAAATAAAAAGCCTATGACCTGTTGGTAGCTCAAGGGTGTCATATACCCAGCTATCCTCCCTAAGAAATGATACTCTTCTGCTAATATTTCTTAAAGTCTTACTTACATGATTTTCATAAACCATTTATGAACTCATTATTTTATGCTTTACTCCTAAATTTGTCCTTCCCCAGCAGTCTTCCCCCTCATATCTGTCCCTTTGATTTGTCATTGTGCTTATTATGAAAATACGGCTGCTTGCAAGGTTACGCAACACTCCCCGTGGCATACGCGAGGCGTACCTGAAAGTCATGCACTGTGTTTGCCTGAGGGATTAGCTGCTCCTCCCATAAAGGGGCAGAGATTGCATCTGTTTGCAGATGAAATCTATATTATTGATTTCTAGCCATCAAGGTTCACGCAGATGCTGTTTGCTGAAACCCCAAGGCAAAGTATGAATTGCAGCACCAGAGAGACACCAGCCAATTTTTCTTGCTTCTGCTATTTCCATGTGCTACCACATATATCTTTTATTTTGACTTTCTGCTTTGGAGACATGTCTGCATTGTATTTCATATAAATATATTTTGTATCCTGAGATTGTCCTTGCTCTTCTAAATACACTAGTCCTCCATACTCTAGCAGTCTGTCAAAGGTGATCAAAGAAGGAGCTGAGACGAGATATTTTAAAAGGGAATTGCTGATCAAAGGAATGGAAAAAACATTTTGGCTGGAGATATGTGATGTTACGTCATGGGAGGATTGGTAGAGAGGGAATAATGGTCTATTTTATTATTAAAATAAAGGCTTGTATTAATAATAGGTTATTAAAAAACTCTAATATCTCTTATTATTGTCTAATAAAAATTAACCAGCAGCTTTCTAATAGCTTTTCACCTCCTTTCCTCAGCTCTTCAGACCTAAGGGCTCTTTTCTCTTTGGTATACATTTAATTCTTTCTCTGAAATCTATTGACCTGGTTACTTTTGAAGATGGGATACTGGACTAAATGGATCAGTGTTTTTATTTTATTGGCTTTAGAAAATCCACACGCATTCTGAGGAAGAAAAATTGGCTAAATTGTCAAAGATTAAAAGCTGTGAAGGGCAAAACATGTAACTGGGACAACTTTCGGTATTTGTGTGAATCCACCAGGAAGCCGCCTACTTTGCACCAGGCTTTGTGCTGTGGAAAATGCATCCACACAGCTCGGATCCCACCCAAAGCTGTAGGATGGTGCTCTCTGCCCCAGCACAGGAAGGCCTTCAAACCCCACGTCTCCAAGTGCCCACGCTGCTTCACACGGCACAAACACAAACCAAAAATATATTTGTGGCAAAAGCAGTTTACATCCTAAGAGATGTAAAGAAATGTCAGACAGCTACAGTAAAGACAACAAACATAAGTTAAAACAAAGCCAACGCTTTCAAAATACTGCTAGGTATCTTAATCTATAGTTGGGCAACTTAATTACTCAACCACTCATTAAAGGCATTAACCGTTGTGAAAGTTCTCCAATTCTGGGGAAAAAAAAAAAAGGAGAGGTCACATTTTGTTGCCTGAATACAAGTTTAAGACCAAGCTTTTCAAAAGTAAGCAAGGATTTTTAACAGATATGATTCAGAAAGGCCAACTTCAGACATGTCTGACAGTCCAGTTTTGCAGAAATGCGGGATAGGAACCCACCCCTTCTTGACAATGTGTCTCCTGTAGTTGGTAATTCAAAACTTTGAGAATTTTGGTTTGGATTCTTGATTATAAATACCATATTTGAAAATATAGGCTCAACATGCACTCAATATTTAGATTTCAGAGTAGGCTTTCACTATTCTTTCAGTGCTTCAATATTAGCAGTGCTGGAGGGAAAGTACATTGTATCACCAAATAATTGTATGGGTTTGAACCTAGCTTTAAAAAAAAATCAATAAGAGCACAGTTCACAATGACAAATCTTTCCAGTCTCTTTTTGATAAAGAGTCATTCTTCTAAGAGATACAAGCACACAACAGAATTATGAAATACATCAACATTTCTCCTCTCTTCTTTTATTGCCTTTTATTTGGGGTTTTTTTGGCAGACCTGTTTGTAAACACGCATCCCTCTGATCAATTTCTGATCAATCAACCAATAAAAAGTTAATAAAATCTGAAAATACTAGCAACAACCTGAAACATAAAACAGAAATACATATGGACTCTTCTCCAGAATTAGAAATACCTGTCACTAGCAACAACCTGAAACATAGAACAGAGCTACATACAGACTCTCCTTCCTTCTCTAGAATTAGAAATACCTGTCACTTTTTGGAGAGCAATATGGACCCGTGAAATAATAGATGAACAGGCAGAAAGAGAGGCAGACACATAAATAATTTTAAAACACAACTAATATTCTAAATCATTAAATGATGATTTTATCACGCCTTTATCATATCTCTTTCCATTCAGTTGTATGTGTGTAATGTATGCTTCGCCCATTAGGAGCAATTTCTCTTCAGAATTCCTCGGTGACTTTCCTAACAGAGTTTCACCCGTGTGAAAGAAGAGCTGACAGACTAATTATATATCATGGATTTCCCCTAATTAACACTGTCTGGCTAGCAATTAAAATGAATATCACAACACAAACATTTCTGGAATTTGCAGACATTAATGATTTAATAATCATTGTGATATGTATAGCCACTTCCACATGTGTTTACATAACAGAAGCACCAAAACCTGCTGAAGTGGAAGATAATCAAAGTCATGTTCCTAATTAGGCCATAAGCCAAAGAGAAAGGGCAAATTGATAAACTCTTCACAGTATTCATATACCCCTTAAATACTAACTAATCACGGCATTACTAAGTATTGGTATGGAATACATCACACTGGCAAGACAATCAAAGCTTTTATCTCAGAACTATCAAAAATTAAAATTTTCATCTTAGGAAGAGAATATTTTTACCACAGAAATTCAGGCGATCCTGAATATGAATGGGTTTTATTTTAACTTTGTACAAGGTCAAAATACTGGAACCACTGAAACATTTGGTTTCAATGATTTTGAAAGGTTTAAGCTGACAATTTTGAGAGCTTTCTTCTGAAAAGCAGCAGCACAATCTGTGGCCACTGAGGCGTCTAACCTTACTATCACTTCAGCGAAAGGAGAATTAGGGCTGCAATTTGATTTTTTCAAGAGAAATAGAAACAAATGTAAAACCTGTAGGGGACAATGATGACTAGGACTAGATGGCAGAATATTGGATTTGGCATTGTAGGGATTGCCTCAGTGTCCCATCAATCAAAATGAACTTTACACACTCATCAGTCAAGATGCTGGAAATGTAATGTTGAATGCTCTTCTCCAGAGTCACACAAGCCATAGACTTACCTAATACTGCTCTTCTGAGGACAACTGGTTTTGCTGAAATTGAGCCACCATGACCCTAAGAACACGCAGCAACACAAATGGGTGCTGTCTCCAAAAAAAAAATTTTTTTCTTTTATAGTTACTAATAAACGCACCTTGTCAGTTTGTCCCTCCATTTGGTCCATGATTCCCAGTATAAAGAGTTTATCCAATCCTTAGTCTTTGCTTAGGGCAGGAAATGTGAAATGGGAATATGGCCTTTTAACTCCACAGTTACTCAGTTGACAAATTCCCTGATCCCTGCAGGTTGTCTTCAAATTTTTTTTTTTTTACTCTTCTGAAGGAATGTAGGATTCTTATCACAGTAAGAAATCATAATTTCCATGGCATAGCAGGAAATGCATCAAAATGTCTTCAAGGAGTTTGGTTCGATTTTCTCTGGGATATTCAAGAATCCCCTCCACAGTATCTCAACATGATGCTTTGAACATTCTCTTTACTCATCGGTTCTTTGGTTAACCAATTAAAGGCCTCGTATGTATATTCACTGTAAACAAGGAAAACAAGAGCTGTACAAAACCTAGGTGCAAAGCCATACAGTGCTTGCTTGCTATGTTAGAAGCAATCTTCTTTTCCTTTCTTTTCTAACTAAGAGGTGATTTATCCTGATCTTACTGGAACAGTCACTATTTTTTGTATCCCTTGGATGCAGAAAATCCTCCCGAAAACCTGAAACATGCTGACCCTTCATGTTATCAGTGAAAATTTAGAACATCCAGCACCTTCCAGGCTGGTCTTTCAATGCAGCTGCTCTGCTGGTGCTGCTGCTGCAGGCCAGGGGCTGTTGGGAGCTGCCAGGCATCGCTCATGGCACAGGGGGTGCATGGCTCTGGCTGCATGTTCCTGGTTTGTAATGGTTGTTGTAAACCCTTCACTATGAAACAGTTAAGAAAATGTCCATTGGCAGAGGGCAAACATAACTAGCAAATGTTTCCTTCAGCAAGAAGATGGAGTTCTTGCCCAATCCTCTTAAAATTCACTGAAATAGCCCTTCAGAGAAGGGATTTTTTTATTCCTTTCCTGTGACAAACCGCAAATATACAAGTTCACCACACCCCAAAGCAAACTTAGAGCTTGTGTTATTCGGCTGGAGCCATTTTTAGCTACAAAGAGAAAACATGATTTCCTAATGCCATCACTTATTTACTCTCTCTTAGCAGCCCCAGCTCATGAAGCAATTTAGGTCACCCAGATAACTCCACTCAATCTCTCTACCAGTAAAGCGGGTGTTTAAGAAGAACTCACCATATCATATTCAGGTATGTGCATGTTATGGTGCAGTCAGTGCAGTGCACAAACATGTACATACCAGCCATAGCTAATTAATAGCAGTCATGTAAAATAATTAAGCAATAAAATAGAAGGCATTCCAAGGAGATCAGTGATTTTTGGGGGAGTCTGGGAGCAACAACAGAGAGCCTTGAACAACATGTGGAGTGCAAAATTATTCACAGATTGCACTGTTAATCATCTTTCATATCTTAGATAAAGTTGGATAGATACATGTAAAAATTACTACCATGGTTATACACCTGTACTGATCTCTCAGCTTAGCTCCCACGGATAGCACTGGAGTGCCCCACACCAGCACCCCGGTTAGGTGCCACCAGGTTAGGTGCATGTTGCAGTAGGTCCCCATGCAGGAAAACCACACCTGCCCCAAGGATCTCTCTATGAGTCTGCAAGAAGCACACGTCACCCGGCTCAGCAAGAAATAAAAGCGTTCTCCTCCACACAATTCAAAGCCTGAGGACTGGAAAGACCATCTTCCACTACCACCCCAGTGACACGTCAGTCTGCAGAAAGCATGTCACCTTGTTGTGATGGCACACGGAGTCAAAGGTGACTTCAGCCAGGGCACAGAGGACATCCCCCAGAGGGTAAGTGATTCAGCAGGGCATGTGGGTCTGTGTCGGAGTGCCTCTGTGAGAAGTGTGAAAAACTAAGTGAGAACTAGTGCCCCTGGGAGGTCCTCATTTCAGCAGGATTGCTTCACCAAGCATCGGGTGCTTAAGTACCCTTCAGGAACCCAGGTTAGGCAAACTGTACGCAATCAGAAATTAATTTCCACATAGGCAGGTGCTTTCAAAAAGTAGTAATATTAGGCAAAGACTGAAAAGTATGTCCACTCTGCTGTGTGCTGTTATAGCATTAGATAAGGAAATCACTGTCTTCAAGCATGAAGAGAGGATAGAAAAGAAGAGAACTGTTTTACAGTTGGGAAAAGTAGGTTGGAAGAAGTGGGAAAAGAAAGAAGGAGTGAGTCTCAAGACCAGGCAGAAGTACTAGTGTTAACAGGTTTTAACATGGTATCTTCTATCTTGGAGTATGAGGGAAGTAACTTCTGTGATATATATATCCAGATAGTGTTGGTCATAACTTGTGAATGGACCATTCAGTGTACACCTCTTACAGCATTCAGTTTGGAAAGCCTCTCTGGTGTCCTCAGAGAGTTTTTCTCAATTGCAAAGTGTGATGCATATACTCTGGACTGGGCAGTGAACGAGATGCAAGTGTGCATCCTCTTCCTCAGCCAATCCCAGCATCCAGCACAACTTAACTTGTGGAAAGTGACCTTTTGCATCTTATAGTTCGGCAGCCCTCCACTTTTCCTCCAGCAGGTGCTCATCCAAGCACACACGGATCTACATAAAATGACTGAATTGATCTCACAAGTGAAAGCCCCCAGAATTTCAAATGTGCTCTCCGTGTATTAGTATTGGTCTCTGACATAAGCATTGTAAAGCTCCTTGGGATATCAGATTTGTCTGTTCCCTTACCTAAAGCTCCTGAAGCATCTGTGCTTTCCCTCACCCTTTCCCAGCCTTGCAGGTTCCTGTTACATAGGACAGTTTGTGAAGCAAGCACCTGGGGCAGGGGACCGGGGCCAGTGCCAGAACAGCCTTGCTGCAGGTGCCTTTTGGCAAAAGGTTTCATGCCACACCTTGGCAGCACAAATTATGCAAGATCATTTTGCTGGATCCTTGAACCAGGAGCCCAGGCAGGGAATAAGAATGTGGAGGAATTCACCTTGCCTCTGCCATGCCTCCCTGTCTGTGACCAGTGCCTGTAAGGTTTTCCTCATCATCCACTCCTGGGCTTTACCAGCAGGATCTCAACCCTGCACTTCAGGAGAGCAGACTTTGGCCTGTTCAGGGAGCTGCTTAGAAGAACTGTGCGGGATACAGTCCTGGAGGGAAAAGAGGTCCAGAAGAGCTGTTTATTTTCAAAGGTCACCTCCTCTGAGCTCAAGAATGGTCCATCCTGATGAGCAGGAAAAAAAGCAAAGGTGGCAGGAGGACTGCCACTCCTCACTAAACCCAAGAATAAAAAGGAAACAAACAGGAGGTGGGAGCAGGGACAGGTAACCCAGGAGAAATACAGGGACACTGCCTGAACATGCAGGGATGGGGTTAGGAAAGGCAAAGCCCACATAGAGTTAAATCTGGTGGGGGACAAGCAGGGCAACAAGAAGGTCTTCAACAGGTGTATCAGCAGCAAAAGGAAGACTGGGAAAAATGTGGGGCTGCTGCTGAATGGGGTAGGGGACCTGATGACAAAGGACAAGGTAGTCAATAGGCTGAGGTACTGAATGCCTTCTTCACTTTGGTCTTTTCTGGTATTGGCCTTCAGCAATCCCAGGGCCCTGAGACCAGTCAGAAAGACTGGAACAAAAAAGACTGCCTTGCTGGATGTAGGGACCAAGTGAACACACTGGACGGACACAAGTCCATGGGCCCTGATGGGATGCACCCACGAGTGCTGAGGGAGCTGACCAATGTCACTGCAAGGCTACTCTCCATTATCTTTCAAAAGTCATGGCAATTGAGAAAGGTTCATGAGGACTGGCAGAGAGCAAATGTCTCTATCTTCAAGAAGAGTGAGAAGGAGGATACGGGGAACTACAACCCAGGCAGCCTCACCTCGATCACAGGGAAGGTGATGGAGCAAATAATCCTGGAAAACCTTTCCAAACACATGAAGGGCAAGAAAGTGGCTGGGAGTAGTCAGCAAGGATTTGCAAAGGGGAAATCACGCTTGACCTGATAGCCTTCTACAATGAAACGAATGGCTCAGTAGGGGAGGGGGGAGACATGGATGTTTATCTTGACTTTAGCAGGGCTTTCCACACTGCATCCCATAACATCATTAATGACCTAGATCCTGGGACAAAATGAAGGCTCAGCAAGACTGGAGACGATACAAAATTGGGAGAAGTGGCTGATACACCGGGGGTTGTGCTGCCATTCAGAGGGACCTGACCTGAATAGGCTGGAGAAATGGACTGACATGCATCTTAGGAAGTTCAATAAGGGGAAGTGCAAAGTCCTGCACCTGGGGAGGAAAAGCCCCATGCACCAGTAGACTCTGGGAACCAACCAACTGAAAAGCGGGTCTGCAGAGAAAGACAGTGGGGGATGCTGGTGGACAACAAGCTGACCATGAGCCAGCAATGCGCAATTGTAGCAAAGAAGGTCAAGAACCTTCTGAGCTGCATTAAGAGCGGTGTTGCCAGCAGGTCAAAGGAGGTGACCCTGCCCTCTACTCAGCACTGGTGACACCACATCTGAGTACTGTGTCCAGTTCTGGGCTCCCCAGTACAAGAGAGACATGGACATACTGGAGAGAGTCCAGCAAAGGGCCATGGGGGTGATGAAGGGACTGAAGGAGAGGCTGAAAGAGTTGGGACTGTTCAGCCTGGAGAAGGGAAAGTTCAGGGGGATCTTATCACTGTGTATAAATAACCAACGGAAGTGTAAAAAAAGCGGGGGCGTCAGACTAGAGACCTCCAGAGGTCCCCTTCAACTCATCTGTTCTGTGATTCTTGGAAGACAGCAAGAGTAAGACAGCACACTTTTTAGTCTGTCCACCCGGAGAAGAAGAAATTGGGGTTCCAGTTCACATGGCAGCATCTATCCAATTGGCTTATCCATTGATTTTAACATAAAGCTCAGAAGAACATGCTTGGCCCATAGTTCTCAGTGAAGTGATGACTATCACTAGTCACGGCTCTCTCAGCCTTTCCACTGTAATGGCGATGACACCGCTGAAGTGGATCTGACTATAAAATAACTGATGATGTGCTGCTTTGCACAGAGAAAAAGAAAGCAGTATTTTCAGAACAAACATCACTGAAAAGCTGTGATGAAAAGTTTGAAAATCCTTCTGGTAAGAAGCGTATTTGAAAAGAATGCCAAAGCATGGCTAAAACTGCTTAATTAGATGCATTTTGTCCCACTCTGTGGTATTTATTACCTTTGTCATCCAGTGTATTATTATATGTTCTGAAGGTCAGACTTCAAAGTCTTGCTTTAGGTTCTTTCATTTGCTCAGAAGTGCCTGGTCTCGATGCCCTCTGCCAAATTCCTTCCTGCAGAGGTTTTATCAAGCATTTATGAAATTTATATTTGGCCTGTGATTTTTCTTTTCTAAAGCTGGGGGAGATATGAAACTCATCCAATTTTAATTAGTACTTTAAATGGGTCATTATCATATCTGAAATATCTGAATGAGGTTCTTGGAGCTGGCACATCTTCTCAGAGGGTGGCATATTCAGATGCTTTACATAACATGGTTACAATGCAAGAGGGAGCTCTATAATTTTCCCCAAAGTGGTGCAATGCAGAAGGATGCAAACTAGATGAGAATGCCCTGGGGAGACCCAGAGCAAGCAAGTGTTCATCATGTCCACACATTGCAAGGACATTTTTATTTCTTTGCTAAATATAAAGGGTGTCAACAAAAGAGGCAGAGGCTTGGACTCGTGCCTCAGAGCGCAGGCTAAGACGGAGCTTCACTGCCCTCCTCTGCAGTCATGGGGGAAGGAGAAGCAGCGTCTCCCCAGCCTGCCCATGAGTCCCAGCCACCTCATTGCAAAAGTGACTTCTCCTTGCCAGCCAATAACAGCAGTGAAGAAACCCTGAAGGAAACAGCCCTGACAGCCTTTTCATGTTCCTCCTGCATATTTACATGTGGTTTTCCTCCACTCCTTTTGGCCTTTTCATGGTGTTTGGTCTTTCTTACCTTCCTGCTGTGGATAGAGAAGTAACGTTCAGTGCCAGCCTCTGCTGAGGATCAGACTCCTTTTCAAAGTCCTTTTAAATAACGCCAGTCAGTAAGCAAGCCACATCAACTATTACGCCTTACCACCATACCCTGGTATGTCCTTTTGGGGAGCTGGATCCTGGCACTCTTATTTTTTACCCATGTTGGATTCCCAGCTATGCTGCCAAAAAGGGTTAAAAATGAATGAGGAGACAGTATCGGTGCAAACAATCTTCCGCTACTTGGCTCCTGCCTGCTCATTTGGGTAAATGAACAATGTGTGATCCCCTAATGATCTTACTATATTCTGCAAAGGACAAGTATTTTTTACCCACGACTACTTATCTCATGTTTAGTTACTGGGTGGCAACCTCCAATATAAAATGTTGCCCCTGATAATACAGGCCAGCAAGGTTGCATACAGAGGAGAGTAAACAGTCCGCTCAGCACGGTCCCCTGCAGCCCTCTGATAAAAGGAAATGTGAGCAGAGGTGCACCTTGACCAGCTGGAGGTTTGAAATGTGTTTGCAGGAGCTCAGGTTGCAGCCTGCATAAAAGCTTTTCTTGTGTAGTGGTTAGATCAAGCATCAGTGGCTGCTGTTCACTGGTGCATGTGGAATTAAAGCCAGTGACAGGTAAAAAAAAAAGAAGAGAAAACACATGGGACAGAGCAAGGAACAAGGGCCGGTTGATGTTATCACTCAGCTGCAAACAGCAGGGGAGGGGAGGGGAGGGAGGGCTGCTTGTCCCAGTTAATCCAGCCTGCTGCAGATTCAAAGGGACTCTCCTTTCCTTTTAACTCCAGTTCCCAGAACAGTGAAACAAGGAAGAAAAACAAGTAAAATAGACTTGGAGGTGGGCAAGGCAAATAAAATACAATAATGGCAGAGTGTCTTAAAGTGAGCAAGGAGAGGAAACCATAAAACATGTTCTTACTCAAAACAGATGGTTAGTTTTCCACCTTGAACAGCAATTACCTGATTCTTCCAAAACAAGTTTAGTAGCATTCATGTTAGGGGTGGTATCACCTTCCGTTTTCTCCACACTTACCTACATTAGAATATACAGAACTGGGCAGCAATTAATATTTCAAACCTGAATCCAGCCAAGCACTTAAACACAGCCTTAAACTGAGGCACATCATTAGTCCCACCAAAGTCAACAAGTTATTGATTGGATTAAAATTGAACAGGTACTTGAATGCTTTGCTAGACTGAGATCTCCCAGATGCTTTCACTTGCTAATTCCCCAAAGTGCTGAGCAGATGATGCACCCTATCCTCCTCCCAGGCAAAGTCTGCCTGCTGAGCTGTGCTTGGGAGACCCCCCGCACACCCCCCCGCACGTGCCACTGCCGAAGCACGTCCTCGCCGGGGGACCCCACGCGCACACCCCCGCACGTGCCACTGCCGAAGCACGTCCTCGCCGGGGGCTGCCTGTGCCAATTACCGCCCTCCCGCCTCCTGCTCGCCCCAGCTGAAATGAGGCAGGGTTGCCCTGAAGAGTTTGAATACAGACTGGGCCTTGCTAAGCCAGCTCGCTTTGAGTGATGGAGGTCAAGGGGTCTGCACTGAGCCAAAAGGTTTAGGAGGATGGTAACGTCTGTCTTGGCAATGATGCTGGAGATGGCAGCCTCTCCATCCCGTGCCCCTGAGCCCCAGGGAGGGGCACGTTTGCTGCCAGGCTGAAAACATCTTGGTGAAACTATAATGTTTTTTTCATTCAATAGTCAAGGGAATAAAACACAGATCGTTCTTTTTCTTGGGCAGAGAATACATTTGCTTGGCTTCATATTCACTTGTGTCACAAATTGTCAGTGACTCCTAAAACAGAAAGAGTAGATGTGGGCACTTCTTCTGCAGGTGGAAACACAGGGCAGAGTCTCTGTTGTCAGAAGTCTCCCCTTTGGAGTCAAGCCATGATGTAGAGTCATTATTTCTGTTCCTCCGAGATATTTAATACTCACATGTACTTGAAAAAAGGAACATTTCCCAACCACAGGAAAATTATTGTAGGTGTGGACCGAAGCTGTAAGTTCCATTCACAAGGCTGCCTGTATAAAATGAAGAAGGTTGCACAGTTTCCTTAAGCTCTACATGTCCTGGGCTTCAAAGCACATACAGGAAACACACCTACAAAAACATATGGATTTCTGAAGCCTCAGGTTAAAAATGTAATACATGGCTTATTGACTTGGCGTATTATGCTCAGTTTAGTAATTCTGTACCATGCTATGCAATTAAAAATGTCAAGCGAATAGGGGAAATTTAAACTATCCTTCTCAAAGAAATACCAACACCGTGACTCAGAATTGGCTTTGGGCATAGGCAAAGTAGGGAAGAAGATTGCTTGGGAAGGCAAATCTGCTATAGGTTAGCAGTGTATATACCACAGCCTTGAAAAATCCTGAAACATGGGCTGAATTCTAGATGCTTTAGTTAGGGCGAATGAATCCAATCTTACAGCAGATGCCTTTATTACTTGTCTCCAGTGACTGCACATGGAGCTGGGGCCTGGGGCACATGCAGTCTGGGCAAACTTCTCACCCCTCCACTGAACTCGGGCACCATGAGTTGCACTGCCTACGCATGTCTTGTAGTGAGTGCGAAAAAAAGGCTGTTGTGGGTGTAAGGATCTGGTAAGTCATTTTTTGTGACTTTTTCAAGTAAGGAATCAAACAGAAAAAAATCCTTCATGCATTGTGGTTTACTCTGAAACTGTTGAGAAAATCTGGATTTTTTCCGTCTTTGAGTATTAAACTTGATCAATATGTCCAAGCAGAAGCAAATGCAGCAGTAAAGTGTTTAAAAAGTACTGTTCTCCTTCTCTCTGTTATTTTCCAAATTACTTTCTTCCTTTCCGACTGTATTACTCATTAGATTGTATTTCAAAGACCAGTAATCAGGCTAAGTGCCTGTGGCTTGCCGGGAGAGATGCAGTTTAGGAAGCACACAGCGCACAACTCCATTTTAGCAGTGAGATGAGGTGAGGCATTCCAGGTGTGAGCACATCCAGGACTCCTCAAAGAAAAAATACATGCACTTCTTCCAATGCTGATTGCAGTGCACTTGGACAAAACTTTCTGGCAGGCAAGAAAGGCAATTCTGGAACTGCTATTCATCTTTCACCGCTGTTACTTCTCAAATCAGACACTATGAAGATTAGAGTCGGGACTGAAGAAAGCGCAATGGGAAGTACGGACCTACCTTTGCCCATCAACGCTGTGATCTCTAACCTTGCTATAGCTGACTGCTGCTGTACCATCATTCATTCAGTGTCTCCAGGTCCCCATACCAGCAGGTGCCAGTCCAAGATCAAAAGAAATCACAGCAAGTATAGCTTTTCTGCACTTACTATAAATATGGAGAGGTATCAGGGCTGTAAAGAAATGTGAATAAAGGCAGCTTCTTTAGCTTTCTTCCTGCAAATTGTATCGTGATGCAAGGTATCTTAGAGAAACACACACAGAAAGAAGGATGACCTTCAGCCAGACACCACTCAGTCCTCTGCTTGCAGAAACAAATGCAACGCGGGGTTGCTTGATGTTAGTTGTTTGCTTATCCAGGCACTGTCAAGACCTGTTTGGACTGCCCCGTCCTATTGAAGTAGCCGTGTGCTCTGCAGGGCAAGATAATATTAATCTTCAGCACTTCTAGAGTGCTTAACATTTTACCAGGGCTTCACTGAACTGAACTGCAGTCATAACATCGGTATGTGAAGTAGTGAGCTGACAACACGGTAAGATAGCAAACACTGTCTTCTACAGATTGATAATACAGTCTCACTCGGAATCAACAGTGTCGAAACAAGTTTCCATGCTCATAAATCTGGACAGTGATCTGAATGTAGTGTAATGATGCTGGTTTTGTTGGTAAAAGTCCCTTGGGAAAAACAGCAGAAACATCACTTTCCGTGGGTAAAATAACCTTGAAAAACAGAAGCCTGGTGAGTGCTGGAATTTGCCTCCCAAAGAGCTTGCAGGAACAAATCAGCCACCAATGAAACAGAACTGAACGGCAGGGAGGACGATCAGGGTAGAGTTACACTGAAAGGTTTGGTCCTGCAAAGATATATGGACATGGTGACTTCTGCACGCTGGGGCTGGGGCTCTGCAAAGCTCCTCAGTGACTACGTCTGGCATCATCCAGCTCCTCCGAGCCCGGCGGCTCGGATGCGGTTGTCATAGGGCAGGGGCAGGAGCAGCCCTGAAGACTGTGATGGGGGGTAGAGAAACTGTACCCATGCATGACAAAGACTGAATCATCTGATGGGGATAAATACCCTTCTGGAGGGTGTTATCTGGGGCAAACAACATAAGATAGGTCCTTCAGCCCTCTCTCAGTTGATTAACATCTGTAGAATAAGCAGAGTGCCGGGGTTCACACTCGTAATATTTGTTAGTAAGTGCCTTGGAAAAATGTCTCAGTATTAAGCTACATAGTTAAATCTGTAAAGTTGAAAACTGGCAGCTGTCTCAGGTGAGATGTTTCTGTTTTCATGACCTAATCCATAGTAGTAATGCCCACGAATAACCTGTCAGAAGATGTAAAAGGAGAGACAACTAGCTTAAATTCTGTGGCTTATTACTGATTACAATAGCTGTCTAAAAATTGAATATTTATTAAAGGCTGCTTCTTTCCTTAATTTTAAGGATCTACAACTTTCAAAGCTTTGCTGTAAGACCATTTGACTAAGGTATCTCCAGTAGCTCTGAGGAAAGCACTTTGGATGCAGAACAAGGTGGATATCAACATTACTGGAGTGCGGAGTTAAAATCCTTCTCGCCATATCTATAATATTGAACTCTGCTGCAAGTAGCGTTTTGTTGCTAAGCATAAGAAAGGGCATGCTGTTCAGTAAAACGGGCTGCCTATCCATCACACAAACCAGAAGGAGAACATCTGCATTTTGCTAGGATTAAGGTTTAATCTGACTCCACTAAGAACGTCTAACTAAGCTTTTTTTAACTTGTTTGTTTGCACTGCAAATGGAATATTCTGTCAACTCAATTAAGCCCTCTATAAGTGAATGCAGGATTCATCAAGTAGTCATCAAGATCTGGTAGACATTAAGTCCTGTGCCAGGCTCCTCATGAAATTAGTCCCCAGTTCCTCAGGAGTTTCCAGACAGGAGTTTGCTTCTGTTTTCTCTCATAACAGGGCTGGACTGATAGGAAGTGAACAAGTAACAGCTCTTTATCTAAATCACTGAGCTGCGGCACTGGCATGCAAGGGAATAGTCTTTGCCCGAATCAAAAAAGGCGGCCAATTAAATTGGTAGATTTTCCTGTTTGGAAAAAGCTGTTACCATACATCTACTTCTCTAAGTCACAAGGCTGTACTCTAAATGAGATAAGACCGTCTAGTCAGTGGGTTTGCCTTTCCTGTTGAGATATCGATGCGTTGCTGCTGTGAAACCATGGGAAACGAGCTCATTTTTTAGCTAACTTCCCTCTTTGCTAGTTAAGACCCTCTGATGTAAGGCCACTTCACTTGCCTTGCTGGAGCATGTGATAGCTCCTTTGTGACGGAAATAGTGTTATCTGATAACATGATCTGTATCATAACATTTAATGCCGTGCTTAAAAACCTGATCCTCATGTTAAGTGATTATGTGGAAATCTCAGCTCATTAAAATAATAAACATTAGCTTTGTCAGCCCTCACTGCTGTGGAGGAAGGCTTGAAAACAAGTATCCAAAAACTCATAAACCATGAAATAAAAATAGCTCAGACTAGTTTGTGCTTTTTCAAAAAATATAAAACATTAGACCCAAATTTCCATTAGACCCAAACAAAAATGCATGCCCTATTTTTATTTGTATTTTCTTTCATTTTTAAAGAAACCTCTTGAAATGCATTGGTGCCTGTCCCTGAAAACATAAACACTGTTTTCTTTTGATTGCAAACTAGTAAGTGTCATGTGTTTTCTTACACTGGTATTACTACTGTTTATAAAGGGGTGAGGTGTTGCACTTTGGAAAAACAAATATCCACCAAAATGTTTAATGCTTTATTTTCTTTTTCATTCTTACTCTTCAAAAATCAGTTTCATTTCTGGATATATTTAGACTTTGTTCTCAAAAAATTCATGGGCACTTTAACCTCTGCCCAAATCCCTTTTTTATCCTGCAAAGGCCTTTTGCAATTTAAGACTATTTCCACTTTTGAAAAACATTCATTCTTGCTCTGCATGGATACCTCGTTTTGGTGGACACAGGAATGTCTTTCTAGCTCTGTGTCTTTTTAGAGGGAAGTCTGGATGAAGGGATAGTGACCGTAATAAAAGGTAGTAGGGACACATCTGGGCTGAGTGCAGCTTTTTTGGCTGCTGTTCTCTCCTGCGCCCTTTTGCCAGTTTCCCTGGTAGAGATTCTGCCTTCAGTTTCAAACCCTTTATGCACGCAGAGAGGTATGACCACAGAAATGACCTACCTCTTACCAGAATTTATTGCAAACCTTTTCCTCTGCGCTACATTTTTCTCCGGTCCTTACCTGACTTGACTCTGCAAATTTTAACATGTTTTCCCTTTGTTTCCTCCAGCCCTCTCCTGCAGCACTTTTCACACATTTAACATCACCCAGCGGTAGCTGTCATCACAGTTCAATGCGCCCATTATGAGGCTTAATTTACTGTGGCCAAACTGGCTTCTCTGTGACTCACGTTATAGCCTTAGGAGCTCTTGTTTTCTGGTACCTGGGATACATGGAAATGGAGGCGGAAATCTTTCACTCGGCGTTAATCTGCTGGTTAGTAATTTAGAAGGTTATTTGTGTTTAACAAGTCTGAGATATGTATTGACAGCTGTCTTCGACAACTGGTACCGTGAGAAAAATGCCCCTCAGGGCTGCTTTGAGAACTACCTATATTTAGAAGAACTGTAAAGGTAAGAGCAGTTATTAAATTTGTTCTACATGGGCATCCTACCGAGGAGTTTTGTTTTCTTATAAACCATGCCAGCTCCAACAGTAGGTGACAACAGAAGATCATCAGGGAATGAAAAGTGGCATATGGTTGTCTCGGGAGGACCTTTCACACTCTCGTAAAATCCTGTAAAATTTGAACACAAGTAACATGAAGTTAACATTGTTGACCTTCTGAGGCAGAAAGTCACACTAGTGTTAATGTGTTCTAAGGATTGCCCGTTCTTCTCGCCCCTTTCCCTTTGGTCTTACATAAAGACGTTTATTCTAGGCAGGTCTCAATTACCTTTAATAGGTGTCTTAGGTGATGCTAGTGGCAATCTTGTAAAAAGTACTTAGAGAATTTAATAGAGAAGTCAGCTTTAATAATGAACCATAGTATATTTGCAGATCAGTGAAATATTGGTGCTGAAAACCTGCTGTGGTTTGTAGTGGAAATTCAAGCAGAGATCCTGTTATCTCCTGCTCAGTTGTGCATATGCTGTCCCTGCAACAGGCCAATATATCTACTGAGCTCTTGAAAGCAAAATATGGGACTTCCACCTGGATTTGCCATCCCTGAAAAAGGCAGGCTATGTCCAGGTAAATTTGCCCAAGCAATTATCAGTACTAGCTTGAAAGAACATGAAAAAAAGTCCTCTTCCACAGAATTTCTTCCTCTTAAGATCTGCAGGCAGCCTCTCATGGCATCCCTTTGATCCCATCTCCTGCCTCTCTCCCACAGTGATCCTTTCCAAGAAGGTCTCTTGTGCCACGCTCACTTCTCCAACTCAGAAATGCCACCTGGGCAGAACATGAGGATTCTCTGCTTTTGTCCATGACTTCTGGCTTGCCCAGAATCCAGAAACCATGGACATGTTTGTGAGGGAGGAAGCTTGCTCTTCAGTACACCACGACAACTTTCAAAAGTCTGAGTCTTTGGGAATGGGGGGGCTTGATTTTAGTGCATGGACTTCATAGGTGATCTGTGTTTCTGCTGTGTGTTTGACACGATCAGGATGTCTAACTTACTATGAAGAATCAATGCACATGCAGTAGGTTTGATACTTCCCAGATGTATTAAGCCCATTAGGTACACACTGCACTGAAGCCTGCAAAAATATTTCTGTCAGGAAAATCCATCTATCACACCAGGCCCTGAAATGACCTTCCCGACAATAAGTGTCTAAAAAGGAATTAAATTTTTACTATCTTTCTAAGAGGCTATATGAAGTCAGAAGCCCAAACCCTGAACAGAACTCAAATTCAGTCTCAAACAAGTCATCACCCTCTTTCTCCCAGTGCAAGCAAGTAACTGGCGGAGCACTTAGTGTGTCTTCCCTGTCGTGCACCCAGCTCTGCTATACAGTGATCATGTTGCCATGCCAGAAGAAAAGTGGGGAGTGTGGAGGTGGATGTTTTCTTTTTCAAGAACAGTCCTCCAGGATATAAAATAGTATTTCTTGCCTGTATTATCAGAAATGACACAGTTCACAAAGTCAGCAACCACATTTTTGCCAGCAGGTTGCCAACTGTTTCTAATTTGAAAAGCATCCAAAAATGTTTCAACTACTGGGCTTATTTCAAATTTTTACACTCAAACCCTGTCACTTTTATAGATTTTAGGGGCAATGAAAATGTCTGGCAGGCCCAGGGCTGAATACTGACTTTGCCACATCCCAGTTTATTCATATTGTGCCTTTGCAAAAGGTGCCAAGGACTAGAATATCAAGAGTTGTCTGGTTTTATTCCCTTCAATTCTCAACAGTCCTGTCAAACCCCATAAACTGAGGGGCTCGTGCACTTCATTCTCTCTTAATCATTTTGCAGAGACAAGGCTGAAGCTCCCCTGTCGCTGTGGCACCTCTCCTGCACTGCAGTCTCACGTGCTCGACAGAGTTGGCCGGCCTGACCAGGACGCCAGCGGGAGAGGAGCATCACGGGGATGCCCTGGCGCCAGGTGGGTACCACGTTCCAGCTATCCCTGCCAGAAGGCATGTTCCCAGCCTGGCCCCACAGTCTCTTCCCTGGCATCTAGCACCTTCTCACAGGTCAGAGGCAAAGTCACCAGAGAGAGCTACCTCCACGGAGAGAGATTCACCGGGCTTCATCACCAAGACTCAACACAGCAGGTAATGCTAGCACCCCGCTGGCAGGAGGGCAGGAGTCCTTCAGAGGCCACACCACATTTTCCCAGTCCCGTCTGCCAAACATGGGCAGCCAGGCAAAGGGAAAAGAGGCATCACGCAGATACTGCCCCGCATAGCTTCATGAGGTGGGCTGCAACGTCATCTTCAGCTAGTAAAACAAGCGTGGTTAACCCCAGCGAGGTCTCTGTAAAAACAAAAAGCAGACAAACACCTTTGATTCTGGAGAGGCGATTAAATCGCATGCCCTGTAAGCTCTTATTATTATAACCACTTTTGATATGCACTGTGAAACATTCACCTGGCTTTCATCCCTACCTCTGTCTGCTGTTTGTGGTTGAAGAACAAGTGACGTTTATTCTGGGCTAAAAGACAGCTTTGTTCCAGACCAGATGTCTCGTTCACTGCACATATGTCAGCCCTGCAGGTGCTATCACAGACTCAAGAAACAGCAAGTTTTGGAGCAATTTTCAAATAACAATGCAATGTCAAGATACTACTTAGACAAAATAATAAAAGACTTTCTGTGCCTCAGCCATAGCAAGTATTTTTATTTTTTTTCCCCAGACAGTGAGTTATATTGTGTTTTCTTTTCCATTGCTGTAACTGAGAGTAACTCTGCTGACTTCAGAGGAAGGTTTCACATCTATGCTACTAAGAGTGAAATTTTAAACCAGGACATGGATATGCTGCATATTTGAGGGACTTGGCTGGTTTAACATTTCAATTCTTCAGGGACTGGCTTTAGATTTTTCTGTCTCTGATGCAGTGAAAACAGATCCAAGCTTTTAATGAGTAATTTATGAATCTCAGCTTTTGGGGGACAAATTTTACTCAAGGGTTTCACATGAACATTATATCACCTAGATGTAAACAGCAGAAAGTGTCCTTCCATGTTTAGTCCAGCTGTTACTTCACATAACTGGCTTCTCCCTTTCACCCATCCCAAAAGAACCATAAATCTTCCTCTTTGCTTTTTTAAAACCTATTTTGGATATCTGATGATTTTTTTACAGTGACAGCTCGCTGTCATTGCAAATACAGGTCCTCCTCAAATGTAAATTGCAAGTGATCCACCTGTGTTTCTTTACAAGTGGGTTAAATTTAGATTTTAAGATATGAAGAGTAGATTGCCCCAGTGGCTCCTAATCAAATACTCGTAGGTAAAACTTTGCTTCATCTTAAGTTGTATGACTGTCATAAATGGGTAAACAATTATGGTCCAGATCTACAAAAGTGCCTAAAGAAGAACCTACATAGAACCAGGCTTTTAAACACCAGAGACCCATACTCCAAAACACACTCCAAAATTTTTGGTGAGGCATTAAGTAATACTTTTATACGTACAAAGTGCTGCATCTGTCTTGGAAGGACACCATTGCTCCTCATCTACCACACAGCCAGCTCCAGATGGGAGCTGCCTGCTCTCCATGGGTGGCCAAATCTGCCAGCCAAGCTTCGTATGGACAGATGGGAGCTCTGCACAGTGCACTGATACCATGGCTAATATGCTCTTCTTGCAGGTACTTGGGGACACCTTGGACCAATTTCTGCCACAGGTCCAGAGACAGCTACATCAACTCTACGCAAGCCAACGCTGGAGCTAGACCCATTAATCAGAGAGGAGAAAGGCACACTGATTGCCACGCTGCACTGCAAAAACCTTTGGTCATGGATCTGAGGCACAGTATAAAACACAGAGCCCTTTCATAGCTGTGTTGCTGGCCCTGTGTTAGATGGAAATTAGACCTCTCTTTAAGAAGTTGCATCTTCAGAAGAACCATAACAGAACAAAAAAGTCAAGAAGAAATCCCAAACCTTGCCACCCACCTCCAGTAATACAGCCATCAGAGGAATTAAGGAAGAAAATATGCCATGTTCAAAGTCCACAGATGGCTAGCATTCTGCTTGCTAGCCCATATCACATTTTTACAGGTAGCCTCTCTTCTGCTAGTAAGATAAACTTCAGTGTAGATTAATTTTAATCCAGATCGTCACCTTCATTTTGCTATGTAGTAACCATATGAGATTAAGGCATGTGCTGAGTCTTTGTTGAATTAACACACCTGCATAAGTAACTTGCTGTGCACCCACTGGATTATCTGATTGAGTGTCTGTCTATTCTTGCTCTATGTTGAGATTTCTGTTTGAAAATTCCATCTTTGAAATCATTGGGAAATTTGCTGCAGACAGCCACAATTTCAGAAATTTGTGACTACTGTCTAGAGAAACACAGCAAAAGATTTGAGTTACCTTTAAGTATTGTAAAGGAGATTTTTTATTCTCCAATGTGGATTAGCATATTATATAGTTCAAGAAATAAATACATACAGTTCCAGGACTTCTAGTCATTCCCCATGATGTAAATAGTCTGCATGGTCTGTCAATCAAGCTATTTCTTATTTCCAAGATTCCTTTTACAGTGCTACTTGCTCAAAAATTGATGAAAGATTACTTATAAAGGATAACAGCCTTATAGTTTGGAGATAGAATGTTTTCTTGACATTTTCTTCCCACTTTTAGGTACTTTATTTTCCTGTTCTTACAGCTAAAAATGCCAAGATGCAGGATGCATGGATAAGAATTCAACCTGATGCAGAAATATGAGGAGTGTTTCATAGAAAAGACAATCCCTATCAACAATCCAGGATACTCATCTCTTCCAGAAAAACTCATTCATCCATATTTTAATTAATAATCCTAAAATAAGCACTAAACATCCTAAATCAGTGCACATTAAGATGAACACTATGTACAATTACTCCAAATTCAAGCTGTAGGTCTGCAGGTCACATTTATCCTTTATACCTTAATCTATAATCAGAGGGAGGTCAAGGGGATATGTACAAATTAGAACTTGCTAGAGCACAGCCTCAGGTATTATACTACTTGTACAATAGTTATATGACTTGCCATGTGTAATTAACTATAGGGTTAGTGCTTCAAAATTAGAGCTGTAGTCATATATCCTTCATAAACTCACAAAGCTGTATGTGTAAATGACTATAGGCACAATTGCCATGACACCAGTAGGCGGTTCTCTTTCTGAATCTGATAAGATCCTGGTCTTCAGGGACTAGTGATTAACCAAACAAGCCTCCCAGATGAAAGGTGAAATCCTAGCTGTACTGCAGCAAATGCCAAAACTGATGTCAGGATGGCCAGGATTTTATTTGGAAAATTGGGCTTATGTTCTTAAAAAAGAACATATTGAATTTCATTTTTTTTTAAAAATCATTTGCAGTACAAAGTTATATGTAACATGTAATACCCCATCCAGCGTAACCTTCCTGTGGTTACTTTTTCCAGTAAATATCTTTGAGACAAAGGCAAAAGTTGAAAACAAACCTTTGTTTGTGATGACTGTGCAACTAGAACAAGAGTCAACAGGACACAGGGAATTCAAGGTAGGGAATTCCTGGAAGAAAACCAGACAAACATTCAGGTACCTGATTGTTCAGATACAGTCTGCGCGTTTTCTCATTAAATCAGTCAGAAGATACTGTCTCTCCCTATGAACCTTGGCATGCCCATAACCTTAGAACATCAAGGCTACTACTAAAGACTGGTAATACAAATACATTGGTCTATTACTCAAAGGTTGACTTGGGGAAGATAAGAGAGTAAAACCAAAGAAAGAAGACATAAAACTTGTCACATAATACTTATAGGCTTCATCACATATTTTACAGGAGTTCATTCACCGAGTGATTAAATTGTTTGGGGCATTTGTGTTAAAATTCTGGTTTCAGCTGGGATGGAGTTGATTTTCTTCCTATTAACTGGTATAGTGCTGTGTTTTGGATGTAGTATGAGAATAATGTTGATAACACACTGATGTTTTAGTTGTTGATAAGTAATGTTTAATAGTCAAGGACTTTTCATGTTCCCGTGCGCTGCCAGGTGCATAGGGGGCTGGGAGGGAGCATGGCCGGGACGGCTGGCCCGGCTGGTCAATGGGCTGTTCCATACCATAAGACGTCATGCTCAGCATATAAGGCTGGGAGAAGAAGAAGGAGGGGGGGACGTTCGGAGTGATGGCGTTTGTCTTCCCGAGTAAACATTACGCGTGATGGAGCCCTGCTTTCCTGGCGATGGCTGAACACCTGCCTGCCGATGGGAAGTAGGGAATGAATTCCTTGTTTTGCTTTGCTTGCGTGCGCAGCTTTTGCTTTACCTATTAAACTGTCTTTATCTCAGCCCACGAGTTTTCTCACTTTTACCCTTCTGATTCTCTCCCCCATCCCGCTGTGGGGGGAGTGAGCGAGCGGCTGTGTGGGGCTTAGTTGCTGGCTGGAGTTAAGCCATGACACCTAGTTATGTCTGTTGTTTAATTCTGGTGGTGTGTAAATGGACTTATAAGTAAAATTAACATGAAATGTGAGATTTCCTCCTCATTTTATGCATTTTATATATTTATTTTGGATATTCTTATCAGTTGGATAAATAATTAAACTATAAAATGCCAATAATCTGTAAACTGCATAAACCAAAGTTAACTTTATTGTTTTAGGAATAAATGAAAGATAAGAAAGAGCATCATCCATCACTTAGTACCAAACAATGCAAGATTCCAATTCCTTTCCTTGTCAGCTTCGGAAGAAGAAACAGATACCACCAAATGGAAATGGCCATTCTTTTTTCTCTTCCATTAGAGATGCAGCTTCTTATTACTTTGTCTGTCTAAGGTTCATTGACTGCTGAAAAGCATTTATCTTCTCAGGTAAGCTCAGTAAAGGGCACATATTTCTTTTCACTCAGTCGCTAGGTAACCATAGAAAATTCTGTATACTTGACGCTGGACCCAAGTTGTTCCAACTGCAAAGGAAGACATTTTGTGCCATCTAAACCCTGTGGTATATCATATTATGCGGACGAAGGTGATTTCAGATCTGGAGGCCAAAAGCATGGAAGGATTTTCTGTAGCAAACCTCTACAGAAATTAACTTGGGGCCCACTACTGAAGGCTGAACTTCAGTGCCTGTTACCGCAATTAGGATCAGGCTTTCCATGCCTCTGCAAGCAAACCAAAACCTTCCACTTAACTCCCAGAGTTCAGATCCAACATTGATGAAATAGTTGAGAGGCAGACGAAAACATTCGGCAATGCTTAAAGCAAACAAGAGGTCATGGTTTGCTCTAGGAGGCAGACAATGATAACGTTTTACTCAAGGGAGAAGCCTCTTTCCCATACCTCTTTCTAAAGGAACTGGGCATTAGATACATTTTCCAAGTTGACAGAAAGCGGCCTTTTTTCAAATTCAGTACTTGAATGAAAAACTGCCTTAAGTGGTTTTGGTGACATAAGAAAATGAAACATTTATGGGTTTATTTCTCTTCCCTACTCCCTCATTTTTATCCATCTATGATGGAGTGACTGCATCAGTGGACATGGGAAGGGCTACAGTTGTCATCTATCTGAACCCCTGTAAGGCCTTTGACATGGTCCCCGACAGCATCCTTCTCTCTAAACTGGAGAGGTATGGATTTAATGGGTGCACTGTTCGGTGTATGAGGAATTGGTTGGAAAGTCCCATCTAGAGGCTAGTGGTCAATGGCTCAATGTCCAGATGGAGATCAGTGACAAGTGGTGTCCTGCAGGGGTGTGTATTGGGACCGGTACTGTTTAATATCTTCATCAAAGACACAGACAGTGGGATTGAATGCACCCTCAGCAAGTTTGCAGATGACACCAAGCCGAGTGGTGCGGTTGACACGCCTGAGGGATGGGATGCCATCCAGAGAGACCTGGATAAGCTCAAGAATTGGGCCCATGTGAACTTCATGAGGTCCACAAGGCCAAGAGCAAGGTCCTGCACCTGAGTCGGGGCAACTCCTGGTATCAATACAGGCTGGGGGATGAAGGGATTGAGAGCAGCCCTGCCCAGAAGGACTTGGGGGTATTGGTGGATGAAAAGCTGGACATGAGCCAGCAATGTGCGCTTGCAGCCCAGAAGGCCAGCCATATCCTGGGTGGCATCGAAAGAAGCATGGCCAGCAGGTCGAGGGAGGTGGTTCTGCCCCTCTACTCTGCTCTGGTGAGACCCCACCTGGAGTACTGCATCCAGCTCTGGAACCCTCAGCACAAGAAAGACATGGACCTGTTGGAGTGGGTCCAGAGGAGGGCCACAAAAATGATCAGGGGAATGGAATGCTTCTCCTATGAAGAAAGGCTGGGAGAGTTGGGGTTGTTCAGCCTGGAGAAGAGAAGGCTTCAGGGAGACCTTACTGCAGCCTTTCAGTACTTAAGGGGGCTTATAAGAAAGATGTGAACAAACTTTTTAGCAGGGCCTGTTGCAACAGGACAAGGGAGAATGGTTTTAAACTAAAAGAAGGTAGATTTAGACTATATATAAGGAAGAAATTTTTTACAATGAGGGTGGTGAAACACTGGCACAGGTTGCCCAGAGAGGTGGTAGATGCCCCATCCCTGGAAACATTCAAGGTCAGGTTGGACAGGGCTCTGAGCAACCTGATCTAGTTGAAGATGTCCCTGCCCATGGCAGGGGGGTTGGACTAGATGACCTTTAAAGGTCCCTTCCAATCCAAACTATTCTATAAGTAAGACGTACTGTACTCTGTACATGGACACAATTCCACCAATGCTTGAATAGGATTTATTTCACCTGGTCTTACTTATCTAATCAGTCATCTGCCTTAGCCACCTGAGGTTTCTCTTCTAGTCACCAGAGAGATAAAGTCTTCCTCTAGTGGGAGGTGATAAACATTCATCCTCCACCTACATTAGGCAAGAGGAGATCATCATTTTCTGGAGGTTCTTATTCTTCCTTGCTGACTTTAAGGGATGCCTGCGTTTCCAGAGTGTATATTTCTCTCCATTGACAGTAAAGGGAGGTTAGAGAACAAGCTGAGATGGGGATTGGCTGCACCATGTGAAGTTTCATCTTTCCATGTGAGCCCTGTCCTCTATGCCTCACACCAGAGCTGTGGGACTGACCAGCAACAGCTGTCTGAGAATGATCTGATGATACCCTTCCTCTAATGCACAAGCCATTTACTGAAAAAGTGTTACAACACCATAGGAAAGTTTACTGATATTTGCCCAAGTGGTTCTTTTTGCTGTAATTTTTGCTGATTCCCAGATAGCCTTTCTGCTGTAATAGCTAGCTATGAAAACAAGTTCTAGGAAAAAAGTTTCCTGTAGATTTCTCATCTGTACCACATCCCGGCTTGCAGCCATTAGAAGGCAGCTATCCTGCTCTTGCTACAATCGTTCAAGGAGAGAGTCTTCCTGTTAGCAAGAGACTGAAAAATTTCAGAGAGGTGATTAAACAGTTTACAGCCAAATATTGGATTGTGCTTAAGTGCTGAAACTTAAAATAATCGGTCTTATAATTACCTTCTGCTTTTCCAGATCCAAAATATTTTATAAATACATCCTTCCCAGAGGGCTCTCACTGGGTTATATAAAACAGTTTCACACTCTGTATGCTCAACTTTGAGCAGGGAACATCTGTTCTTTTGTTTAGTAGTCATCAAACCTGGCTTTTTATCCTTAATAGAAGGACAGATTGACTACATCATAAAATAGAAAAGCAGTATTATCACAATCACAAACTTCATTACTTCAATCTGTGCATATATTGTTGCATTTACAGTTAAATTTCTCTGACAAACAATTCATTACCATATAACCTACCACAAAAATCAAGCCATCTCTGTAAAACAATCTGCACTATTACAGTTACATTGTGCAGCAGCTGGGAATGAAGGCAATTTAGATTGCTTAACAAATGGACAAATTTAATCAGTACAATAGCAGTGGCGCAATCCCTCAAAAAAAAAAGCAACAACAGCAACAAAGCAGTTGTAACTCTTTCTATAAAGAAGGGACATTGAAGACAATCTGCTCAGGAGTTTTGCTTCCCTCTAAGTAGAGCCCTTTTATAGTCTGTTCATTGCAAAGACGGTACTGCGGCTTGTAAAGCTCAACTTTGTGAAGTGCTACCCATCCCCAGTTTCCAATGAAATCAGGATGGGGCTCATGGAGCAGTGTGGCTTCAAGTTCCCAGTAATTGCAAACAAGTACAGGTGCTCGGTCTGCTGAGGAGAAGAGCCAAAACGCATTTCACTCTCCAGTAACCAGGAAGAACGGAAGAATATCTGCTGGGTTGTGCATTCGCAGTCAAGGGGAGAAACCGCAGCAGGACACATTGCAAACATTTCAGTTCAAAGACAGGACATGGCAACGGCAACATGTGGAAATGCAGCTGAAATCCAGCCGGGCTGATGTATAAAGCACTGGCATCATAAATCAGCACCATTCAAATCGTACTGACAGAAGTGAGGTGATGAGAGGCAAAGGGAAGTGTAAATGTAACCATATTTACCCTTTTACTTAAAAGATCAAATGTAAGACTCGGTTCCCTAATTTGTACACAGTGTAAAGTCAAGTTGTAGGCTTTTGTCTTTTCAACCTTGTTCTTCTGCTGATGTTCTTGATTACAAAAGGGATTCGTGAACAGGCTTTAGCTAAGTTTAGACTCCTTGAAAGTGGTTCATTAGCTGTGCTCATCCCTCACTGTGAATTCCCAAAGCACGAAGAAAATCGCTCTGCTAAATTTCAAAGGTGTTACAGGTAATCCAGCCAGCCTAAGAGGCATTTTTCTTTCCAAAGAATAAAAGAATACCTTATAGCTTTTTTTGCTATGTAATTTACGGCAAAGCTGCAGACTGACTCTGATTGCAAGGATGTGTACATGTTTGCCAGCTGTTATTGCTTTACCGGGGATATACTGTACCTGCAGTACACAAAGCACGGCATGTAGTTCTTTAAAAGGGAGCAGACTCTCTACAGAGCCTCTGGAAGAAAGGACATCATCCAGTTCCAGCACAAAACTGTACATAGCCTAAGCATTTATTACAAAAGAAATCTCTAAAATCTCAGGCTACGAAAGCTCCTGGGCAGCCCTGCCGTTAGGGTACCAAGGCTAAGGTATCCTACAGATGTTTTTGCTTCTCAGACTCAGGAAAAAGGGATGAGATGTTTGGCATCTCCAGCTTTGTCTATATCAACAAATAAAACGAGCTAGGGACCATGGGCCCCGAGGCTACCTGGCAAAGCACACCTTGCATCCGTACAGCTTCCTTCCTCGCTCACACTGATTTTTTAGGAACAGCCCCTGACAGACACTGTCATCCAGGCTGTGCCTGGGCATTCCTCAGGGGAGAGGTAGTTGCTGCATGCCAAAACCCGTACCAGGGATTATGCTAACAGACAGTTTGGACAATCGTGTGCCAGTGCTGGAATCTGTGCCCTAGCCCTGTTTTATTTACTGTTATTGCCTTAACCTCTGTTTCTCACTGCCAGCCCAATGACTGTGGGTACCATTCTCTCCTCTAAATGGAATGAACCCTTTAGCAGATGGAAAACAGAGATCACAGAGTACCATGCCAGTGCTGTGACTAAATTAAACTAATATCAGATCATAAGTCAATGCCAGGGAGGAGTGGGCACGATCTCCAAAAGCAGAAGCAGGCATCTGTGGCGTCAACTGTAACACAGCCACCGAGGTGCAGAGCTGAGTCGTCTGGTTCCAAGTCTGCTCATCAGAGAGGGGCAACCATGAATTTCTAGAAGTAATTTCAAAGATGTTTATTTTTTGCAAACACTTAGGCAGAGTAGTGACAGTGAAGGGGGCAATACAGTGGGACTATCTGGGGCTTGTAGCTGTTATAGCAATGTTAACACAAAGCAACTATTCTCCTACCACTGAACAGTCACTATTTGAAATCAAAACTTTCAGAGAAAAAAAAAAACAACAAAACTTTCACTGATTTCACTGAAAGCAGGCACAAGCCCTTGTTTGGTAAATAAGCAATCTGTTAATTGTCCAAATCAAACCACAGCTTGGCTGGTATTTCTCAAGCACCCAAGACCATGAGCCGGAGCAAGTTAGAACAACTCACTAATTAAGGTTTAATTATTTCAGACTGCAATTACTTAAATGGGGGGATCACACTTCTCTTCTCCTCATAGTAGCTTGTCACAGCAATTAGTTTAGAACTGCAAAAAGACCAGCACTGTTCCTCCTTATGCCCTGGGGAGCTCTCACTAGTTAGCAGCGTCTGCAGCTAGTACAGCGCAACCGCTCGATGGAAGATAACTTGTACCACCAGCCAGAGACGAGCCTGGAGGGAGCAGAGCAGATGGGTCCCATCTGCAGAATCCCGAGCACAGCGGCTGCCCTCTGTTCGTGGGACCTGGTTAGAGCACACTGGGCAGGCTACAGGCCACACAGCAAAGATTCAATAGGTTTTATTTTCCTAGCTCCACATGCAGACATAGTCCCCAGCACGCACCAGCCTGTGCCCATATGATCTTGTCCCGTTCATTGAAAAAGAGGATATTGCAGTGATGTTCAGAGTTCTGCAGGAAGCCGACCGAATATCTGTGAATGCCACGGACCGTCTCACTGGCTGCTCAACACAAGAGGGTGCCCATGGGCAGCAACCAACTTCAGGGGCAGAGCTTAAATATTCATCCCCAGGCAAGTGGCCTGGCGGCAGAGCCAGCAGCCCATGGCACAGAGGACACAGATTTCGCTTGCCACACAGTCAAGCTGGCACTGGGTTGCAAACTTCGCAAGCAGTAGCTCGAGAGAACTACTTTTGAAAGGCAAAGGATCCCAGCTCCCTCGAGCACACTATCCTGGAGTTGGAAAGCTACATGATCTGTCATTTAAAGGTTGCCAATGACTGGCTGAGCACACACTTAGCGTTGCCTGACCCCGGCTCTCAGCCATATACCCTCATCACCATCGACCTGCCCAAGCCAGCTCCCCATACTTCTCCTTCAGGGCTGTGGGGTGGCCACATGAGCTTACCAAATCTAGAGTTCACCTTCTTAGCTGAAAATTAACCTCTGCATCAGCTGAACCCCTAAGTTTCTGAGTATCCACCTGCCTGCACTGATACTGCTGTGTCAGCCCCATCCTGTGCCGGAGCCATTTCAGAAAGGTCATTCTGTCCATTTGGCTAGTGAAGTATTGCCATCATATCTTTCCTGGCACAAAACAAGCATTTGGAGCATGCTCTAATAACCAAGCAGCAATCAATCTTTAGAAAATCCCACGGCTAACATTTCTGTATGCCTAATTTAAGTCGCTGTATCCATATATAGCCAGTAAAATGAAATGGCCTGATTTTCAGAGATGCTCAGCTCAAGTGCCTTTGCAAGACAGATGATTTACAAGGCTGTGCTGATAAGCTTGTTAGCTGCTGGCTCGGAAGTTTAGAAGGCTAATCTAAACTGACAGAAATAGGAGTTCTGAAGATGGACCATCTCAGAGGAGAAATATTTCATATGAATACACACTGAATGTATATATAGAGAGATTGTTACCTGTCCTGGACTATCAGCCAGGGTTTGCAGTCCTATAGGTTGTTTCCACCAGAGAGAGAAATTGATAAAGAAGTCAGGTATTTCTTGTATGTGGTCCCATTTATTCACAACGGTAATGACAAAAATGAAAGCACTCATGTTCCCTTTACGACATCGATTTAGCAGGGAAACTAGCAGACCTGCAGTCCTCTTTCCAGTAGCCCATCCAGTAAAACATGACCTCCCTACGACTGGAGAGGAGAAACTGTTCCTTCCTCTCCATAAGACTACGCCTGCTTTGGAGCCCCATATGTGGAATCAAACAGTGCAATAAAGTTTCTTTGTCCTTGTCACCAAGCCTCTTTTCTGCTTGCCCGTAAGCCCCAAATCTCTCTTTTTCGTAGTGTCATGCAACACACACCTTTTTGTTTCTTTTCTCTTTTTTTGCTGATTGTCCTGCTTCTTTCTCGCACAATCAAATATGCCTCAGCATGTACCTTTTTTCTGGCGGCTGATTGTTTCCACTATTATCTCCACTCAAAGTATAGTTACCTGTTACCTGAAATGAGCAGTAGCTGTTCTGTCCCCTCTTGTGTGTAGAAATCATAAGAAAGGATCTCACGGGCTTTGCTGTGCCCTGGATGAAGACCTCTCACCAGATTCTTCCTTTGTGTGAGATGCCTTCCTCCCACAGATTTCACAGACAAAATTCTAAATATTCACTGACACCTGCAACTGATTCAGGACCCAAAGTCAGTGAAAAATTGTGATGAAGCAAGAAATGGAAAAAAAAAGAATAATAATTCAAAAATCACAGTTTGGACCTACTCTCTAAATCAGAGGGAAAGGTAGCAAGAATTATGGCTTGAGTGGGGCATTTATTTCTTTCTAATGACTAGGTGCAGAGACTGATGTTGACTTTGCGTAAGGAAAGTTCAGCAAAATAGCAAACTGATGAGTAACTATTCAATACTGTACTTGCATGCTCCTCAAAATTTAATAATTCCAGTGACTAAACAGAATATAATTTATTCTTCCCGTGAGACAGAAAATGAGCAAAAGACAGACAGCAAGCTCTGTTCTTTTAATTCATTAATCTAGTAATCTATATTCCACATTTTTGCAAATCAAATTTATCCTGTATAGTAAATGTAGCCTGGCAAGACTTCACTTGAGTATATGTGATTATACTAATCTCCTTTCAGAAATCCTTGACCACTCCACTTTTTTGCAAACATCAAAGTAGATATCATGGCAGCTGCCTTTTTTCTTTTTCTAGGCTGGAACTGAAATATCCCGTGAGTATACGCTGTGAAATAAAGATGCTGATTTGACAGATTTTAAGATCGTGCAGTCACTGGAAATCTGGGAGCTCACACAGAATCTGTATTGCAGATCTCTCCTAAGCCTCGGTTTTGTATAATAATTGCAAATACTCCATACACATCCTTTATTAATTTGGTTTTTTGCAAACTGTTATCAATCACTTTTACTTATGCTACCAGACTTGCTGCACTTCTAAATTTTCTAATAATGCAAAAGTAAATCTACGTACATCCAGTAACGGTTCTTGCTTTCTCTATGCTCAGCCTGTTTGTGCTACACATTTGGAAAAAGTATAGAACCATCTTGAGGAAAAAGTGCAGTTTCCTGCAATGCTGGTTATAGGAAACTCTGCAGTAATTGCTTATGAACCCCAAAGTCTTTTCATTTCAGTATCTGCACACATTTATTAGCATCAGAGGCATTACATTTGCCCACGTTCAGTGTTGTTAATCTGCTTGTTCAGAAGCACCAGCTGGCAAAAGAGTGTCCCATCAGCTCCGATAATGTCAAAGAGCATGTCAGGGTTAGGATAGCAAGTCTGACCCATAGCTCATACTGTAGATATTCTGTGACTACTGAGGTCATCATAATTTAAACCAGTTTAAACACAGCTTAAAATCATGCCAAAGGTCCATTCACAGTCCAAACAAAATTGAGCTTATTAGGCCACGTAGAAGCATTTCTTTTCCAATTGAAGACTCTACTTGTCTGGATATGCATTGAAAGCACTACGTATTTTCATACACTGTCATCTAGGGAGGATCTTCATGTAGCTAGATAGTTAATTATAATTATAGTTAATTACAATTAACCAGTTTTTCTGCTGTGTTCTTTAATCTTACTATTTTTCCCGTGTTTAGTTTAGCAGCAAACATACAGACTTAAAAATAATAAACTTATTTTGTTAGCCAAAACAACTTCTCACTCAAGTAAGAAACTTCAGACAGCACGTACATATAGTCAGAGGAATCTGTTCACAAAGTCAGAAACTGAAATCTGCCTGAGATGTAATATTTGTCTAGAGACAATAATTGATTCAAGCTTCTTTACAATTTATCATGTCTTCCCTACACTTCAACTATTAGGTTAACAGGACCACAGCATATGCAAAACGAGCCTCAAAGCAGCTTGAGCTTCCAAACCTGGTACATCAAATAGATCTTCCATACAATTTCTTTAGGCAGCTTTCATTTTGCAAAACCAAAATTATTTTTTAAAAGCCCCAGAATTATTGCAAAGTCATTAAAACAGATTGATTCAATTAGCTTCCATGCTGAGAGAGTCTAGGAAATTATGATTTCTGGACCTATATTCAGAACCAGGCAAAGACAAGAATTTTGTATTTCAGCCAGGGTTTAAATCCCATGTTCTTCTCATTTCTAGAGCCCTCCATACATAAACTGAATTTGGATTCTTACCATCATGCAGGATGTGAGTAGTTACATGCTTAGCACATTTAACATATTGTGGAACTTGTTTACAAGCTATATGGTCAAGCTATAGTAATATAATAAGTAAAAGAAAAAAAATGCAAAATTCAAGATATATGCGTTGGCCTCTGGCTAAAGGTTTCTTCTAGCATAACAACTTTGTATTAGGAAATCTATGGATCTTCCTATTTGATCCTATCAATCTTTCCTATATGAAACTTCTAGATTATTTTTCTTTATCATCAGATATACGCAGAAGTGTTAACTTTATTTGTATATTTTAGCTCCTGGTCCGCATTCAGCTTCTTGCTATATGTCCTAATCGTATGTATGTGAGTTAAAAGGCTCATATGAACTGACATTTCTGCAGACGGTACAGCTGATGGGCCAAGGCAACAAATGGACGTAAGTATATAAAGAATAATTCATATCAAAGCATACCTTAGTTATTCTGCTTTAAATAATTCATCAGCATTCAGCCATGGTAGGGGACTTCTTGTCCATTAAAAAGACATGATGTTTACCCTATGCCACATTGGGGCTCCACAGCAGCAGAATATCCCTGTAGGTGGATAAACTGCATAAAAAACTGGGCTAGATTAGATTTAAAAGATTAAACAAGGACTGGAAGAAAGAGAGAAAAGATTAAATAACCAAAAAAAGGAGATTATAGTAACTAGAGGAGGGCAGGTACCCAAGATAATGGTAAAATAAGTCTCAGTTGTTATATTCTTCCAAATAATGATTTCAAGTGGCCAGAACATTTCCAAACTTAAAGAGAAGATGGACCTTTTAAAGGTCCTGCTATCTTTCCTATCCTCTTGTCTGTTATTCCCCTCTTTTCATTGACATTCTTTTTCTCTTTCTTTCCCCATCATATTCAGCTTGAAGCATACATCCCATTTCAATTTCTGCTCATCAAATACAGAAAATGTGAAAATATGCATTTTATTAATCCTAATTTGTATGAGGATAACTGCCTGATTTAGGAGTGTGAATTCCTCATGGAAACAGCTATACCAGTATAAATCCACGTAAGGAAGAATTAGCATAAGCTAATTATAAGCAGTTTTAAATAAGCATGCCAGTCTGTATGTGGACAAAATTGCTGTAAGGAAACAGAATTAATGTGAGGAAAACTATTGATTTCAATGGCATTGCTTACGTGAGTAAGCTGCTAGGTTGTGCAAAATGGACCTGCTTTCTCTTGACTAAAAAGAGAATGTTGACTGTGAGTCGCAGAGTCATCATATTCATGAGCTGCCCTAATTTTTAAGATCTCACTGGACTGTCCTTACAAATAATGCAGTTTTTAAAAGAAAATTCATCAGCAAAATACCACAGGACAAACATCTGAGTTTCCTGCCGCACTCTTATCACTTCCAATTCTAAATTAATTGTATCCAGCACAACAGCTACGTGTTCTCGTGTTCCTAGCAGAAGCCAGCACAGTTCACTTAGAAACTATGTGATTAAAGTAAGTAAATATAGTTACTTTGGAAAAGAAAAAAAAATCCGCATTTATCTGGACTTCAGTTGTTGTAAGAAATATTTGTATTTCCAGAAGTATTAGAAGCAGTAGCTTATGATAATAAAAATTTCCTAGTACCCAATACCATGGACAATGCCCCTGTATGTGAAATAAACTAAAATGGAGGTACTAGCAAATTCCATACCACTAAAGAAAATAACTCTGGTATATCTCAGGGTATTTCTGTTAAATTCGGATACAAGAAATACAAACCACTGATGTTACCCACTGATTTCATGAATACAAACCACTGATGTTACCCAGAAGCAGAGACAGAAGTGTACACCAAATTTCAATATGTAAAGCATGTTATATATGTACCATGGACATTTAACTTACAGGGTTTCCATCCTGTTTAGATTAGGTATCTGGTGTTTGATTTGTCAGAGAAGATTATTCTAACAAGGATGTAAAAGCTTCCTACCATTTGGTCACATAACATTTGTGCTTCTCATTTGCAAACCCTGGGATCATTATTTATAGATAAGGGAACTCTGGATTATCACACAAGAATACGAGAATTCTTCATCTGTTCATAATTTATTCTAGTCCTGCTGCTAGTTTTGGCAGTTCAACCGTTAGACACAGTCAGACAATAAAAGGTCACAGCATGGTGCATCTGTAGAGTTTTGCTCTGGTTTTGCAATCTAGGCAGCAATAATCTTTTGTTAAGTAGGGGCAAAATTCTGTGTACCATGCAAACATGTTTTTAGGTTAGCTACGCGCATTTTCTTCTGTTGAAACAAATATAAGCCATATGTAACCAATGATAGAATCTGGCATTTATCTTCAAATAGTTTATGCTCACTCGGGTTCAGAATCGTGTTTGGCTATGAGATAATAAGCAAAACAAAATCCACTTTTAAAAGATTAAATGTATTACAACCCTTAACATATTTTATCATTTTATCATCATAATCATAGCTATGCTCACAAGTCCAAATGAAACTTTGTTAACTGACAAGATGACTAGAAGCTGACAGAAGTTATCAGTTATCAGTCGGTTGTCATATCTGCATCAAGGTTAACATTTCACCATTGTCCTGTTGATCAGTCTGCTTTTCCAGTTCCTTTTCGAGCAGAGAATTTATAGGGAAATTTTGACGGGCAGTTTGACCAACTCTACTAAAACTAGGTAAATCCCATTCCCCATCTCTGTAAAAGAACATCCCATGGTTTTGGTCTTGGTCCCTGAACAATTTTCTTTCAAGGGAGGATGTGTAGTGTGTAGGCAGCTTTCCAAATTTCCTTGCTGACAATGGTGATATAACCCCCCTTGTTTCCCCTTTTGCAAAAGTTAAATGACTCCTGGTACCACCCAGCCTGACAGGTGCAAGAAGACTCTGGAATGCTTGATCCATTCCGGTGAACTGAGAGATGGCGATGCACAACCTGATTATAAGCACTGGGTGCATAAGACCTTGCATTTGGATGCTACCCATTATACTTGAAAAATACGGAGCCCTTTGACACTAAGTACAGAAATGCAACTTCTCTTGACATACTTTAAAGTGCTTTAGAAATGCAGAATGCACAGGCAGGCTTGCAAAACGCATTAAACTTTCACATGCAACTTTTCCCAGGGGGAAATAGCTGTCATTTTTGTTGGGACTTCTACTGAGCAAGGCTAACCCCACTGTGATGAACTTAAATGGCAGTGAGAAAAATTCAGCTTAGGTATTAGGGCAAATTTTTTAATGACAGGGAGAGCGAAGCACTGGATGGATTGCCCAAGGACATTGTTGAATATCCATCCCTGGAAATCTCTGAAAAAGAGAAAAAAGCTATAGTGGGGCAGCCAGTTGAACTAGACGAACACTTGAGGTCACCTTCAGCTTTGTTTTTGTATGATCCTCTCTTCTGTAACTTCCTAGGAGGTATATTGGCAGAACAGCCCCCCTCCGCCTGGTTGAAGCATGTCCATTGCATCTGACAACATGCTGTGGACAGCGGCATGAAATACCCTGCAGCAGTGGTTGCGATGACCCACAGGCACCTCAAGCAGCCGTGTAGAAAGAGTTGGAAACCATGTCAGCTAGAGTGAATTGCTCCTACTGGTGAACCTTCACCCTGATAAGCATGAGGCACAAGACACGGGGACAGACAAAATTAGAATTAAAAGCAGAATAACCATGTGAAACTCTCCCCTTTCTCAATATTAAAAGGGGAAAAAGGGTTGCCTGTATATTTTGTATGAAAGCCACTGACATATTGTTAGCAAACACACTCTCATTCTGCGCTTTCTGCACAGCTAGAGTGCAAGACAGCTCTAGACTTTGGCTGTTTTCATCAGTTCCTTGCAGGCTTCATTCCAACATGGATTATAGAATTGAAGAGGAACAGCAGGGTGGGAGACATCTATTAGGACTGAAGAGTTGCGATGACATTTTTCAGAGGAAGCATGAGGAATGCTTCATAGGATGCCAGTAATGAGCAGGAAGCCTGCACCATCCTGTAAGTTCTTCAAAACAGTGTCCAGAAAATGCTTATTGAATAACTTTTCTATTACAATTAAATATAATCATGATGATGGCAAGAGAGCCTTTAATTTTAGCACCATTACATAAAATGCAGGTGACAAGTGCTCCCTGTCATGTTGAGAACATTTAGTCTTCTTTATGAATTGAAAAACTGTGCATAATTCCTACTGATTATCTATTTATATCCTGAACAGATAGATTTCTTTATCACCCCGACTGGTTGTCTCAGCAAGGAGGCCAAGATTTGAAAGAACCCTGAAGAATTAAATACTAGGACAAATAAGTATCACTGAGGGGGGTTGTAATTTCCATTCAAAGTATAATATAATAAAAAAAATCATGCTGGAGTATATTTCATATAGGCTGAAAAAGAGAGGAAAGGAAATATTGCCTGGTCCCCTTATGGCTGCAAAAGAGAGATGGATAAGAAGAAATATTAGCAATTTACATTGCCAAGACAAACACTTTAACAAACCCTATGATGCAGGGCCAAAGATTTATTTATTAAACCCAAAGATGTTCTATATCAATATGGTATCTAATGTCTAAATGTTAAACATAGTCTGGTTTGAATACAGTGTTTGATTTAGATTATGGCAGGCACAAATGGGAATTTTCTGTTTGTTTTCCAAGGCAGGATTTCTGACCTGTCCAATGACTGATCCCAAGATAAAGGACTGGATAGTCAAAGGAGGATTAGAGTTACATTTCATGAAAACTGAAGGAATTTCTCAACTCTAGCAGAATGCATCTTCAATGACTAAGACACCAGTACAGCTCTGCCATGAAAGGCTCATTAATCTGCGAATAGCCACAGAATGCGGCTTCTTCTCTGACTCCTTGCTCTGATCTCTTTGCTATTTGTACCAGTAATTAAACTTTAAAAACGCATTTTAATAAAATGGCAGAAAGCAAACATCTTTCAGTATCCTATATTCACTTTGTGAGTCCTGTAACCTTCCTGTCGTCAAGGTCAGCAGCCTCATTAGCTTTGCAGTGGCTGAGCTGTAGTGAATAAGCCAAGTTCACAAAGCCGTCTACAAATGCAGCTGGTTACAGTACTTCAACACTTTAAAAAAAGAACGAAAAAAAGAGGCTGATCAATAGTTACTACTCCCACAGTGAGACAGCCATGAATTATTTTAAACAGACTAGAGTGCACACAACCTAAACATTTATTTTTGCTGCATTCCTTTTGAAGCATCTAGAAGTTGTGTTGTTGAACAGAGTGGGTTTCTCTATTTTAGACTGAAAAAATAGCAAAAAAAAAAAAAAGCCAAGGAAGCATAATATATTATTTCTCATAGGCTAATTGCCTAAATTCCTCAGTTGGCCAAATAAGAAATAAAGCTGTGTACTTTTGCTTTTAGGATTACAATATTCTGTATGAACACATGTGTGTGTACATTTGTGACTGTGATATTGATATATTCAGCTATATATGGACAATGAACAGGGATAGATAACCTTCATGAGAAATTATGTAAATCCAAATAAGTGAGCATAATCTGGTGTCAGCTGATATCATGAAAGTGCAGAGTTGCAAGTAAAAAAATAATTTAAAAGATGGAAGGAGATAGATGTAGAAATCTGGCCTGATGGGGTAAAGTCTACTGTACATCTTGGCACTTTTTCTGCTATAATTTTGTTCTTGTAATCCATATGGGTGCAAACTGCATCAACATACATCTGTGTATTCTTACTGGAATACTTTAGTTTTTTCAGGTAGAGTTTACATCACAGTTTTCTGCTATCTTTTTCTCTTTCAAAAAGTTCAGTATTTATAACCATAAACATTCCAACCTTGCTCTCCACATTGGGTCAAATTTGTATGGTCCCCCAAATAATAATCAAGCAAATCCAAGTCAGCTTTCATGTCCTCTTTCCATGCTTTCTCCTTTTCCTCCCCCTTAGTTAAGTCTGCCTCGAAGCTTTCCCTCTCTGTGGCTTGGGGCTGAGCCTGTACTCCCAGCCTACGGCAGAGTGAGTCGGGAGGCGATGCCTTATTCTGCAGAAACTCTGCACTTGCCATTCTGCTGACTGAGCAGAGATTTCTGCATGGCTAGGCTGCAAGTCCTAAAATTCAATATTATGCCACAGAATATATCACTTCACAGCAACATTTTAATAAGAGTTTTAGAAATAGGCTAACAAACCAAGGTTCTAATAAAAAGAAGAGAGTGACAGGAGGACAGAACTATAATATATAGAAGTTATCTTTAAATTTACTGTTTCGTCATATGCTCAGGCATTCATTAATCTGCTGCAATAATATATTGAACCTTTCCTGTTATTAATTCGTGTACTTTATCAATGACAGTGGTTATTGGCTATCATTATACATGTGCATACAAATTAACAGAGAGGTAGGAATTTTCTCTTTTTTTCAGTTTGACTTCTTAAGGCTTGTAGAGCTCTCAGTTTTCCAAAGACTGAGCTTTCAGCACTTTCAGCAGTAAGCATTCCTATCAGAAAAGGCTCAGAAAATGAGGGACTGAGTCATCTTTTAATGTCAGACCAATTTCTGTGGGCAAAACAGGTTAGTCTAGGGCACAAGAAAGAATTATTGTGTAAAACTCACAAAGAAGGAGTATGCAGGTGCTCCAGCTCAGGCTGCTAAATGCATTTTCTTCATCAATAAGAGGAAAAGGAATGATGTCCTGGAAGACAAGGAGCAATTGTACAGGAGACATCTGAGTGTGCTTCACCAGAAACCAGCTGCATGTTGATGGCCATACCTATGTGTCAGCCAAAAAGAAATTTAATATCCTGCATGATTTCAAAAGATCATTTGCTGAACTTGGTATTGGATGAATTTCAGCCCCATTAATTCTTGTGAGAGAAAACACAATTATGTTCCTGAAACACAGGAATGGGAGTATAGACATCAGCAAGTCCCTCCTGGCTGAGCCCCAGAGGTTTAGCAAAAAGGACAACCATGCACATCATAGATGGAGCACGAGCAGTTGTTCTTAAGGTATCAGATTCATATGAGCTTCTGCTATGACAAAAGTTTTGCTTCTTTCCATCCTCCACACTCATTCAACAGGATGCATGGCACAGAATCCTGATAAAATCACATTGGATTTGTTATGTATTAAGGTTTGCCAAACACTAACCCACAAACTTGGGATAGAATTAATTTCTTCTGCCAAAGAACTTAATCTAAATGCTGCAACAATTTAATGAGGAAAATGTTGATTTGAAGGTTGCCCGGAAAAAGGATACACGTAAATATTTATTCCATGAATCTAAGAGATAACAATATGACAAAGTTATTCCAATAAAAAACTTGCCAAATGTGCAACCAGTTTTCCCTTCAGTGTGGTGTCATGGTATCAGTAGAAAAAATCCTCCCAGCCCAGCATGGAACGTCAAATAAGAAAATATGAAATCTTTAATTACAAAAATCCTCCTTCAGCATTTTGCTGAAATTATTAAGGGATTTCTGTGAACTGCAGTTGTTTTCTTTGGCATGCAAGCTGAATCTGGAGGTTTTATACTCCCTGATAGAAGTGGCTGTTGAAAACAGGGCAGAATAATGAGGACTAAAGCACACGAGTTGTGGCAGGCCTTTTATTATTTCACTGAAAACTGAAAGGGGGAGGCAGGGAGTATTTTATGAGTAATGTGTTTCTCATATCTTGGAGTAAAAGAAATAATAGAAATATGGTGGGAAACGCCATGAAAGATCACATCAGAACTGTGAAAGCCGCATAGCACTCTATTTTGGGACACAAAGGAAAAAGATTGGCTGGAAAGAAATAAAACTCGGCAAAATTCGGCTCCAATGTCCCAGTGTCCAGGAGCACAATCCAGAATGTCTGCTTTTTAGTACTGCCTCGTTGCTGATACCAGTGGGGCTGAGAGGTCCACACAACTCCCCCAAGATATATACACCGAGACAGCGGCAGACAATGGTCCATGCACACGTGCAGAAGCTGGGAACCAAATGCAGCTCTACTCCTGCAAGGTCTCTGTAGGTGTCTAAATCACAAGGCTTCAGATTCTTGCTTTATCTTTTCTGATCTGATTGTGCTCCTGCCTGTGTACTACCTTCATCATACAGATGGAGGCCACTCTTCCTTGATCTCCTCTCCCACCTGGCTGCATCTCCCAGCACCATCTGCACTGAATACTCTTAGGCTGGAAGTTAGGGCACTGTCTGGGGAAGAGGAACCACAGTTCAGAAACACCTCAGAAGCACATTTCTCAGTCCCTGAGTACAGTGCAAAACCCACCACCTCTCAGCAGCTACTTTTCAACACGAGAGAACCTCAACCCTGTAGGCATGTACTTCCCCCAAGAGGCCTTCCCCATCTAGCTCTTGCCCCTGCAGCAACCCTACATGCACCCAGCACCCAGGCTCTCCGTAGAAGCAGAGTGGAAGCACCACTGGGCCCATGCTTTCCGCTGGTTTTCTGCTGGCCATAGCAGCTGCCCAGAGCCTTTCCCAGAGGAGCTCCTCTCTCTACACCAACCACACAGGCAGCCGGGGCATTGAACGAATGGTGTCTAGAGGAAGACTGGGACTGAACTTTTCCCATGCTGCCACAGATCATAGTGGGTGCTCAACAGTTAGGGATGAGGACCTTTTCCACAGTGTACAGCAACGTGTGTGGGGTAACGAGTGTGGCAATAGTGTAGGGTTGTGATCCTTTATGTTTTGGACTCAAGTACTGCCCTGTAAATTCTTTTAAGAAGCCAGCTGCCAAATTCATTTAATGTTAAACACTGATCATTAGTAATGTCATTATTGTTAAATAATATATAAATATTTGATAGTTGAAGTATTAAACTATTATTTTTAACAAATAATTTTTTAAATATGCATAAATTTAAGAGCTAAACAAAAGTAAGAGATCCATTCTGGAACAAATTTTTCAGCTCCAGGTACTGAATTCACTTGTCCCTTTTCAAAGATAAGGATGCCAAAAATTGGATGCACTTCTGTTCCCTATCTATATTGCACATAGGCATTTATGGGCCATGGATTATGGTCTGAAGACCACGAGAGACCTGTGAGGCCATAGAAAGTGGTCTACAGCTGGTATCCAGCTCCATACTGCATGATAAAAGTGCTTGGTGGTTTGTGAAAAATAGATGGTGGCTGAGCAAAAATGTTGATGTTAGACATATCCATTGATTCAAATAGTCCAGAGATCACAGACCAATTCCTCTACCCAGAACACTTTGAGGATCCCACTGAGTCACCTTCCCTGCCATCCATTTCAGCTCCCCGTCTGCTCATGCAGACCTAGGGAGGTGGCTTTTGGTGGTGTCAAACACTAGTTACATGCTGGTCATTTTAGAGTTCAGGTCAACTTTTGGCTGAACATTGTTCACTGCATAAAAGTATTAAGCCATGATCTATACTTCCCAGAGCAAAAGTGTCTCCTGATCAGATTTTCTAGCACTAAAAATGTATACCCATTCGTATTCCAGAATAGCCCTTTCTAGTGGTTTCTCTATCCCTTGCCCATGCTCAGTGGCATTTTTGACTGCCACATCATTCAGAGTTTCTAAACCACTTGTACTGCCATCACCTCCCAACATTTTGTTATGAGGATTTTCCATAGGCCTCCAACTGCAGCCTTGCAGACTTCTTGAGGATGAGTTTGGGAAGTCCCTTTTATTTTCTTGTATTTTTAAAAGGCAAATTTGTGTTTTCATTATTTCCCTGCATTGCAAAGAGCAATATGACTGGAAAGCCTGTAGTGTGATTGTGAGAACTGAAATCAAACAGCAGAGAATGAGAAGAGGGATGCAGAAATCGCAGCCTTGGTAGGCGGGCAGAGAGTCAATTCCTGAATAATGACTGCTCTTAGGTCAGCCTTTTTCTTGCGGTCAGAAGCCCCTTGATCCAAGCTAGCAGCTCTGCTGCCTGCAAACTGCATTTTGTCTGCAGAAAAATGTCTTTGCCAGAAGATGGGACAGCTCAGTGACATCGAGCAGACCGGCAGAGAGCAGCAGCAGCCCTTTCAGGAGCATGTGGCAGAAATAGCAGAAGACAGCGTTTCAGCTGCTTGGCTCTGTGAGCCCTATCTCCATGGAGAGGAAACCAGTCACTTTCTAAGATTAGATCCACCTCTGCTTAGTATTCCCTGCACATCCTTTGGTGAACACACACGCAAGATGGCAAAGTCCACACACTGAGTTCACTTGCCCCTTTTCAGAAATAAGGATACCATGAATTGGGTGCACGTGCTGATAGTGCTTGTGGAGAGCAGAGATGTCATCCAGAGATTACTGGGATGTTCAGCCATGCACCAAACCACGGCCAGAGGAGCATCTGCCTGGGCAATGCAGAAATTGGTGGTCTACACCTCCTGGGACATTTCTCTTCCCAGGTTTGGGATGAGCACATGTGGGAAGGTTAGAGGTGCAGAGCAGAGCACCTGCAGGTCCTGGTACTCTGTAAGGACATCTAGTAATTTCAGTCTTCATTCTGCCCCCGTGATGGCTGGCACCAGAACCACTCGGAAACGCAGTGCTAGCCGTCTCCTTCAAGACTAAGTACAGCAGTAGGAGACTGCTGCCCGGTGAACTTCCCAGCTGCTGGCCAAACCAGCACAAAGCAGCACTGTTAACACGTAGTTAAACGTGTACCGTTTCTCCCCCCCCTCCCCCGCCCCGAATGCCAGTTTACCCTATAATTGCCATTTCTATGAAGCCTGTGACTTTGGGAGTCCAGTGCTATCCACTGTGCACAGGAGAGGTCAAAGCTCATCCAAAACGATTTTCTTACCACTTTGACTAAACCACCCCTCTCCTGTTTCTCTTTACTGACTGCCCTTTTATTGATGAAAAAGAAAACTCGTTTTTAGAGTGACAAGAGAACTATTTTTCTCCCATTTATTGTAGTAGCAACCTGGAGAAACTATTGACATCAATAATGCTGAACAACATGAGAGAGGAAAATCAAGCCCCAGTGGTTCACAGAGGGTTTAAAAGGATCACTGGTTCAGAAAAGGTATAATGCAATTTTCTGTGTCACCAACAATTGTACCTTTCCATCAACAAGGCAAGCTTCTCTTTCAAGAATGTTTTTCAAAATGTCTTTAAAAGGTCAATATACTCTATGCTCAGCCATCTCCTGCTGAGTGCTAGTTAGCAGATAAAGCAAATGAGATAGGAAGAATTGTTTTGTCTTCTCATCTCCAATGTTAAGAAAGGCTCCTTAATGAAAGCACAGCTTGGGAGGTGCTGAGCCATCTGTGGACCACCAAACACATGATTCTGTAGTCTGCTTATTTGTACAAAATCCTGCTGATGGATTTCATATGCTTGAGCAAAACCAGTTCACTGGAACGTTGTTTAAACTACTGTTCATACACAGGAGTATTCCATGAGAAAAAAGTGATTTTTCTGGTTCACAGAGTGTATTTGAACTCTGTCCTGAACTGCAGAGTCTACAACACATACTGCCCAGAAACAATGAAAAAATCCAAAAGATTCCAGCATGAGTGACATGCTGAAATAAACCCAGAGCTTCAAGAGCTGACATTAGTTATGTGTACTGTGAACAGCTGTCATAAATCATTCTAAATATTTGGTCCTTAGTCCCACATTTTGTTCCTTTCTAGTTATTATTTTTGCCCATTGTTCAAATTTCCCATAATAAAATCAAACAAACATGTCTTCTTTCTTATGAAAGCCAATAAATTTCTTGGCCTCTTGCTTCACATCTCAGCTACCATATCACCACTTCATTTAACTTCACTCAGCCAATCCTGTATCATGTAAGAAATCCACAACTATTAATGTTGTCTTAAACTATTTATTGAAAGTGATATAGTAATTATTATATTTATTATATTATATAATGGTCTATATCACATATGCTATAATTATATATTACATAGTATATGTAATATAGACTATTATATTATATAATATAATCCTATAGTTGTATATAATATAATGATGTTTTATAGTATCATTAATATATCATATAGTCATAATTAATCATATAATTATATTTTTGTTAATTTCATTGATTTTTAACAATCCGTTCATAAGCTCATATCAATTTAAAAAACTGTTTCTTGTCCACAAGCATTTGCCTTAACCAAAAAAAAATTAAAAGAACTTCTAATCTATTGGCCATTCACTAGCAAGGTACTTTGGTTATTTATAAGGTATTATTCACATTAAAAGATCATTTCCACAACTCATATTATAATATTACTTGGCTTCCTGACTGACAAACTGGAATTCTTTTAAGAATTTAACCCTGTAGATCAGGGTACTAAGACTAAAGCTTTCAGCTGCATCACATATCTACAGATAAACAGGCCAAATATATCTACAGCGTGGGGAATATGCGCTGGATCTTTCCCGGAGTTTAGAATATAGTTTCTTGACATATCCTTTGGGGAATATTTTTAAGCTTGGTCATAATCAATGATCTGTTTTCAGCACAGAGCTTCAAAACAAAGTGCAAATCCGCAGACTTCTCTAGCTAGCCAACTAGTGCGAGTCATTATGTAAAAGGCGATATTCCAGTGGAATTTCTGCCTTATTTATGGTGCCAAGCTCTACTCAAAGAAATTGGGTCCTTTGGTTTCTGGTTATTTAACAACAGAATTTAGCTATTCATGCACAGAGAAAAAAATCAAAATGTTAGCAAGACACCTTTTATCTTTCAGGACAGTATTTGTCCTGAAATGTACAAAACCACTTGGAGTAGTAGATCATTACACCAAAAATATTTCAGTGGGTTTAGTTCTACATTTTTTTTCATGCTGTGGGGTTTTTCATTAGTCAATGTGCAAGGACAAAATGTATCTCCATCTATCCACATATAAGCCTGCTTGACCCTGCCAAAGTGAACATAAATATCCTATCACTTAAGAATGAGAACAAGTGGTAAAATTAATAAGAAGAAAACCCTGCTTTAACAACAGAGGAGAATGGACCCAACACATTGTTTTCTTCCACAGCTTTGAGCAAAAGTCATGAAACACTTTGAACTTCGTAATACCCCCCTGAAAAGGGAACCTCCCCGAAAAGGGAACCTCCCCTTCTGAACCTGATATTTCATAACGCCTCACCAAAGGGAAGTTACACCGGTATCTCCTAGGTAAGCACCCACTGCAGCAGTTCTCACATCCTTCCATTGCTCACCCACACCTCAGGATACGATACATGTCTCCACCACTCCCCCCGAGAGCCTCCGGTTTAGCCACCCCTCTCCATGCATGGCATACGTGCCTACATGCATACTCCCTCCTGCTCAGGTTACAGGTAGACAGCGCTCAAGAGTGGCACTAGATATTTACGCTTAGGCAACTAAATTCTCCTTGAACTGTCTTGAGGGTTAGACAAGCCGTCCTTTGGCTCTGCATTAACTAGATCTCCATTGACTATAGTGGAAACTTTAGATATTTAGTGAGTTTGAACATACCTACAAGTGGACACTTATATGTAAGTGTCTTAACTTCTGAATTGAATCCCAGTGTGTATACTTAGGTGTAAAGCTTTGAGATAAAGTAGTCTCATCCTTAACTCATGCCACTGAGGCCACTGACAAAAGCAGAATTCAGCTTTAATTGCTCCATTTTTGTAAGGTGCTTTGAAATATTTTGAAGGCAGAATACTTCTTGCTCTGATTGTTGGGAAACAAGCTGCAAAACTAAGAAAAGAAATTAAGATCCAGGCCAAAAGTAAAGGGTTCACCCTACCTTTGTAAGGCAGCCATGCTAAGAAAATAAACCACAATACGTTTTGTGGTAAAGAACAGCTAGCAGAAAATGGCCAGATTTCCCATCCTCCCTGGTACAAGTCGTAGGACGTCAGCTGTGAACACCTGAGCTCCTCCCCTGACGGGTGCTATTGTTCCTTGTCCTTGCTGCAGCTGATCAAGGTACCTTCAGGAGGCTAAAATGTGAATGATCTGTAACCTCTGCTGGCCCTCCCTTCCAAATGCCGCCTGGGATAGCGCCGGCAAGTCAGGCTGCATCTTACATACTCTCTGCCTTAGTTCTTTCCTGATGAAGCCAATTTAAAGACCAAGTCCCAGCTTGTCAGTGAAACCCAAAATAAAAGGTTTGACTCTATTTGGGCAGGAACTGTAGCTGCTGTGGGTTGGCCAACAGGGCCAGTCTTTAGCCCTGGTGCCATTTATGTTTATGTGTGGAGTCCAGAGGGTGACGCCAGTGGAGCCAGTCCCTGCCTACCACATACACCTAGGGAAGCAGAGCCCAGACGTATGTGTTCACATCTGACCAGTCTGGCAGAAAGCTTCCCATGGCAGGACCATTCTCTTCTGGGAATTTGCATCTCCCTTCCTTATGTAAGTTGATCAAAGGAACCATGATTCACTTAAGATTTGTTCCACTGTAAATAAAACTAAAGCCTTAACCACAAACACTTTACATGTGCTACTTAGCAGTGTGCAAGCCGTATCCCCAATCCCTTCTGGCTTTTTGCAACTAGTCCAAGATTCATTTATTACCATTCCATGTGTCTAACATTATCCTGCTGATCTATGGAAAAAAATACATAGTAAGCAACAACTGAATATTATAAAAGGTTCCCACTTTTGCTGCTTAATGCATTATCTGACTCATATATCTTTGCATTACCACAAGGTTTCTGGAAATTAAAGTGTTGGAACGTGACTTGCACGGTACACAAGATTTTCTGGTAGGCTTACAAAGTATCAAAGGATCAGCTCAAATTTGTGTAAGATGTAGGTCTAATAAGTGGAAAAATGGGTGCGTGGTTGTATAACTGTTGACAGCTGGTGCAGGCATGCTCTCATTTCACGTACAAGCACTTTATGTACTGCTGTCTCACATAAGTAAACATTTCTCCTTTTTAATCTTGAGGGATAGTTTTAAAACCGAGTATCCAAACAAACAAGATACAAAGAAAACTTTTAGCACTTCGGCATTCCATAAATGGGACTGATTTGTAAGCAGACCTTGAATTTCAGTCTCAGAAGCCAAGGTGTGAAGCGGAAAATTCCCAGGGCAAGAGGCTTGAGCTCCACAGCCTGCAGCCACGGCACCTGCTGCTGCGATCTCTGCACATCACACAGGAGCAGCGGGGCAGCATGTGTCAGATGTGCACAGCAGAGTTGCCCTAAGTCCTACAAAAACCCTGGGGCTGAACAGGGAAACTATGTTCCAGTGAGGTACACTCAATTTTGGAAGCAACTGCCAACCTAAGGATAACACTGAGGTCAAAGGTAAAAGATTCATTGCACTGCAATTTAAAATGTTTGGGGAATAAGCTCAAAAGAGGCATGGAGTAATACAGTTTCCATTCTCCTTTTTCTTTAGACTTTGTCATTACTAATTAATGAGAAATAAGCAACATCATAATTAGTCAATACACTAATTTATTAAAAAGACACGATTAAGTAAAGCAGTCAGTGTATCAAGAAGAACACGAGGGACGTATCACATTGTGTTTTAAGCAATTACAGAATAGAGTAAAAATTTCAAAAGTGTCCAAGTCTTACAAGACATGTACAGGAGATCTTATAGGCTCAGTTAGCAAACGTAACTGGAGTTCCTAAAATTATAAATGGCAATTTCCCATTTCCCAAGGGATTTCACACAACATCAAATAACTTCACTACAGACCTCCTTGTGACAAATAAAAAGAATATAGAGATTGGAATTTGGCACTTTGGGGGACCACTCTGACAAGTATATAACTTATTGCTTTGCTGCAGAAAATTATGACCAAAGTTGATCTGAAAATAATGTTTTAAAATAAAATCTTGAGTTACTTCAACGGCAGGCTTAATGGATGGATTTGGGATGAAGCAGGATAGTGTACAGATGAGGAACTGAAGAACTTCCTCCCCTTTTAGTTACTAGGGCTACCTATGAGGGACAAACATTAAAAACCACAAACTTCATAACCCCTACCTAAAAATCTGGAAGACTTGTCTGAAGAAGTCTTAATCTTTCTGCTGTTATTTTTCAAGAAATCTTAAAACTCTGAAGAAATTCCAGACAACTGAGTGTCAACAGGAGTCAGATATGAAAAAGGACCAATGGAGAAAGAGAATATGTAGACTGCTGCTTCAGAGTAACACAGATAATTGGCATGGTGGTTTTTAATCAACACTTTAAAGTACATAGTTGAAGCTTGTCAGGTGAATTTGAACACTTCTAGAATTTGTTCATTCCCTTTTCCCATTCTGTCTAGCATATCAACATCTTCAGCTCTCAAATGATTTTTTAAAAAGTTACTAAAACAAACCTTATAAACACAAATTTGTGCTTGACAATGGTGATGAATACAGGCCAATTTAAGCAGTTAGTTATCTGTGGCAGTGGTTAATTAATTCACTCTGACAAGGGGGAAAAAAATGATGTGTCTGAATCTCACCACGCTTATGTAAGGTTGCTGTGATGTCTCTACTCCCTGAAAGCCAAATCTGGGGGAGGGCTCTCATCCCAAACATACCATCAGTCCGAACCTGCTTGGTTGTCAACACTTCCAGACCCTGTCAATAACTAGTAATAAGGTGCTTTCTCCTTTCCATGTTTATATAAAACATATTTCTGATGTATATGATATAAAGGGCTGTGCACTAAGGTTTATACCACTCCTTAACAGTCTGCAAAGAACACTTAATTCTCAACAGGTAAATGATCTGTTTATTGTCAAGTATCAAGCTACTCATCAGATGTTACCTCTAACAAATGTTTTGTTTACTGTCTGGCCAAGTGCTATCTGTCTGATATGCCCTGGGGACATGAGCATTTCTAAATCCACAGCTCTTTGGAATATGGTTTAAAACGGTTGATTTGCTTATTAGAAGACAACCAGGAGAATACACTTGATTTTGAATGGAGTTCCCAGAGAAAAGGGCCAAAAAGTAAAGGCATGATCTCAGACAACATTCTGATCCTTCAAATGCAGTCATGAAGGTAGGTGTTTTAAAATGTCTGGGTCCTAGCTGGCAAAGCTGCATGACTGTCAATAGCTCTTTGGCCAATGGACTAGAGAACACCTTGAAATTACTAAGCAAATGACGTGGTTTAACCTGGCAGGCAGCCAAACACCACGCAGCCGCTCACTCACTCCCCCCCACCCCAGTGGGACAGGGAGAGAATCGGAAGGGTAAGAGTGAGAAAAGTCATGGGTTGAGATAAAGACAGTTTAATAGAACAGAAAAGGAAGGCAAAATAATAACAATAACAATAACAATAATAATAGAATATACAAAATGAGTGATGCACAATGCAATTGCTCACCACCCATGCTGACTGATAACCAGGTACCAACTGGTACTTCCTGGAACACACCTCTTATATATATACTGAGCGTGACGTCACATGGTATGGAATACCCCGTTGGCCAGCTGGGCCAGCTGTCCTGGGTGTGCTCCCTCCCAGCCTCTGAAGAGTCCTTGACTAGCAGGGTACTTAGCAACAACTGAAAACATCAGTGTGTTGTCAACACTCTTCTCATACTAAATCTAAAACACAGCACTAGGACAAAATTTAACTCTATCCCAGGCGAAACCAGGACAGAAAAGCATCAGTAGCTAGAAACACCTGGGGTTTTCTTCTGTATACTTGCTACAAATATACTATTTGTCAAGTCTTACATTTTAGCATGATAATCAGTTCATTTTGCTTTACTTATGGTCTCCCCGTTCTTCAAAGCAGAATCCAAGCACCTGACAGGCCACAGAGGTGGTATTCACACAGGGGTGGCAGCCCCAAACAGGGTGACTGGTTCACCTTTGCAGTGCGCAGGGTGCCGGGACAAGCTCAGGGTACTCTGGACAAGGCAGAGACCTTTCGGAGGTAACAACAGAGACTGTCAGATGGGAATGACCTTTCCCATGGGACATTTGCTGACCAGTGCACCCTTCACATTGGTAAGAATTTTAGGAAAAACCCTATAGAACTCCTTTAAATTTTAACAGGCATTAAATCCTGATTTAGGCTGTTTATCCCCAGCTACTCAAAGTCATAAGAAGTATGATAAAGTACTTGGGTGAGTAGCTTAAAATCATGGCATTTTCAAAATAGTCCTTTTTTTCTTGCCTTTTTTATGTTTGCTATCTGAATTTTGAGACTTGGGACATATAGTTGAAACTTTTTCCTTGCAAGAGCTTTCTTAATGTCATGTAATCATGTGGATACAAGTTTTGAGTTGGTGCATTTAAGGATATGCCATTAAAATAGAAGTAGTGAGGAGGGTTTTTTTCTTTGTTTTGAAAGCTTTTAGCAGAATCTGAGTGATAAATCTTCTCCCTGCTCCAAATCCTATCCCTGAATGAATGCCTACCTAAAATTAGTGTTGTTCAATGGCGCCATGAAACATTGTGAGAGTCCTGTGGACTCCTAATCCTTCCTTTTGATGGGAGTTCTTACATACAGTTTAAACAAAAGGAATACTAAAAACATCTATGTTTCCACCTCTAAATTGCTGGTTTTTTCTTTATGCCAAGTTTTACTTTTTGTAATATGTAATAAAAGAGAAATTCTTCCTGTATTCTCTCACAGAGTTTTTATTTTCTGTTCTTTCTTGTCGCTTTCCTAATTGAAATTAAGGAAGCTATAGCCTGCAAGAGCACGATTTGTTCCTTGTGCATGAAAACATAATGTCCTTCTAGGTTATCTCAGTGGGGTGCACTGTGACTGCAATGCACCAAAAACTCTCTGAAATTAAAAGCAAATAAACAGACTGGGTTTATGTTAAACAAAACAATGGAAAATTCCTATTAATATAAGAGAGCGAGCTTGCAGAAAAGATATGTTCCCTGTTCTTTGCCAAACTCCCCACTTTTTCTGCTCAGCAAGAAAAGTAGCACTGTGCTGCGTTTTCCTGATCGGTGACCATGTTATCATAATGATTCTTTCTTTCCTACCATCATAAAATGTTGCAAACAAGTAACTTAGAAAATTGGTAATATTACAGCTGCTCCTTGCAGTTGCCCTCACATCAGGATGTATCACTATTAGCCACATAACTCAGCCTCAGTGTTATAGTGGAAATAGCACTAGCCAGAAATTATTACAAAAGTTTTCACGGTAAAAGGGACATTTTCATCTCCCACAGCTGAAATCAGTGTGATCACTGACTGTGACCAATAAAATAATCATTTCAACTTCAGCTGTAAGCCTTTGGTAACAGTAACAGGCAAGTCTATTCTATTTGCCTTTAAAGTGCCAGCACAGCCATCACAATTATAAATCAGTGCCCTTTTTGTACAAATACAGAACAAAAATTATGATCCTTTCCTCTAAGTTCCCTGTTCTAAGTATAGGTGTTACTTAGTGATAACAAATGTCAGGTTGGCTTCCTATGTGCTTTGCATGACACTCCCTAAATATACAACTATGCACCAGTAACAGCAAACCACACCTGTCTGCAAAAGGAAATAGCTAAGGTAGGAAATTAAACACCTCCAGATTTTCTTTGAATCCCTACCAGCCCACCTGTGATTATTTCTGCAAGCTGAAAAAGAATGAAGGCAAAATGTTTCATTAAACCAGGAAAATTACCCCAAAATAAGTTTAGATGACCAGAGGGGTTCAGAACTTCCATGCCATTTCTTTAGGAGCTTGCTGGGTAAGCAAAACTCTTTTTTTTTTTTTTTTTTATAACAATGAAAGTGTGGCCTTTATGGTAGTTCTCTACCTTTATAGAATGGTCCAATGGCTTGAAAAAGTCCCCAAAAGCCTCAGATTTGGAACATATTTTGCAGACTAGGCCAGGTCAAATCCTGTTGCATTTTTGAAGGAATTGCAATGGTAATGGTACAGGTAAGGGAATTCAGCATGAGGGCAGAAATATTTCATGCAACTGCTCATATCAGCATCTAGAGCATTCTTCTAGCTAACTGTTCTTGTGCAGCTAATCCAGTGCCTCAGAAAGCTTTCATGCATGTGGATGTATAAAGAGAAGGTTTCTTATCTCTATAGTTTGCAGTTAGCTCCCTCTTTCCTAAAGTCTCCTGCCTTAGTAAGTTTACACCCTTACAAAACTGAGTTAAAAATAGAAATAAGATACAGAAATGCTTGCTGAAATGCCAGGAGTTAATCTGTGCTCACAATATTTCTCACGATAGGTTCTCCCTCTGATCCTCCCTCTGACACCTGGTTGCGGCTGTGGCTAATACTGGAGCTACAGTGCAACATGACAAAGGAATGCAGGACCCAACACTCCCAAGGTGCCATAACAACAAAAACGCAGTCCATAAACACTTACATTTTTGTGTAAGTTCCTTATCAACACGAATACTCATAAATATAGTGTGGAAGGTGCTTTGTCTACAGGCAAGGACTGCAGAGAACAAGTCCCCAAAGCTGAGCACCAGGGAAATGATAACCAAGTCCTTCTGCAAATCTTACTGTGACTGTATGAATTTCTTTTAGCAGTTACATCACCTCTGGGTGATTTTTTAATGCAGTGCTTGTCTTACTAGAATAATTTCCATTTCTACATACTGAGAAGTCAATTTTAATTAATCCTGGACATACAGATAAACCTGCTCAAAATGAAGTCGTTCCCCAGGTTTGACAGTCCGCTTCCCTGAAGAGTGATTGCACTGTTTGGTGAGAGGCAGAAGCCTGCTGTATATGGGGGAAGTGCACCAAATATTGCATTACAATAATTAAACAAGTTTAATGAGCCCAGTATTCTAATTCAACCTAAGTTTCTGTTGCAAGGTAGCTAAGAGCTTATGTTAGATACTTAAACATGAATTAGCATGCCTGAAACAAAAGAAGACATCTGTGCTAGTAAACAAAATGAGTCTGGAAACAAAACCGTACAGTGAGCCTCATGCCCACATGGAGAACTTCTCTTCCAGTCCAAAATAGGGTCTTAGCCATTGGGATGTGACGGGACGGCCTGTGATGTTCCCTGGACTATACCCAAATGCCTTTTGGGAAAACGTTAGATGTGTCACCATGGGACTGTGCCCAGTCCTTCTAGAGTTTACTAACATAGACGCAGTTTATGTATCTAACTTCAGGAAGCCATATTTTTAATTGAATCCATCTGTTGATAGTGTTTCTACAGAGCCACAGTACATTTCAGGGTTTTGCTATTTTAAGGTGTTTTATGCTGAGAAGCATGTGTCCAAGACTATTCTATGGCCATCAGTACTTCCAGCCTACGCCCATAAACCCAAACTCTCTTATCCTGCAAAACGCAACATCCCCATACAAATTTCTCATTTGGAATGACCTGTGCTAAGTCTGAAATTGTGCCCAGGAATTGCCAAGTGCTACTTGGCCTGGGTCAAATCTTGCCAAAAAACATTGTAAGAATTTAACAATAGAGAGGATCTAGTTCCCATACCCAGGAATATACTCTGGTACAGCTTAATCTATGAATACAGATGTAGCCGGAGAGGCTGCTTTTATCCATACGTACATGCCAGTACTGCCTACAGGCAGTCAAACACTACACGAGGCAGGCCTTCCTTCAGTGATCTTGGTCCCTATGTTCGATTTCTACAGAACAACCCCGTTCAAAACTTAATTATATTTAAAAAAAAAAACAGAGAACATAATCTTTTTCTATACATGGAACTTTCTCTACCCAGGACTTTCTATAAGCAACAGCAAAGTGGCATAATTTGTCTTTTTTAAAGCTAAATATTTGCTTGGACATTAAAAAAATAGATGATGTACATGACATCTATCACAATAAAATATTTTGAATACACTAACGTATAACAAGAACATCTTTAAGATTTGGAGGCTGAAAATCAAAGTCTAATGAAATCCGTGGGAATATTGCTACATACTTCAGTAAATGCAGGCGCTAGCTTGCAGTTCCAGCAATGTTAAATTTCCAGTAACTCTATTAGCTAAGTGGGAATTCCTCCAGATTTGCAGAAATGTGTCTGAGAGCCAAATTCAGTCCAAAGTATTTTTTAAAATATTAGTATAATCATGCCAAAATACCTGGCATGAAAAGAATCAAGATACAGGAATTTCCTACCATGATTATTGACATTTGTTTAAAATATTATATATACCCTGAGTACAAGAGCAATATACATTGTCTCTGGTTTTGGCATATCCAGCTTTGTCTTGAGTTTCTTCATAACTTTAATACTAAAAATACACAGTTTTTAGGCCAAGCCTTTTACATACACCATATTATATCAGCCAAGAGGAAAAAAATAAAGATATTAATTACAGATTCTGACTGGCACATTTAGAAATTTTCTGTAATAAACATTGTGGACTGAGAAAGGATTCTGAAAGAGTAATTGGATCATCTGCTCCAGTAGAGTAAAAGAGGTGAGAATTTACAAAATTAAGAGATGAAATTGTATTGCCCAATTGCAGCATTGTAAAGGTCACTCCTGTAGTCTACCATAAACCACATTATAATATACTACAGACTATTATTCCAAAAACTGTGTAACCACTAAGGGGGTAGTAATCAGCAGTCCACTTTCAAAATAAGAGGATGTATTGAGTAAAACTTTGAAGCAGCCTTTCCCGGCTCTAGCTCTCTTCAAGGGAAGAATATACTTCCTAGGTGTGCAGACTTCATAAAGCTGAAGAATTTTATTGCAGGACAGAGCTCTAATCCAAAAAGAATTTGACAAATTGGAGAAGTGCTCTCAAAACACAGGTTCAAGTGCAGAATATTACTTTTCAGGGGTAATAATCATTTGCAAAAATACAGGTATGGGAATAACTGAGTACATACTCTTTCAAAAAAAGAAGCACTGAAGCCAATATTAAGATGAAAAATCAGAAGTGCCATGCTAGTGGAGGAAAGCCATAGTGGCATATATAAACAGAAATATGCCTCTAAAGACATAAGGAAGTAATATTTCTGTTCTACTCTGCTTTGGTAAGACTTCAGTTGGACAACTATATCTAATTTGGGTGCCAGCATTACAGTAAAAGCATAACAAAAGCATACAGTATAAAAGCTAGCCACTACAGTTGCTCCACTGGGATGCCTTTCTGAGTGTGATATTTAACTATTTTTATGACCTTAATTTCAGAGATGTTTGCACGGAAGCTGAAGAGAATGTGAAGAACACTCACTGCATCAGTAATATCTTCTTCTGGCCACTGCTTTTTATGAGTGAGATAAATTGTACAAACGTATAAACACTGCTCCCTGTCTTAAGTACTTCTCCAGACTTGAACTGAGTAGCCAATGTGCTGCCTTCAACAGGATAAGGCTGGAGCTAAAAATGAAGCAGACCCCAAAATTGCTTTCATTAGCACCAAAACCGCAAAAATCCTCAAAAAACTTCTCTTAGAAAAGTCAATATTAACTAGGTTGCAAGTTCTTCTCCTCTGCTGAACTCACTGTTCACCTTCATTGGTTTTTTCATTGGTATTTATATTAAGAATAGCAATAAATAAAGAAATAATGCAGTTCCTTTGAATCCTATTTCTGACATGAGAGAGATTTATCATTCTGCTTGGAAAATGAGAAGGTTTCTGATGGTTTTTTCTTTGTTCAGGGCTCTGAAGCACTCTTGATCCCTGGGGCAGTGACAAGAGACTCCACGTTCTTACTTTTTGTTGTGTAGACCTTCAACAGCTTGCAGAGAGAGGCAGTTACAATGAAAAGCATGTGTCAGCACACGAAACATCTCTCTCCGTTGTATCTTGAACAAGCCATTTCAGTTCTCCATGCTGCAGTGTACCTATTTGTAAAAAGGACAGACCCATACTGTGTTGTTATACAGGCACAAATATTTGTGGCTTCAAACCTTCAGTAATGTCATAAATTTCACTCAACAACAGCCAAGTATTTCAATAAAGGCCAACTTAAGTACTGAAAAGGAAACACACAGTCACTGTGTGTTTGACATGTAAATACAGAGGAGTATTAAGTTCTTTTCAGGTGAAGAGGAAGATTATTTCCCTCGGCTGCTCTCTCTCTCTCGGGAGTTTATAGATGCTTAGCATTTTTCAGGGTTTTGTCCAGTAATAGCACAAAAGTGTAAATAAAGTTCAGCATCATGCACACATCTTCTCTGCTTTGCGGCTGAATATTGCATACAATGGAATCAGCGACCTCTGTAATGACAGACTGTAACAGAATTAAATACGGTTCCATGTGTATTTCTTTTCCCTTTCCCTCTTCCTCGGTATTTAAATCAACATACTAAAAGGACAGATTCTCCCTGCACTGTAGTACTTTTGCTAATACATTAGCAGCTATAAACTCACAATAGTAATTCTTTTCTCTCCATACCTCTTCTACAGGTAACCATCTCCAGCCAAACATATTCAAAACAAAACCAAATTCTGCCCTAAAATTCTCCAAAGCCACTCGGCTCCTGTATATGCCTTTTCAAAATGATGAGCTTGGCAGTATGCCAAGTATGGAGGCTAAAACTCTGGGATACTTTGGACCAAGTAGGTTTTCTGCTCACAAGATGCTAACATACCTGGCAGTGCAATGACCTGAATGTTCCCGTTGATATTGGCCAGACCCTCACCACTGTCTTATGTAAACTGTTCTCACTGGAGTCAGAAGAAATTGTTACTAAACACTTGTTTTTAAAAGCCCTAGCAAAGTGTAGGGCTTTTCACAGCAAGTTGATAATCCATTGAGCTTCCAAGTACATGGAATGGCCATCGTTTGCATATTCTGCAGAATGACGAATGTGAAGGGCAGAGTTTCAAAGTAATAAGCAAAGAGGCTCGCTTATATACTCCCTATTTCTTTAAAAAAAAAAAAGAAAGGCAGATGGATGGATATGATGGCAAGTTGCAGCCTCACCTACATACAAATTAGATCCCTTACCCCTGTCAGTGCAGTCCCCAGGCTCAGTCAGAAAGGGGAAATACTGAGATGCTTTGCAGTGCTCTGAGCTTAATTGTGGCCACACTCAGCCTTCTGCTGCATATATAAATCAAATACAGCCACATACTGGACTGTATAAGCAAAAGTATAGTCAGCAGGTCAAGGGAAGTTGCTGTTCTCCTGTACTGAGCACTTGTGCAGCTGCATCTGGGCTACTGTGGTTTCACTTTTGGCCCCCAGCATAACAGTGACAAGGAGCAAGTCCAGCAGCAGGTTAAAGATCTGGAGCAGCTGATGTACAAAGAGATGCTGAAGGAACTGCATTAGTTTAGTTTGGACAAGAGAAGGCTGCAGGGGGGGCTAGTAACAGTCTTCCATTTCTGAAAGGGCGTTTATAAGAAGATGGAGCCAGACTCTTCTCAGAGTTGCACAGTGAAAGAACAAGAGAGGATGCAAGCTGCAGTAAGGGAAATTCCTATCACATATGAGGAAAAAAATCCACAGTGAGGGTAACCTGAACAGGCTGCTGAGAAAAATTGTGGAATCTCCATCCTTGGAGATGCTCAGAACTCAGCTCAACACAGCCCTGAACAAACCCTATCTACCTTCAAAGAGCTCTGCTTTAAGCAGGATGAGATAACCTGCCAATGTCCTTTCCAAACTGTGTTTTTCCACGAGTCTCTAGTTCTAAGTATTTACCATGAAAATAGGCACACATGTCTAACAGTCATTTGTCTATTTACTTGCAAAGCAACTACCATGGTAGAGCATGAATGTCAATGCATAGAGATGGAGCAGAACTTCAGAGGCAAGATCCTGTGTGTGGATCAAGAAAAAAGTGTTCGGCCTTGATAGATACTAAAACTCTGAGTCAGTCATAATTATAACCTAATGTTAACTGAGCTACTATGCAAAATGTCTGAAGTAACAACAGAAGTCCTTAAAATTAACTAGGACAGGACTGAAGACAAAAAAAAAAAAGCTTTGCAGAACACTCAGGTTTTACAGGCAGAGAAATTTAGGGGCAGGGAGCAGCAAGAGATGGGGCCATTCCCTAAGTGAAGGTGAGCTGGGAGCGGAGGGTGACTGCCCGTCCAGCAGTGCCCTCACTGACCAGGGCACAGTCCCATAGCATCTGTGCAGCTGTGCTGGTAACAGGGTGCAAGGGCAGGCCCAGACATAGTGTGGACATGAATCAGGTCCATGGTCCATCCAGGGACCATCAGGAGATTAAGGACAAAGATAGTAATGGAGACAAGGCTGTGGCAAAGGTCCAAGATCCATCCAGGAGGCAGGACCAGAGACATGGCTGGGCACAGGTCTATCAACAGCACAGCTGGGGCCAGGACTGGATGCCCAGACCTGAGCTGAAATGGAGCCCTCAGGCAGCGGTGGGGCTGGAGGCTCCAGGTAAGGGCCATTAAAGCCTATTAGTGCTCTCAGAGCCCTGACAAACCCATGCTTTAAAGGTACATCTTGTCTAAAGCTATGTGGTCCCAGTCTGTAATTATCAAATCATGTTAAGAAATAAAAAATGCTTGGTGACTCTGAAGACCATTTTCCACAATGCAGCAGAAGGTGAAATATATTTCTTATCAACAGAAAAATAACAACAAAGTGTGATTCAATTAAATAAACTTTCCTGCTGCTTATTAATAAATCAAGCTATTACATCTAATTTTGACAAGATTCCTAAATTCCTTAGTATCATGCCTTCTACTTTTATAGTGGTATCTCACAGGGCAGACCTATTCACTATAATATTAGAAACTGATTGACATCTTGACTTTTTTTCTCCATTCCAGCTTGTGCATTGTGGTCACACGTCAAGAGAAATTGAAAATGCTATCTGGGCCAGATTCATTTCAGTGAAGTACACATAGGATAAATTTGATCAGCTGTCACAGATTTCTCAACTTATTTTAGAATAACTTCAACAATGTTAAATAAGCTGCCCCAGAAATTGGAAATGCTCCATCAATAGCTATACTTAATACCAATAGATGAAATGCTGAGCACCAGCTCTGACACTGGTTGGAAATGTGACTCTTACTGTATCCCCTACACATGTCAAAGGACATTTCACATATGTTAGCAGTATCATTCCTAATGATAGGAAGTTCCTTCTGCCCTCCATACTATATATAGATTTTCATAATCATCTGGTACCTGAATCTGGTTTTCCAACATGTAAAGCACCTTGACTTTATATTGACATCCCTAAAATTTGTGCGTGCTATGAATTTCCATGAAACAGGCCCAATCTCCTATCTTTAGGAGTGGTTCCTACATGTTATGAAATCAGTAACAGCATCCTCCCAAGACATCCTGAAAAATGAAAACTCGTTAGTTTGAGTCTATGCAGAATTCCTGCCATGAAAATAAAGCAATGCTTCCCACCATGAGATAAAGTTATCACCAGTATGGATGAGCATATGGGTAATGAGCTAAGAACTGCTTGAAGTCTCTGCTGGCATTTTAGCAACAGCTTTTGTATCATTTTCTTTTAGCAAAGTTCACAAACTGAACCAAGTCTTCTATGTTTTAGCAAATAGGAAAACTAGTTTGTCGCTTCCTAGCTACTGAGAGCTCCACTCTACTCATTACTGTTATTGTTGTTGTTACTGCCGCACGGAGCTGTATGGCATACCACCACTTTTCATCTTGAAGGTAGGTATACTACTGATTAGGGGAGGGGAGAAGTCTGCGTTGACAGTGGGAGCCAGTGCTCCCGATGAGTTTCTTCAGGTACCAGAGAGCGCACTGGTTGCAGGGTCCCTGCCTGTCACAACTGTGCAAGACCGTTCATCAGCTGTCTGAAGTATCTTGCCTCCGTGTCAGGAAGGATGTGTTGATAACAAGCCAGTGTGGCAGGGTTTCCAGCCCCACTATGAATCTCAGCAGTCAGCTGAAGCTGCGCCAGAAGTCCTCCACTGGGAACACCGCACATTGGTGCTGCTGCTGCTTTTCCTTCTGGGCTTCCCATATGTCAACATGATATTCATTCACTAAAAGAAACTCTGCAGCAGTGCAATTAAAAGTTAGCTTTTAATTGTTGAGTTTCTCATCAACTGAAATCAACATCTTTTGTACAAAATAATTTTTCACTCATGTTTCCTTCGGGCCACTGTCTTTTCTCAGTGCTAGCATGTTATCATTCTGAGGTACTGGTATGCTGGAATCCTGATATCCACATTTATTTGCAAGAGCGCCTGCAGTTTCCTAAGATCAGAATGCAAAGCAAATGGCTAGTACCCAGTGAATGACCCCCCCTCCACTCTAACCTCCTTTCAACAAGTCCCTTTTCAAAGGGACACTCGCTCTTCTCAGTGGGAATAACTGCCTTTCCTGTATCCAGTCACATTCCCCTGTAGCCAGAGGTTGGAGGTATTCCTTGACTTCCTTCCCGACAAAATAAACACAGTTATCTCAATACCCATGTCACTCAGCCTTCGGAGTTTCTCTCCTGGTTCCTGAGCAATGACTTGATTAAATTTAAATTTTTTGCCAGTACCATAAAAATCTCTGCTTATCCTTTTGAGAATTCTGTGCTCTTAGTGTCAGAGACTGTCTGGAAAGCACAAGTGAAGTCTATCAAAATCAATTATTATTATTACCAGTCTTACAGAATCACAGCAAGTACAAAAGACCTTAAGTTCCTCTATTCCACCATCCTACACCAAAGCAGGATCACCTGTACCTGGATTATTCCTGGTCGACATCTCTCTAACCTGTTCTTAAAGTTCTTCAAAGACAGAGATGCCATGACCCTCCCCAGGCAGTTTTTTCATCCTTTTACTATTCTTACTGTTAGAAAACTTCCATAGTGTCTAACCTGAATTTTCGGATGTAATTTAAGCCTTTACATCTCATTGCATACATATATCATAAACATACAGAACAAATTATTTCCTTGATCTTCGCTGAAGCTCTTTACTTATTTGAAGTTTGACACTACTTTCCTTGTCTTGTTCCCCTGATAAACCTCTCTTCTTTCATCTAAATAACCTTTGTTTGTTCAGTCTTTCCTTTAGGTTATGTTTTCCAGACCTCTGGTCCTTTTTTGTTGATCTCCTCCTGAATTTCTCCTTTTCTTCTTCCACAAACTGGAAGCCTCTGCTTCCGCAGAAACTTCACTAATGCGGTGTAAAGACTAGGGATTACTTCATATGTCTTGCAAGCTGTATTTCTCTTCATCTGGGCACCTTCATCTAAATGTGGTGTATTAGGTATGTAGGTATCATCTGTGTGTGCATGCAAGTAGCAGAATAACAAATCACTTCCACTGGTTTTCTTTCATTAGCTCTTTCTTAGCCTCAGGTTTGCTTAGCATTCCAGCATTTGAATTATGAAAGAAAAATACAGAGTGAAGCCCTGGACAAATTCCAGTGAAGATGAGACAAACTGTACCACTCAACATTAATACAATTGTCAGAGGCTATTCTAAAGCCAATACTGAGGAGACACAGAGAGGTCCGAGTTACAAAGGCACATCCACAACTGGAATTTTTGGTTTAAAAACATACGGAACTTGAGTTTTAAAGGTGCCTGTTCTCTTCTGGCTATGTGACACTACATGCAGGCAGTTCTGCTGGGAAGGTACTAAATCATAGAATCACAGAATCACAGAATGGTTTGTGTTGGAAGGAACCTTTAAAGATCACCTAGTCCACCCCCATTGCCATGGGCAGGGACATCTTCAACTAGATCAGGTTGCACAAAGCCCTATCCAACCTGACTTTGAACACTTCCAGAGATGGGGCATCCACAACTTCTTTGGGCAACCGGATCCAGTGTTTCACCACTCCCATTGTAAAAAATTGCTTCCTTATGTTCAATCTAAATCTACCCTCTTTCACTTTAAAACTGTTGACCCTTGTCCTGTAACTACAGCCCCCTTTATATATTCAAAGGCAACAATAAGGTCTCCTCAGAGCCTTCTATTCTCCAGGCTGAACAACCCCAATTCTCTCCGCCTTTCTTCATAAGAGAGGCGTTCCATCCCCCTGATCATTTTTGTGGCCTCCCTCTGGACCTGCTTTAATAGGTCCATCTTTTTCTTGTGCTGGGAACCCCAGAGCTGGATGCAGTACTCCAAGTGGGGTCTCACCAGAGCGGAGTAGAGGGGCAGAACCACCTCCCTCAACCTGCTGGCCACGCTTCTTTTGATGCAGCCCAAGCCATGGTGGCTTTCCGGACTGCAAGCACACATTGCCGGCTCATGTCCAGCTTTTCATCCACCGGGACCACCAAGTCCTTCTCCGCAGGGCTGCTCTCAATCCATTCATCTTCTAGTATGTATTGTTATTGGGGATTGCCCTGACCCAGGTGCAGGAACTTCCCCGTGGCTTTGTTGAACTTCATGCGGTTCGCACAGGCCCACTCCTCAAGCCTGTCAAGGTTCCTCTGGATGACATCCCTTCCCTCTAGTGTATCGATTGCACCAAGCGTATCACTTGGTGTCATCCACGAACCTGCTGAGGGTGCACTCAGTTCCCCTGACTATGGCATTGGTGAAGATATTAAACAGTATTGTTCCCAGTATGAACCCTTGAGGGACACCACTTGTTACCACTTTCCACTTGGACATTGAGCCATTGACTGTAACTATTCTTTTAATTCTTTTGTTAACCCTTTCTCTCCCCATGAAGAGCTGGCAAAGCTGTTGGGGGTGGGACGGAACACGGGGAGACCCCACATTCCTTCCTAGGAGACACGCAAACAGAAGCAGCCAGACCTGCGTCCACCAAACATAACTGACCATCCACCAGCCATAGCTGACCATGGCACTGCCAGCCCTGGGGCACCCACCGTGTGGCCCCTGGGCCCCCCCAATACCCCGGCTACTTCAGCCATTCGTCTTCCCCAAAGCCTTCTACGCCAGAGGTAAGGACCGACCCTGACCCCGGCAGCCCAGGGACGCACTTTGGGGAAATTCACCCTCCTGCCCCAGCTTGGGATGTGACCGCCAGCGTTTGCTCATGTCTCTCTTTCAGGATCAACCAACTTCTGCCGACTGCCTGGGCAGGAGCGGCAGCCCTTCTCTGCACCATGGGCACCCCCGGCAGGTATGGCGTCCCCATCTGCCCTGGCACCTCGCCACTCCCATCCCCCTTACCCCCCCCAGCACCTCCAGCACCCCTGGCTCCCTTGGCTCCTCCGTCCCCCCCGGCACGTCCAGCATCCCCAGCACCCCTGTCCCCCTGGCACTTGTAGCACGTGGGCTCAGCAAGGCACGGCGAGCATACCTGCCGTCACCTGGGCAAGGCCTGCCCAGTAATTTAGGGATAATTTCCCAATATCTTGGGACCATCTCTCCCGTTTCACCTCCCCAGTTTTCAAACTCCATCTCACTGGCACAGCAGCTCACCCCGCAGGGATCGTCCCTGCCGCAAGCTCCCCACTCACCTGGCGCAGAGCAGGGGGATGTCCGTGCTCGGGGCCGGCATGGCGGGTGCCCCAAGAGACTCCCCCCGGCCCCCGGCCCAGCACATCTCCCTCTCACCCATGCAGGTCTGCAAATAGCTCCGTGCGATGGCTGCTTCAACCTCCCCGTCTTCCGCTTTGAGTGCACGAGCCCCGAATGGCCTCCATCAGCCACCTTTGTGATCGGCCACGGCGTTGCTTCTCTGCCAGGCGCTGCCCTGTGGGGACCCCAGGGCTGTGGGCTCCCCCTGGCCTGGGCAGACCAGTGGGCCCCCCACTGCCGACCCCACCTCTTCCTGCCCTACAACTGCCACGGCAGAGCAGTGGCCCCTGCCCCCCAAGTGCTGCCGCCGTCTCTCCCCAGCTACCACCACCTCAAGGGGCAGCACACACAACACAGCCTGTCCAGCACAGACAATCCCTTGGGGGCACCCCTGGGCAGTGGCAGCGCCACAGGCAGTGATGTGCCCATGGATGATGGCACCTCCTCAGGCCGTGACATCCCCCTGGGCACTGATGCGCCCATGGATGAGGACACCCTCCCCAGTGGTAACATCTCCCTGGGCAGTGATGTCCCCATGGAGGAGGGCACTATCCCAGGTTGTGACATCTCCCTGGGCAGTGATGTCCCCATGGGTGAGGGCACCCTCCCCAGTGGTGACATCTCCCTGGGCAGTGATGTCCCCATGGAGGAGGGCACTATCCCCAGTGGTGACATCTCCCTGGGCAGCGATGTGCCCATGGAGGAGGGCACCCACACAGCTGCTGACACCTCCCTGGGCAGTGATGTGTCCATGGGTGAGGGCACCCTCCCCAGTGGTGACATCTCCCTGGGCAGTGATGTGCCCATGGGTGAGGGCACCCACCCAGCTGCTGACACCTCCCTAGGCAGTGATGTGCCCATGGATGAGGGCACCCACCCAGCTGCTGACATCTCCCTGGGCAGTGATCTCTCCATGGAGAAGGGCACCCTCCCCAGTGGTGACATCTCCCTGGGCAGTGATGTCCCCATGGAGGAGGGCACCCTCCCGGGCCGTAACATCCCCCTACGCAGCAACATCCCCCACAGGCCCTCTGCCGCCCTCCATGTCCAAGCCATCAGGGACCCCGTGGTGATTCCAGATGGCAACATTGTGCTGCCTGAGGAGGTGCGGCTGGAAGAGGTTATGAGGTGCTTGGATTGCTCCCCTGGGGCAGTGCAGATCAGCCAGGACAGTCCCAGCAGCCTCCCCATGCTCAGGGACCCTACCATCCCAGACCACAAGATCAGCTCGCTCTGGCTGCCCGAGAAGATGTTCTCTGCTGGCTACAGGGTCCCCAAGACCTCCAAAGCCATCCTGAGTGTGGAGCACTTGAACACCACCAGGATGAAGCCTGAGGATCCATCGCAGGATGCAGGGACAGACGTGCCACCACCCCGGGGCAGCGTGTCCCAGCACGACATCAGGCTGGAAAAGCAAGGGAAGAAGCGGCGGAATGGCTCATTGCCAAAAAGCGGCAGCAAGCGCAAGGCTCCCACAGCCAGTGCTGGGGCAGGAGGGTGGGATTAGGCCTGTTGCAGGGATGAGATGGTCTTGGGGAGGTGGGGAGGGGGTTGTTGGCGATGTAGTAGCTTTGTTGACTGTTCCGTTCTCAGTTTTTCCATTAAAAGCCATTTATCCAGAACCTCTCCGTGCTTGCATGGGATGGGGAGGGAGTACAGGGGGCACGAGGAAATGGCACCAAAGAGGTGCAAAAGCATGGCTGAGCCCCAGATCAGATCCATCGAGCCCCAAAGGGCACCAAGCCGTCCCCAGGGCTGAGTCACCACCAGCGGTGCAGGCAATCATGGGGGGTGACTGCCCTGTCCCCTTCCCCAGGGGAAGCAGCCCTTTGGCAGGGGAGCCAGGACAGATGGGTCCATGCAGGACTCACGGACACAGCCCCACCCATAAAGCAGCACTGACCCCTGCAACCCTGCGCGCCATCCTCCCACCCTGGGGCTTCAGCAGGGTGCTGTACCTGCTCCCCCCGACCCCACCATGTCCCCATGCATCCCACTGCAGCCCCAGAGATGGCTCCTCCAGGCTGCCCCAGGGCACTATTTAACAGGGGCAATAAGCCACAGGGTCTGCTTACAGTAAGGTAGAGGTAAGAACGTTGCGCGACACCATATCGAAGGCCGCACAGAAGTTCCAGGGAGATGACATCCGTAGATCTTCCCTTGTCCACTGAGGCAGTCACACCGTCATGGAAGGCCACTGGGTTAGTCAGGCACGGTTTGCCCTTGGGGAAGCCATGCTGACTGTCTCTAAAGGGGCTGCTGAGCTGTTGTCTTGCCATTTTCTAGCTTTGCGGTCACCAGTTGTGAAGCATTTATGACTCTCAGATGCTCTTAATTTACAAACTGGTAAAAATGAGCTCTCTAAAGCAAAACATCCTTCTCAGTAAACTGCCCCGGCATTTTATTTGAATCAGGTTTAGTTCTCCTGCTAGGTGTGCAAATCTTGCAAATTCTTCACTGTTGCTTCTGTCACTGTTGTTAACGCTACTGCTCCCAAAAAACGTTCAGGTTCCCTTTTGCCTTAAATCACTTTTGAATTCACTCACTACTATTACACCACAAATGGATTTGCTGCATGCCATGTCCCCTGCAACATCTCTAAGTAAACACGCTACAGTTGTTCTTTTTCGATGTGCCAAGCTAATAGCTCTTGTTTCATGTTGCACTTCTCATAATGCCAGGGAAGGTGAAATACTCTCATTTTCATTTTTAATATATTGCTGCCTATCCTCACTTTCTCCAGGCTGAACACCACCAACTCTCTCAGCCTTTCTTCATGGGAGAGGTGTTCCAGCCCTCTGACCATTTTTGTGGCCCTCCTCTGGACCCGCTCCAACAGGTCCATGTCTTTCTTGTGCTGAGGGCCCCAGAGCTGGACGCAGGACTCCAGGTGGGGTCTCACCAGAGCAGAGTAGAGGGGCAGAACCACCTCCCTCGACCTGCTGCCCACAATCACTACAGTTCCAAATGAAATTTAGAGGACTCCACACCTGGCTTAGCCCCTTTATTCCAGTTCATAAGAAAAGGAGTTACCTGAACACATCATTCCCATGTGACTAGAAAAATAAGCCCTTAGGATCTGGTAGACCAAAAGAAATATTTTTAATGGGACTAAATAACCAACAGTAATGACAGAAATTTTGGCAGCAGCTGAACACAATTTGCAAAATGAATGTTACAAAAAGACATGTCCTCTATTATTTTTGCCAACTTTTTAATTAAAAAAGTGAGTCATACTTCATGTAAATGTGCTTCCTAATTCTACTGACTCACTGGATTTAGTGAGCAGGAAAAGAAACCCGTTATATGGAAAGTTCACAGACTTTCACACTTTTGCCTAAGGCCCATGGGCTAGACCTGTTAAAGGATACTAGAACTTAAACATTTGATAGCAGGTTCTGGAAATGGGAACCCACGTTTTAAATTTATAATCTCTATGCAGAGAGCTAAATATTTATAAAGGGTATTTTAAATGAAATGCAATTGCCTACAGCTCATCAGTAGGACTCCGTCAGAGTAGATCTTTACAAAAGTCTCACTTTTTCTGGAGTTGGATCCTTGATTGGGGACCACAGGCATGTAGTACCAGGGATCCACAGCTCAGTACCATCTCCTAAGCACAAACATAATTATTTTTTAAATACTAGGCAGGAGTCACTCTTTTCTTTCAAAACAAGGTCAAAGTAGGAAGGGTCCAGAGAGCAGGAAACCTGAATTTAGTTCCTTCCTGGTGGAGTGCTGTAGGAAGGAGGCTGCACTGCCTACTATTCCCTGTTGAAGTTGTGCCATTATTCAGCAAAGAGGACACTGATGAAATCACAGAATAAAAAAACAAGACAGCAAGAACATAGCTCATGCATATTTATATACATAAGTAGGCGAAAACATAAGCAGGAAGATACACAACACATATGATACGTAATGTAATATTTCTAGGCAGGTATACAGCCTAGTGATTAAAGTACTTAGATCCAAAAACCTCCTCGGAGTCCAACTCCCAAGAGAGCAAGCAGAGTTCACCCAGTGATATTCCTACATGTAGTGGAGAACCAGTGCCAGCAGGAAGGACTTGAACCCAGGACTCACACTCCCTTAGTCTAAGAGCCTTAATCACTGACTAAGGAACATGTCCATGATTATGTGGCTAAGAAAGCCATTTCCAATTCTGGGGAGCAAGCTACTCTCCACGGACAAAAATTTTACAAATATGTATTTTTAGTTAGTTTCACCCAGAAGCATTAATGTAGCTCGAGCCTATGTGTCTCAACCACCCCAACAGTTAATTTAAGAGATTTCCATGTCCTATTGACTCTTCATCAAAGGTGGAGGACGTGGTTTTTTGTATGCTGGAATCAACGGAGAGTTATCATGATGTATATTGCTACATGATATCTTTCTACTCTTCTGTGGACCTTGCAGCTAATTGTCATCCACAAACGTTACTCCATCCCTCAAGTTATTCGTGAAAACATTCAAAATACCAAACCTAAAACAGAATTCAGGGAACTTTGATTTAGACTTAAAGCTGAGCACTGGGGAAAGTCCTGTACTCTGCTATGCAGGAAAAAGGAACTGCTGGTTTTCTCACAGTGCACTGAGGGAAAGGTGGCTTTGACAGAAACCATTGCATGTCCTTCACAGAGACACCTCTTTCACTGATCAACTAATGTGGTTTTTTTTCCTCGGATATTGAAGTCTGATGATCATTTAATGATACTATATCTGTCTCTCAGTGTGAAAATGTCAGTACTGGATATACTTTTTTTAGAATGAGAAGATAGTCAGTTTCTCTTAAACTATTATATACACAACTGGAATCAAAATACTTTCTGATATACATCTGTCTGCCCCCACATATTTTCAAGAAAAAGCTTATGTCACGTAAAAATAACAGCATATCCATTACAATGGTATTTTCCATTTTAATTGTGATTTTCTGTTATAAAATTATTATCTTTTTAAAATTTTTCTGTTTGAAAAATAAATTATAAGCCAATGTGCAATCACCAGAAATATCAGTTACAACTTGAATAATGGGCTAAAATACTGAAATTGTGAGAGAAGAGTACAGGTAAGAGGAATAAAAGTTGGTTACAGGAAAGGATATTTATTGTTAAGGAACTGGATTGAGACTCAAGAATTAAGAATTTTGAACTTGTTTCTGCTACTATCTTGATGTACCTTTCAGCAAGTCACTTTGTCTTTTCTAGTTACATTTCATTGGTAAAACGGGAATAATAGTATTTGCTTACTTTATAGGAGTATTAATGAGGATATGCATGGTGGTGAAGAAGGCTATTATGGTACTGAGTGATGTGGAAAATTCTTCAAGTGATTAAAAGAGAATTTGCATTTATTTTCTTCCTTTCAGCTAATGTTTAATAGCTCAGTTGTCAGCAACAGAATATTTGTCAATAAGCAAGATAACAACCTAGCAACCAGCGACTTAGAGAAACAGTTTAAATTCTACATTCTGTCTCTGTGTTTGCATACTCTATACCATATAATAGCTCAGCCAAGAAAAAGTGACTGATATGAACAAAGGAAAAGTTTAGTGAAGTTCTTTTCTGCTTCTGAGGAAAGCATTACCTTTTTCTGAACACTGGATTTGCAGGAAGCGCAGACCTGACACGGAATTTATTCTCCTGAGTTGACTCAGCAGCTGGCAGGCAGTTAAGGTACGTTTCGCTACCTACAGTGCCTGTGCTGCTGCATGCAAGTCTGAAACCGAGCTCTACTTGTCAAAGGCTGTAATAGAACAAGTTGCAGCACACAAAGGAGACACATAAAGCCACCAACAAGAAGCTGAAAAATGTAACCCCATAACCCCATTGCTAAGGGATACTCCTCAGCTGGAAGTCAGTGACACCCTTTGAGAAGACAAAGTACAGAAAGGTGAAGGTAAAGATGAAAGATGGTGTGAAGATGCCTTTATCCTTAGCTAGGTCTGACCTACTCTGTAATGAATGCAGTTCTTAACATCCATCAGACCATCCAAAAGATGCTGAAACTAATGATTTCCTTATTTCGCAGCCTTCAGTAGACAAGATACCATGTAGCTGTATATATTGTGAGAACGCGCCTTTTATATCAGAAATGCCCTCTTCCCCTCCCCTCTGCCCTAAGCTGACTGCCAGCATTTGTAGAAGGTTCTGCATTGAATATTACCTGCTTTTGTCTCTTTTTTTTTTTAACTTTTGAAAAAAGGTAGAAGGTATTGACCAGAACTGGGGTTTCGCAGTTCCTGAATTTTTATAGAGGCACATTCAGCAGGATCCTTCTTTTGGACTTAGGATTTCAGAAATTAAATGGATGATGTTTAATGGCTTAATGGGTAACAGTGAAAAGTTTGGTTGATAACCTGCTTCACAACTATATAAAATCTCCACGTGGTATGAATTTACCTCTCATTTTCATCTACCACTGTTATATAAAAAAAAAACCCAACCAAACAAAACAAAACAGCAAAATATGAAAATTGTCATTAATAATGCAGGACTTTTGAACTATCCTGTGTTCAGATGTCTCAGAACTAGGTAAAAAAATTGCAGGTCTCAACCCCCTCACAGATATGCCAACAGAAGCAAAAATTTCTGTTAATTTGAAATTCAATTTAAAAGTCAAGAGAAAAACCCAGAGTTAATATAAGGAAATGGAATCAAGACTGTGACAGTAGACACTGTAAAATTTAAAACTGGTAACTCATATATTCCATAGTCAATGTTACTTCTGTTATCCTGTATTTTTCTACACTTTTCTCTAAGGTACAAGCTGACAGATTTTCACTGTGACTTCACTGTGACAAATCAAACTCACCAGAGACTTGGCTCCTGCACCATCTCTTATTCTAAGAAATACTGCTTGGTTTTTGCTTTCCTCATCTTTATTCGGAATGGTAGGAAGCCTTTAGCAAACAGGTGGGTCTTGCTCCAAAATAAATTTCTCTGTGGTTGTGTCTAATCTCTTTTGGCTTCTCACAAGGAGATTTAGAAAAATGCTCTGAAAATACTCTACTACATGCTGACAGTTACAGTAGGCAATAGTTTAGCAGTGCAAACAGCATGAAGAAAACAACACGTCCCCATGTTTTTGTGACAGATCTGAGGCTGTGAGAGCAAGGAAGGGAATAAAGCTTCTTTTAAGGGAGATTTAGGATTTTTCCTTAATAGAACAGCTTGGGTGCACGAAGATGAAACCATAGATTGAGCATCAGAGCAATCCAGAGTGTATATAAAAATGCTGCAATCATCAAGTTACTTCAGTGCTGGGACTCCCACAGGAAAGAGTGCTAGCCATAGCAAATGTTGCCTAGAGTAAAAACAACTACCAACAGAGTGACATATCTGTTTCCACATCATGTTTATAACATTACTGACCTCTCTTGTATGTCTACTCCAGTACGATGTTTAATTACATACCACACTGAGTTCTTTCCAAGCTGTGCTGAGGATCAAATCAAGGCAGAATACTGAAGGAGGCTCCTGTCTGTAGCAGTCTCATTTCCTGAGGGAATAAGAAGGTCTCTAGTGAAGGAGGCAGGGTACTTCTGGAACAAAAAAGCTGATCTCAAGCTTAAGGCAACTGAATCTTTTGCTCATCCTTTTTGCTTCCAGCCTCCCAGCAATTGTTTTGTCTTTGTTTCTTCCACAGAGTTCCTCTGTGATGCCAGGCTCCCTCTTAGCTAAGTATTTTACAGATGATCACTATGTTCTTGTTTTCTGTCTTTCTTAAGAGCTGGAGGCTTGACAAAAGTGCTAAATGCCCCTTTGTCCCATCCCAAGCCAACCAATTTGGAAGACCTGCCTCAAAGGCAGGAGAACTTTATACCTGAACAGAAAAAAAGACTGTCAGTATGTTTTACCTTGAGAAGACATCTGTATTTCTCTTTTACTTTATTCTTAGTAAAAAAATTCTTTGTTTTCACTGAAAATTTCCAAACAACAAAAATTAGGAGGAGGCTGACACCTGTCACTTATGCTATGACTATATTAGTAAATAAAATACTCCGGAGACAGTTCTCTAGCACTGAGTAGCCAAGTATCACAATACAGCTTGCAGGCATACCACTAAATTTTCTTACATCCCAAAACAGAATGCCTCTCTGGCTTGTGCTGACCGAACTACGCCCAGGCAATAGCTGGAAGACTGCTGGTTTGCATGGGACAAATTTTTGCCAGGATGCAGGCTAACAATTAGCAGTACAGGCAGTCAAGTGCCCTGGCTGTATTTAGCCTCATGGTGTAAAGATAGTCTCCAAGTTTCAGCTCTGATGAGTGTAAGTACTAACATTATGAACAACTGAGAATAGCATCCGATCGTGGAAGTATGACACATCTGTAATAACCGGCAGAGATGCAAATACTGATCATCCTGCCCTGTTACTTCTTCTTTGGGGACCTTTTTCAAATGGCAGTTTTATATTCTCTTCATGAAGTTGCCATATGAGTTTTATAACTTTTAATTGAAGCACTCTGGGATCAGGTAATTCATTATTTCTATTTCATTCAGGTATTAAAAAAAGGAAACATATATGAATTTGTGTAAGTAAAATAGTTTGAAGTCTGCCTTCCTATGACAATATCACCTGAAGTGCCGTGGATGATTTACATTGATTCCGCATTTATAGTTCAATACCAGTAGAATTAGAAGGATTTATTCCATGAAATGACAGTAAAGCTATATTTGTATTAAGTACTTGATTAAACCTCCTTCTGAAACATTTGGTGTTTAGACATGGTAATAACAGGATAGAAGATTTTAACATTGTTTAAGCATTGTAATTGCTGTTCTTAATACACAAACTCTACTGACCTACCATAATAAAAACACCACACACCTACACAGCACTTTTCTCTGTGAAGGATGCCTAAACATTTTACAAACTATCCATCATTCTTCACTACAGATACAAAGGCTTTCTGGAATTGCCTCTGGCATTTGATTAGTAGTAACAGCTCAAGTCAGTCTGAGTCAGGAAATAGTATCATACTACTCAAAACGGGCAACAGTCTACATATCCAGGATAATGTTATCTGAATTAGACTCCAAGCCAGTCTCTTGAACCAGTATTTCAGCACTTTCAGAAAAGGGCATGGATTATTTCACAAGTAAAATTATTTAGGACCACACTTTTTATCAGCCATTCCTCTTCACTGGCACAATAGCTGCCCTCTCATTTTGAGGGTTTCATTAATTGTTAATTCCTGGGCTACATTATCACTTCTGGGTTGGATAGTACTCACACCTAAAACCTGAACACATGGTTACTGGAGCTGCACTGTTGTCTGATTCATCTGAATGACAGCAGGATCAGACTTGCACAATCACCAGCACTATCTACAAGACTCTGGTTTCTTCTCAATGTGCTGGATGGATGTAAACAACTTGGTTGCTGGGAGTTGTTAATAACACAGTCTGAAGTGACTTGTAGCAGCCATAAAACAAAGTTACTGGAGAAGATGGCTAATATTACTTTAGATAAATGTTTGGGGTTTTTTAAATTAGAATTTAAACCTTTTAATGACAATTAAAGGGTATAAAATGCTTGACACTTAGATTCCCTTATGCTAACATGTTTATGGGCAGATTTCATAAGGCATATGAGAAGTGACATTACTAAGAAAGCACATAAAAGAGAAAAGGCAGCTTTAAAGCAGAATACCTATGCCAGATCAAGCCATGCAATAGTGGCCCACAGAAGTTTAAGTAACTTAACCAAGGACAATCAGTGAGATAACAGCTAAATGAAGTAGAAAATACGATATTGTATATATGATAAATGCAAACAGTGATAGCTTCAAAGAGGCTAGTTATGCAGTGACTAAATACAAGTAATTGATTAAGGAAAAAGAGTATTACATATCTCTCTTGCGAAAGTAGACCTGGGATGCAGCATTTAATTTTAATAAAAAATCTGGGACTACATTTATGATTTTTAAAAAATCACAATTAATTAGAAGTTATTTTCTGAGGACATCAAGCTAATGAGCTACGGTATTTGTATGTAAACAAGCCTGTGCAGATTTTCTTGCTAAGTATCTGTATGAGCTCATGTCTGCAAGTCAAGTGAAAACCTACTAACAACTCATTTTTGTTTCCAGATGAGAGAACATGGTGGGATGTTTGTCTGAAACATCAGACACCACAGCAATTAACAGCATCATTTCAGAGCTTACTGAATCTGGATGACATCTTACTGGATATCTTTCAAGTTTAATGCTTACTTGTGAGTGAGGCTGTGTGCAACATATTATATTGTTTCTCTCTTCAAGTTATTTTAGTTCATTTCACACTCAAGTATGCAAATGTCCTCCACAATCTATAGAACTTCAGACCTGATTCTTCAAGGCCTTGCACCTTTATAGCAATAATTCACTTCATGGCTGAGAGAAAATAACAGATGACACCACAGTCTCGGAGCGCTTTCTATGCTATGCCAGACACTGATACCTCTCCAAGCCCATCTTGTGCTATCTGATCTTGACTTTTGGGGACCATTGATTACATCGAGATTACCAGAATGCAAAGGTCTCCCATCACATCCCATACGCATTGGAAATTTGCCTTCTAATCTAGATTTGCCAAGAAGCTTATCATCCTGAGCCTGCTCAGGACACTGGTCGAGAGGGTCCCTTGGGAGACAGTCCTGAAGGGCAAAGGGGTCCAGGAAGGCTGGACGTTCTTCAAGAAGGAAGTCTTAAAGGCGCAGGAGCGGGCTGTCCCCATGTGCCGCAAGAAGAACGGGCAGGGAAGACGACCGGCCTGGCTGAACGGGGAGCTCTGGCTGGGACTCAGGAAAAAAAGGAGAGTTTATCACTTGTGGAAGAAGGGGCAGGCAACTCAAGAAGAGTACAGGGATCTTGTTAGGTCGTGCAGAGAGGGAATTAGAAAGGCAAAAGCCCAGCTAGAACTCAACCTGGCCACTGTCGTGAGAGACAACAAAAAATATTTTTACAAATATATTAATGACAAAAAGAGAGCCAAGGAGAATCTCTGTCCTTTATTGGATGCGGGGGGAAATATTGCCACCGAGGATGAGGAAAAGGCTGAGGTACTCAACGCCTTCTTTGCTCAGTCTTTAATAGTCAGAGCAGTTATCCTCAGGGTACTCAGCCCCCCGAGCTGGAAGACAAGGACGGCGAGCAGGATAAACCCCCCATAATCCAAGAGGAAGCAGTTAACGACCTGCTACGTCACCTGGACTTTCACAAGTCTATGGGGCCGGATGGGATCCACCCGAGGGTATTGAGGGAGCTGGCAGAGGAGCTTGCCAAGCCACTCTCCATCATTTACCAGCAGTCCTGGTTAACTGGGGAGGTACCGGACAACTGGAGGCTTGCCAATGTGACGCCCATCTACAAGAACAGCTGGAAGGAGGATCCAGGGAACTACAGGCCGGTCAGCCTGACCTCAGTGCCGGGGAAGATTATGGAGCGGTTCGTCTTGAGAACGCTCACAAGCCATGTCCGGGACAAGCAGGGGATCAGGCCCAGCCAGCATGGGTTCATGGAAGGCAGGTCCTGCTTGACCAACCTGATCTCCTTCTATGACCAGGTGACCCGCCTAGTGGATGAGGGAAAGGCTGTGGATGTGGTCTACCTGGACTTCAGTAAAGCCTTTGACACTGTCTCCCACAGCATTCTCCTAGAGAAGCTGGCGGCTCACGGCCTAGACAGGTGCACTCTTCGCTGGGTAAAAAACTGGCTGGACGGCCGAGCCCAGAGAGTTGTGGTGAACAGAGTTAATTAAATCCAGTTGGCGGCCGGTCACGAGCGGTGTTCCCCAGGACTCAGTACTGGGGCCAGTCCTGTTCAATATCTTTATCAACGATCTGGACGAGGGGATCAAGTGCTCCCTCAGTAAGTTTGCAGACGACACCAAGCTGGGCGGGAGTGTTGATCTGCTGGAGGGTAGGAAGGCTCTGCAGAGGGACCTGGACAGGCTGGATCGATGGGCCGAGGCCAACTGTATGAGGTTTAACAAGGCCAAGTGCCGGGTCCTGCACTTGGGCCACAGCAACCCCATGCAACGCTACAGGCTTGGGGAAGAGTGGCTGGAAAGCTGCCCAGAGGAAAAGGACCTGGGAGTGTTGGTTGACAGCTGGCTGAACATGAGCTGGCAGTGTGCCCAGGTGGCCAAGAAGGCCAACGGCATCCTGGCCTGCATCAGAAATAGTGTGGCCAGCAGGAGTAGGGAGGTGATCGTGCCCCTGTACTCGGCACTGGTGAGGCCGCACCTCGAATCTTGTGTTCAGTTTTGGGCCCCTCACTACAAGAAGGACATGGAGGTGCTGGAGCGTGTCCAGAGAAGGGCAACGAAGCTGGTGAAGGGTCTGGAGCACAAGTCTTATGAGGAGCGGCTGAGGGAACTGGGGTTGTTTAGCCTGGAGAAAAGGAGGCTGAGGGGAGACCTCATCGTGCTCTACAACTACCTGAAAGGAGGTTGTAGTGAGGTGGGTGTTGGTCTCTTCTGCCAAGTAACTAGCGATAGGACGAGAGGAAATGGCCTCAAGTTGCGCCAAGGGAGGTTTAGATTGGATATTAGGAAAAATTTCTTTACTGAGAGAGCGGTCAGGCCTTGGAACAGGCTGCCCAGGGATGTGGTTGAGTCACCATCCCTGGAGGTATTTAAAAGACGTGTAGATGAGGCGCTTGGGGACGTGGTTTAATGGGCATGGTGGTGTTGGGTTGACGGTTGGACTCGATGATCTTAGAGGTCTTTTCCAACCTTAATGATTCTATGATTCTGTGATTCAATGATTCTATGTTCAGAAAGAGACAGAAGACCAAGTTATTCAGTAGAATAAGTGACATTATTTTCTGAGATTCAGCGAAAATCATCACCTCAGCCAGGTGAGTTTGATTGCCAAGAGAACTTCCCCCATGACATTTCTGGCCTGCTTCCTGCTCACACACCACTGTGGCACCATTAAGTGGAGTTACTCCTGACTTACTGCCGTGGTGACCTAGAGAAGTGTGCCTTTTGACTCCAAATTCACATGTTTTAGGAACTATCAACCAAGGTGATCCAGCTGATCTTAACTGGTAAGAAAGTAACTGAAGCAAAAGGAGTTTCACAGGCAGTCCAGCTGAGAATTACTTTATAGTTGATCCTCAGAAGCAATTAGAGTGCTAGTACAGAGTGTAAGTGAAATTGTTCAGTTTCAAGTATACATTGGAATATATAAAAAGTGCTCTTCAGCACTTTTTATCCTGCAAGGGGCAATAGTGGTACAGCTCGAAAGCAGATGTTGCATTTTGTCCCCTCTGCACAGATCTGCCCTCTCAATGGCAAACCCCCTATTCTGAACCAGTTGAATCTGCCCATAGAAACAGCCCTTTGAGGAACACAAGCAAAACTTCCACAACACAAATGCTCTTTATCTCCTACCTCCTCAGTTTGGAGTTCAATCTCCAGGATTGGTTCCTTGATGCACTGCAGTATATTTGGTTCCACGATATAACTAATTAGACAATTTGACATTAAGACAGTGTCTTAATCATACTTCAACAGTTCAAGCATGAGGTGTTTGGTTTTACCTCTATTTTACTTTCAAATCATCACATTGTAAGCTTTAGTCAGATGTGTAAAAAAATACCTGTGACACTGCCAAAATATTTTCCTCGTTTCACCATAAATATTACAGTCCAAGTCTCCTCAGGTCCCAACATACAGCCATGGGAAGCCACTTATATCCTGCAAGGTTTGGGAACTGGAACATTCTCTGCAAGCTGTAGAGCAACAATAAAATGCCTCATACTGCTCTGCAACTAAAGGCTTTAAATAAGGCAGGGAATTAGTTAGTATATGCTAAAATCCCACTGACTGCTGAGGGATTTGCATGTGGTTTATGTCAAGCATGTTTTTTGTTGAATCATTGTCCTTTGAGATGTACTAGCCTGAGTTAATGTACCGCCTACACCAAAGAAGAGGGTAGCTCATGTAGACATGTATTCAACAGGTCTGCTCTTGTTCAACCTGAAAATCTCCTTCTGTAGAAACAGTTTCTGGAACGTAGCTTTGCAGTGTCCAGGAGAGTCTTCCTGCTATTCCCAGACATCCTAGATTCTCTTCCTTGCCCTACTAAAAGGATCATTTGAGCTGAGTCTTCTGCTCTTGCTGACTGTGTCAGGAAAGGTGAGTGCACAGAATCTGTCTCATATGCAAATACGTTATTCACCAGACAGGGACAATAAAATAGTTCATATCTGAAAGAGGACAGAAAATAAGCAGATATCACTCAGAATCAAATGGAGATATGTCCTGAAACACAAACGCTCACATTAGGATTTTTTTTCTCTCTCTATGCACTGTTGCCACCAAGAAGCTTACAATATCTTATAAATACCTTCTAAGGCTGGAAAAGTAAGGCAGTGTCAGGAAGCAGACATGACTGCAAAGTCATTTTTACAGGCTTTGAAAACTACATTTTGAAAAACAATAATAATAATAGGATTTTTTTAGATAAAAGCAAATCCAAGGACAGGGGAGGCAGGGTCGATACACCACGTGTTTTGCTGGATTTAGATTGTGAATGCTTTGAATACAAATAAATGCTTATAAGAGTTAAGAATGATTATTGCTGCACATTCATAAAGAAGTCCCTTCCTTCTCAACAGTATTAATAGTGCTGAGACTCATAAAGCATTACTGTTAGCTTTTAGGATGATTCATAGGCCTATTTTAACAGAGAGGTATCTTAGCATAGCATTGGGAGTCAGCAGTTCCTCCCTTCTGATCTGGGCTCCGATACAAAATTTTCTTTATAGCCTTGAGCAGTTCACTTAATCTTTCTGCCACACACTCCACATCTGTGAAATATGAAGTTATCATATTCACCTAACAGTAAAGAAAGGTCATTGTTTCTCTCCTCCAAAAATATTTCCCTTAGGACATACTTCACCTCAAAGTCACATGAGAACTGAAAGTTATCCTGTGGATTGTGAACCTTTGAGACTGGGTTAAAAGTTTGCCTGTGCTTGATGCTACAGAATTTCTCTCCACAGAAATACGTACTGGCAAGCTCAGAACCTGAACCTGAATAAACACACTATCTGACCATAGCACAGACCTGAATATAGATAATGTGGATGCTTAGTGAGCTTCTGCTTGAAGGTGGAAGGAAGAGTCCACTTAAAAGACAATATAGATGCAGCTTTTGCAGTTGGGAAGATGGCCTCCGTGCCTAAGTTCCAAATCTCTACTCTCCTGTATGATTTTATACAAAAAAGCAGGTAATTCTCACCCTGCCCCCCAAAAGATCTCTTCACATTCTTTCGTTGTGAAGCCATGAGCACTGCTGTGGTTTCAGTCCTGCAGAAAACTCTGCAGAATGCAATTCAGTCAATGCCCACTTTGTTTTACAGGAAACTCATTCAGAAGAATATTCTACAAATGAAATAGGATTTTTTTTTCTTTCAAAACAGTAGCAGTATTAAAAGGATAGTTCCATAGCCCAGAAGAATATTCTACAAAAGAAATGAGACTTTTTTCTTTCAAAATGGTAGCAATATTAAAAGGATATATTTGTGAATAGTCTAGGAATTTTACTCTACATTTTGTTAATCCTTAAATAGTCCGTTCTTTTATTCTTTAAAGGTCCAATGTTCCCATTTACTGTAGAAATCGTATTATGGTATCACAGAACTAATGTGGGTGTTGACAGTTATGGGATGCTCCATAAATGACACCATTGGGAACCTGGCAAGTTCAAATGAGAGTGTACTCGGTCTGGCTGGGAAGGAGATACTTATCCTAAAAATCACCACAGTGAGAAAGATATACTCAGAAAAATTATCTTAAACCAATGAACAGTGAGGATTAGGGAGGTTTCCTTGAGCAGCTGGGAAGTCCTGTACAGATACATCCATGCTATTGCCCAACATGGTATCTCAAGTGCATCAGGAAAGAAAAAGGAACTGCCAGCATCAAAAATTCACATCCTTCTGTTCCTCTGCACTGGCTAATGACACCGACCAAACCAAAAGGTTTAGACCATTGTGAAAGGAGAAGTGCAGCTGCGATCTCTCCTCCTGAACTAATGCCACAATTTCATCTCTCTGCAGTCTTTCAGTCTTTTTTTTTTAAACTAAATGAGTCATACAGCATAGTGTCTAATACTCTCTGTTGCAGAGATGGAAATGAAAATTTGATTTTTAAATTCTACAAATGTATTTGATCATAAACCAAAACTGCTCTCATACATACACCAATGTGTTTAGGAAGTTGAGGAGCAAAGAAGTGGAGCCTTTGACCTTCAGACCCTCTGTAACCATCCAGTCAGTAAAAGCTACATTTAGCCTTTGTTTAGATTGATAAACCTCTAATAAATATTCTTTCATGGGCGGGCAGATTCTAACTCAGAGTAGTTATAAGCTTTTCTATTAGATTTAGATCAGATGCTCTAGGTTCAGCATCTTAATAGCAGAAACATATGGTACTCTAAACAAGCTTTATTTTTTTCTAATTCCATGCAAAATCTATTCTAAAAAATAATCTCTGTAATTCTCCTTCGTTCAATTCCTTGAGTAATGTTTATTTTTACCAGTTGAGAATCCACTATTTCTAATGTATACTGTTGCCATCTAGTGTCAAAAAACAGCGGTGTATTTAAAGTTCTATTTTCCATTTTTATGAGATTAAGCACATATTTGTATGTCTCCACTAATCTTTAAATTCTTTTCACCTTATCAACCATTTGTGGTAAAGGCCACCCAGCTTCTACCATGTCTACTGCATAACTTCTCCAAGGTCAGCTAGTAGGAATCAGTGCTTTGGTTTCAATTCTGTTGGGCCACCTAGTCATGGTACAGCAATTGGGAACTATGGTGGAAACGGAAATTGTTCCCCAGGAGCTGGGAGGAATATGGGATGTCCTGCAGGAAAATGAAGGGTGATCACAGGAGTGAATCTCACCTAGCTAGACATATTTACAATGTAGACATTTACCTTTTAGGCTGCCTCTCCAGTCATTGGAAAGACACAGGCACGCTCAGGGAACAATTCATCTCATCCTAAAGTAGAATTGTAAAACAGGTCAAATTACTGATGTGCCTTAAAATTGCCTATTTGCCCTTCCTACCCGCCCCAAGTATACAAACAGCATCAGGTAGCAAGCTCAGGTGGAGATATTTAAACTAGAGATGGCTAAAGTCAGCTGAGATGAATCCTACCTTAACTCGTTCTCATGAGGTCTGAAAGAATTTACTAACTGTCCAAATTTGGACTTGAGCCTGTCATTTAAATAGGCCTGTTCTGAATATTCCTCTGAGTGGTAATGAGATTTTTGAGTTATGTGCTCACTGAAAGCAACTAGTATCCTCTAAATCTTTTGTAATAATTTCAGGAGAGGTCTACAGAACACTGGAGAAGGAAGGACAATTTGATTACATAATTGATTAAAGTGAAGATACAGCAAAGCTGCCAAGACAATCCCTTTAGAGCTGGAACCCCAAAGCACAATACAACCCAATAATTCATCATAATGGCAAGTAACTGGAGAAGAGGGATCCAGTTGTGACATTTTCCTGTAATATTTAGAAAGACAGCAGAAAGGTTTTTGGGTTTTTTTTTTTTTTTAAGCCAACGTCTTTCATAGAATTGAATCTACATTAAAAGAGAAATTTTGACTCACCCTAGTCTTGCCACTGATTTCAGTGAGATCAGGACTCATTCTCAGTGTTACTGTTGCCTACTCTATCAAGTAGCTAAAACTTATGGAGCACAGTGATACACGAAGGAGCATATGAGGTGAAAGCTTAAGCCAAAAGAGAGAGTGTCTTGGAAAGAGTAAGATTCAAGAAACGTGCAACTTTTTCCTCTCTTTTCTGTCAAGTGTTCCTGTCTGACTATTAAATGTACAGTTCCAGGTCTCATAATTCCTGTGACTCTCCCCACATGTGTTTAAATTTCTGTTAACACAGTTAGCTCTGCTTCCATATGGCACAGCAGTGGCACTTAGTTGCTGTGATTAACTCTAAGCATTGGCTGAGAAGGTAAATGAAAAGGCATGCTTTCTGCTGAAGCAATTTGTCAGTGAAGTACTGCAAGCCATATGTTTCTCTATCTTCTTCCAAATATTTGTGCTGATGTTGCTAGAAGGCAATTTCATCCAAGGAGATGCCTGATAGATCAGGGAAAGTATATAGCACTTGCTGTGATAGATTAGGGAAAGTATATAGCACTTGCCTAATGCATTTTCATCCTCTGAACTCAGTGCTTTACAGCCACTGAGGTGCTGTTGCCACTAGAATTCATCAGGCTATTCCTCCCACCACCTGGACTGCCAGTTTGTGGGGCCCATTACGTTCTTGCAGTGTTGAAAGCTGTGAAGTTTGGGCTAACATCTATCTCTTGATGGACTTTATGCTTCAAGCATGTACATACTACATAAAATTGTTAAAATAAAATCAGATCAGTGGCTGGTACTGCATTAAATTAAATGGATGGCCTCAAGTAAGGGTAAATAATTTCAGATTGCTTTTAAATCAGTAACTTTTCTGACATGAAAATAAAATAAATTCTCCAGACTGGCACAGACTTATTTGAAAAATCCTGTCTTTATCTCTTCATGTCTACAATTAATCTGCTACCTCTCTTCTACCTCTCTTTTTCTCTTTCCTAGGATACAATGAAAGGTGAGGATAAGGATGCGCTGGTCTTAGGTAAGGAGGATAAAAACCATACAGAGCGCTCTGTCACCTGTCTCATTCCTCCTTCTTCCCCCACAGAAAGATTCTGCCAACTTCTGGATTCGTGTTACGAGCAAATGTGCAGGCAGTTCAACTCCCTTAGCACTGAAGAAGGCTGCAAGACCAGAACATGCCAAGTACAAGGCTTTGAACCAGGTCCCATAAAAATCATGCCACATTGCTAGCCACGTTGACTAATCAGTTAGGGCAAAATTATGGGTGGAAACTGCCTTCAGCATCCTCATGGGAAAGGCACTGGACTTAAGATGGCGTCATCAGTGCTAATTTACTTTCTGTGAACACACAAAAAGTACTAAGAGCTGGATGTTCTAGAAGTGCAGCTGCTGCAAGAGCCGTGGGATGTGATTGAGGCTGCGTTGAGAAATAGATGGGAGCTTTTTTAAAAGTACATAGTCTAAATCTTGTACCCACATCCACAAGCATTGGGTTCCATAACCTGGAGGTTCCACTGATATATTCCACGGATATTTTGGCAAATAGCTTTTCCAATGTGACAGAACCATAATGTTACGCAATAACATAGCCTGCTTTCAAGAGATGATACAGCTCCTACTTAACTTCTTACACAACAACAGCATCTTGGGGCCAGTCTTCACCCTGCCAAATTCTGACTGAATTTACTGAGCCCAGTTCATCTCACAGATATAATCTCTGCAGCACCACTTTATTCCAGTTACTGTCATGGGATTAACACTCTCTAACACAGGTAGTATCATATAACAAGCATGCAAGTGACTACCAAAGGAATAAGCATCCAAAATGGTAGTTATATCCAGATGAAACTTCATCTGTCACTACAGAAACTCAACCTAGTACAGCTTTAAGTGTTGAAAAAACACTTTTCCCCTGACACTCTTACCTTTACCATGCCAAATACAGTTTGTACAGGTCCCAAGTCTGGAGCTGAAAGATTGAGAATCCAACTTACAAATTACTTCTTCGTTCATATTTTTTATTTAATTAAATGAGTAAAATATAACCGTGCTATAAAATAGACACACAAAAATAGTACATGGCATACATTTACATTTTAGAACTGTCAGCAAATTTAATCAGGAAATTATCTCCTTAATATAAATGAACACAGGAAAGCGATTAACTGTTTTTAATCTAGCAACAACAACTTGTAATATATTTCAGACAGGTAAATCAGAATGATGTGCTAACTCTAATGGCCAATAGGTAACTGCTGCATCCTCCCAAAGTTGAAGAATTAATATAAGGGTAGAGGTTAACAGAAACAATTAATTATTAGTACAATCATAAATACGTTCTTTTAAGCATATTGATTTAAATGTGATGAAGATCCCATAGAACAGAATTCTACAGGGTGCAATCCTGCTGCCATTACCCAGGCAAAATTCCTTTCAGTTTTAGTAGTTTTCACAACTGGTGGCATCACAGAACCAGACATTTATAACAATCATGGAATATAAAGGATCTGACTGGGCGACATTTAACCAAGTCAGCTATATCTTTAAACAAATTGGCTACATCTTTACTGCACTTTATAGAGTGCTCCAAATTCCAGTTCATCCCAAAGACCTACTGCTAATGATTAGGAGTGATGCTAACATCCCCCATTATATGAATTCTTCAGCTTTGGGAAGGTGAAACAATTACATATAGACCATTAGAGATAGCACACCTTTCTGATTTACACACTGCCCTCACAGGCAGTCTGCATTCTGCTTGTTTTCTGTGAAGGATCCTTAGGAGTTCTCCTTCAGGTTGTCTTTTTGCAAGAGCAGCTGGAACATCCAGAGCCTGCAGAGTGCCAGATCCACACAGGTGGATGCGCTCTGCGGGATGTTTTAAGCACTGTACACACCCAAAGTTTCCTTTGGGGGATACTAGTGGCATACATCAGAGAGATCTGAGATGCCTGTTATGTTATGTCAGATTTAAAAGAATGCCATTTTGCCCTAAAATTCATTTTCCAGATGTTTAATATGACAGTGTGGATGCAGTTATTGGGTACCATTTTGTTTTCTCAAAGAGCCCACAGGATGATCTAGATGCTAAACACCGTATCTTCAAAAGAGCAGAGAATGATCACAGACAACATTGGTCCAGGGCAGCCTTTTTCTCAGGTTAGAACTGGGAAGAACACAAACCTCCACAGAACCCAGAAACCAACTGAAAGGAAATAGCTCACCAGCCCGCAGCTGTCTGCTGTGTGTGTGCAAGTCCTTTGTTTTTTTACTGAGGAGCAGTGTGGGATGTACGCTGTCTGAAACCTAGAAAGTCAAGGTAGGAAGAAAGAAGCAGAAGAAAGGGAAGAAAAAAATGAGAATCAAAGAAATGTGGTTCCTGTTCCATTCTCAGAGTTTTAAAACATTTATTTATCCTTTGGGTACAGATAGGCAATCATGGCTGCAGTAAATGTTATGTTCATTTAACTAGGGTGCTTGCAGGAGAAAAATATGTAAGTGATTCTTGCCTCTAGATGGTGGGATAACTGTACACCTAGCTATGCAATGTCAGTCTAAATAGCATTCCCAATGCTATCAGCAAGACTATTCGTATTGTTTATTGGTGTTTGCTAGCATAAATTTCCAACTTGAAAGGCACACTGCTCACTTCCTGCTGTTTCCCTAGTCTAATATGGGTGTTAATGAGTCAGTTTTATCTTAATAGGTTTTAAAAATAATTTAATTCTTTGCATATTGCTTGTGTTCAAATAATGAATGAATGAAATCTACATGTCTTCCAGCCCTATGTGCTTCTGAAAATGACTATGCTTAGTTTAATTATAATCCTCTTTCTTCTATCAAAATGACCCAGGAAAAAGAATTTTGCTATGCATAAGGCCTTTAACTGTTTCCTAAAAATTCCTATCCATTTCCATAGATTTTATATTTAAGATATCCATAAAATCATAATCAAAGTTTCCAATAAACATGTGAAGGAATGTACACCCAGAATTAATAGTTCTAAACCTTGCTGAGAATTGGATAAAAGGACTGCCAAGGAGTCCTGCTCTGTGTAGTAGAATAGTTCCAAGAGCTATGCAGAAATCTATTTGTGACTCTGAATAAAATGCTGCTTTTGTTTCTTCCTTCTTACAAGGCAAAAAAAGAAAAAAAAAAAACCACCAAGAAAACAAACTTGAAATTTGCCCAGATCTTTCATGACTGTTTTTAGCACTAGACTGGCACTGAATTTAACTATAAAGTTTAGAACTGTAGTTGCATATATGCAGCTGCCTTTTCTTCTGTATAAACAAGCCTGATTCACTTCCTGTGAAATAAAGGTTAAAATTCTCCTTGACTCCCTTGGGGTTTGGATGGCACTTAAGGAAGGCTGTGATACAAAGTGGTGTTCATATCAATACAGCAAACAAAGAACAAATAACCAAATGCAGGCAGTTCAACCCATAAAGCTTTACTGGACAGACTCACAGCAACAATAAAAAGCTAGCTTTTCAGCTTCTTCAGTAGGAAATCTGAATTTAGGGGTTGTAATTACATGGTGAGCAAGACTACGAATAAGGATCATAAAAGTATATTGTGCTCCTATTTCACAAAATATATTACTTTTTAAGACTTCCTCTGTTCAGTGTTTTCAAAGGGAACTTTTTACAATCCAGATCACATAGGATTCCTAATCATGAGGACTACTGATGATGAGGTATATAATTACTGATCATGTACTAATCTCTGATAGACTTTTGAGTAGTTAAATTAGCTGTAAATATACAATATATAGAGCATATATTATAGAGCAACCTCTATAATAGTCAACCTTCAGGTTTTGGTTTCACTCATTAGAATCACTTATCTTTGCATCTTTCCAAGGAAGGATAAAATTATTCTGAACCCCATCACTCTAATACCTTACCAACTAAAGGCTTTTTCAGCTTGCTTGCTGTTCCACCTCTGGGTCAGATTGATAATTCATTGGTGCCACTCTCCTTCAGCAGCACTGCAAATTACTCTATTAAAAACGAACAACATTATGTTATTTATAACCACAATTTATTTCTCTAAAAAAGCCTAACAGACAGGCTTACATGTGCACAACGACTAGATAAAAACACTAATTTCCAGCTGCTGGGAGGAAATGGTGCATTTTAAATATGACAGTGACTCCCTCTGGCCCTCTGACGAACAGCCTGAGCTCAAGAATGAACAATGGCTTTGAAGAGAAAGCCATCATAACTCAGAACCTCCTGAGAAAGGACAGAGTGAAAATGCGAGGTTTCAAAGTCATTACAGGACACCTGAAAGGGATGAAAGCATAAACTGTATCTATCCATCTATCTGTCACTATTAATGGCAGCCATAACATATCTCAAAGAAAGTAACCATTAAAAACCAATCTGATTCACAAATGTCTATGATGACTCAATGCCCCAAAGCCGCTAAACATCACTCCTTGTCAAAAAGTCACACAATTTTGTTCTTGTTTTAAATCTTAGAATGAGGTAATAAACATAACCCACGGTACTAACTGCGTTTGTAATAAAAAATGAACATCAGGGTAAAGCCTGCATCCCACAGAAGCAGACACACATGCCAGCAGAATTTACAATGCTACGTTCATCATGTGATTATCCTAAAACCCTAACTCTGCTACCTACCTCTACAGAAATAATTGCTTTTACTTCAGCATTTCCCCTTCTTCCTTGTGCCCCTACCTCTTTCTAGCCTCTTCCCCTCCTTGTCAAAATTGCAAGAATATAAGACATGGAAACAAAACTACCAAAACCTCAAGAAATTAAGCCATTCAGTTCAACATGCAAAAATTTACCAGAGAAAAATTTCCAGTGAGAGTAGAAGATTTTCCAGTTCTAAAAAATAACATAGGTATAGTATCAAAGTTGTTGAAGTAAGAAATTGGTTAGCTTGTTTTAGAAATTACTCTGGAGTCTGCTATGTCAGTGGAAGGAGACACTGATTTTAAGGGTCTTCAATCAGATTTTTTATTGTACAAGACCTTTTCTCTTTCCTCATCATGCATCTGCAGTTCACTTCAGAAAGCAAACCTGAAGCAGGACATTTAGGAAATCAGAACCACACTTCTTTGACACCAGTGAGCTAAAGTGCAATAACTGAGTGTATGTGTAAACCAAGAACACATTTATTTTTACTTTGAATTACTGTAAGTTAGCATTCTGCATCTCATGTAGATGACACACTTAGATTAAAATGTGTTTGTTGGCTTCCATTAATTTTTTTGATAAATCAAGAGAGTCTGATTCTGTTCTCACACTACCATAAGCAAGACAACATAAGTTCACTAACACAACTATTACTTAAGGGTGCTTCACCCGTATAAGAAAAAGCTAAATAAAGTTCAGTATTTTTTTTTCTTCAAAATGCTTTCTTTTTTTATTTCCTGAATGCTCAGGTTTATCCAAATAATGTTACTGTTATACCACATACAGCTGCTTCTGTCGAGATAAAGACAGTTACTGATAGCACTAGTAATTTAGTTTGGTTTTATGCAATTCCATTAAACAGTGGTTACATCACAGGCATAGCTAGATGGGATAGAAGCATCCTATGGACAGACATTTTAATTATGAGTGGATATATAAAAGATGGTCTGTAGGGAATTTCATTCTTTTTTCAGACTACTTCTCCAACATCATTTTTAATTCTTAGGATATCTTTCCGCATTCTTAGAGATCCTGCCAGTTTCCTACCATCTACCATTTTACCATGCATACACTCTATTCCATATTCCAGCTCACTAAAGAGATTATGTTAATTCCAGATTTTTCCATCAGAAGTTAAAGTTAAATTTAAAAATTAGAATTTCTTGTTTCTATTTTTTCTTTTTTTTTAAATAGACACTGTATTTGCCCTTTTGCAGTTCCGCAGTACTTCTCCAATCCTCCATATGTTTTCTACATAACTGCTGGTATTTTTAAGATTGCTTACTGTCTAAGTAACCCAATTTATTAGGTCCAGCCAAACTGATGAACATCTAATTTCTCTAAATACTCTGTAGCTATCTTTCTCTTTCTCTGGAAACCCTATTTTTCTCTCTCTCTGTCTTCCTCTGGAAACCTACCCTTTGCAGCTAGCAGTTCTGTTAGCCATCTCCTTTAGTTGAGCATTTTAGCAAATACCAATGCATATCAATTTGTAGAACAGCAGACTGATAGTTTAATACTTTTCTTAGCTTTCCCAGTACCTCTAGTAGTTTTCATTCAGTTCCCTGCAGTCAGATTCAACTACATCATATAGCCTCCTTCATATACTGATGAAGCTTCTCTTTAAAGTTAATTAGCTTCCTTTGTTCCAATTCTTCCTGTGGGAAAAGCTGAGAGAAAGAGAGAGGAAAAGGAGGGAGAATCTCTCTCCTATAACAGTTAGATACCTCCTCATTTATAGATTGTGTATCTATTTTAATTAATACAACATTGTCTTCAATTTCGATCCATTTTCTCCTTGAGCTGTATGTCCCTAGCTTTTGCTGCAGCAGTCACTTTCTCTTATGAACATATTGGAAACCACTGATCTAAAACAATGTATTGGTTGTATGGATGTACACAAATATGGTGAAAACAGCTGGTACCTTACCAATATGGGAAGTCTGCTTCTAAAAATCATTTTCTGAACTGCCACAAAATTCCACCCCATACCGCAAACTCCTAAACTAGTTCATTTCCTTTCTTACGTTATTGTGCTGGTTTTGGCTGGGATAGAGTTAATTTTCCTCATATGTTTTGGATTTGTGCTGAAAACAGTGTTGATCATACAGGGATGTTTCCGTTACCGCTGAGCAGTGCTTACACAGAGTCAAGGCCTTTTCTGCTCCTCACCCCACCCCACCAGCGAGTAGGCTGGGGGTGCACAAGAAGCTGGGAAGGGACACGGCTGGGACAGCTGACCCCAACTGACCAAAGGGATATTCCATACCATATGACGTCATGCTCAGCATATAAAGCTGGGGGAAGAAGAAGGAAGGGGGGGGACGTTCTGAGTGATGGTGTTTGTCTTCCCAAGTCACCGTTACACGTGATGGAGCCCTGCTTTCCTGGAGATGGCTGAACACCTGCCTGCCGATGGGAAGTAGGGAATGAATTCCTTGTTTTGCTTTGGTTGCATGCGCAGCTTTTGCTTTCCCTATTAAACTGTCTTTATCTCAACCCATGAGTTTTCTCACTTTTACTCTTCCGATTCTCTCCCCCATCCCACCCGGGAGGGAGTGAGCGAGCGGCTGTGTGGGGCTTAGTTGCCGGCTGGGGTTAAACCACGACAGTTCTCTCTCTCTTATATAGGCAAAGCTCATATTTTCTGAAAAATGAAAATTTCTTTTCCAAAACTTAGTTTTGACCTAACATTTCCCCCCACTGCGAATGAGTTGGTTGCAGTATCCAACCTGTCATTGACCAAACAGTGTAATTTCTGTTGGTGTCCCAGTGCTTTCAATTAAAGATTTGTCTCAAGATATGGTATATGCTGTTTTTCAGATTGTTTCTCTGGAGTTTAACTAAAATCATGTTTTTCACTGCAACACTGAAACTTTTTTATTTCTCCTTTAATGCTATTTCCCAGCAAACTGTTAACAATTTTTTTCCCTAGAATAATTACTAGTTTTCAAAATTATTTGCCCTACTCTATATAGTGTTTTTTTCAACCAAAATAAATCTGGTTTTACATTCAACGGTGAATTATGATATAATAAAACACCTTTCATATTAAAATTCCACATACAACACTGATTTGTGAATCTTTGCCGAAAATAATTACATCTTTGATTATGTGTTAATAACCTACTGTATACCTGTGAATTCATTTTTTCACAAAGCTCATACATTTCTTTTCACAAAGGCTTTCCATTCCCCATGGTCTTTGGAGAGCAATTTGTCTGACTACAGTACATCCCTGCGGATTGGGGAGCCAAGAGGGATCCCCGGGCTGGCAAGGCAGGGGCTTCACCAGCCAGGGTCTGTCTGGATGAGGCAAGCAGATGAGCGCAGGCTCACAGATGGTGGCCAGGTTCAACCAAGGGTCCAGATCATCAGGCAAGTGGTGAGGCAGGTCCAAGGTCAAGCTGGGAAGTCAGTCTGCAGGTGCGGGTGGGGGCCCAGCTCAGCGGGTTACATGGCCAGGCCAGACTGGTTCCCCACAGCACTGTGGGGAGCCTCCCTCCACAGTCCCCGGAGGGAAGGGGGCTGCCTTGGGCTGCACCACCTCTGAGCTGGCCTTGAGCCCCAGCAGCCAAGCCTCCAGGAAGGGGGATGCTCTCTGATGCACCTATAGTTATCCTAACACACTTAAATATTATCTTCTCATAATTTGGGGAGAGTAATAAATGTAATGAAGGAACAGCAGCAGCATTATCTCATTTTGGCAGTATTGATGATAAAGATTTAGAAAAAAAATGCCAACCACTAAAGAAACTCCCGAAGAACAGTGTAATGCACTAGAATTCACACATTAAGTAATATTTAGGACAATGAGGCTTTTGTCCAAGCTTTGCTTTTTTTAGAGGTTGGAAGCTTTCCTGAAAAATAAGACTATAAGCAACTGACTCCTTGGAAAAATGACAACTGCTTGGATTATGTGCTCTTTTCCAGTTTTGTTTTACCTATAAAATACTATGACTTCTGTCTTCATTATTGCCATGAGCTCCCTTCTGCTGTCTAATGTTTTTATTGCTGCTGCATCACTTTTCTGTTTCTTTTTGTTAGCATTAAATGTTGCTAAGTAACCGAATCAGGCTGTGGTATTATTTGGCATAACTATTACATTCTTTAAAATATGTAAAGAGATTACTCAGCAAAATGAAAATTACTCTCCCAAGGGAAAGACGACCATTTGCATCTACCACAACCCTCATTTTCAGATGATTTCTAAGAAAATTGAAAGGGAAGCCTAAAAAGTGATGTGTATTTCCAAACCAGGTAGTTCAGGAAATATGCATATTGATGAAAAAATGCTTCACCTTCTCCATGAGGTTATCCTAAGCCACCCTAAATAACAGCATTTATTTTGCTTTTTATTATTTATGTGTCTCAGCTCTTACAAGCAAAACGGCTTAAAAGCAAAATAGCTTGGCTTTCCATCAGTGCAAGCTCGTTTAGAGAATTCACCTTTGCTGTGGCTTATTAAATAGAAATCATAATTTAAGTAATATTATAGGAAAGAAATGGGAAAGATCAAATTTGCCATTTTATTTAGCTCTCCTAAGCTCGTGTTAATGCGGCAAAGATCTAGAGTGTCTCATCTGTACTACTCACACGGGCCTACTATCAGCAACAAGGGTAACCATCCCAATTGCAAACAGGAGACGATCTGGGTTTAATGCAATCTTCATTTTACATCCCTCTGAAATAATCAAAACGAGTAACAGTCACACTGCAGACCAGTTTGTTCAATTTCCACTGTGAAGGTTTAAACTGTTTCAGTATTAAATAAAACATAACAGAGAAGGTCCAGATGAGGACTGTGACACCAGAGTAGAAAAATTCACATAGAACTTTATGAATAATGTCTGAAGCAGAATAGTGTCAAATATTATTAAAATTCTCAAGAATTGCGAGTTGCTCAATCTTGATTAGAATTGCCTTAAAAGTTTACACATTCCTTTATGCTATTTTTATGTTTCAAAACCTCCAAAAATGAACAACATATTTTCTTTTTTACATTTTTAACATAGACATGCACTACACATAAAAAATATTTTAAAATAAATTTCTCAGTCTTAGAACCTGAATTCCCCCAGATGAATTTTTTATAGGTAGGAACTTGGACTCTCAAGATAACAACCATTCTTTCCATGGGAAATATCTCTCAATTTGCTTGTTTGAAAATTTATTAGCTTTAGTTAAAAAAAAAAGGCAGATGGGCAGAAATCATAAATACTAAATAGTAAAAAGACTTCTGTTACAGAGTACAGAGAACTAAAATTACACTTGCAATAGAGAGGATGGCTCAACGCTAACTATGGGCAATAATCACTTTATATCTGTTTGTTGAATTAGCACAAGATTTTTATACATTTGGAATCAAACCACATATACACAAAGTCTTATACCAAGTGGCTCTGTACTAAAAAAAAAAAAAAATCACATTGTTGCAGCTCCCTCTAATGTGTAATTAATATAAATACGCTGAAGCCAGCAGGTAAAATACTAAAATAGCTGGATATGAGTAGCTGTGAATATTCAGGAAAGAGAGTTGTCATGGAAAACCCAATTACTTATGTACCTCAGCTATTAACAACTACTAAATTTGCAACACAAGCCAAGAAGTGTGACTGCCCAAGCTGGGAAGGCACACTTGTCCTTGCCCTTCTACAACCTATACCGTAAAAGAGAAAAAAGGTACAAGAAACACATCACTTCCTCTGCTTCTTCCTTCCATATTGCATCCTTCCTAAAGTGTGAGGTATTCATTCAGGGTACCATCCACCAGATGGGCTTCATAATTAAGGGAGTGTGGTGGGTTGACCTTGGCTGGCTGCCAGGTGCCCACCCAGCTGCTCTCTCACTCCCCCTCCTTAGAAGGACAGGGGGAGAAAATAAGACGAAAAAGCTCATGGGTCCAGATAAGGACAGGGAGATCATTCACCAATTACCATAACAGGTAAAACAGACTCAGATTGGAGAAGATTAAATTAATTTATTGTGAATTAAAACCAGTGGATTATTAAAATAGGATAGTTAGAAACAAAACCAAAACTAAAAACACCTTCTCCCCAACACCCTCTCCTTCCCAGACTCAACTCCACTTTTTTGTTCCTGACTCTTCTGCTGCCTCCTTGCCTTCACGAGTGCCGCAGGGGGATGGGGAACAGGGGTTGGGGTCAGTTTATAACGCTTTGTCTCTGCCACTCCTTCCTCCTCACACTGTTCCCCTGCTCCAGTGTGGGATATAGCCTTTCACAGGATATAGCCCTTCACAAACTGCTCCAATGTGGGTCCTTCCCACAAGGCTGCACTTCTTCAAGAAGTAAGCTCCAGCTCACTCTCTTTCAGTGTTTTAGTGCTGCCTAGTCCTCAGAGAAACCCAAGAGTACTACATCACGTTTTCTGAACCGCATCACTTCTGGGTTAGCTGTTTACCTCATGATGCTCTACTAGTCAAATCCACCTGCCCTAAAAGATCAGTCCCACCTGAGCTGTGAGGTAACCGTGTACTCGTTGTATGTCCACATGCCATAGATACCTCAACAGGTGGAGAGAAAATATAGAAGGAACCTAGAGACAGAAGGATTTTTGCCACATTATGAAGGAATTTTCCAGATCTAGCTCCAAAAGAGCAAAAAAGACCCTTTCATGGGCTGGGCAAGAATCGTTACAAGTTCCTGGCAGAGTAGTGTGGTTGAAATATAAATTTATGACAGAATCATTCAGGCCAGTGAATGTGAGCATAACTGCAGGTAGACTCAACTGCCTTGCTAGCTGTGTTTGGTTGAAGGCCGCCCACAGCACCAGTGATGTCAGCAAGAATCTAGACAAGTTGAGGAAATGAGAGAGGGGGGCTAGCAAGGCTAAAACCACTACGACAGAGCATGCTGCCCCACAAAAAGTTCCAGTCCAGCATAAACCATCAATATTGACTCACATCCTTTTCCAATGTGAGGCAGGGAAATTCTTTTCAATCACTGTATTCTCCAATGTGACAATCAGGCTGGCGGACAGGGTGGCCTACAGCCTTTTACCATGCAAAGGCAGTACCTTTGCCATGGCTGTATTTGTGTCAGGACTACAGGGTATAGTCGTCTTTTCTCTCTTCATGGAAAGAGATGATTCCTACCTCTAAGACAGTACTTTAATTACTGAAAGAAATTACTGAGAACACATTCAATCAATCCCAGATCAAGAAGAACTACTCATGCAACTCTTTCAAGCCCAAAGACAGAAAAGAAGCTGTTCTAAGACGTCTGAGCCTACGCTGAATTCTGTGTTCTTATAGCACTGAGTTTATTTTATAAGATCATAACCTCCAGTTTCATATGGGAAAGAGCTGCAAAACAAGTAGGGAATGCTTCCAGGTAGGGACAAGTTGCAGTAACTGCAGTATTATCAATCGCAAGCATTCAAATAATTAAAGGTCAGCCCTTGTTCTACAGCACAAAATATTTAAGACTGATTTAAACGTTTTAAAACACAATTTCAATTTTTAGCTCGACTTTCTCTTTTTATATCTTTCTCCACATTCAAAAATAGGTGATTTTCCCCTATATAAGTGAAAGCTGGAATGTTCATACAATCATATATTCATGACTTAAAGCTTTAAGAAACAAGGAGCTCCCTAAGCTTAGTTTCCTACAGACTTGTTTCCCATTTTCCCCAAATTCCTCTTTTACAAAAATGAGCCTAGTGTAGCTCCAACCCTCATATAACACCTCCAAGCCACCAAAAGAAAACGTGCCCTGTCTGGGGAGGATGAGCACAAGGACTGCAGCTGGCCAAGGTATTGACTGACCCACGCTCATCAGCCGCTCCCAGGCACCTGAACTCCTCCTGCTCTCCCCAAGGCAGCCCTGAATTGGGGTATCCCTCCAGCCGCCTATTTTCATACAACCTACGGGAACTCGAGTATCTCCGAGACAACGACCCCTGCTTCGAGTCCAGCTGGAACCAGCCAGCGGCTTTAAAAACTGGAGCGAAGGTCGGGCAGGCCGCACAATCCGCTCCTCCCCGAGGGCCCCACCGACGCTAAAACACTCCCTGGCCGGCCACACGACGACACTGGCAGGCTGCGATCGCACTTCCGCGCTTCCGTTAGGAAAAGCCAGTCAGCGCCAGGCCCGCGCACCGGCACGGGGAGCGCAGGGCGACACACCCCCCCGCCGCCGCGCGGGCGGCCGTTACGCAGCTCAGCCCAGCTCGCGCCACACGCCCCGCCCCACAGCCGACCAAAACATTGACACGTGCGCCTCGCTCCCCCCCTCACGTGACGCGCCTGGCCCGCGCCTGCCGGTGACGCCCACCGCCCCCTTCCGCCAATGGAGAAGGGCGCTGCCGGGTAGCAACAAGCGCCGCGGCTGACGGCCAATCAGCGGGGCGGGGGGCGTGGGCAGCGCAGCCCCATGTTACTTCCGTCAATAGCCCCACGGCCCGGGCCGAGCGCGCGAGGGGCTGTGGGACTTGTCGCGCGCTGCGGGGAGCGGCGCTGCCGCCGCCGTCGTGAGGTAAGGGGGAGCCGGGGGCCCGGCTGTGAGGGTGGCGGTAGCGGTGGGGCTGCGGCTGGGACCGGGGCGATGAGGCGCCGGGTGCGCAAATGAAGCGGGGAGGGGCGTTGGGATTGTGTATGTGAGGCCCGGGGGCTTGGGGCTGAGTGTGGGCAGAATGGGCAGGCATGGCTTGAGGGGTTCGGTGCTGGGCCTTAGGGGCGTGTGGAGCTGGAGCAGTTTGGGATAAGGTGTTAGGGTCAGGATGGGCACATGGGGCTGGGGAAGGGTGTGGGGCTAGGAGTGAGGGGCAGCATGGAGGGGGCTGCGGAGAGGTGTCTGGGGCCTGCCTGGAGGGGTGGGCTGTTGGGACATCAATAGGCTGCACGAGTATGGGAGAATTGGGAGAAGCGAGGACTGGGAGAGCAGCAGGCTGGAGGGAAGAAGCTTAGGGTAGGCAGTTCAGTTGGAGAGGAGGAGCATTTGTGCCTGTTGGGAACTGAGAACTGCATGGCCTGGATGCACTAAAATTGTTGTATGGGGAAATAACAATCAGAATAGGAGTGGGCAAGAGCATAGCTGAGGAGTTGATGAATCATGGTCTTGCGGAAGTTTGAGGCTTGATTTGAGACAGTCATTTGATATGAAAAACATGGGGCGGGATGAAGTCTGTAAGCAGACTTGGACCTCTGAGTCACAGAGGTTGACTGGGCTAACTCCTAGAAGAAGGTAGCCTAGAAGTCATCTGCTGGTAGCAAGAGTGTAAAGGAGCAGTTTCCATTGAAAGTTGAGCTGCTGAAGAGATTTTGTTAGCATGCTGAAGGAAGAGATGGGTGTGCTGTTGGATTGTTAGGAAACAGGAGAACCTTGCCTGTTCCCCTCATGTTGGCAACAGTCTTGCTCCTGAATAACAAGAATGGTTTGGGTCTTAATGACATGTTCTTAAGTATAGGAATATATAGACAGAAGAGATCTCCAGTACAGTGGCAGGGTGATAGGATGACTTGCTGCACTTCTGAATGGCTTTGCAGCCATTTTTGGTCATGTGGCGAGTTATCTACCTCATGGAAAGCAGAACTCCCTTGCAAGTGCAAGGATGGCTGGAGCAGTTACTGTAATCTCAAACTGTACTAAGCTGGTAAACACAGCCCTCCTCTTCTGTGCTTCTTTCTGGTGGTTCTTGTTTCCTCAGTCCTTTTTCCCCCTCTCCTGAGGAAAAGGTGTATGATGCAAAGTGAAGAACTCTTGTTCTTATTTGTTTTTAGGAAAGAAGTTAAATGTGATCAACATCTTGTCTTAAACCCTTGTTGTTAGCTAATGACCACATTCCTTTCCCAGTCCTTTTTTGCTTTAAAGAACCCTGTCCCACTGCATTTTCCCCAAAATCCAAGTCTAGGGAGCTCATCTTTCGTTGAAAGTTTGTTGAAAGTTTGCTGCTTGCTATTACTGAAGGTATACTACATAAAGTATGCTGGAACTCTTGAAAGGAAGCTCTGGTCAGGAGCCAGAGGGATGCTTTAGTGCAATGCTGTACTGGGAAGCAAAGTCTGAGTGGAGGCAGAGAAAAAGCACGCATTTTCTTACCTGTCCAGGCAGTCATTTCTCATATGAGAGAGATGCATAAGAGAGATGTTTATGATACACTGCAGCTTCTTAAAATTTGGTCACTTACTTCTGAACGACAATTAAATCCTACAGGAATTGAGAAGCAATGGGAATTTTTTTTTTCTAGTTGCATATGCACTGTTACTAAAAAAATACTTTTGCATTTCTGACTCCATGAGCTAGAACTTCTGAGCATGAGTACAGGTCATTTTGTGGAATTGCTAGTGATGGATGCACTCTTAGCTGATGCAATAGTGAAATTATGTCTTAGACTAAGAATATCTGTTTCTTTGGAAAAAAAATTAGGTCAACATGTACAAACCTCACAGAATTACTGACTTCTTGTAATCTTCCACAAATATGTAACTAATTTTAAAGAAGTTAAAGTAATCTGTGATTTTTCTAGTAGCTTTTTTTTTCTTTTAGAAAGATAATGTGCTGAATATATCATACATATACAGAAATCATTCATGTCTCTATGAGCTTTTTGTCTTAAGTATGGTTTTCCAGGATTTCTGGAGCAGACGTTAGTAGTGTTCGGTGTGTGTGTGCGCGCGCACTTCCTGATACCATTGTTATTATTTTGAAAACAATTAATGTAACTTTTTTGACAGAACATTTATTCTGTGTTGAAATCTTGTAATGAAAGACCATCACTTCTCCAGTTGTAAAGATCTGGAAAGTAGTCTAGTTCAAAGCATGTAGCTATTGAAGCATGTCTTTTTAAACGCCTGTACAGCTCCCTAGGAGGAAGTTATACACAGCACTTACACTGGTGACCTGATACCGTGAAACCACACGGTTTTTTTCCGAAGTTTAAGAATTTATAAAACATACTAAGCATCCTATTTATAAAATATGATTAGCTTTGGACTTCAGCTACTTCCATCCACTTGAACAAAATACTCCATGTTTTCTTGTATTGTTTTCAGGAAGTTTTTTTTTTTTTAATTTATCCTCATTTTTTTGTAACTTATCCTGTTAACTTCTAACAGTACACGTTCCCACCTTGCTGCAAGTATGTGGTCTCACTTCCTTTTCCCAATATAAGTATTCTTGAAATATTTAAAATCCTTTTTTCAAGTTATCCCATTCAGCCTATAATGATCTCTGTGGCTCTGAATTCTCTCTACATTTCAATTTTTGAGTAATGACATGCACCTACAATAGTGTTTTATTTCTATATCAGAGCTGCTGACCTGGAATAGATTGTGAGCTCTGTACCTATAGATATGTTAATGTTTGTCCAAGATGATGTTTTTGACTTGCTGTCTGCTGTTTTCTGAGTCTCTTTCAGTGATTTAACAAATTTTCAGGTAAATTCTGCTTATCTTGGCAGGAGTACAAATACTTTAACCTATGTTATTGTGAAATGCACTCATGAGCACCAACTATTTAAACAGTTGTATGGTAAAGACAAGAGGCCTTAATTTCAGTCAAAATGAGGAGTTCTAAACAACTTGGGAAAAAAGTATGTTACAGTTCATATTGCTCCTAGGAAGCAGTAAAAAGGTTGGAAAAGCAGATAAGCATGAATAGAGTTTGTGGTGGCTGGATGTGTTAAATTTTGGAAAAGATGCCAAAAGATTCTGGTTAGATGCAGAGGGAGGCTGAATTATGAGTAGGAAGGGGACTTTAGTCGATGCTGAGGGCTAGACAATGCACTTCGTTTTGTGTAGTGTGTGGTTTTTTAATAAAAAAAAATACTGTCTCACTCAACTTGTATTTCTTCAAGCTTTTTATGCATCTGTGCCTTCTCCTGTTCTAACTAGTGTATTGGGCAGATGCTGGTCAAGAGTGCAAATAGATAAATAAATTCATAGTGATGTTTGACTGATGTGGCCTAATATTTTTTGAAGTTGAAAAAATATTAGAAAATGCATACTTGTTAGGAACAAAGCTGTTGGTGTTATATATTAACATATGTTTCAAATATGATGGTGCTATTTTCCCTGCATAGCTTGCATGTGAAATCTAGTTAAAATAAGGAGCAACATGTATGCATGATGAATGGGAAGAAGAGGGCAAAAGCTAGCAAGGTCAGAGTCTTCAAAGTGTAGAAAACTTTGTTCAAATTCTTACTTAATGTGTCAGAAGTGAATCTTCCTTTTGAAAAAGGGTAACAGAACACTGTTTGAATGATATACCTGTGATGCCTTGCATCTGTTTGTAGGAATTTCAGGAGACATTTCACAATTGACTTTATGTTGCGGTCTCCATTTGTCCTGGTATCCAGGTAATAGCCTAGCATGGGAGGTGACCCTCAACAACTGAAAAAATATTTGGGAAAATGAAAATTCCTTTACTGAAACATCACTACACAGTGTAGCGCAAACTCAGTATTTATAAGCGTTAGAAAAAATAAAAGGCGCAACATTGATTTTGTGGCCTGTCAAACTCTCTAACAACCATTTATTAGTCAGGTCGCAAAATCAGTAGCCTGTTTGATCATGGTGGAGCAGATTATACAGGATATAGTTTTGCTCATGTTGGTATCATCCCTTTCCTGGACTACCATGATTCTTTTCCTTGTTCTCTAAAGAAGTAGGAAGCCTACCTTGATCTAATAAATGCTGAAAGACAAGAAAAATGAGGTTACAGAATCAAAAATGTACTTAAGAAACCATTGAATCTGTTTCTTAAAAGGATGCTCTACAGAGAACTTCCTTTCCTCAAGGTAATCATTATATTTTTTTAAGGTTAAAGAGAAAACTGAAATAATGAAAAGAAGTTTTGCAACTTTTATTATTAATTAAGTAATACACAAACAGTCTCCTTGCTGCTTATAGAGAAACCATGCCATTTTTGGGCCAAGACTGGAGATCCCCTGGATGGAGATGGGTTAAAACAGAAGATGGATGGAAACGATGTGAACCCTTCAGTTCTGCACTTGAGGATGGGAATAATCAGCTGAATGATATCAGTCACACTGTGTAAGTTTAAAAAAAAAAAAGTGATTCTGCATCAGTTAATAGCAGGTGGGAAAGCAAAGATTGACTTAATTTCCATTCAGACTGCAAGTGTTTGTGGTAGATGATATCACTTGCATATGATAGAAGTATACAAATGCAACCATGTGTTTTGTTCAGTTAGGCAGACAGGAGACCTCTATGGAGTCTTTTGTTACTGCTTCGTGAGTTGCTTATTTTAGGCAGACAGATTCCATCTTATGTTGTATGTCTTTAAAAATAAAATAAAAAAAAAAACTTAAAAAAACCAACCAAACAAAAAAAACTGTCAAGTACTATTTAAAGATAAAAGTGATACTTAAAAAATTGCGAGTTCAAGAGGTGTATTGAAACGTTACCTGGAAGTGAATGAAGACTTTCTGCTGATTGGGTGTTGGATTAGGACTGTTTATGGCAGTCATATAATGCCTTTGCTCCAAATAAACAATTAATGGTAGTTTTATGGTAATTCTCTAACACAATACATGACTGTATGTGCTCCTGTAGAACAGGTGAGAAAGATACTAGTTAAATAGAGTAATACTCGTGGCAGATGCCCACAGGCTGGTGTGATATAAATAGCTTTGTCCAAACAAATTTCTACTTGGTTTCTCCACCAAGAAGTAATTCTCAGGGATAGCATTCTCGGTCATAAATTCCAGCGTAATATGTTCATAATGAGAACAGGGAACATTCAGTGTTTTCTTGTTAGTCCAGTAAATGATACAGTAACTGATCTGATTTAGAGGGAATTTACTGGCAAGCTAGGACTTGCTGTACTCATACACCTGTGTTTTCTAAATTTGTGAAATAAACCTCAAGAGAGTTACCAAGCAGTGAAGAATTATTATTAAGCTTATCTTGACCTACTGTTTTCTTCATGCCTTTTTGCTTTTTGTGTTCATCTGTCAGTGATATTATTTGGTCTTCTTTTTCCACACAGTCTGGCCACTGTGGATACAAAAGACTATGCTTGTCTGGAAGAGTGTTCAGTAAGCCTCCAACATAAAAGTTGTCTTAACTACCTTTGAAAAAATCTTTTCTGCCCTCTTTCATATATCTTTAATAATATAGTTTGCAAATGAAAGGAAATCTAATTTTGATAGCTATTTGCACAGTTATTAAATAATTATATTTTGTAGGTTGCTTTAATGAATATTGTTTGGCAAGTATGATATAAATGGTCATTTTTTTTTTGTGAATATCATTAAGACTTTTGCTCTTTTGATCCTAATTATATGTTGAGATATATTTATCTTTTCTCCAGAGAGCAAGGTGAGGTATTTTTATTGCTTCTTCAAGCAAAAATGCTAGATTTTTTTTTTCCTTAGTCTTGAAAGAACTTAGTATTGAACTCCTCTGGAGTCGTCTTGCTAGAAGCAGATTTAAATCAACTGGTTTTGGAAAGATATGAGAGTATTAAAGCTCAGGACTGAAATAGGTATATTAATTTGAAGGGACTGGCCATGAAATGCTCTAGGAAAAAAAAGTTTTTGTTAAATCTGAGGTGTTTCATGATTTGGGTTTCTCAGGCTAGCTTGCCAATTTGTCAGAATCCTAAACTTGGGGACCAACCTAGTCTGCAGCAGATGCCCTCATCTGTAGCGATTTCCCCGGTTCCCCATCTTCATCTTGCACACCTCCTACTTAGCAAAGCCAAACCACACCATATTCTGTAGCTGTACTTTTTTTTTTTTTTAAATTGTGCTTCTGTCTATTCAGTTACAAATGTATATTGTCCAAACTTAGACTACAGAATTCAAGTTGGTACTTCTTGGTAAAGTAGCACTACTTGGGAGTAGTTTCACTACAACCTGAACTTTGGATATATGAGTTAACCTTTGCTGCTAAACAGCAATTAATGTCTATTTGCACAATATTATAGAACAATTTAGGGTGGAAAGTACCTCTGGGGGTCATCTGGTCCAAACACATACTCAAAGCAGCGTCAACTGAGGTCAGGTTGTAGAGGGCCTTGCCCAGTTGAGCTTTGTGCATTTCTAAGAATGGAGATTCCTCTCTGGACTCCGACAGTAATAAGATTTCCCTCCACCACCATCTTTTAACACTGAACAAGCTCAGTTCTCTTGCCCTCATGCATCATGTGTTCCAGTACCTAATCACCTCGGTGACTCCCCACTGGACTTGTTCCAGTATGCCAATGTTTTCATGGTATTGGGGAGCCCCAAACTAGACACAGTGCTCCAGATGCAGTTTCTCATGCCAAATAAAGGGGGATGATTACTTCTTTCAGTCTGCAAGATATATTTTTGTTAACTCAGACCAGGGTGCAGTTGGCTTTTTACAACACAAGGGCACATTGCTGAGCTGTATTCGGCTTGTTACCCATAAGCTCCCTGGCTCCTTTTCTGCAAAACTGCTTCCTATCTAGTCTGTACCCAGCATATACTTGAGAATGGGATTCTTCTGTCCCATGTGCAGGGCTTCGTACTGAAGTACAGCAGTGTATTGAGTCTTGCTGGCTGGTTCTCTGTACCATCTTAAGCTATTTGGCAACAATTATCTGTGTTTATTGAACAGATAGCTCAGCTTAGGATATCTGTTAACGTGATGTAGCACTGAGTAAGGTTAAGGCTTGATAAAATGCTTGCTTCTTTATTGAAGAAGCATATAGTAAACAATACATAAGTACTTATTTGTCTCTTTTTAAACGGCCCTATGAATAGGGATGATGGTGTATGCCAGTCTGGCTGTCCTAACAGGGTTTTATTTATTTTCACTCATTAAATAAAATAATCTTTTTCACCAGAATATTCTGTAGAAATCTATGCTAAAGGTACTTGAGTATTGTATTCCAGGGAGCAGTTAGGGCAGTTTTCCTTTATAAAGAAATAAATTCAAGCTATGTAGTTGACTGAAACCCTGTTTACTATTACTTATATTCTCTTCTGTGAGAGAAAGTATGGATCGAGTTACTTGCCAAACTTTGTCTTTTATCAATTACAAATATTTTCCCTTCAGAAATTAAAAAGATCTACTCACAAACAGATTCAGAAATAAACTTTCAAGACATGTAAATAACTTACATAAATTGAATAATAAGTTTTTATTAAAATAGAACTTCTTACCTTATTCAATTAGTCATCCAATGCCTTGGTGAATCCAGTTGATGAATTAGCCAAAAATAGTGGACCTAATGATAACCATCCTTGAACAAACATAATCACTTGTGCAGGAACAATTTAAATTATTTGGAATAATGTTTGGATAGTTGCACTTTAAATTAGTTCCATTTACAGAAACTGAGATGGAAAAAATGAGACCCTCAGTTCTGTAGCTCTTACTTATTTGGATAATTAATATTATTATATAAGCGAAAAGTGCCTTATACACAAAGTATACAGTGGCTGGAAATGTGGTTGAGGCAGTGCTCATTCAAGTTCTTGGGCTGAATGCTGGCCATGACTACCTGCAATTTGTACCTATAAATTCTAGCACATATATATTTCCAGTGCCATGGTACTGTGTCATTGAAGGTTGGTGAGGGGGAGAGAACAGCACTGCCTTACAGAATTGTATGTAAATACCTCTCAATAGCCTGCAGCTTAGGAGTAAAGCTGTCTTGTGCTTTCCTTTTGAGGTAAAAGAAAGAGTCAGACTAATCTAATAAGATTTTCATGATGGTGATACTCCTTTTTTTTGTGTGTTAGGCTCATATGAACTACTTGGGCTGCAGAGCAGTCATTTGAGTCTGCGGTGTCTCTTGTCTAATTCTGGAAGTGAGATACGGTGTTCACAAAAGTGTTTTTGGCACTGGATAGCAGTCCTTGGATTTGAATCTAGTCTTATTTAATTCTGGCATTTGGCAAATATATTGTAACGTTACTTGGTGCAGGCACTTACCTCAGGATTTTCCATGCATGGTTAAGCTGTAAATGGCTTTGAGTCTCTTCTAAAACACTTAGTGTGTCTCTGCAGGTAATTGCATGACTTGAAGGCATTTCTTCCTCCATGAGAAAAGAAGCAAGGGGATGAGGAAGAATAGTTGGAGTTTGGATAACTGTCAAGTTTTCTAGCATTTTAAGTGTCATACCCAAGAGGTTATTTAAATACTGTAATGAAATTACTTTTTTGAAAAAGCTGAAATTCTTGCATGCTTTATGGTAGGGTATTGTAGTTCTAAGGACACCAGGTACTTTGGAATTACTCAGGTAATTTAGAATAATTTTTTACAAAGAAGTGCATCATCAAGACAAAGTAAGAATAGCTGTAAATTCGCAGTATTATGGATGTATTTAAATCCTTCCAGGTGCACTGAGATGTCATGTGCAGTATTATGGTAAAAACATTAAATTAAGGCTTCTGTTACACCATATGGCACGTGCAGCACTTGATTCGGTTTCTTGTATCTTAGCTTGGTGTTTGGGGGCGGGGCAGGGTTGCTTTTGGAAATGCTAGAGCAGCTTTGTTACTCATCAACCAGCTTTCCAGATTTCTGGAAGGAAGGCTAACAGTCGCTGGGAAAGTGCCTGTATTTCTGTCCCATTCTTCTGATGTCTGTGCGATCCTTGCTTTCATTCTTGGTAAGAGACTTGAAGTTTGTCAGGAAGAATGGTGATGGTTACAGATAAGTAGGGAAAGACTATCCACATGAAGTGGGGCAGAACATGAGGAAATAAAGCCTCATACGAGAAGATCCGCAGAGATAACAGTCAAATTCGTCTTTTCTCTAAAATGACACGAAGGATTCCAGGAATGTCACAGGTGAATTTGAATGTCAGACAAAGGTGTTTGAAATAGCCCTCTTCATCTTCACAATTCCTTGTATTAATTGACTGTCCGTAAGCTGCCTTGCTTGTTTATCTGATGCTTGAGGAAGTGTATATTATTGGGAGGCAGGGATGAGCTTTAAATCACTTCAGATACCTTACTGGTCTAAATTGCCTTCTAGGGACACTTCCTCTCCAGGAACAAAAGAAGGAATCCTGCCAGATTAACCTTCCTCTTCTAAAGCTGGCCTTCAGGAATGTTGCCTCGCCTCCTCTCCCCATTGCACAGGGTCAATGGGAATGGGCGTATTTCTGTTCTGCCTGAATTATATTGCAGAGTATCAGGCCATATCTCTCTAGTCTTGTGTCTGTTGTTAGGATGATAATGCTAGGTCTGGGAGCTTTGGGCTCTATTTCTGATTCTGTAGTAACTTTCCTGATTCTGCAATAACTTCTCACGTGTTGTGGCGATGCAGTCAATATGCTAAAACATAATTAAATTAATGATTTTAGTGACCTTAAAAAGAGATTTCCTTTATGATAGCTTTGGATAAAAACCTGGTGGATTGGAATGTTGCATAATCAAAGTAACTTGTCAGTGTTGATGTTCTGCTTTTGTCAGTTGCCAGTTCCTTTTCTCCAAACTCTTTTGCTGTTTGACCAGATACGATATCTGGCAATGTTGCATAGAATATTGAAGTTGTTGAATCTTTATCCTCTGCTTTAAAAATGGTAAGACATGAACTAAGGTCCTCACCTTGGATTGAGCTCTATCTGAATGCAGAGGTATGTTAGCTTTTTTTCAGGATTTAAACCCAAGATGAAAACAACTTTCTGAGTCTTTTCAACTTGTGTATCTTTAAGCTGAGCTAGCATTTACTGATTAGAGCAATTAGAAATCCAAAGCTTTTCTACAGTGTTATTTATTCATTCTCCTTAACAGGTGGTTCAAGCCTGAAAATTTTACCTGGATAAACTAGTAGCAATAAACTAATAAAATTTGATTTTTGCAACTTAATGCCCAAGTAGAGGTTGTTTTTGAATAAACTGGTGTCCTTCAGTTTTACAATGTTCAGCTGTTGCTGGTGCAATTTGAAGTTCAAACTGACATTGATAGATTCATCTGGCAAATTCAGATTAAAAAATAGTAATGAATGGGAAGGGTTTTGTATACAACTTTCTTGTCAAAGAATAATAATGGGGAAATAAAATAGTCCTACAGTTAAGTGTCACTACCACGTATCCTTAGTTATTCTGCTTATCTGTGCAAGACTGTGGCCTTCATATGAAGCATTTACCTTCTCTGTGCTAGAAGAATGAATACCCATTCTTACCTGTATTGCTGTTCCTTATAATTATCTGCAAAAATAGAAAGCAAAACTTTATGAAACTGTGCAGACTTCATGTAGCACAGGCAGTTTTTAGATGTATATGAATTTTAGAAAGGTTAGTTTATCCAACAAAACTTTTTTAATAGTTTCTTTATATATACACGCTCACACTATCTACATATACACTATATATATATAAAAAATTATTCAGTATAGTCCTCAGTGTTAGGTTGCATAGTTAACTGTCAGAAGTGACATAGGTATAGTTGATTCTCTCTGGGAGAGAGGAGGGTAGACCACGTGGTTCTTGATGCTGTATAAATCATTGGTAAAACACTACTGTGACACCTAAATTATGTACAGTGTTGTGATTCAGGCATTTATTAAAAGAAAGACTTTCTTTGCCCCAAAGTTGACAGTAGTAAGAGAGATGCTGTCTTTGCTGTCTTTCTGCCTATATGAGGGTGTGCAGTAGTTCTGCACTGACTTTTACCTGTGCGCACAGTTTTTCAAGGCTTGATCCATTTCAAATAATGAATTTTTATACACTATAGCTTTGCAGACAGCCAGCTGTCCAGTTAGTATGGTGTCATCAGTAGTCCTTCCTAAATGTCAGTAATGACTCACAAGATGCTTTTGTGTATTTAATCACTTTGACACAAAATTCAAGCCCACTGGGAAGAGAAGAGCAAGACAGCTTCTCTCTTAAGATACGCGTTGCTATAGAACTTCAGGTAGAGGAACATCATTAAAAATATGATTATTTTTATCCAGTTAGCAGACTTTAACGTAGACGACTATAAGCTGTATGCATCTTAAATATTTAATCGCTGCTGTTCTAATTAGATATGTTTATTTCAGCATCTTAACTGGTGAAGATGAAGAAATATACAGTACTGAAGATTGTGAGTTTGCAGCCAAGAAAAGGAAAAAAGATCATTTTAGGAATAACACAGATTCGCAATGTAAGGCTGGGTTTTTTTTTGTCGTTTGTTGTAGAAGACTCTTGTAGGTTCAGCAAAATTTTATAATAGCCATTCATTTATGTTCATCTATAGAGTAGCCTTCTGAGTTATGTTTACTTTTGTATTGGCAATAAATTCTGGTGTCAGAAGTGATACATCTTCATTGAACTGTGGCATGGGTCATCTGTTGTGTGATTTTCAGAGATCCAAAAGTAATTCATTTAAGAATAGTAATTCGTGAACAACAAATGCCTTCTGATACTAACCACTCTTTTGTTTTGTGGACTAGTTTTAGATTAAATGCTGATGGAAACTTCTCCTTACCAAAGCAACTGTTTTATTTTTGCTTAATTCAAATTCTGATTAGAGTTACAGCTCTAGAATCAGTTCATAAATAAATGTATTTTTCATAATATCTATAGCTTTTGGTAAAGAGTTTCAGTATTGAATTTCTAGAAAATGGTCCCTTTTTTATAAAAAATTAAAATATCAAAGCCATTTTTGTCAGTTCTCATTTTTAAAAGATCACCTGTACTTTAGACTGCAAATATGTATATGACAGCAAGTAAACTTATTGAAGTAGAGAATTTGGTAGAGTAGGTAAAAAAGGTAAGTTGATAAGCAACTTTTTGGCATTTCTAATGCTTTGATCTTGAAATGATCTCTGTTATTTTTATATTCCCAAAATTGTAACAGAGATGGTCTTGCAGAAAGCTGCAAGCTTCCCCAGGCTTGTCTGGCAGTAAAGTATTTCAAAAGATTCAAGAGGCTATATGTAAGAGCATGCTTTGCTCTTACAAGATTTGACATCACAGACTTCTGTAAGTTAAAGGTCTGCGTAGCTGCCTTGATTAGTCTTGTATAGTTGACTTCCCTGCAGCATTCTGCAACTAGTTGAACCAAGTAGATGCAGAGTAGGCACCTTTACAGAAGAAAATAGATTAGAGGGGTGGAGTGTTCAGAAACAAAAAGGTTGCTCATTTCTGTACTTTCCTGTATTAAGTGCTAAGGAGCCTGTTGGATTAAAAAAGATCAGGAGTTTTGTAGGAGAAATTGACTGTTGTTGGTACACAGTTGACAAAACTTGTGCTACATCTGCCAACTCTTGTGTTTGATTTTTAAAATTATTTAACTTTACCTGTATTTTTTTGAAGTACATAACTTCTGAAAATTTGTAGTCATCCTTTTCAGCCTTTATAAACTTCCTTCATTAAAACTGTTTTACCATCTCTCCTATCTTATGAAGCATTTTATTGAGGATGGTCTGTTTTGTTCAATTTCTTTCTAGAAGGCATTACCTAAAGTGGAAGCCTAAAAATGCTTATATTTTGATTTTTATTTTAGGTTTTTATCGTGAAAAGTGGATTTATGTTCATAAAGAAAGCACCAGGGAAGTAAGTCCTGCATGCTGTGGGTCAATTCCTACAATCTTTGTGCTGCTTAATCAACAAACAGTATATTAAAAAAAATGCATTTGTGCCGTGTGGTCTTAGGGGTTATATCCAACTCTCTCTTCACTGGCAACATAGTACACCTGGCACGTGGCAGCTAGCAAAGTGACTTTTATGTGGGCCATTGTAGCAGAGATGTGGGAACTTGCAAGGATGGACATATAGTTCTCCACTACTTCTCCAAGCCCGTCTGTCTCTATCTGTACTGTGTGTCTTTGAACTAAAATTGAAAGTATTTGCAAAACCAGAGTAATGTCTCCAAAGAAGGTATCTGCAGGCAGCTACCTGATACTTTGGTGTAAATTTGAATATAAGTAAGTAAAACTTCAGTTTCAAACTTTACAAAGAGGACCTTTGTATTCCACAAAGTCCACATGCTTTCAGTTTGGGATACAAATTGTATCATGTAACTGTAAAGGGAACATGAAAGATCTTGGAGTGACCTCTTGGAAAGCCAAGAGTTAAAATACATCCATTGTATGTAGAGGTAAACTGTCTTGAAGTTTGAGTTTCATTCCTGTGTTAATTCCTGGGGTTATCTGGGATGGGTGGAACTTGGACACCCGTAAGGATGTCTTTCATCCACACAGTAATGCCAGCCAGGAGAGAGGGAGGGAGGTGAGTGTGATGACCGAAGCTATGCAGGCAAAAGTCGGCTTTGCATTTTAGAGCTGAGAGAGGCAATAGAGAGCTCTGTACTTGGTGATGTGGAGAGATGGTGATGTGGAGAGAGCTTACATAGAGGAGACACTGGAAGACTTCACCTTGCAGGCCAGTGACCCGGAGGCTGCCCTTCTACATCTGAAGGGTATTACAAAGCCTTTCACCAGATTCATAGCCCTCTTTCCCAGTTTTGTCTTCATCTGTGATCTATAACAGACCACTTACATTGGTCTGCAAAAGTCACAAGCATGCCTTTTCCCTTTGTGCCATCTCAAATTTAGGGTAAGAAGGAAGGGCGGACGACAGACTGTCACCAGTCATTATGGTGTTTTGAATGATAAGGTTGTTAAGCTGTGTTTTCAAACAACATTCAGGCCAAAACACAAATTGCCTAAAATCACGCATTGCTGTCCTTCATAACCTGTATGTTGGGATTATTTTTTCTTCCCCTACTTGTGCAGAAGTCGGTGTACTAGTGATGTGTGATCATTTGCTTGCGTTTCTTGTCTATTCAGAGAGTGGACAAAATATTTTGGTGTACAAATTAGCTTATTCTTGTCACTGCTGTTTTTTTCTTATAATTGACCATTCACCTTTCCTGTTTTGTTTTTTTTTTTTCTTTAAATATAAAAAACGAAACAGGAATGTTAGAATTAGTCACTAATCTTTTTCAAGTAATTCCTTGTATAAATTGAGAAGCTTAGAGTTAAAAGTTAAGTAGCAGAATGAAAAAGTAGCAAGGAATAAGCATACTTGAACCAAAAAATTCAGAGCAACAATTTAAGCTAATATAAAACATAATTTACAGAGGCTCTAGTTTTCCTTACAGGTTGTAATCTTACTTGATTTTGAAATGGCTGTCTCTCAACTAGGAAACACTTTCCAAACTGGATACTGGATTTTAGGGCAAAATGACAGGAGTAGGAAGGTCTTGGTAAGAAACATGCTATGGGAGAGCACTGAAAATAAAGAAAACCAAAACAAGCACAGGTATATAGCTGAAATGAAGTAGGAGATGCTCTTTGAGTAATTTTGTCATGATGGTACATTGGGAAAGGTAGAGCTGAAGTTTCACAGAAATCTGCTTCAAGGAAATGTACATGTTAATGTATTTAAGCATAGCCTTTTGTTAACTGTTTAGCCAGAGAACAGTCACAAATATTTAAATTTCAACAAAAATTTTGTTGCCTGTAAGTGTTAATTCACTGCTATGAGCCAACCAAGTTGTGCATATTGTGAAGTGTGCAGTACGCTTGGATCTCATGTATATTAACTGGATGAGCAAGCAGTACAATCCTGAATTCAGTCATTAACCAATAGGCAGTAATTAACATCACTGTGCAGTGAATAGTTAACTGTCTCCTGTCCCACTGGGGTACCTCCAGGGTAAGCTTTCATTGGTTTGCAAAAAGGAATGTTAAGCTCTACTGCCATCTTTTCACCATCCCATAATTCACTGAAGAAGTCTGTCTAGGAATGAACTTCAAATAATTATTTCTCCTCCTCCATCCGTGGACTGATAAGCCATAGTAGCACATTGCTCTCCAAGTAACTCTTTAACTGGTTGTAGGATTTTTTCTATCCTCATTATATTTGCTCCAAGGCTCCTGTGTGGCTTTGTGGCTCTAAATTTCCTCAGCTTATGTGATTGCGTGTCATTTCGGGCTGCTACTACCACCACCTTAAGTAGTTCCACAACAGCCTCTGAAACTTCCATTTCACCTTAAGACAGCTGTGCAGAAGTACCAAAAGAAAATGCAATTGCTCTTGATCTTGGTATCTTAGAAAAATTGTGCCCAAACTTTTAGCACTCAGAAGATAAATTCTAGATGTGAGACCATTTGTTCTTCCAATCCCAGGAGCAAGTAGCTGTGTTCTTACCCTCAAATGTGAACATAAGCTCACTCAGTTAATGCTTATGGATGTAAGCTCAGACTGCTGTACAAACAAGCTCTACCTTGTGCTGAGGCAAATGGGGAGTGTGATAGCCATGAGAGAGTGCCAGCATTGTGGCCCTGCAATAGTGGAGTAGATTCCCAGGACACTCAAATGCCAGTGATTACAGATTGCGTGATTAGCATGAATTTAAAGGCCTTGCTGTCGAGTAATATTGCCTATATACCTGTTAGTTCAAAATAGCATATCTGGTTTCATTTGTTCTACAAGAAATTAAATAAAACTTCAGTCCAGATACATTATATTTCCAGTATGGTATAATATATAAGCATCAGTTGCATGGTAGAGTGCTTTTCTGAATATTTTCCTCAATTTTATCTTTGTTTCTTTCCATTTAAAGTGTGTTTATTCTTCTTCTCAGAGACATGGCTATTGCACTTTGGGAGAAGCTTTTAACCGCTTAGACTTTTCAAGTGCAATTCAGGACATCAGAAGGTTCAATTACGTGGTCAAAGTAAGCTCTTTATTTTAAGTAAGCTCATATTTTAAAAATACATTTGCTGATGTGCCTATGTGTACAAAAGAAATAATTTTACACTGAACGGCTCATGATTTGTGACTGTATAAATATCCTGTTCATATGTAATTTATACTGCATGAAGCAACTTTAAACTGAGTAATTATTCTCTGATGAAAACTCATTATGTTGCTCTATGAAAGCCTATAGCTTGAGGAGGATGGTGATGGCCAGTATGCTATGTATTTACAGCGAAACACTGATGGTAGTATCAGTTGTTGTTCATCAGTCTGGGTAGTGAACTCTCTTTAAAGGCAAAATAATTCCTATACAACCAAAAATAGCAAAGTGTAATACGTCTTAAGTAGACTTTTCTATATCTTAACTATGCTTAAAATAGCAATTTCCAGAAGAATATTTGCGGTGTAAATATTCTGCAGTTTTTCATCTGCAGCTTCTTAACAGTCCTGTGATTCATTGCATGCTTTTTTTTATATAGGACACGATATATATGCATTTACCTTTGTTAGCATCCCTTAAAACTTGAGACTCCAGCTTTTTCAGTCTTCCTTTTCTTTTTTTTGTCTTCCAGAAATGAGTTTTATTGCAAGTTCTCTTTTGCAAATAACATAGTGACATGAAGTTTATAGAAATAATTATGATATACTAATCTCATATTCCTTGGAAAGTCCCTTTCTCACTATGTTAGCTTCTCTGAGTCAGGTCTAGTCTTAAGTTGAGAATTAAGTGCATGGAACCTGTAAGTTCTGAACAATGGTGCTATCTGCCTGATTTCCAAAACTGCGTAACTTGTACTTCAGGGAGCCACATAATGTTATGCCTTAATTTCCTCAATGCCTAACCAGCTGCCCACTTGGAAATACCTGTTCTGAGGGATACTGGTCTTTCTGTAGCCCCAAGATTTTTTGTCGTCTAACTTGAGGTAGTAAATTGCTTATCCCTACTCCTAGAGAAGCTCAAAATGTGAGACATACCAGGACTAGAGTTCAGTTCAGTGGTGGGGCTGTTCACAAATAATGTAGTGGTTGGAATGTATCCAGAACTTGAAAAGACACAAATCAAAATTAAATAAATATACCAGGAGAACACCCTTACGACTAGGTTGTGGAGTATTTGGAGAGAAAACACGTTCTGCCCATCCTTGTGAAGCTGAAACGGTGTATTACACTTCCAGAAAAACAAGAGATGTGGGACCAAAGGAAACAAAGCAAAAAGGATTTGCTTCCAGGCTAATGGTTAGGGTACTTGCCTGTTTCATTCCCCTTGGAGATTTTTTGGTATATGTATGCATTGTGGTTTAGAACATTGCTTTTTAATGCTGTTTTGGGAGCAGAAACAAGAACTTTGATCTTTCCCAAGACTTTTCAGCCTCGAACAGTAGGAGGAAAAAAAAGCATCTAAAAAAGGTGATTTGTGTTATAAATGGTGTCAACCTTGAGTTGCCTCACTTGAATGGTAAACGGGTAAAATGAATCCAGAACTAGAATTTTACATGGTTTTTTAGATGCCTAAGCTGGGTTGCTCAAAACAGTTGATCAGAACAAAGAGCAAAGTCTAACATAAGCACATTGACCACTTTCTCTTCTGTTTGCCAAAGAATATAAAATGGCTGGTTTAGTTAGCCAGGCTTAAGATTGTTGAGAAAGGAGCAATACTTTAAAATTCAGAAATTTGGCTTTGTGATCCAAACTGTTACCAGAGTAATGGTAGACCCTAAGAAATTAGGGTGGATTTAGAATAGTAGGCAGACTTCCAAAATCCTTCTAATATTTTAAAAATTTTTTGAAAATTTTAGAATTGTTTTACAATTACAAAAATTTAGTTATATCTTTGCATCAGTTCCTCTGAGGTGATGGAGGCAAACTGACTTTTATCAACAGGTATGGAAACTGCACATCTAAGATCTTAAAAGTTACTGAGCTGCTAATAAACACGATCAATATGAAGGACAGCTGCTGCTCATTCTGTAGCTATGGAACTTGTTGACTTGAGAAACATTTGTGGTGTTGTATCTAACAAATTAAAATATCTGTGTGGGTGTCAGTAATATGTGAAGTTGCAACAGATTTTTAAAAGGGATGTTTAATCTGCTCTGTCAGGTTTTAAGCCTGCAACTGAGACCTAATGTAAGAAGCAGGTCATCCCACACCTATCTGCTTTATACAAGTTCTCCTTTACTTCCCTGAAGTTTCTAAGGGTGGAGATGTTTGGTATAGATCTCATTTAATGCAGTGCAGCAGTTACTATTTCTTCTCCTCTAAGAATTATTCCTAGTTATGTATGAACACAATGATGATTACTTTTATGTGTGTTGTATTGCTTGTTGCATTTAAGATAGCAAGATATAAATCAAGATGACTTTTTTTAGATACCAAGCCCTACTGGATAGCTCTTCTTTGATCCCAGACTACCAAGATGATCCATTTTGATTCTCCAACTGACTAAAAACCCCCCAATCATTATTAAAAGTTAATATAGATATCTGCCCAGGACCCTTTTAGTGTGGGCAGTGGGGGGAGGGGAGGTGGGATCAGCTGTTTTCCTGTACTTGTTTGTGCTGTAGTTTAATGATAATTTCTTAGTTGTTAAATGTCTGATACATTGAGTTTGATATGGATGGTCTTTTTTTCAAAATGTTTCCATTTGAATAAACAGTTGATCCATTCAGAGTTATAATCTCTACTAGTCAACATAAGCCATGGCTCTGCACATATCGGTAAGACTGAACTCGTATCAGATCCTTGTACTCGTGCACCTGCTAAAATTGTCTTAATCCTTGCATATTAGCCTTCACTGAAATTGTAATCTTCATTAAAATCAGCCAGGTGGAATTTGTTTCTTTGATTTGATCTTTAGTCATAACTGATTTTTTTTAAATTAATCAAGAGAAGTGTACATACTTGGTTGAATCAGCAAACTGCCAGAGACCTCTAGGTGAGACCTAAATTATTAATCAAACTAAAAGGCTTTGAAAATGCCAAGAAAGAGGTCCTGATATCTAGTCTAAAAACTGTATAAATAGATTGCTTGTATTTAAATATATCAGGAGAATTATTTCCTCCTTTCATTGCACATAATGTTTTGTCAGGGATCATGCAGAGAAGCCAGAAGGAACATTATTAAATCAGGGAGGGAACAGGTGTATTCTCTCTTCCTCCAAAGGAAAATTAATGTTCAGTGTAGTGTCAAATCAGTGTCTTAGAGATGAAGATACAAAATAATTTTTGGCAGGCTTAGTCTTTGTTCACCCTCTGTGCCGATAGTTGATGCTGTCCTACAAAGCAGGGCTCTGCAGGTTACTGTTTCGAGCCCTAACCTGCAGATGTAGGAGATGCTCCCTGCTTTCCCTTTCTGATGTATTGAGAACCCTTGTTTTGATCTCGGCATTATGAATCGCAATTGTAAAGCTCAGTGCCACACTTCTAAACATGGCAATACTGTCATAACATTGAAGTGTCTGTTTATTTCATACTAAGAGACCATTTTTTGTTGAAGAGGCAACAGTCCTTATCAGCTACAAAACTGAATCTAAAATGTAAAAGCAAAAGTGTCAGAATAGAGCAAGGGCTGCCTCTAGTAGCTATAGCTTGGCATTCATGCGCAGCAAGAACTTAAGGTATTCTGGTTACTTTCCCCTAGACCATTCCCACTGTTCTCACCACTCTTTTGTTCATAGTGATTCCAGAGAGAAATGTGTGGACAGTTAAATCCTTACTGTATAGTTAAGGGAAAATTACTAGTATGTGTATATATACTATTATGTATACCGCTTGTTATTAGATTAGGTTTCTTCTACCAGAGACCTGAATGTGGGAGTAATATAGAAATTTTTTTCCCCAGTTTAGGTAAAATACGGCATTTCCTCTCCATGAGCAGAAAACAGTGCACTAAGTCCATCACACCTCGGTTTGACCAGTATGATACTTCCACTCAGAAGTTGGAAGTCTGGTAGTTGGTATCAGTTCAGAGTGATGTTCCTGGCCACCAAATCTGTCAGGGGGTTCAGGACCCAGCCACATCAAAGACCACATTTCTATTTGTGAGCCTCCAAAACACACTCCCTCCATTGTTTCATTACAGCTTATAAAGACCATATGTCATGTGCTCTATCACAGAGATAAACACTAGTGTTTGTATAGTATTTTGAAAACATATCTCTCTTCATGACTTGTTCATGGAATGCCAGTGGGAATGCCTAAAGCTTTCCACATTTGTCTTGCGTCGTTTTCTGAACTCTGTAGTTATGTTTTCACGAAAATACGGTTGCAGTGTTCTAGGCCGTTGTAGGTGAACGTATGTACTGAAAGTGTGTATTTGAAACCATCCTTTACTTCTGTCGTCTTCTGAGTTTTAATTCTTTGTCCTAGCTTTTGCAGTTAATTGCAAAATCCCAGTTAACTTCATTGAGTGGTGCAGCACAGAAGAACTACTTTAACATTTTGGACAAAATTGTGCGGAAGGGTAAGACCTAAGGTTTTGTAATCTGCTTGTTCAGATTTAATTGCTGTGACTAAGCTATCAGTCGATTTTTTTTTTTTTTTTTTTGGTTAGCTTTATACAGTTTTTACATTGTAAGACAAAGCAATAGCATATTTAATTAGTGAAAGGTTTCATACTTCCCATCCCACAGTTGCAATAAGTTGTTTTCTCTTGATTGTTGAAACAGATTGGTGAAGTTAAATGACAATTAGATTTTATTCAGAAACTATTACTTACTATTAAATTATACTCTTTATGAAATGTGAAAGCTTTTAGATTAGTAACATGTTTGTTTTTCAGTTTCCATGATGTGCTGAGATTTAAAGTATATAACTGCTTTTCTTTATTGTTTATTTAAAAAAAATTGAAAAAAAAAATTTTCTGGTAACCACACTAAATGGAGATGTAATATATATATCAGCTTTGAACAGAATAAATTGGATTTATAACTAGTTGTTCAGCATTAAGTTTATTAAATGCATAGCATGAAATGTTACATCAAATTTGCCTGTGAAATTGTTAATTATTGATCTTGCATTTATGGAACAGCATTAATGAATGTCATGGTGGGAATTAGGGCAGCTATTTGTACACAAACAATTGAGTTGTAATTGGTTCATCTAAAAAAGTGTTGATTAGCTTGAGCTAACTGTATTAGCTTGGTTAACTAAGTTAACCAAAATTGTATTTGTTTTGTTTTATTTTCCAGTCATGGAAGACCAATATAATCCACGATTAATCAAAGATCTTCTACAGGATCTGAGTTCTACTCTCTGTATACTGATTAGGGGAGTAGGAAAATCTGTGTTGGTAGGGAACATCAATATTTGGATTTGCCGATTAGAAACTATTCTTCTGTGGCAACAACAACTAAAAAACCTTCAGATGAACAAGGTATATTACTAAATCATGCTAAAAAAGTAATTGGGGGAGGGGAATTATATTGAACATTGGTTCATGATTTCTAAGTGAACAAAGTTTCAAATACATCTTAAACAGGTTTACTTGTTTTCTTTGTTTTTAGAGAAGTAATATGAAACTAATGAAATGGAATCAACTTAATTTTCTAATGTTTTAATAGCTCTTTTCTAATGAGGGCTGCTACAGTGCCTGTACTGCGGGTTTGTGGTAGAGATATATAGATGTAATTGTTTCTCTCACCCAAATAAATTTCAAAATGTTTGTCTCTAAATTGTCAGATAGAGATGGAAAAAATACCAATTTTTAATTCCAAAGTAAATGTTCTACTACTGAAGAAATAAAAATCCGAAAGGAATTTTAGAGGTGGATCAAGAAAACAGAAATAAAATATTCAAGTAGCAATTCTACAGCTTTATTCATTAGCACAGTTGCTTTTTGTAAAAAAAGGATAATGACTTCAGCATCTGGATTCTGATCATGCGACTTTGTTCAAAGCGTGGTTCATGTGGTATGCACTGTTCCAGGTTTTTATAGTGGAAATTTCTGATGATAAGCAGGCAATTTTTTTAACCTGTCTGGGTTACTCCTGGGAGAAGAAATACTGCAAGATGTTGCTCATAGTGAAGTCATACAACTGTTTCATCTGTTTGCTTTCAGCTATGAAATTTTGAAATTGTCCTTGCTGTGTGTGCTGGGTATCTGAATAAAACAGCGTATTTTGGAGTAGAAAGGAGAAATGGGGAACCCAATCTCAGCAGTTTTTATATGCTAAGCAACCACAGCATAGACAGTTTTGAGACACTGCAGTTGCTGCATTTGTTTCTTTCCAGCGTGCCACTTCTATCTGACCTGTTTTACGTTGGTTGAAATAACTGATGAGAAATCTTGCATCTGTAATGCTCACGTATTCCTAAACAGCATGATAGTCCCAGAGATGTTTATAACAGATGACACGATGGAAAGTCTAGTCTATAAGTGAGATGAATGGTTGTAAAATAAACGGACATAAGTGAGGGCCTGCTAGAGTACAGCTGCTGCGCTGCCAGTGCCTTGCGACTGGGCAGCTCTGCTAGGTGGGGCCGGCAGCTGCCCACACTCCCTCCCTCGCCAGCTGGGACACTGCCTTCAGCCGTATCGGGCTTTGTGCCACCTGGCAGTATAGGCTCCAGATTCAGTCATGTATGAATTGTGCTGTAAGTTACGCCGTTAAAGAGAAAGTTCAGCAGAGGTGTATACTCTGAATGAAAACTTTCTCTGTGCTCTGATCTGTCACGCCCTGCAGAATTCCTCATTTATATATGAGGAGAACTATCTCCAGACTTCAGAAATGAACCTACTGTCTTCTGCCTCTGACTTTCATAATGTTTTCATTCTGTATTTCTACTCTTCAGTCCTATATTCTGTACTTTAGTTGTCTTAAGGCAAATTGACGTGTGCTCTGTTTATTAATAAAAATTGAGAAACTGTAGTTATTCTATAAATTATAAATAATTGGTTCATACCTTTGTTATAGTTAGGGTTTTAGCACACTTCTCTCAAAGGTGGAATTGAATATATCATAGTTTTCAATACTGTATACTCTTGAATTATTTTCTGAGTACAGAAGTGTTTTAAAATTATTTGAAATTTAAATAAAGAATTTAAGATATATTTATTTTAACAGTAGGAAAGCTATAAGTTATAAAGCTACAGTCTGTAGCTCCTTCTGTATCTGTAAAGATACAGTCTGTAGCTCCTTCTGTACCTGTAGTCATTTAAGTTTTCAACAACAGCAGTAACAGAATAATGGTAATCAAAGTATTACAGAATTAACCATAGATATTACTCAATGGTTTTGTACAAACTACACTAAGACCTGAGATACCTCTAAAGTAAGAATCTTATTTGTACCTTATACTTCCAAGTTTTTGTAGTTAAAAGTCTTCAACTCTTATTTCCAGCAAGTCAACAATGGTCTTACGCTTAGCGATCTCCCTCTCCATATGCTGAATAACATCTTATACAGGTTCTCTGATGGATGGGACATTATTACTCTGGGTCAAGTGACCCCAACTTTGTACATGCTCAGTGAAGACAGACAGTTGTGGAAAAAACTCTGCCAGTACCATTTTGCGGAAAAGCAGGTAATAACCTCTATCACTTGCATAAATGTGGCCCTTATCTTTGCAATATGGTATACTAATAATGAAGTGTGAACTCACCCTTTTTGAGATAAAAATGTGACAGTGTACAGTAATAGTGAAAGTGTTCTCTTTTTTGGGGCTTGGTTCATACTAAAAACCGTATTCAGCATGTCTGTGAGATTAGAATAACTATCAGGCTGTTGCCTTGCATTATTTTAAAAAATGTCTACTGTAAGATGATTTTTTAAACTACACAATCACCAACAACTGTGGTAGAAGATACCTCTAAGGTGTTTCTAATTTTAGTACCTAAAGTAGAACTTGTTATACTAACCAAGGTAGGCAGACAGATTGCTCAAACTTTTAGGCTATATGAACAGTCTGGTGAAGCCAAAATTGGATTTTTGCAAAAAAGAATAGAACAAATGCTTGAGATTTTGAAATTAAGAACAAAAAGAGAAATGGTACTTTTCTGTCACTTCCTCATAAAAAGCATTAAAGTAATCTAGGAATGCCTCCAGAACTGTCTTCATTTTCTGACTGTAATATATGCTGGGACAAAATCAGACTAAGTGAAAATAAAGCTATGAAAATAGAAGTTACCTCATCAGAGCTGGAGGAAGAACTTTTAAAACCTAGTACCTTCCAGACTGGAGGAAGTGGAAATAGGCATTCTTAAATCTGACAGGTTGAATTGGTACCATTTGGACAGTGACTACCAGATTAAGTATTATTTTAGCAGGAAAGGTAGAAGTGAAGATCAATTAACTCATGTGCAGTTGACCCAAATAAGAATTTTGGTGAGGTGAAAGCCTTTAGAATGAACTTCATGGAGAATATAAACAGACAAAGGCAAACTGAAAAACCCTCCTTCAGAAGCAGCTCAGAAGAATGCAAGGTGAAGTTATGAGGATAAGAAGTTTAAGCTTAATGTAGCAGTTGAGTGCATTTTGAGGCTAGATAAGGTAAGCTCTGTGGAACAGTGACAAAACTGGTTGGAGAGGAAGCTGTTATACTAAGGTAATGCTGGGGAAAAAGATCACTTAAGCATTTCAGTAGAATTAGCTAGCCCTGTGCCTTAAGGACATTTGTACACAGTGTTTCCAATGTGTTCCTAAATGTTCACATTCAATTTCTTATTAGGTTATTAATGATAGAAATCTAATGACTTTATTTTCCAATATAAAATTCTGCTTTTTCTGTTTAAAAGTGTACTACCTTAATAAACTACAGAATCATGTTAGGTTGTTTTTCCTGTCCTCTGCAGTATATTTGTTGAACCATTGAAACAACCACAAAAACATACTTGCTACCTGAAGAGCACTTTTGGAAAAAAACGAGAACTCTTACACAGGGAAGCTATTATGAAACAAAGTGAAGTGTAGCTGAAATCAGAAAGGCAGTGCTATTCTCCCCATCTAGGAGTTGTCTTCTGAATGAAGAAAGCCCTTAATGTATTAGCATTAGTTCACACTGAGTGGAGCAGAAGCCTTTTACAAATACATACTTAATAAACCTTGGCTGTGTATTAAGCTGGGGAGAGAGAGCCATGGTGCATCAGCTAATCTTTACATGCAGATTATGTCCTCAAGAAGTACATCAATCACTGATTATTGCTATCTTTCTGGAAAGATCATAAGTAAATGTGAAAAATAATCATGTATATACTTTTAAAATGAAAGAAAAAGCATTATTTAAATCCATAGTTACTGTCTTAACAGAAAACCACTATTTGTAATGCACAATCTTTTTTTTTAATCTCATTCCTGAGTGTTTTTTTAAAAAGTATAAAATTAATTACTTACAGCTTTAAATACTGTTTTTGTTATATGGTTCTTGACTATAATTAGAATAATTTTAAGACAGCAGAATTAGATCAGCTGTGTATGGCCTATTTTTTTTCTTGGCAAATATGCACCCTCCTATTTTTAGTGTTTTACCTTCCAATTTTTTGTGGATCTCTCTCACTGCTTTGCAAGATGTATGATGTCAGATTACTGACTTCAGAGAATGCCAATTACAAAACTTCAGTTTAACTACCTTTTCTTTTCTTCCCAGTCCTTTACCTGATTTGGCTAGTTCCTTAACAATTTTCAAGGAAGTTATTAATTTTATGTCCAGTTTTGTAGGCATTTGATTCCATCAGAGAAAGGTCACATTGACTGGAAGCTGATGTACTTTGCACTTCAGAAATATTACCCAATAAAGGAACAGTATGGGGACACCTTGCATTTCTGTCGACACTGTAGTATTCTGTTTTGGAAGGTAAGAGCTTTTAAATAGATAATCAGAAATAAGTTCAAACAGCTACTGGTGATCATCTGAAAGGAAAAATACTAAGATCATCTTGTCAGCTTTCTCATGTGAAATGTGATTGGGCAACTAATATCTAACTTTTAAATAATATATAAAACTTCCATATAAAATCAGTATTAAATTCCAAAATTGTTCTTTATCTAGCATTCTTATCTCTTGATATCTGATAACCTCAATACTTAGAATTGCAAGGGATACTGCCATGTGGAAAGAGTTGTACTCTCTGTCTTCTTGTATCTATTTAATCTTATGCAAAGTTGTTAAGAACTTGTATGAAGTTAGCCATTTTATGACATCCCTTTTCTAATGACGGTATGGCAATCAATAAGTCTGTAATGAGAACTTATTACTATAGTATTCCTACCACATTGTGGTGTAAAACTCTGTATTTTCATAGCCTTGCTTCTGTCCCATATGAGTCTTGGAGGAGTGTTTGAAACATCATTCAAAATGCATTTTATGTTGATTTTGATGTTTACCATGAAGCATATTCTATCTTTCAGGATGATTTTAATTTCTGTAGGGCATTTTCATGCTTAACTTGTGTGTGAACACATAGTCCTGTTTTTACTTTGTGTTGCACCATAATCTAGCCTTCTGGTTAAGTGAGACTTCTTTAATTTTGCAGCTCAAAGACCAGATATGGGTAGTACTAAGTGGACAGCAAAGAGCAAGAAGTATTTGAGAAATCTTGGAAAATACTCATATTGTAATTCACAGAAATGACTTGCTCTTGTGTCGTCTTTCTGTGATTTTTAAAAGGAGTTGCATCTCAGTGTAAGGCTTTTTTATTTTCCATAGGAAAAAAAACTAGGCTGTTTAACAGGATAAGCTAGCTTTCATAGAAGTAGCATGTTACTGAATGATGTTATCTTAAAGTTGAGTATTCTTGATATCGCAGGAGCCCTTCCAGGTATTAATATGTTTTGCTAAATTAATAGTAGGAAAGCTGGTAGTCAGAATTGGCTTCTGCTGTGAAAAGCTTGGGCATTTGCTGAAGAACCTGTGTCAAGAATGACTAAGAACTGTTCATTACAGTGGAATAAGTCTTTATCATGTTGCCCAATATGTAGGGTAAAGTTTTCTCTTTGAAAGCGGAAATTTTAAAGGTAAGCACACAGCATGCATGCAGGTGGGCATTTTTGGTATCGGATTTGTTTGGATTGTCTGGCTTTGTTGTGTAAAGGGTTAATGCTTTCTACAGTAAATTTCTCTCATTCTGATCTTGGTATAATTGAAAGTATAGCACTTTAATATTAGGAATGACTAAAATGTGTCTGGAATGAAATGTTTAACTTCGGAGATTGTGTGTGACAGGAAGAGGCAGTGAACCTGTGCAAGCAGATGTCTTGTTAACTTGACTACTCCAATCTGCTACTGGAATAATAGCACTCATTTTGTGGGTTTATATTTTTAGTGAAACACAACACAGTAAGTTCTAAAGGTACTTTGTTTGGATTGATGAGCAGTATCTACTAGATCACCATTCCAGTGCTGACTGCCTCATCCTGGAGACTTGGGCAGGTCTTAAAGTGATGGTGTGGTTATAGATCAACTGCATGCTTCTGCACTAAAATTCTGTAGCAGGTGTTTGGGATCAGCTGTTTTAACAAGAGCACAGTCAGCAGGTTAAGGAAAGTCATTATCCCTTTTCACTTGGCACTCATTAGACTGCATCTGGGATACTTCATCCAGCTGGAGGTCCCCAATACAAAAAAGATACTGATAAACTGGATCGAGTTCAGGTGAGGCCAAATAATCAGGGAGGCTTGAGGACTTGCCCTGTGAGGAGAGGCTGGAGACAGACCGCTTCAGAGGAACCTAAGAGCCTACCATGAGGACAGCCAAGCAAGGGAACGGTTTGACCATAGAGGTTGTACAGTTTCCATCCTTGGATGTTTTCAAGACATGACTTGATAAAGCTTAGAGCAACCTGGTCTGATCTCATAGCTTACCTTGCTTTGAGCAGAAGTCTGGAGTTTTCCTTCTCTAGATCTTGGAATCTAAGCCTTGTCCCTGTCTTAAAATAAATGTTTGAGTAGGCTGGAATAGATTGTTAAACGAATTGATTTCTGCACAACTGACACCCTTATTGGCAGGGACACTAAGAGGTTAATCACTGATTTGAAAAACACTCCCTCTGTTTACAGGGCAATGTGAGTAAAGTAGTGCTAGTCACTCTGAGTTATATGAGGGGAAAAATAGTTCTCTTTTTCAGGCACTTTTATCTGTATCCTTTCCCAAGCTTTCTAAAGAGAGATGAGAAGCAAAGCGGGGGGCAGTGGGACAGGAGGTACTTTATTAATTCTAGAAGAATTCTGTGCTAGGTGAAAACATTTCTTAATCAGAAAGAACTTTTATCAGGTTTTGACAATTCATTCAAGCTTCAGTATCATACTTGATTAGACAGATATTAAATTAAATATGTATATGAGTGGTCGACATATAATTGTATCTATAATGTACAGATTTTTGTTCTCAACTGAAGCTTTTGCTCTGCCTAATTCCATTGGGCATATAGCAGGGAAAAAACCAAAACAAAACACCAAAAACAAATTTTAAGAGAAATCATAGTTACTTTAAAGAGGAAAAGTAGCATTTGAATCTTGAAACAACTGGAAGCACTGGATTCTTCAGATAGTTTATAATATGTAAAAATTTTGTTTCTTCTTTTAATGGTACACTCCGAAAATCAGGCAGCTTTTGCTTTCAGGGCATTCAGAAGAACTTCAGGCAGTGAGCTGAACGCTTCTTGGTATTGCACTTTTTTATCTTCTCATTCAAGAACAAAGCAAAACATTGGAAGAGTTGCAGAGGAAACAGTACTTAAGTGATGAGGGCATAAAGAAGAATAGCAGAGGTTAATTTCTTTTAACTTACCCGTGTTAAAGCTAATAAGGAATGTGACTGCTCTCCATAAATTCTTCTCAGAGACAGAGAAGGGATGAATAAACGTGAGAATTATTTAAGCTAAGGGACATCCTTGATGCAAATAAGTTGTAGAAAGTAGTTGTGGGTACACTTATTGTGGTTTAAACCCAGCTGGCAACCAAGCACCACACGGTTGCTCACCCACTCCACCTGGGTGGGATGAGGGAGAGAATCAGAAGACTAAAAGTGACAAAACTCATGGGTTGAGATAAAGACAGTTTAATAGGTAAAGCAAAAGCTGTGCATGCAAGCAAAGCAAAACAAGGAATTCATTTGCTACTTCCCACCGGCAGGCAGGTGTTCAGCCATCTCCAGGAAAGCAGGGCTCCATCACACGTAACGGTGACTTGGGAAGAGAAAACACCATCACTCCGAATGTCCCCCCCTTCCTTCTTCTTCCCCCAGCTTTACATGCTGAGCATGACGTCATATAGTATGGAATACCCCTTTGGTCAGTTGGGGTCAGCTGTCCCAGCCGTGTCCCCTCCCAGCTTCTTGTGCACCCCCAGCCCACTCACTGGTGGGGTGGGGTGAGGAGCAGAAAAGGCCTTGACTCTGTGCAAGCACTGCTCAGCAGTAACGGAAACATCCCTGTATGATCAACACTGTTTTCAGCACAAATCCAAAAAACAGCCCCATACTAGCTAGAAAATTAACTCTATCCCAGCCAAAACCAGCACACTTATGCTGAGAGTTAAGAGTTTCTGAGAACCAAAGCAGCGAGGTTCTGAAATAGCCACAAAGCACAGGCCTAGCAAGTGATGAGAAGGATTTTCATCAATTTGTGAAATTGATAATATAATGTAATTGCTGGCAACATGAGAGCGCTGTACACAGGAAATTCTTTCAGTCCTGCATTTTGTGTCATAGAATCATAGAATCATTAATGTTGGAAAAGACCTCTAAGATCATCGAGTCCAACCGTCAACCCAACACACCATGTCCACTAAACCATGTCCCTTAGGGCCTCATCTACACGTCTTTTAAATACTACCAGGGATGGTGACTCCACCACTTCCCTGGGCAGCCTGTTCCAAGGCCTGATCACTCTTTCAGTAAAGAAATTTCTCCTAATGTCCAATCTAAACCTCCCTTGGCGCAACTTGAGGCCATTTCCTCTCGTCCTATCACTTGTTACTTGGGAGAAGAGACCAACACCCACCTCGCTACAACCTCCTTTCAGGTAGTTGTAGAGCGCGATGAGGTCTCCCCTCAGCCTCCTCTTCTCCAGGCTAAACAACCCCAGTTCCCTCAGCCGCTCCTCATAAGACTTGTTCTCCAGGCCCTTCACCAGCTTCCTTGCCCTTCTCTGGACACGCTCCAGCACCTCCATGTCCTTCTTGTAGTGAGGGGCCCAAAACTGAACACAGTATTCGAGGTGCGGCCTCACCAGTGCCGAGTACAGGGGCACGATCACCTCCCTACTCCTGCTGGCCACACTATTTCTGATACAGGCCAGGATGCCGTTGGCCTTCTTGGCCACCTGAGCACACTGCCGGCTCATGTTCAGCCGGCTGTCAACCAGCACCCCCAGGTCCTTTTCCTCTGGGCAGCTTTCCAGCCACTCTTCCCCAAGCCTGTAGCGTTGCCTGGGGTTGTTGTGGCTGAAGTGCAGGACCCGGCACTTGGCCTTGTTGAACCTCATACAGTTGGCCTCGGCCCATCAATCCAGCCTGTCCAGGTCCCTCTGCAGAGCCTTCCTACCCTGCAGCAGATCAACACTCCCACCCAGCTTGGTGTCGTCTGCAAACTTACTGAGGGAGCACTCGATCCCCTCGTCCAGATCGTTGATAAAGATATTGAACAGGACCGGCCCCAGTACTGAGCCCTGGGGAACACCGCTCGTGACCGGCCGCCAACTGGATTTAACTCCGTTCACCACAACTCTCTGGGCTCGGCCATCCAGCCAGTTTTTTACCCAGCGAAGAGTGCACCTGTCTAGGCCGTGAGCCGCCAGCTTCTCTAGGAGAATGCTGTGGGAGACAGTGTCAAAGGCTTTACTGAAGTCCAGGTAGACCACATCCACAGCCTTTCCCTCATCCACTAGGCGGGTCACCTGGTCATAGAAGGAGATCAGGTTGGTCAAGCAGGACCTGCCTTCCATGAACCCGTGCTGGCTGGGCCTGATCCCGTGCTTGTCCCAGACATGGCTCGTGAGGACCCTCAAAACCAACCGCTCCATGATCTTCCCCAGCACCGAGGTCAGGCTGACCGGTCTGTAGTTCCCCGGATCCTCCTTTCGGCCCTTCTTATAGATCGGCGTCACATTGGCGAGCCTCCAGTCATCTGGGACCTCCCCAGTTAACCAGGACTGCTGGTAAATGATTGAGAGCGGCTCAGCAAGCTCCTCCGCCAGCTCCCTCAGTACCCTCGGGTGGATCCCATCTGGCCCCATAGACTTGTGAGCGTCCAGGTGGCGTAGCAGGTCATTAACTGCTTCCTCTTGGATTATGGGGGGTTTATCCTGCTCGTCGTCCTTGTCTTCCAGCTCAGGGGGCTGAGTACCCTGAGGATAACCACTCTGACTACTAAAGACTGAGGCAAAGAAGGCGTTGAGTACCTCAGCCTTTTCCTCATCCTTGGTGGCAACGTTCCCCCCCGCATCCAATAGAGGATGGAGATTCTCCTTGGCTCTCCTTTTCTCATTAGCATACTTATAAAAGCATTTTTTGTTGTCTCTCACGACAGTGGCCAGGTTGAGTTCTAGCTGGGCTTTTGCCTTTCTAATTTCCTCTCTGCACGACCTAACGAGATCCCTGTACTCTTCCTGAGTTGCCTGCCCCTTCTTCCACAAGTGATAAACTCTCCTTTTTTCCCTGAGTCCCAGCCAGAGCTCCCCGTTCAGCCAGGCCGGTCGCCTTCCCCGCCCGTTCTTCTTGCGGCACATGGGGACAGCCCGCTCCTGCGCCTTTAAGACTTCCTTCTTGAAGAACGTCCAGCCTTCCTGGACCCTTTTGCCCTTCAGGACTGTCTCCCAAGGGACCCTCTCGACCAGTGTCCTGAGCAGGCCAAAGTCCGCCCGCCGGAAGTCCATGGTAGCGGTTTTGCTGGCCCCCCTCCTTACTTCACCAAGTATCTAGAATTCTACCATTTCATGGTCGCTAAGCCCAAGCCGGCCTCCGACCACCACATCTCCCACCAGTCCTTCTCTGTTCGTGAACAGCAGGTCAAGTGAGGCATCTCCCCTGGTGGGCTCGCTTACCAGCTGCGTCAGGAAGTTATCCTCCACACACTCCAGGAACCTCCTCGACTGTTTCCTCTCTGCCATGTGGTATTTCCAGCAGACGTCCGGAAAGTTGAAGTCCCCCACGAGAACAAGGGCTAGCGACTGGGAGACTTCTGCCAGCATCTGGTAGAATATTTCATCTGCCTCCTCGTCCTGGCTAGGTGGTCTATAACAGACCCCCAGCAGGATATCTGCCTTGTTGGCCTTCCCCCTCATCCTTACCCACAAGCACTCGACCTCGTCATCACAATCATTGAGCTCTAGACAGTCGAAGCACTCCCTAACATACAGGGCTACCCCACCGCCTCTCCTTCCTCGCCTGTCCCTTCTGAAGAGCTTTTTTTGTCCTTTTAAAGAAAGCCTGCAAAAGAAGGGACTGATTGCTACTGAATTGAATTAGCAAACAGTTGAAGTAGGGAAATGACTTTTCACTTTTCAGTATGCTATAATAATCTTAGTGTTACTTTTAACAAGTCTTTAAGAGCTTTTCAGGAAGCGGCATTTGTATTCCTGTATTTGTTTAAAACCTGTGACCATAGTAATGTTAAATACAATAAGAAGGAGACTCGTAAATTCATTGTAGGAAGTACAGTGATATAATAGAGCATCTTGTACTCTTCCATGTTAAAGGAGGGAATGAAAGAAACTCTTCATATTGAATGACTATCTTTCAGAAGTGACTTTTTGGTAAAGGATTTGTCCATGATGAAAGTGAGAAAAATACGTAATTTCAGTAGTGTAAAAGTAACAGCAAACTAATTATTGATTGATGCCTCTGCAAATGCTTTTTGTGTATACTCTTTCTTCTGTTCCACTAGGCAACATTGCAATTGTGGGCAGTTCTTTTATTTTCTTAGCTCACCCAGTCGCACATTTCAGTTATCCCAGAGATGGCCACAGAAGTTGAAATACCTTTTCTTCTTTCAGTATCCAGGGCTTTATGTAAAATAGTGTAGTTGTTTTGCATAAGTGATATGCTTCACACTTGGTTTTAGTCGTCTTGGGGCTTGTGCTTGTTTTGGTTCTCCAGCTGCTTGTGATTTGCCAGAAGAACAAAAGACTATTTTTCTAAATGGAATATGAACATTAGCTTTAATAAATCTTAACTCTGCTTCTTTTACTTTACGGCTCTCCTTCCTGCTTCCTTCTTCACGATCTCAAAGGACTACCACCTTGCTTTGTTACTCAAGGTATTTCCTGTGTGTCTCATCTGTTTTCATTGCTGACTGTTCTGTAATGTCAAAGTGAATAATGTGTTCATTTCTAATTGTTTGATACTTTGTTTTGTTTCCCCACATCAATTTAGCAGCAGGAATACTTTGTTTCTTGTTTCCCTATTAGATAAGGTAGTGATGACTTTCCGTCTCAGTTTTTCATCAGATTTGTTTTTTATTATTGCCATATTCCCTGTTAATGCCATTTAAACTAGGGACCATAATTCAACTTCTAGTGAACGTAGGTGCATGGTGTCAGTGAGATCAGCCAGATTTTGCTAAGAAATAGGTTTCTGTGCACTCAGTGTTATAAACTGTTTCTGCATTCCCTGATGTATTTAATTCAGTACTTAAATCTGAAAAGAGTAACACAAACCTCAGATAACTTTCTTTAATGCAAAGGTACTAAAATTGATTTTATTCCACTTGAAATGCTGTAGTCATACATACTTTTATGAAAGAGTCTCTCTGAAAACAAATTCCCAAAACAGCCTGCATATGACTTGGGAGAGTAGGAGGAGGCAATTATAAAACTGCTTTCTGAATGAAGAAATGGTGGAAATAATTATACAGAAAAGAACTGTTGCTCCAAAGTTGTTATGGGAGCTTCTTAATGTCCACTTATGATAAAATTTGAGGAGGAAAACAACTACATTTGCCAGTAAACACTCTTCCTGGTGAATTCGCCTGTTAATGTAAAAGAATTCTGTTTTAGCTTTAAGTAGATACATTGAAAATCGGTATGATTTGAACACTATTTATTAAATGTAATTTCAAGGGAAATACATTATTCTTGGAAAGAGGAATACTCATAATTAGAGGAAAGTTATGATTCTTCTTTTCAGTTCTCATCACTTTTTTCCACTGTAAAATTGCTGTTTCTGTTGTTTTAATAACTAAAAACCCCAAGAACTGATCGGAGATTTTTTTAGACCTGTAATTCCTGACTGAGCAGAGCTTTCAAAAGTGTTTTTATGATGCTGTGCAGAGCAAAGCAGACAGCATTTTTCTGTCTAAAATATTTAGGAGTATAAATAAGTACTAAAAGGGGATAAACCCTAGCTTCTTTTCCAGAATCCTAATTCTGATGGTGTTTTTTCCTGGAAACTAGGAAAGTAATGACATGACACTGATACGGCAATGGGTAGAGAAGATGGTAGTTCATTAGCAACTACCTTTGAGAGTGTTTTCTGCTGTGGTGTCTCTCTTCCTTGAGATGTCATCTTAGGATGAAGGTGTTTTAGATTAACACTTCTGGTCTTAGACTTCTGTTAGTTCATATCTGCAACTTCCCCAAATCGGCAGTTCTACCTGGGCTCTAATCTATTTGTCTGTTCTCTTTTTTGTTTGTTTTTCCCCTCTGTGTCATGAATGTAACAACTGGTTCTCAGGTGATGTTAAAGCAATTCTTAAAAAAAGTGGGAGGATGAGGAGGTGATACCACATGATATTTTCATGTTGTCATCTATAGACTTAATGGAAAAATACAGATGATATATCCATAGAGTAACAATTTTCATTGGAAAAGCTGAGTAGTATTTAGAATGTATTTCACCTAGTGCACGTTGGTGTTGCAAAGACTTTGGACGGGAATGTGGCATCTTTGACAGCACTTTCCTTATCTAAGTTTCCAAGTGAGAAGAAAATTTCATTTACAGGTTTTTTCCTTCTATTAACTGAATTACATGTAACTTCATTTCCTATGGAAATGAAAGAAATGAAGACTGCAGTGGTCTGTGATCTACTTACCATGTATTTAGTTTTCTTGCCCCACATGGTGACTTCATCAACACTGGTGGAAAAGGGAGAGAAACCCCTTAAAAGGGGGAGGACAGTTTCTGAGCCTTACATTATTGATCAAGGTGTTTAACCTCTCCATTGAACTGTCTGGGACTTCTTCTCATGACACCTCTAGCATTTCCTTCCTTTAGAGGGTTCTAATAAGGTGCAAAACTGAACTTTTCGTTTGAAGAGGAATTTGAATCTTAAATAGTCAGACAGTTGAGCGGAGTTCAAGTCTCTGTAACATTAAAGAAAGCACTGGCAGGCTTAGTGAACATGTAATGACAAAGCCTTTCCATCCTGTCCATCTTCTATATTCCTAATTTGCCTGGGTGCTACCTTCTGTTTTAAGGCAATGCATTCAGGTGGGGAAAAGGTAGGAGTGAAAGAGAAGAAAAAGATGTTGGGGGGAAAAACAAGCAAGGTAGAAAAACTTTTATGACTTCAAACATGCTGTTCAGGTTTTTTTGGAAAGTGTCTGCTGCCCTTCACTTTGAAAGCAAGGAGGTCATTTTCCCCCTGAAGTAGTAGTCGATTTCAGAAATTTCATTAAACAGATAATTTAGGTTCAACAAAGCAGTTGCACTTTTTTTTTAATTACACTTATCCGTTATTTTTTGATAAGGAATATGAAACTTTTTTCAAGAGCTCTGACTCGGGTTCTGTTTTTGGTAGGAGGAGAGGGGCTGGTGTTTGTTTTTGGTTTTTTTTTTTCCCTCTGAAATCTGAAGCTACCCTGCACTACCACAGTCAAACTGGAAAGGCCTATTTTCTTAACAACTTAGTCTAAAACGGTTAAAGAAAAACATGGTGAGTTCTTAAAAAGAGCAAGTTCCTATCAGTTTGTTTACAGTGGAAGTAGTTGCATGTGCCTATATGGGAATTTTTGCTTTTTTTTTTTCGGTTGGGGGTAGAGGGAGATTATGGGTATGGAAAGAGAACTTACTTTTTTTTCTCCTTCATTTTGCAGGACACAGGACACCCCTGCACAGCCAGTGATCCAAACACCTGTCTGATGCCAGTATCTCCTCAGCATTTCATCGATCTTTTCAAATTTTGAGATGTTCAGTAGCTGTTCTCCTGTGTTTGTGGCCATTTTTGTGAAGAGTCAGGCAGGATACATGATGCTTTTTGTGCAATATATTTAAGTGTAATGTTTTGTTGTAGTTTAAAAAAAAAAAGATAGGGGGGAGATTATCAGACAGGTTTATTTGGTGTATTGTTTTTGTGCAGAAAAGAGCTGAGGAGAAGGAGACCATTAAGAAAATTTCTTTGTTAGGAAATCTGCAGTGGACTTCTTTTCAAGTCCAAGAAAGACCATTTTAATCTCAACTTTTATATCCATTCTTTTGACGCCTTAATAGATGGTTAAAATTATGTGGGGGAGTTTTGAAAATTTCATGGAAGAGTTAAACTACTCTTACAGGGACCAAAGGAGGGTTTTTTTGTTAATCCTTCTTTCTTTAAGCCACTGTTTTTCAAAACACCTCCATATAATTTGCATTATTATAAAAAACAGGCCAATACTCTCTTGGACTCTTAATACATCAGTTACCAAGGTGGCATTAATCATTGTGAGCTAGTGAATAAAATGTAGCTGTGGTTACATCTGTTGTTGAACCTATGAATGAAGGAAATCAACCAACCTTTGTACATACATTATGCAAAAATATTTATTTTTCTTAGGTTATATATATTTAATTAAATCCTTATCTCAGCACATCCTGCATAACTCAAGAGATAGATCTGGGGCTCCTGGAAAGCGATTTTTTTTTTTGATGGTAGCTACAGCCTTCATTTATACTGTTTAGTATGTCTACAAATGCAACTGCATTAATTCATCTTCAAAGAAGAAGACATTATTCAAATTTAATGAGAGTGGAGTTGCTTGTTTCTAGACCGGTACACTGGCAGGACATACTACTACCAACTGAGGTTCTAACCTGACAAGTCTTTACAAGTTATGGGAAACACTGAAAGTCAGTCTGAGCTGAAGCACCTTCTGCCATGTAAATCATGATAAATTCTCCAGGAAGCTATTTTCTTACTGTCCTGTAGAACAAAATTGATTACTTGGCTTAGGCAGGTAAAGGAAAAAATAGGGAAGTTTTGGGTTTGTCAATGAAACTTAACAAATAATATGTAAGGTACAGAAAAAATAAATCATGTACTATATTCTGCACTTACTTGTTCTGAATCTAGTTTTGTACAGTGTAATAAATCATGTTTTTATCTATTATTCCTAGAAGTCTCTTGTGCATAGAGATGAACAATTTGAATTTTGTAAGATCTTTCTATAACCTGTTCTCTGTAGTGATTGGTAATGGAATGAGAAGCATACAAGCAGTCCAAGTGACATTGCTTTTCAGTAATTGGTCATATTAGCACTTTAATAGGATAGCTGGACTGTTAATAGGCTGCATAAGAAGAGGAGAATATTTATTTCCTCAGAAGATTAGTTTTATTTGCTTTAACTTACATTTCAGTGATATACCAATCTTATCCATTGAATTTGCCGATAGGTGGATTTTTCAATACAAGGCTTTGTGGGTTTTTTCTTTCTTTCAATTAAGGTGTCTGCTGTAGCTATGGTAATGATCAGGTGTGGAGCCAATGACATCCACTCTTATTCCTGTTCATTCAGAACATTGCAAGCCTCTTTCCCAGCCCAAGCACTGCTATAGCCACTGGATTTGTTAAGGAACCAGCAGCTCTTCTTATTTAACTAATGTAATGGTTACAGACCTGCTTTCCTGTCTTATGTGACCCTACGTGTCTGAGGTAACCTTGACAGTGGTTTGTAATGGCTGGCATCCCTTAATCACTCCTTTAACATGGTTACGGTTTTGCTACCCTTCATGAAACTTCCTATAAATATCTACATGGATGCTACCCACTTTCTTTGAGAGCTTTAAAGTAAAGGTTCTAAAGTCAGCATGTGGTTTAATACTGTGCTGAGCTTCTCACCCATCATGCTGACTGAAGGTCTCTGATCAGGGACTGCAAGGAACCATCCCTCCTGCAGACAGAATGGAAGCTCTTAAGGGCTTAACTCCAAAACCCGTCTCCGAGCAACTCCAGACCTGTTGCATCACATTCTCTCCCAACAGTTTTATTCTCCTGTGTCTGGGAAAAGACACTGACTGTAAAGACAGTAGGCATGGACCTGTTCAGAGAGCACTGAGTGAGCCTTTCTATTTGGATGTCAGACAGGACTGAGGTTCTTACCTGGAAAAAGCAGAGGAGCAGAATCCTTTCCCCTGCTCCCCATCCCCAGGAAATGCATAAACTCACTTTTGGGAAAGGAAGAAGCTGAAATGCCAGAAAAAACCTAGCTCAAAGAGAGATCCACTAGGAACAGACTGACAAACTAGTGGCATTTTGTAGTCTAGAAGGCAGAAGCAATACAGGCTAGCAGAAAGGAGAGGGTGGAATGGAGAATAGTGGCACAACGTTTTGGATTTGCCTGGTGCACAAATTAGCATATTTACAGCTCCATCATTGGCAAAGAATTGTATTAGCTAAATAGTCTTGTATGAGAGTCTATTTTTGAGCCAATAATAAGCATGAAAGTAATTCATACACTTCTAGGGAAAGGAGGCAGTGAATAAGAGGAAAAATTTATTAATTTTGCATTTATGCTATTGCTTTCAACCTCTAAGTCTTGTCATATATATGTACATATAGAAAGAGAGCGAGACAGAGTGTACGTATTTCTTAAGCCTCATCACTTGAAGTCAGACAATTGCACCGGAAGCTGATTTAATCAAAAACCTTCAAGCTTCACAAAATTGATCATAGATGCTTCAGCATAACCCAAATTTAACAAACCAAGTACTTCATAGCTGAAGCAGACATGGGGAAAGTGCCTAAGAAGTGAGCCTGCAATGGCTAGAGAGAAACGGGACGCTAAGTCAAGCAGCATACTGAAAATGGCCTCAGGCGCTTAACTTTTGACCAGAGAGAGCGCGAGACACATCTCCAGCAAGGTCAAGCGTATGAATCGTCTTCTGGGAGCTTGTCACCTGCACTCTTACTTTGAAAAGCTGAGGAGAGCTCACCTCTTTTGAAGACCATGAGACGTCCCATTTCACCCTGAATCTTCACAGTTAGAACATGAATTTTGGGGACTCCCTGTCCCAGAAGCTACATTTGAGATTGTGTTGTGTCCCATGTCACATGCACCCTCCTCTCCCCCGTGCTGTGGCAGGCATTGATGCAGTTCCAGAGTCAGCCAGCCACTTCAAGTTGCTGATCCAACCAAAATGAGAAATTATTATTTCTAGGGATAATTTTCATGGAACCATTCTTCCTCAGTCTTTTCAGCTGAGCCTACTCCACTCCCATATAATAATTACTTTTCTCTAGCCCTCAGTCAATATTTAATCATGGGGCTAGATGTTCAGGTATTCACCTAAGAAAAAGAAAGGGTCAAAGCATCACGGTCAAATGCGGGCAGCTGCTGCCTAGCTGTGTGGCATCGTACAACCAAGCGTGCCTACCCCAGCACGTGTTGCTAGGAGAGGGGACTACAGTCCGACCTCCTGTTTTCCTAATAAGTGGTCCTGATGAAGAGGAACTTTTTCCTTCTGTATGTTGGGTGTCACAGTAAGGCTAGACCCTTAATATCCAGTTAAGGTTGCCAATTCAATACGAAGATATCAACATTAAATAAAGCAAACAATATCAGATGTTTAAAAATAGTTGTTAAATTACGGTTCAGAATATTGACGTATTAGCTAATTATGCTATTCATTTGCACTGCTTCTGTGCTTTCAGCTGCAAGGCTCAGGTCCAACCCCTTAAAAGACACTGGAACATAATTCCCAACTCCTGCAAAGTTCAGTAGGATGAACGTGGCAGCGGTGAAAGTGCCACTAAAGCTGGGTTTCTTTTCTTTCGATTCCCATGGGCTGTTCTCTGTGCAACACACAGACCTGTCCCACTGCCTTTCAGACATGCTGGTAATGCTTATTTCCCACAGGTTTATGTGTACATTCTTCTACAAATATGAATAAAACATGTTCAGCTTTATATTTGTTGCACTTTATGGGTACTTAGTCATCACGCCTTCAGCTGAAAGCCTTTCTAGCAATTTTCAAGGCATACACAAACAGCCTTTTTTTTTTAAATTTTTTTTTTAATTTTTATATGCTCTTTCCACTTGAATGCTGTTTTTCTATAGTATTTATAACAAAATAATGGAATAACAACTCATTTGCTGAAGTCAGTTGTCATTCCCACACAACGCTTAGATTATGGAACAAAGTTCTGCATGCTTGGGAGCATCTCTCCCCCATCTTTCAGTCCCCGTTACTCTCTCAGACACAGCAGTTGCATTTAGTTATTTTATATTTATATATTTTTCCTACTGGAGACTGTTAAAGCTGTAAACCTGTAGTCCCAGTCTTAACTCAATGGTATCCCTTTAGAACTTGGCTAATTTATAAAAGCAATACTTGGGCAGTATTTTCAAGAGATGCTAAAACTAGATATGCTCGACTATAACGCAGCAGCTCCTGCAGGAGCATGTCCCAGCCTGTAACTCTGCTATTTTTCCTTATTCAGCCGCGTGGTGCGTGGCCTGATCCTGTGCCTTCACCTGCAACCCTTCCCCTCCTCTTACACTGAAGCATCACCGTGTTTAAGCAGTCACTGGGCAAAAGCGAGACCACCACTAACCAGGATGTGTTGCTCATCAGCCACCTGACATCAAAGGCAACAGCTTTAACACGCGAGGTGGAGAGCACCCTAACCCAAAAGGCCAGCAGCTCCCAACAGGCCTGTGAACAGATCTCTGCCCCGATGAAGGCTGTGTGACACCTTCAACCCACTGCAGGTACGTGCATCGTAGCCATGGGAAGAGACACCAGGCCACCCACCTCACGCGCTGCTGCCAAGGAGGCTTGCACGCACCTAGTTTGAGGATCTGGCCCCACCAGTAAGTCTGCAAGGACCCTTTGTGCAGCTTCTGATTGCCCGGAACAGCGTGCCTGGGGCAGGAGGGGGAAGCCAGGCGCAGAGCACTCGAACCGCGGTCTCAGCCATTCCAAAACGGGCAAGTTCCAAGTGATGCTTCATAAATTTCCAGATTCACAGGCTTAGAGGCAATAAAACAAACAAAAAAATCAACCTCTAGCATGTAATTCATCCACTAAGAGGGGAAAAACAATATCCTGACACTAATGGGGAATCATCAGGGATCTCAGGGAAGAGAGAGAAGGATGGAAAAAGAGTCAGGAATCTGGTAAGAGAGCAGAGAAGGGGAGGAGGCTGAAAGTACAATATTTGAAGAAGCAGGATACTGGATGGAGCTGTTTAGTTCAGCTAAAACTTCAATAGTTTAATCCCACCACCACTTAAGTTCTTGCTGCAAGCTGACCATATGCCTTCTACTAATCCTATGTTTAAAGGTACAATCTTCTACCACTAGCACTCACCTTCTACATTTTTGATCGATTAAGTCTAATTTATAGGCATAGTAGCATGGAATAGATGCGAAGAAGTGCTTGCTGTGAGTTACAGAGCACCAATGTTAAAGGCGTCCAAAACTTTAATTTTGTACCTGCAAACAGGGGACGTTCTTTCCAATTGCTCATCACAGCCAAAAATCCTGTTCTTGAACAGGATAACCAAGAAAAAACACTAGGCAGGAGGACTAGCTGTGTGTTAGTTCTGATTCTCTAACACTAAACCCCTGGCCTAATAGTAAATATTAATACTAATGCCCCTAGGAACATTCTCAGATGTTCTGGACTTCTTACTTCTCTTTATACTGTGCTTCATTCCTTGATGCCAGAACATCTGCTCCTTCACTTGTCTTGAAAACCTTCCCTCCATTCCCAGTGCAGCCAGTTCTCACCGCACAGGTCAGGAGCTCAGATCTTCCACCGTGGGTTAAGCTGCCAACAGGCCATCCACCATGGCCACAACGATTTGGTTCAATACGCACCTGCTCTCTGGCAGGCAGCAGCATGACAGCTACGCTATGCGGACAGGTTAATGCACTTCAGGAGACGTGTGAGTTTACAGAACGAAAAAAAGAGCAAATATATATTTCATTAAGTCTCTGATTCTCAAAATAACCCTATGTGCAGCATTACTATATCTGTAGTATGACTTCTGGGAATCTTGTCCTCCATCCTATCAAACAATAGTTTACTTCCTAATGGGAAATGATGCTTGACTTGTTTTCCTTTGTTTGTCCTGTCAGATGTTGGTTGCCAAGTTTCTGTCCAAATGTTCAAAAGATAAACTGTTTACAGGCATTAAATTGAAGGCAAGTCTGCCTAAAAGTGGGTATCCGTCATGAGAGAAACAGCAAAGATTCCTTCTGTAACCAGAGAGGATGTCTTTGCATATACCCCAAAAAAAGCTAATAGGGGACAAGTACAAAAATAAAACAAAGCAAAGAATAATTATTATTAATTATCTTGCACATAAGAAAGCTTTAGTAGCAAAAAAATAATAATATACCAAGCACAGTACTTGGACTCTGGATACATCAGTCTCCCTTCCTTCTCCAGCACAAACACATGCACCACAGTATTTTCTCTCTCTCCAATACCAGAAGCATTTAGAAGCGTAATCTTGTGGAGAATCGCAAGACTCCTGGACAAACAAGATGTTCAAGACAACAGCATTTGCGGGTTTCAAGGAAAGAGGTACAAGGTAAGAAAGGCCAGAAGACATCGCTAACTTAAGGGAATGGTTCTGTATCAAATCTGAGCTGTTTTACAATACAACCTCAAATAATTAAACCAGCCAATTCTCTGAAAGATTATTTAAACTCAACTGTTCAGTTAGTCTTCTCAGTACAACGGATTAGAGCAACTAGAAAGCAAAATACCACGTGATTATTTTCATTAGCAGACAAACTAGTCCTACAAAATACAGCTGTGCATTTTTCTCTGCAGAGAGTAATGCTTTTTCTTTTCCAATAGCAAACTCACAGTTCAAAACATATTATTAAGCTTTCACTAGTGTTATTTGGGTCTCAAGAGCATAAAAATTTAAGTGCCAGCCAAGCTTTTACCTGATTATTATGGACTTGAAAAGAATATAGTTGCTTTCTTGCAACTACTCTCTCTAAATACTAGGCACAGAATAGGAAAATTTTCTTCCCAAATACAGAGCAGGCATTTCTTTATTCAGTACCAGTGATAAGAGTTGGTAAATACCACATGAAAAAACATCTTCTTATACTTCGTTTACTATTATATTTAATAGTATTTTCTATTATTTATATCCCTATTTTCTGATTGTTGTCATACTCTTTACTACTATGTAACTTTAGAAGAAGCATTTTTTTCTGCTATTATGCTGGTTGCACTTAAAATAAATGCAACTCTCTCAATTTCTAAACTGGATTCTTTGCCTACCTGTCTGATTCCCTGTCTTGTATGGTACAGCGGCTGCATCTCACTTTTGTCACACTCAAGGACGTGCAGGTCTCACCTCGTTATGGGGCCAGTGTATGCAAAAGCATTCCAGGTCCAGTTTACATGCAGCTGCTGAAATCTTTAGGGAAAGAATGCTGCTCTGCCCAAGCTTTCATAACAGCCAATAAATTTAAAAAAAAAAAAGTTTAAACCAATAAACACCAGTAAAACAAAATATTTGCAGTTTGTCAAAACCAATGAGTTCTTCCCACTATGAAAGCACTGGGTGATGCTTTAAATCTAGGATGCTGCAGCTTCTGAGAAGGCATGATTCACTGAGTTTGGACAAACAAGCTATTACTTCCTTGGCCGTATTCTACAATGATGCAAGTAACGTCCGCGCAGGTGGAAACAAGTTAACATGACAAATAAAATGCGACAAAAAAAAAAAAAAAAATCAAAGAATAAGGCATTTCAGTTCAAACTAAATCTTTATTCATATGGAAAATACTACTTTTATTTTTGCTAATAAATAAAAATACTCAGAAAGAATTTTGCTTAGAGTTAAGTGACTAGTTACAGCCACATGAAGCTTTTAATTCCCGTTAAAACCACGCCAACAATCATGCAGATTGGCTATGAGAAAGCAATATAAACTATATTTTATTTTGTGCAATCTTATCATACAATCTTAATGCTACCTTCTTCTAAACCATTTCACATAGATTGAAATGCAATTTCAAAACAAATATTAAGGGACATATTCTACACTTATTCCACATATGGAGCTGTGTATAGCTTAAGCCCATAAATGTATAATGTAGTTAAGCATCTAAAGAAGGTGAAAGAAAAGAGGACCCCATTCTGAAAATTCAGACAAGTTTATGAACAAAAGAGAAGAAAAGCTCACACCAGTGAGCTCTCAAAAGACAAATACATTATTAAAGCATTAACAATAAATTATATTAAATTTAATAATGTTCATCCTTAGAATGGTTATTTCTGAGGAAATATCACTTAAAAAGCACACCAAAACTTTCATTACTAGGAGTTAAACTGTAAGTTTACTTATCTGAATTCCCCACTCGGATGCAATTTGTTTTATAATAGGCTTAAGGTTTGTGAGCATATTCTTTATTCATACATTTAAAAACAAATTGAAAAATGTTGCAGTTAAGCTGTGCATCAAACACATCATCAAGGTGAGAAACAGGCACTTGACAGTATAATGTGCAAGGCAAAACCTTTACTGGTCACAGTATAAACAGTTTCTTCAGGAGGGAAATTAAAAGTTCTCAGCCCATCTTTGAGAGCAAAATATTGAGGGCTGCTAGCAGATCTTTTTCCGTTCTTTTAGGGCAGCACCAACAACCAAACTAAATACTATCTCATGCCTTAGAGGGTATTCCATAAACTATAAAATGCAGCATACTTTACCCAAGAATACTAATTCTTTCCTATAATTAACCTCAGCATACGTACTTGCCAAAGGGCAAATACAGAGTTTACTTACAGACTAAATGATGCAATATAAACACTAACCCTTTCTCCTCTATTAGCATTTTTTAAAATATATAATGCCAATTTTACAAATATATTTGCCAGTTACAAGATCCAATTCTGCAGCACAGAACACTGATGTTCTTTTATATAAACTTAAGAACAATGTCTTTTAACATCCTATTAGTACCGGAAAAAAAAACAAAACCAAAAACATTTTGCTACAGTTTCCCTCCAGGCACATCTCAACAGGAATCTCCAGAAAATAGCTATGCAGGAACTGTAAGCCAGAAAACGATACGTGAATTGGAAGAGAGAGGAGAAAGAGAGAGCTAAGAAAGGAGTGATGTGGCAGTAACAGAAACAAGGTACAAGCTTAGAAGAAAACTGCATGCATCCCTTTTCATCAGCATAAGCTTCTTGCAAAAATATGTTTACAGACATCCATTATATAAAGATATATGCTTTCTTGTAAAAATGCTGATTTTCTCTGAAATGCTAACTTGATCTTCCAACTGTACTGGCCGTATCGCTAGGCAGTCAACAAGTTTTCAGTTCTGTTATACCAGTTTAACAATCAGGAGAGAAAAGGCCTACTGTTCATTTTTTATGAAACTTTTGGTTTGATTTTTTTTCCATGAACATTAAAGCAGTATTTATATAGGTCATATAAACAAAACGGAAACAAACTTTGGATCTGACATGAGCCGCACTGCTAATGAGAGACAATATGCTAAAAAGAGGCACTTTTAGTATTCTTATATACATTTCAAATCTCAAGTTTAACGCTTCACCTTCTTTTACCAAAAAATTAAAATATCAGTAGCTAATAAGACGGAGCTTTGTAACAAAAATGCTTCAGAAGCTGTGTGCATGCACATACTTGCAATGGCTCAGTTACTCAGTTACCCTGGAAATGCCAGAGTATAATTCAATCACTGCTTATGGGACAGGGGGGAAGGAACAACACAGTACAAAACAAAAAAGTTGTTTGTAGAACAAGGATCAGCTATTGTAAAAATGAAAACATATGCCCTTCCATAAGAAGCAACTTATCCCTAGATTCAGGACTACAGATACTGAATAACGAGATCTTCTTATACTCTACTCACTGCTGCTTTCCAAATTTTCAATCATGTTTGGTTTTGGCATAACATGCACCTTAAAAACTGAGAAGCTTAGCTTTGTCAAACAACATTCAATATAAAAAAAAAAAAACCTCTGGAAGACCCATTTGACCTCACTATTCGTGAAGATCCTGTGATGGAAGAAATTACATTAGAATAGTATTTTCCCATTTCATACACAATATAGCACATTGTGACAGCTGAGCATCTTGTGTGCACAAGCTGAAGCATTTGCTGAGGCTGAAGATTTGGAAAACAGTCTAGTAAGTATAAGCATTCTCCCTGCAAGCGACAGATCGGTATTCTTAGTTAAAAAGGGACAGCATCAAAACTAAAATTTTGAGTGGCCCTCAAATACCAGAAAAAAAACCAGGACCTCAAGCTAGTGGAAGTTCCTACATAAGGCAGTCAAATTTACAACCAGTGTATACATTCACTAAGGAATTACATTTTTTTGGTAAAACCAACAATCCAACATACTGCAGAGTCTGAATGTGAAATATAGGCACAAAATAGATTCTCTACTTTTTTTTCAGTGTGGAAAACATAGCTATTTAACAATGTAATAAGAAAATTTACTATCAGGTGAGCAAAAATTTGTAACAATCTGAATAAAACAAAGTACTGTATAAAGGTGCAATATTGAGCAGATTTGATTTTGGTTTAAACATACGAGTAAATCATGGAACCTTTCTCTTCTTCTCTATAAAGTATTTCACATTACCAGTATCATTCTAGTTCTTCCCAGTTGTCAGTAAGGTTACCTTTGCTTTGACGTCTAATACTAACCAGCTTTCCAGCTGATTTGATACTCCACCTGGAACTGTTTCCTGAGCTGGCCAGGTTTGTGTATTTTGTGGAGCCTTTGGTTTCATCTTCCCAGCCTGACCAGGCTGTATAGTCACTTAAAGTAGTCGCTGCATCACTGGTAGGGTCAGCAGCGGTAATCTGGGGTGGTTCCCATCCCTCAATCTCATCTGGTTTCCTAGATGGGACATTCTGCTTTATCACCAAACTGTCCCAAAAACCTGGCTTCTTTTCAGACTTGATCTCTTCCTTCAACTTTAGGTTTGTTCTAGAAAATAACAATGATGAGGTGATTAATTTCTTCATTAACAATGCATGTAACAGTTATTAATAAACATTCAATTAATTTATGATGTTTTATAGTAAGGAATGCTAATCAGTTGTCAGCCTATGACAGCTCATCCATTACTGTCAACTTCAGGAAAAACACCCTCGTATACATGTAAGCCTAAACACAATAGAATCTTGCAGTGATAAATCAGAACTGGACTGAGTATGGCTATTTCCTATTATAAAAGAACTTACACTCCTCCTCTTCCCGCCCCGCCATGAATTACACAGAACGGCCTTTGGAAATGTATGAAGTATTTTAGCATGCATTAGAAAAATTTAGGACTTTAACCACAGAAAAAAAAAAAAAAAAACAAAAAACAAACCCAGAGGTAGGATAGCAGAAGGAATATGAAAATGTTTTGACTACCACCAGCTTTAACAATCACTCACTATGTTTCTCAGTTTCATATAGCTGTTATCACCTTGCCAATTAAACCTTATCCCTAAAATAGTTGATGTTCACAGTATCCGGACTTTAAAGATACCTGCATTTTTTTCATAAAGATCTGCACAATATTTTGAAAACAGTTGCTTTGTATTTCTGGTAAGAAATCGCAAAATTCCCCTCCCAAAACCAAGAAAACACAACCTTTGTTGTAATTTCTCTCTCAAAGAGACATTTCATAGAATCATAGAATCATTAAGGTTGGAAAAGACCTCTAAGATCATCAAGTCCAACCATCAACCCAACACCACCATGCCCACTACACCATGTCCCTAAGCGCCTCATCTACATGTCTTAAATACTTCCAGGGATGGTGACTCAACCACTTCCCTGGGAGCCTGTTCCAAGGCTTCACAATCCTTTCCATGAAGAAATTTTTCCTAATATCCAATCTAAACCTCCCTTGGCGCAACTTGAGGCCATTTCCTCTCGTCCTATCGCTAGTTACTTGGGAGAAGAGACCAACACCCACTTCGTTACAACCTCCTTTCAGGTAGTTGTAGAGCGCAATGAGGTCTCCCCTCAGCCTCCTCTTCTCCAGGCTAAACAACCCCAGTTCCCTCAGCCGCTCCTCATAAGGCTTGTGCTCCAGGCCCTTCACCAGCTTCGTTGCCCTTCTCTGGACACGCTCCAGCACCTCCATGTCCTTCTTGTAGTGAGGGGCCCAAAACTGAACACAGTGTTCGAGGTGCAGCCTCACCAGTGCCGAGTACAGGGGCACGATCACCTCCCTACTCCTGCTGGCCACACTATTCCTGATACAGGCCAGGATGCCATTGGCCTTCTTGGCCACCTGGGCACACTGCCGGCTCATGTTCAGCCGGCTGTCAACCAGCACCCCCAGGTCCTTTTCCTCTGGGCAGCTTTCCAGCCACTCTTCCCCAAGCCTGTAGCGTTGCCTGGGGTTGTTGTGGCCCAAGTGCAGGACCCGGCACTTGGCCTTGTTGAACCTCATACAGTTGGCCTCGGCCCATCGATCCAGCCTGTCCAGGTCCCTCTGCAGAGCCTTCCTACCCTGCAGCAGATCAACACTCCCGCCCAACTTGGTGTCGTCTGCAAACTTACTGAGGGAGCACTCGATCCCCTCGTCCAGATCATTGATAAAGATATTGAACAGGACCGGCCCCAAAACTGAGCCCAGGGGAACACCGCTCGTGACCGGCCGCCAGCTGGATTTCACTCCGTTCACCACAATTCTCTGGGCTCGGTCATCCAGCCAGTTTTTTACCCGAGGCTTTTTGAAAGGCTACTTGTATTATTACATTTCTTATCCTATTAAGAACTTTCAATCTGAATTATTTCATATTTGCAGTGTGGAGTGTTTAAAATACACCATGTCAAATGTTTATGCATAAGTTTATATGCAGGGTTATATATGTAATCAAATAATGGACCACAAGGAAAGGCTGCATACCAGTGGTGAAAGACACAACCTTCAAGGTTCAATGAGCTAAATCGCAAATTGAAAACATTATGTGCTAGTAGCATACAAATTCCTTAGCCAAATAAAACCACCGCTGAAATTTTTTTAGTATTTCTATTAAAAGAGCTTTTTTCCATTAATGAAAGCTTGACATTACCATATTTAAATAGAAGCAACTGAACCAATACCTTTAAAATTACTTTTCCCTTACTGAATTTTGAATTTATGATTAGATTTTTCAGAATTTTCATCTTGCTAAAGCCAGTCACAGACTCCGAACGCTATTCTTATATTTCATGAATACTGCACTTGAAAAGTTGGGGTTTTCTTTAAAAGTAAAGTAAAGTAAAAATCGTGGCATACAGTTATAGGAGAATACCCCTAAGCTTAAAATACAGGCAGTTTTCATAGTAATGCTAAAATAGCTTTCCACATTTGTGGTAACTCAGTTTTCATACTTCGCTCTCTTCACTGGGTTACTTGATTCTTATATTCAGCATCAATTGCAAAGGATCCTTGAAGCAACCTAGCATCTTAATAACACCCATAAAATTGTACAGGCACAGTAGCTGGGAACTTTTGGGAAGTTTTATTGAACACGCTCAAATGGAAATGGAAATATATGTATTTATATTCTAAATATATATGTACACACACACACCTTCCCCCATACATGCAAATATATACACTTGCATACTGAAATACATATATTTCAAAGTAAACTGGAAACAAAACATACTATAGCAAGTTTTATCAAAGCTAATATTTGGCTGGAACAGCTATACTGATAGGTGGCACATTTCTTCCTGTTTGTAACCAAGGTAGTTAGGTAGCACATGTAGGTAAAGCCTACATATACTTGTAAGAGCGAAATAGTTTGTCCTGGGAAGAGGTCTGTTCTGTTCAGAAAACAGCTCTAACCGTACCGGCAGCAGAACTGTTCCAAGTAAACACCTCAGCTCCAACAGGGAAGATTTGTAGCTTCTGGTATATAGCTACTCCACTTAACCTTTTTGGGTGTAGACAAGATTTCAAAAGAGAAAGTAAAGCATGTAAAAAAAGGAATTTGTAAACTAAAGCATAATTAATCCTTAAGAGGAAAGGGGGAGGGTGGGAATGACCCTTTTACTCAGAAACCTTTACTCCTTTTCTACAGTAAAAAATTATTCTTATGCAGCTAAATTCTCTTTTCTTCCTGACAGACCTAAAAAGGTTATCAACAATATCCTTTCCTAATACAGCATGCCTTAATTCATTGTAAGCTTAACATATACATAATTTTGAAATGCACATAAACCTTTCTCTGTGATTTAACTTCCATGAGTTGAACACCACTGCTTCTCAGTGTCTACCTTCACCACTTTGCACAGCTATTTTCTGTTCCAGTTTGTGTATTTTAATAGCAGATAGACCAATTGGTTTTACTCACCCTTTGGATTTTGGAGACTTGCATCCTGCTAGCAATTGCTGTTCATCATCTTTATTGAACATAGACGTCACTTCCTTCCAACCCCGGAAACTTGCACCTTGAACCTATACAGAGAAGTAAACATCCTCATAAATGTGAATTACAGACTTACAAGCACTGAGTATGGCTGCCAGTGCTGACTCTGGGCGGCTGACAGGCAGCAACAGCCCTACCTCTCGCGTGCTGTGCAGCTGGGCACGCAGCGGCTCTGTACAGCTTGCAGCGGACAGCCACGTTTTGAAAAGGAGCAGGTTGGGTTACTGCAGCTAGAGCTCTTTCCCGCTGAGCAAAGAGTACAAAACCTTGCCGGTTTGCGGAGGCTGGCAAGTGATGTCAGTGAGTACAGCTGGGCTCCTGGATGCTCTTCTGCAGGCAGGAGCTGCTGGCTCCATTTTAGTATATCACAGTAAGAAGGGAATCTAGGCAGCTTAGGAAACAATCTAAGGGGCTTCAATAGACAGAAATGAAATGAACAGTCGTTGCTAGAAAGGGCCACAACAGACAGGACAGCCAGCTGAATTACCAAACTCTTAAGGTTTAACCTGCTTTGCACTCATTGTTCCTATTTTTAACTCACCAAAACTCACTTCTTGTGGCCCTGCAAGCAAAAAGGGTAAGAGCATTGGCTCACCAGTGAAATGTAACATGTGGCACTGGTGGACTACAGTGTGCTTTCTAAATTTACTGTGACCATTAAACATGTAGCATAAATTATTTTTTCAACATTATTAAAGGTATGATTCCCTCTCCCCCAAAGCGAAAAAAATAGGTATTGGTTATTTTTATTTTGATAGCATGCTTGGGGACTCTAACAGAAATGCACGCATGCGTGCCGAGCAGAGAATAGGGAAGTTGCTGTTCTCATGGGGCCTAATAAGAATGGCAGAGTGACAGTCTATCAGTGTTACTTGATTACATTAAAAAAATACAACAATACATTATGAAGTATAACAAACAATCAAAACAAAATTATAGTTGTCAACATCAGCAAAGGCTAATTCATCACCTATTATTATGCTTCATCCTTTTTGCAGAACTCATTGGTGCAAATTAGTATCAATTTGACATTTAGGCTTTAATTGATTACAGTTTATAACTGGTACGTCCACATAGGCCTTAAAACACGTGAAACATCACCTATGAATTGAGCACAAGCACCAGATAGGAAAACACTGGTACTACCACCTCCTCACCTTTCAGAAACCCACAATCACTAGCATTTACAGGAGTAAAACAGCGCCCTTACCACACGTTAGTCACGGAGTATTTCCATCTCTTGTTCTCCCGTTTCACTACGTCCTACACCTTCACTTCTCACTCACCTTCCCTACTCACATCTGAACCGCCCCAGCTACTCCCACTCAGGAGACACAGCAGGTCCATTTCAGGATCAGAAGGAAGGTCTCACCTAGACTCAGTTTCACTTTGGTTAGGTACAGACATGGATCCAGCTTTGGGAAAAGCTCTGGAGAACTCTGAAGAGGGAAGGCTGAGCAAGCCCAGAGCAATTTCCAGCTCTCGTTCATGGGATATGGACACATAGGTACACGAGAGCCAGGTTTCCCACAACCCAGGCCTCCGCAACTGCTCCGCTCACCTCTTCCTAAACCCACTCCTAATCTTACCACAAACCACAGCATTCCTCATGGCTTCACAAGAAAAGCAACAGCTTCTATATATTTTTTTTTTCCCCACTATAAGAATAAAGTGAGATTATAATAAGCAAGCCCTCATGTTTAATTTAAACATACGTTTTCTATTTTTAATTATGTTAAAAATATGTAGACAGCTAACTTCAACTTTGCATCCCTGTGGCAGACTCACTCTCATAGAAGACTGGTGCTGTCAATAACAATAAAACAAAACCAGACAAGCTGCAGATGATACCTTCAAACAGATACCTCGCTATACAAAATCCTTGTGTTTCAACTATCAGCCTCTCCAAGCAGTACTCAACATTTAATGCTCCTGCGGTGTAAATAATGGTCTAAAACATCACTTTTCAGCTATAAAGGCCTAATCCTGTTTCTGTTGTTCAGTTAAATTTTGTAACAAGTTCAACATGAGGATTTGTTACTTTGATTTGGCTTCCTCTCACTGCCAAGTAGTTAATTAAGTAGTTAATCCACAACAAACTTCCAAAAAACCGATGAAACTCCAAGAAGATAGCTGCTGAAGGAAGTAGTCTATTGGATGGGGGGGGGGGGGGGGGGGGGCATGAAGAGAAACTCTGTAAAAAACTTAGCTTTTTGTATGTTAAAAAAATCCTTCATCTTCTGTTATCTTACTTAAACTACTATTTCAGGCCTTTTCGGGAAGGAACCCTTGCTACCATAGGCAAACCCACAATTAAAAGCAGCTCATAACTACTCTTACTGCCTTAATCCTTTAGGCCTTTAAACTAGAAAAAGACACAAATATACCTCAGGGATCTAATTTATATATAAGCTTGTCTTTCTTCACTAATGATGTTTCAACAAGCCATTGCCACATAATAAATCTGCAGGTTAAAAAAAAAAAAAAAAACACCAAAAAAACCAACAACCACCCACCTTGTTATTGGTTTTCAGATATCAATTTAATACACAGACAGACAACTAGCTTAACTTAAATTATATATGCCTTTAAAGAACAGCATTGACAAACGACTATATGGAGATAAGCATTTATACATGCACTTACGTTCAGGTAAAAAAGGATATACCTACACATACACTTTCTTTTAATCTAGAACATCACACATACTTCACCGATAGAACTCCAACCTTTGCTGCATTGTTTTGGATATCCAAGCAATCCTCCAGCCAAAAAACAAAACCAAAACCAAAAAAAACAATTTCATAATAAAATCTTGTTAATATCTAGCCACAGGCTGTCCATATTTTTAACTTTGGCTATTTTTAAATTTAATTTCATTAAGCCCAATTCTGATTTACAGATATCTTTAAGAACAATTATTAGAAAAGTTCTATTCAGTGTCAAGCAGATAGCGCATGCAGGTCTCCAGATAAAAATTTACAAACTCTGCACTCTTTCTACCTGTATGTAAATCAGTACCTATGTACACATTGTACCATTCCTTCAATATTTTTCATAAACAAGTACCCACAATGGATCCATGGCATTTGGTAGATACATACAAGGCTAATAACCATGTAGCAGATTCTAACTGAATTATTCTTCTCTCAACTAGCCCTTAGGGGAAATATACACTAAACCTGCAAGACATACTTCCACCACTTATTTATTTGGGGTTTCCAGAGGAAACACTGCCAGGATAACCTACATAACAGCATCAATGTCCATGTAGACCGTATTTTGCTAATATGCGATAAAACTCATCATTGCACAAAGTTTAGTGGATATTAAATGGATTAGGCTGAAAGAAACCCCAGAAGTGCAAAAGTAAAACCAGAACCTCTGCCTATCGCTTAAGCCTCCTCTTCTACACTTTCCTGCACTGGTGCTGATCCTCTGAAGCACCTTTTCACTCAACTGAAAAGGAGCAAACAGCTCACTCTTGATAGTCTTCTCAGTGGTACCATACTTAAGAATATAAATCTTAGCAAAGGAAGAGGTCAAATACTTATTTTCCCCTTCCAGAAGCTTTTTTTCGAACTACTGAACTGTTTGTTAAGACAACAATCTTTCTTTTTGATTATGGCTGTCATGTAACTCTGTCACATACTAAAAAAATCCCTCAAAACAGCCTGCTCCCTTTCTGTATTTTTTTCCAATGTTCTTTAAAGATTTTTAACTTACAGAGAAGCACCACCTACATATGCAGCGTCACCACCAATGCAGCTGAAAGAGTTACAACTGTATCTGCTGGTAGGTACAGCTCAGGAAAGAGATCCTGAAGTTACCATTCTCTGAAATCATCAGTTTGACATGCAGCAGCTGCAAAGCCAAAAAATGCTGGGAATCATCACAAGAAGGATTAGACAAATTCAGACAGCAGGTGTACAAATGGATACCCTCTATTTAGAGGGATGCATCCTCTAATATCTCAAAACAATGATTCCTGATGTTAGGGAAGAGGCCCTAGAAACTGGCCAAGCTATGCTCTCCCTGAACAGCATCTCCGTTGCCGCAGTCAAAGACAGACTGCCAGACTAGATGGGCCAGTCTCTGAATCAGCTGGGAATTTCTTACATTCTAACAGAGCACGTGGAGAAAGACCCAGATCCCAGAACAATTAGCTTTCTTGCAATGGATGTCAAAGGAAGGTCAATAAGTAAAGAAGAGATGACACTTTGGTAAGCTGACTCCTCACCACATCGGAGACTTATTTTATGTAAAAAGATTAAAGTTATGCAAAGTATGAAATTACAGTATTGATATGGTCATAAAGCATCCATCCACATGCAGAAGTTCTGTATTTCATTTTTATGATGTAACTGTCTACACAAAACTCGAAAGTACCACTCCTTTTCAAAATTTTCAAAAAAGTTTATATACATAACTGACTAGCTTGTATTCTCAAACCTCTAAAGTATTTTTCCATGTGTCAGTGGAAAAAGAAATAATTCAACATCCAAAGTTCACAGAATCACACAGCCTTTACAGCTGGAAGGGACCTCTGGAGACCATCTAGTCCAACCACACTGCTCAAAGCAGGGTCAGCTTGAGCAGATTGCCAGGGATCATGTACAGCCGGGTTTTGAATATTTCCACAGCTGGAGAATCCACAATCTCTCTGGGCAACCTGTTCCAGAGCTTAACCACTCTCATGGTGAAAACATCTTTCCTTATGTTTAAATGGTATCTCTTCTATTTCAATTTGAGCCCATTGCCTCTTGCCTATTCACTGAGCACCACCAAGAAGAGTCAAACACCACCTTCTTTACACCCTCCCTGCTGCTGGCGTACATGCAGAAACCTTCCTTGTTGCTCTTCCTTTTCCTCACCAGATTTAACTCTAGGTGGGCTTTGTCTTTCCTAACCCCATCCCTGCATGCTCAGAGAGTGTTTCTATATTCCCCCCAGGTCACTTAACCCTGCTTCCACCTCCTGTATGCTTCCTTTTTATGTTTGAGGTTTTTCAGGAACATCTTGTTCATCTAGACAGGCCTCCCGCCACTTTTGCTTCTTGCTCTGCTTGATGGGATGGGCTATTCTTGAGCTTGGAGGAGGTGATCTTTGAAAATCAAAGCTGATTGATACACTAGAATAGAACCAGGTGTACAGTCAAAACTCCAGGTTAAAAAAAAAAAAAAAGAAAATCAAGTTAAATGCCCATAAGGAACTGCTAAGAAGAAGAGAGCACTATTAAGAAGGACTAGAATCGTAACATCAGATGTTAGAAAGTCAAAACCTTTAGAGGAATAGGTCCGATGTGGCAGTCTACTATTTTTCAAAAATACCAATGAGAAACAAAGCAGAAACTTTTCAAGATGCCATTTCAGTATTCTGTGAAGTAAGATTACAGACTGGTCTCATACCAGTCTGACTATGGGAGCATGGAGTATGCTTATCAGAACAGCCACTAATAAAGTTTCTCCCGTATCTTCCATTTTAGATGTGAAAATCTGTGCAGCACAATGCCCTGTACAATCACCTAAAAGGATCAGTAGAAGTGAAATTACACATACATATTAATCCATCAACTGGCAGACTACTGAAAAACCATCATCATTGTCTGTCCCAACAGGCAACTAAAGAGCTCAAGCCCAGAGCACAGATTCTTCCCCTTCAGCAGAGGAAATTCCAGCTTATGAAGTACTCTTTATCCACCACGAAAAAGCTGCCATTTAATTAGCAGGTCTTCTGAAACTGCGAGTACAAGTAGTCACTTCTAGAACACCATGTAAAGGATGCAGTCTGTATCCCTAGTCAAACTGTCTGCTGTTTCTCCCCCTCACTCCCCTCTGCTTTGCCAATGCTTCAGTATTGGTGCCCATCTGTCAGACAGATTCCCAGAGAGAAGTCTCACAAGGTGGCAGATCTGGTTTATCAGACACTGCTGCTGAAAAGGGTGCTGCTGAAAAGTCCATTGCCTGCTCACATTTATACTGCCTTCCTTTCGCTATGGTTTTATACCTGTGTGACACCGTGGAAAACCAATTCAACTCACTAAGCCAGGAGAAATCTAACTCACTCATTTTTTGCATGCTTTTAGGTTAGCAACAAGAATCAGCTCATTAAAAGATGTCAAAGTCAGACAGTCACCAAATAATGTGTAAGTTAGGGGCAACAGCACCTTTTTTGTAGCAGCAACTACTCCATCAGCTCAAGCACCCTCTGAAAGTTGCAGCCATCTATCCACTTTCTTCCATACATACAGCTTTGTACATACAGTATGGCTTCCCCAAACTCACCCCCTAAGCTTCACTCTGTAAACTCAATCCTTAGAATAAGGGTTTTCTGCTCTTACCTATATTGACTCCAGTGAATGAACTGTATAGAAATTGCATATGCTGACTACAATTTTTCTTTCTTTAGCTAAAACAGGGAACAAATGTCTACTGACAGTTAACTTGATAAAGTGCCCCAGAAAGGGACAGCTCCTCTCAAATTGGAAGTCTCCTACAAAATTGAGAGGTATTATTACAAAAAAATGACTTTAGGTAGACCATGTTTCACCACACCAACAAATTCTGATGATTTACATGACTCTCAGCTTCCCATGCTAGGTAAACAGGCAATGAGTAATAAATGAACAATAAAAGAGTCTACTGGGAAACAATAAAGCATCACTAAGACGACTTTTCAGTTAATTTTCCTGACAAAGGCACATAGTTGATCATCAGAGCTCTAATAGAGGGCAAGAAGGTTCATGAAAAATTAGGCTAAAAGGCAACAAACCAGGAATACTAACAGATGGGTATAAACTAAAAGTAGTAGATCAGTCCTAAAAGCAAATTCAAAAAGTACATTGCAAAAAGAAAGTACGTCGATAGAGATGAACATATACTAAAGAGGAAGACTATGTGTAAATTTAACTGAAAACAGTCAAATCCATCCATCAGATGGATGTGATTAATGTACATGAACACCTTATTATGGGAGGAAAAAAAGAAGTCCACAATTCAATCAAGTCAAAGAATAATAGCAAGGACTTGAGACACTATGTTAGAGGTACAAGACAAACAGTCTACATTTCAAAGCAAGAGATTCAAGTATGTTCGAATATTACTCTGACTCTAAAATGGTACTGCTTTATAAGTGGGTACCAGTACTTTCAATATATTCCAGTTAGACTTTTCTACTTCCCAACTGCCTGGCCAGCAGGGCTCTGGAGCACAGAAGTCACTCCCTGCGGGCTACAAGAAGCCCCATGACAAGAGTCGTAGCAACCAAAAAGAGCAATTACAGGGGATTCTCGCTATATACCTGCAGTAAGAATCACCATGTTCAATGCCATTGTGTAGTTAAGCAGCTAATCCCTAAAAAGTCACTACTCAGCAGGTATCAAATGAGATTTCCAGAAATTTATATTTTGGTCAAGTTTTAGCAGACCTTCACAAGTATTTTCGCAGAGGATTGACAACTGGTGAATCAAAACCCTCCAGCAAAGTAGAGACACTCCACAAAACACTTGCAGAAATTTTTTATAAACGTAAACAAAAAGAACAGATTTTCCTCTCGACCTTGACTGAGAAGAAACAATTGTTTGTTCTACAACTTCCCTCCCTCCTCCCTCTGAAAAAAAAGAACCTAAAATAAAAAGCTAGAGATGGAATTTTCCATATAAGTACCTTAGAGTTCAATAAAGTTACAACTAAGTGTTTTATAATAAAAAAATGCCAATCAGCTTTAATTAAAGCAGTGCTGTTCCCACATTACAGGAAACCTATTCATAACATGCAAGAACTCAAACAACAGAAAGTGAAAAAACACCCCCCCTCCAAATTTGTCTTCCAGATAGGAAAGCATTGCGGGGGGGGGGGAGGGGGAGGAATTTCTCGACGCAATCAACTGCTGGTGTGCAGACTAACAGTTACTCTATTCACATCTCCAATTTTGTTATTAAAATGATTTATTTTGTTTCTCAAAACTCTGTCTCTTTTCAAAAGCTGGCCTAATAACAACTGTAGATGAAATCTCTGCTGTACTTTTAACTCAGAAGCTCAGGAGGTAGGTGAGAGCCCCAAGATAAGCTTTGCAGAGGCTGAAGCGCCAGGCATGGTTTGAACACGGGTTCCAGATTTCTGCATTTCGCAGAGCGCCACTAGAGGGTTCACAGTTCCTCACTTTGAGATGTCACGAGGCTTTTTAACTAGCTATACCTGCCTTTCAGGAGAGCTATGAAGAGGGAACCAGAGCAATTCAGCACTGCAGTTAGCCTGTCCTCACTGCTAAGTGGGCAGCTTCCTGCATGAGCAGAAATTAAGACCATTTTCCAATCTCCATCTCCAGCCATTAGGGCTAGCTCCCACTTTTGCACCTCCAAACCTAGGTCAAAGGCTTTCCTCTGCAAATGGGCATCAGGAGTGTCTTAAAACTCAGGCTTTAAGAGACCAGGAAGGCTGCATCCCTAAAGGGCAGACATACCCTTCATCCACTGCCCTTTTCTTCAAGAACTTTGTTGTTCTTCACCATACTGCTTCAACATGGAGGCTGTTTTATTCATGACATGTGCATACAGAAAAGGCCACACATATAATTCATCAGCCTTTTATTAACATACTAAAGATTTTGGAACTTCTGGAATACCACTGTACTGACAGCTTCTAAGACAACAGAACAACCAAATAAAATACAAAAGTGCTTTCAGAAACAATACAGAAAGAGAAGATGAGGATAAGGTGCTTTTTTGTGAATACATTAAGACAAGAGGGTTTTACTTTAAAACACAAAACTACTGCAGCTCAGTGGTTTGCCTCATGACGTGTTTGGCTTGGTTTGGGTGGGGTTTTTTTGGTTTTGGGCGGTGTTTTTTTTTTTTTTTTAAAGTCAAAACACACACTTAGCAAGCCTTCCTGAATTACTAAGTAAGGGGCAAAAAAGTTTCAATATAAAATAGATTAATTTTAAGATTCTTTTCCTAACATTCATCATCTGGCATAAAATAAACAATTTATGTTTTCATAAAAAATAATATATTTCTTCTAAAAAGCAGAAAAAGGTATAGTACAATCTGACTTCTATTTTCAGTGAAAATCATGCTGCATCTCAAGTAGAACAAAAAGAAGTATCAGAGACAGATGTTCAGTTTATACATATTAATGTAAAGTATCCTATTACACTAATGAACCTATTTTTAAATGCTTTTTTCTATACCTATGGAATTTAAAAACAAGCTCTAGCATATCGTAACAACTTCCAGTTCTTTCATCTTCTACTAATGTATTTTAAGAACTTTAAAAAAGATTCTTGGACATGTATCAAGGTAAAAAAATGTAATTTGTATGCCTACTTTTCTTTTCTGAAAGAGATGCAATATAAAGTCCTTAACCTCTTGTGGTCAGAGAGCCAGCTGAGCTACATATAATGGAATAAATAACCCAAATCCCTTCTCCTTTTCATTGCCGGTTATAGCTAGAATTTAGTGCTTCCTTAGACTTCACTTCAGTTATTCCTGTAGCTTCTTATTTTCATTGTGTTTTAATATCTATCATGTGGAAGAAAAAAAAAATTAAGATACCTTCCCCTCCCCATTAATGAAAGGAAATAAGGCAGCTTTCTAACTAATACTGCGTGCTAATATTACTTCAATGAGAACCCCATGACCAAGGATCATACGTAATTATAAAATCATCAGTGAAGTACATAAATATCCTCCTTAATCAGGCTGTACATGAAAAACAGGTAACTTCCTAACATACATTGACTGAAATATATATATTATAAAATGTTACACTTCCAAAGAACAGGTATTTACCTTTGTTGCAAGTTGTGACACTGAAGATGAAACTTCATCATGAAGAAACTGGTCTTTATTCTCAAAAAAAGGATAAAGATAAAAAAGGCCCATAGTCAGTTTTGGTTTGACATTTAGCAGTAACACATTTTAGAGTATTCATAAATGCTTTTATTCTATTCAGCCCATCATAAAAGAAAATTGACAAAATACGATCACAATGCAAAACTAAGCGAACACCACTACTAAAATAAGAAATGTGAACAAAACTGCACTTAGAATGACGAAAAATGCTGCACCAGATGTAAAAAACAAAATCAAATCCTTACAAAACCAAAAACTCCACACCCCAAAGAAAGATCAAGAAAACCCTTGCACTGTAACAATTTTAGTACCATTAAAATTAAAAATTTAATTTTATCGTAATAATTGTGTCTGTATTTTTTGGATCTACACTGATTTTCTGAATACCATACTAGACGATGGTCTATGCAGTGTCTGTAGGCTAGGGGGAGAGGAATGTCCTGAGATTATTTCCCCTTTCACATTAAAAAGCATTACATTTCCTTAACTCAAGGACAGACTTTTGCCCACATTCCTTTCCCCTCCATTTATTACTGCAGTTTTCTAAAGAAAACCAGAGTACTGAAGATGCTAGTGAAGGTAGTTCCACAGGGTAGCATTTCTGTCCATCTCTGAATTAAGCTGGTGTTTTAGTACGCTCAGGCCATCCTGTTACTGTCAACGTTCTCTTCAAGACAGGGCAAGTAAGATCAGTGTCGGGAGTACTTTAGAGGCCAAAGAAAGATACAGAAAGCGGGGCACAGAGTACAGGAATTACATAATTTTCACTTTCTTCAGCCTGTGTTTTAATAAGAAAAATGTTTCAGGTTTTTTTTTGCTCTACACTCCAAATACAAACAGTCCCCAAGTACAAAACAAGAACAGCTACCTAAAACTGAAAATATTTAACTCCAGTTCCCAGAAAAAACAGAATTACAACAGAATGGTTTATGGAAAGCATCTTTGAAGTGGCAGTTTCACAGAATCCCGTGTTCACTTTGGTCCATTTTTTGCTTATGTCAGCTACTTACTGATTCAAAATCAAATTTATCAACTCCTTCCTTTTCAACTAAAGTAAATGCTAAGGAGTTGATATGCTTTTTGCTCTGTAAGCTTAATTTTTGTTTTAGGGTAACTCCACACGCACATATCCCAAGACACCCAAAACATACAGTATCCCAGCTCCTATACATTACCAAAGATCTCTTTCACTTTGCTAACAGCATCAGAAAGAGGTGAGAAAGCCGGCATGAGAAGCATTAGGTATTTCTAGTCATGTGGGGGCCCAGATGTTTCAGTTTCATTTTGAGAGACCAGCTTCAAATCCCACGCATCTTTTTTTGTTATATTTGTTTTTTATAATTTTTTTTTTAATTTGCCTACTAATGTTTCCATTTACTTTATAGGCAATACTTTATATTTTACAAGGGACAAGGACGGAGTTAGGAGTGTTTCTAGAATGAGTATGACAACCATCGCACTATAGTTCAATACACCGTATGTTGAAATAGAGTGATTTGTAGATCAATAGCTTTGCTTGTTGGGGCAGAACACAAAGTCAGGAACCCCTATTATCATCCAAAATGAGAATATTACTTCCTGTAGATCTTAACAAGTTAGTTAACTTCCAGATTTCAGTTAGCTGTCCTTAACACAGGAGGATACTATTCTAGACGGGATACCAAAAATGACAAAGTTAAGATTTGTATAGTACTGTAAAATGAAATTCCATTACTTTCTCCCCCACACACTTTTTTTTTTTTCTTTCTTTCCTTTTAAAAGAAACATTGGCAATGTTTTAAATGGAAATGCCACACATATCATTTCAGAAGTTTCCTTGTTTATCCTCAACACTCTCCGCTCTCAAACTTTTGCATGAGGTTGCAAAGCCTTAGACTTAACATGATGGCTTCTCAGTTTGGTCACAGAGTAAGAGCTAGAGAATACTTCATCTGATTTGTCCAAATTTTTCCGAAGAAGAAAAAAAATAACAAGAACTAGAAAAGTCTCAAGGGGAAGTATGGTAAGAGGAGAAATTATCTCAGACATCCAGAGCTGGCAGAATTAGCAGTTTCAACAACCAATAATATTGCCTCCAGAACAAATGAGACACTCTTAGTACCTTCCAAAGAAATAACACCTCTCATTTTAATTCTTCCAGGTCTCCAAATATTTTAAGAGGACAATGAAAATATGAAAGTGCATAGAGAGACTTCATGCTCTACTACAGAGAAGAGAAAAGATGGAAGTGTGAAGGCATACAGTCTCTAACAAGCCAGAGCACAAGGATGCAAGAGCATGAAGCAACTTTCACAGTGAAAGCTTTTAGGGGAAAACCAAGAGATGCAATGAGCACCTCATGCAGCTAGGGAGTCAGCATAATAAAAATGTGAATACCATTGTTGATAAAAGATGTAATTCACAATAAATAGTAGACAAAAAGGGGTATTTATTTGCTTTTTTAAAAGTGTGACAACTAGGGCTGTGTTTCTCTGTTAATACAGTGCTACTATTCACAGACGTACAAGGTGCTACCTCATAGGGAACGAGACAGTAGTTTGCAGTAACTATGCTCATGCAGCAGAGGCTGATGGTAAGAAGACAACATAAAGTTAAAAGATACGAAATACAAAGAGTAAAAGATATGAAGCCCTCAAGAAAGCAACTTGGTGAAAATCCAACACCTAAAATACATTTTTTGGGGTGGAAGACCTATCAAGTATCCATAGTATCATTTTAAGATACACTGCCTAAGAAAAGGAGACTTGGACAATTGCGGTATGCTTGTGATGTCCATCCCATGTGCTCACAGTAACTCTTGATTGAAACTGGCCAGTAGGTTAGAATTCAGCAGTCTCAAAGAGGCTAAATTTCAAAATGTTTTGTGGAAAATCGCTAGGGAAAGCAGAGAGAAGCACCTCACGGCAGGAAAAGAGCATGGGAGGAGCACGCATGTGGGTTCAGAGCCGGCCATGGCCCACATCATGGGGAGGGACCTGCGCACTGTGCGGTAAGGATGGGTTGTGTATTTTTTTAAAAAAAAAAAAAAAAAAGACAGAGGGAAAGAGGAGAGGGAGGGAGGGGACCAGTGCCACCACTGGGAAGACCTGAGGAGAAAAGACAAGAAGTCATATACAACCCATCTTCACTTGTTACCCACAGAATAATTTGCATTTTTCAGTGATACACATTAGTACACCTTTTCTGATACATATTCTCTACTTTTGTTACTGTTCAGATCAGGGAGCCCATGATTTGGTTTTTTGAATTCTTTAGGGGATGATCTGTTGTACAGCTACATGTAAAGAGTGAAGGTGAGCTTTCTTTATCATGCTGCATAACACATGCTGACACTGAACACGTACAAATTATTTCAGTGTATTTTAATCTGGGCAGTTTACAGTTATGAGAATTCATTTTTTACTTCAATTTAAAAGAAAAACACGGACCACATTATAGTATTTAGTAACTAATAGGTGACTAAATGCTAATGCTAGTGGGAAATGCTGATCAGCAACTTGAACAGCCTTCCAGTTCTGGCAGGGGAAGGTTGGTATGTGCAGTGTGTTTTCATAAGGAAACAAGTGCCCTTTTGTTGGACATACTGCAAACCATAAGGTACTCAAGGGATTAATTCAACTAGCACACAAACCTTTTTGTACAGAGATCAAAATTGTAATCTACTTCCCTCAGCTTCCTTTGTGGTAAAGTAATTAATTAGTCTCTTTAGATCACTCACTTTCATAATTCAGGCCAAGATGAGGAACGCTGGACATCAAAGAGTTAAGGCAAATAATAGCATCACCTCACCCTGCATGCCCTTCTTTTGCTCTAGTACATAAAATGGTATAGTATCGATTTTCTCTACCCAGTTGCGGAACCTTCCTATTGTACACACACTAGCTGTCAAAGTCGAGCACACATAAGAGTAAACAAACTATTATTAAAAGAGTAGGTCCTTTTGGTGAAAATTCCTACCCTTCTACTGACCTGTTACATCCTTTCTGCCTATCATCATGTCTCATCAAGGACCGAGCATAATTTAAACTCTACATTATCATGCTTGTAAGTGCAAATTAGATTATGAACCACAAATACAAAATTTAAGTGGAAAAAAAACAAAAAAACACCACGTCTCAAGTGATAGACTCCAGGGTCTCCACAAACCCTGCTAAATAATTCAGTGATAGGAGAGGGGAAGGTTAAAAAAACCAAATAAATTAAAAAATCACTCAGGAAATCACAAACCTGAAAGTTAACCTCTGAAGTTGGAAAGATTCCCAAAGCACTGATTACAAACCAAACAGTTGAACAACTATATATACACAGCCTGACCAGAAACAGTCAGCACAGATTTGGAAGAGGAGATCACACTGCCAGATCACCATCTTAAAATACAGCTAACAAAAGAGACAGTTTCCTCAGGTTTGAGTAGGATCTTGCTGTAACATCAAATGAAACAAACGAGACTAAAGCAGATTATTCATGCAAAAGTCACTCTGCTTATCTAATTTTAGAACTGAAATGCACTGAAACGTGTAAGAAGAAAGTTATCAGCAGAAGATCAGTGGCATTGGGCCTCATTTTCTTTGCTGCACCTATAATATACACCTGGAAAAATTCAGTGTGTGGATATATGCTTTCTGAGTCAGGAAATTGAGGCAATAGTGATCAAATGTAAACGGGCACTGAAACAATTATACGATTTTCAACATATTATTTTATCACAGCTGAAAAATAAAGCTGAACTGTATCTGAACACTTACAGAAAACTGAACATGCCGTTTAAGGAAAAACAAGGTTTGCAATTTTAACAAAGGATGCATTACTTAGTCATACATAGCTTTCTTCTGGGACACGAGGCTATGTGTTCAGCAGACATAACTCCCATGCTGAGCCATGAATTGTCTCTGCTCCTTTCTGGCAGAGGTAGCCTAGATTGAGATCAAGATCATTTCATTAGTCTTGTCCATATTTCATCTACTGCTAGATTTCAGTCTTCCACTTGTATGTCCCTAAAGCAAGTGAGTGAACCAAACTAGCTATCTGGGCAGGTGGTGTAAATTGAAAATTTCCTATTAATATCACCAATGAAAAATATTAACCTAGGCATTTCTAAAGTCTGTCCATGCTCAAGAGTAGTTCTTTATTTTAAACTTATTTTTCTCTTCTGTAAAAAAATACTTTTCCACTCCAAATTGCTCACTACACTTAGAAAAACATCTACACTATGACAATAAACCATTTCAAATGCCACTGCGACCAAATAGTGACAGTGACTCCTATCCTGCAAGTTTCCTCTGCTAGTCTTTGGCAAAACTGAAAACACTTTGTCCATAAAGAAAACGAAAATGTAAAAATCTAAGTATGTTAAAGAATTATACCTTCATCTTGGGATATATTTAGTAGACAACACTAATGTTGAAACATGCTTCTAAAATATAATTCATCAGACGATTTCTAGAAGAACTTACTTCACTCCACTGACTTTAAAAAGTCAGGGTGACTATTTCTGATACAGCAGACAACCCATCCAATGTATTTGAAAATGCTTTCATCTTCTAGACTTTCATAACTACCTATTATTCACCAGACCGACTGGCAGATGAAAAAACAGTTTTCCTATGTTTTCACCTTTCAAATTATTATTAATACTAAATAAATTAAAATTAAGATGATGCTCTTCCGTTCAGTATCCACAGCTGTCAAGAACTTGTTTAGCATTTTCACAAACTCTGTTTCATTCAACCACTTCAGTTATTGCTTCACATTCCATTACATTTTAAAATAGAATATCTAAATTATTTCCATATTTTTACTCTCAATTGATACAAATGGCCAAACGTACTGGAGAAGATTAATTTCAGAATGTAAGTATTTACATAAGAATACTTTTGTAGTTCTGCATTTTATTGGCATTACAAAGAGAAACATCAGAACACCAGATTCCTATGCTCTCTGTTTTTACATCAATACACGAAGTTATTCTATTAATTGTTCACATTATTGTGCATCTCCGTAGTAAGTGGTTATAATACATCTTACTCGGACTTTGCTTCTCTGAAATATTTTTGGAAGAATATTATTGAAGATTAAGCACTTAAAAAATATTAAAAGAAGCTCAGCTTATTAAGAATTTCGTTTTGCCCAATTTATAGTATTTCAAATATGCTTCAAGAAATGGAAACAGCTGTATTAAGATCAAAATACCATCAGTGTCAAAGCTGAAACAAAGTAAGATCAAATAATCAATTTGACTTCAACTGCTGCAACAATTCAAATCCAGTGAAGTTTTCGATTTTCATGAAATTTCTGACTGAAAATTTGTCTATTATTTTTAACAACATATCCATACTAGAAGTTCGTATTTGCTTTTTTCTCATCCAGAAAACAAACCAACAGTTGCTAATTCAAAAGACAGTAGCTGACATACATTTTTATTCAGTCATGGCATTTGCAATTAAATTACGTATCTTTAAAAAAGCTCTTGCATGAGTAGTGGCAATATTTTCACAGTATAGTTTCTGCAAAACAGGTTGTACACATTGGTTTTGGTTATTGTGTTCACCAGCACGTGCACTGCTTCCTTTTGATACGTGGCTTTTATCAGCACTTGCGGTGTTCACACTGTCCTGCAGTTCCTCACAAAGAACCAGCAGCGAAACTTGTTGGAAGTATACTTCTGATGATGACAGAACTGAAAGATAGTCTACCTGGTAAAGTGTTCAGTAACTTCTAATAATTCTACTTATGTTATGGACATCCTCACGCAATCTGGCAAATAGTTTCTATAAAAGCGAGGAAAAAAATTATAAATCTATTTTACCAGTAAAGAATTAAATAGCTTAAAACGATTAATTCTTTCTCAAAAAGGAATATATTTTAGTTTGTACATTAATGGTAGCAAATCCAGCAATGCTAGGAGAGTATGGCTCCAGAAACCTCGCAAAACCCCACAACGATACAACAAATAGGGAAAGTGGATCTCAAGCAATGATGTGGAGGAGAAGACAGTGGTTTTGTGGATCAGTGAAAGGAGATCATTCTGTATTAGGCTGGAGGGGAGGAAGACAGACAAGGCTGCTGGCAAACTAAGGCAATCGGAGCTGGTAAAGCAGAACTGGCTCAAGGAAAGATACAAGAAGTGATAAAAATGACAAATGGGGGAGAGGAAGGGGATGTACTAAGAAAAACCTTGAAAGCAAGGACAGAGATTTAAATGTAAATGTCTTGAAACAAAGGGAGGCCAGCTGAAGAAACGGAAACCGAAGGATGAGGAGGACTTACAACTTTATGCCATAAGCAACAACATTAATATCAGCAATGGGATTTGCAGGGACTAGGGGATGGGGAAATGCCATGTAGGTATTAGAAGCTGCAGAGGAAGTAATCACCATCAGGATGGGAAGTGAGGGTCTGAACAAGAAATTCAGCTGTCTAGACGGAAAGAAAATAATAACAATTAAAAAAAAAAAAGCAGACCAGACCTGGACTTCATAGAGGGAACAGCAGTAAAGTATTGGACACACATTCTCTTTTGTACAATAGATAAAAACCACTGACAACCTTCAGCTTACAGGCTTGACTGAAAGGGAAAGATAGATACTGGTGTTGTCTACAGTAGGAGACCAACCAGACAATATGTGCTTTGTAGGACTTCTAAGAGTCAGAATAAACCAACAGAGAGGGGGTAAGAGGTGAGAAGCAGATCTGATCCGGGTCAACTGTGTAAAGATGACAGTATAAATCAGAAAGTGAAGCACTTCAGAAATGAAAAGGATTAAAAAAAAGAAAGCCTAAAGCCCCAAAAGACACTGCCAGCTCTTTCTGTGAGAAAGAAACAGGACCCACTCAAGAAGCTGCCGAAAGATGACTGTGACAAGAAGGAGGAAAAGCAAGAAAGGCAGGCCAAGGAAGGGCTCAGGAAAGTCTTCGCTGTCAGTCCCACAATCTAATGCTCACGAATGATGACAGAATACAGGTGATGGATTTTAACCAGGAAAATGTCACTGAAATGTCACAAGAACAACTCCGATGAAAGGAAAAAAACAGGCTAGCAGAGAGGAGAAGGTAAGAAGGAACTCTAAGAGTACTGCAGGCAAAGCCTGAGACACACTGAAATGGTTAGAAAGCGAAGGAAAGGCATTAGCTGGATTAACATTGAATGCTTTATTTTTTAATGAAAAAATACCCTTATTTAATGTATTGGTAGAACATAAGAAATGCTGCTCAGCTCCCACCCATTCCTGCCGGGCCTGTCTGAGTTCAACTCATTCCAAGATGAAAGCCGGTATTAAAATTGTAGCAGAGACTTAAACGTCTGCACTAAAATAGATAACTAAAATTCTATATAGCCAACTTTAAAACATCCAGTGAGCAAGTCTAAACAAAATTCAGCATAAAACATGTTTTTGCACATATTCTCTTTGAACATAACAAAAAATACAATCGGGAAGAACAAATCAAGGCTAAGGATCTGAAATATTTTTATATGAAAAATAAAGTTGCAGAAGATAATATAGGTCGGCCTGACACCTATCCACTACCCTAATATAGAGATGTATTTTAAAGTCGAGCGCCATTTTACGTCAGAGTTACATGCAATATTAACACAGCATTGACATCTCTGAGGACTGATTAAATGATAGCAGGCTTGACTCAAGGAGAACTTAGCACGACTGCCGAAACATTGCCTTCCAGAAGTCAAACCCCAACATCTTCCCCTTTCCAAATGTAACTACAGTTTGAAATATGACTGTATTACAAACTGAATGCAAGTTTGGCATGCATCACTGTACATTTCTAGCATATTTTGAGAGAGACATACAAAAAGCACATTAATTTCATTTTAGAGAGACACACAAAAAGCACATTAATTTCATTTCAGACATGTGTACTATTTACATGTGTTAAGTTGCCTTCATGTATTAATTGTAACTTCAGCCAATAAAGCACCTTCACTGCATAAATTAAAAACACTTATGCTTCAAAGCATAAATTAAAATTAACTTCTAAGATTCAGTCTAGAACTGTCTGGTCTAAAAAAAAAATATACAATAATCCACACTTTTATTTACACAAGTACTGTTTCAAAATTTACTCGTCTTTCTTATCTCAGGAAACACCTTACTATTTTAAATAAGTGTTAACAATTCAAAGTACTTGAATGTATGCAGAAACTTTTGCTAAAAAGTGGCCAGAGGCTGACAATTCCCTCCCATTGCAATTTTCATGTTCTAAAATTTGTTTTTGTTCTCCCCTGGAACAAAATCAAACCATTCCGTATTCCACAAAACCAGAACTGTCAAAACTTCTCGTTTTAGATCAAACTAAACTTTTCTATTTAAGAACTACAAAATTCTACAAATTCAAATGTCTGCTTGAGTAAGCTCAGATCAGGCATCCATATCTAAACAGGATGATTAAAATTTCTGTAGAGTAACAAAGGTTTGGGTTTTTTTTAAACTTATGGTAGCCTAATTCTTTGTTGCTGTCTGCTACTGCAATGTCATAATTATTAAGGTTGCACAGTGAGAACTCTTGCACTCTTTCTAAGCTTTGAAGAAACAACATATAGCATCAACATTTCATTACACTGGAAGACTTTCAACCTGGTCTGTTTTAATGACAGAGATGTGACCACCGATTTCTTTTCTCTGAAGTAAAAAGTTTCAGCATTATTTATAGCATGAACAGTAGAAGCTTAAGTATTTTCTTCCCGCTTGCCCATCAAAAATGAAAATAAAGACAAAAAATAGTTGTTGGGAGAAACAACATACCATAAATCAAAGTCAAAATGTGATGACTACGGTTCATCTTCTCTTTTACCAAATGACGTATCAGAAAAGAATCTAGAGGAAATGAAATCTAACAATAAGCCTTCTGTATGAAATCTAATGCTGGGCTTTCTTAATTTACTAAAAAGCACTCAAACAAATTATCTGGATTTTGGCCCTCAAGACAGAAAATTAGGGAAGTCCTGGATTCTCTTCTTCTTGATGAGGTAATCCTTCATTCACAGCTTAAGCAGGCTGTATCATGACAACTTAGAGCAGAGGCTGAGGAAGACCGAGACTTTCTCATGCACTGCTAAGGAACCAAGAGAACCCCCGTAACCCCTCCAAGCTCTGGTGGTGCTACTGTCCTCCAAAGTCAGGGGTTTGGGTGATGCAGGTCAGGACGCAGCAGCAGCCAAGTGCAGATCATTACCAAATCCCCCCATGCATTACTGGATTTCACTCCCTTGCAATCATACTATTGGGAGCAAAAACAGGTTCTGGTGAAACATCAAAAATGTCAGACTAAAAGCAAGGCCCTTGAACCAGATCAACTATAACAAGCTGAACAAGCACATTCGGTTACCTCACGCTTTCTCCTCCACGCCTGTCCAAGCCGTGTTTTAGACATACTGTACCTATGGATGACCTAGAAGCTGCCTTTGATAGATGATGAGAATTACAATGGTAATCAGGTGGTCATAGTTTTCCATAGAGTCTATCCTTCCTTAAAGTGTACATAAACTCTAAAATAACTACATTTAAATGTTTTTTGGGGCGTTGATTTTTTTTTCCCCAGTTGTCAAATCTTCTTGATTTTAACAGGCGAAACAACTAATAGCTTATACTCTTCACTCCAGTTTCTGTGCCAAGCTACACTACAGCCTTACTAACTTTTCTGAATCCTTTATCTTCAAGAATATTTCATTTAGTGCCTTAGAATAATTTATTTTTCCCCTGCCACCTCCAATACCAAAAAAGCATCTTTTATTCCAGTGCCATTGGTAATAGTCACTGTGGGAGCTGGAAAGGAATATTCTTAAAACTGATGAAAATGGCAAGCCATTTGCACCAGAAATCACCATTATAACTTGAGACCGCCAGTAATGGAACAGAAGCCCAGGAAGTAAAGACAATTGGACAGGACAAAAAAAAACAACAACTAAACAAACAAACAAACAAACCAACCCCAACCTCTGTTGCTAAAGTAGAGGATTGGGAGAATTGTCAGGACAGAAGTCTGAAGAATCATCTTCTGACTGGGAGGCTAAGGTCAGCAGGCTCAGAGGGGGTTTGGAGCATTTGTGGTAGAGAGGAGAAGCAGTGAATAGTCAGTGGGATTTACTGGAAGCTTTCGGTGACCTTTCGTGTTCAAGGAGGGTTTCGGGAGGTAAGCAAATCTAGGAGGGCTGTGGATAGCACAAGCCAGCAGCTTAGCGAAAACAATGGAAGTTTCCAAGCACCTGAGGATAGGAACTGTAGGAGGGAGAGGTTAGATATTGTATGAGAGGTTGTGGGAGATACTTCAGGTCACCTCTAACCCACAAGCCCCCTTCATCTCCTGAAGGGGGTCTCCAAAACAAGTATCTGTTCTTCCTCTCCCACAGGAGACGATCCTATTCATCCATATGAATCTTCACAGCTGCTGTCAAGCAAGTAGCTCTTCTGTTCACTGTGCAGGGGAAAGTGCAACGCAAGGCTGAATTGGGGAGCAGACTGGTGATTTTGGCTACTGGAAGATGAAAGGCATAACTGCTGCAATTGGGAGAGGCTGCTCTTCAGCAGTAGTGGCTACTGCTGTTGACAGCATGTTGACAACCCATCATAGCAGTTGTCAACCAGAAACTCAAGCAGAAGGTAGATTATCCAGATGCTGGAAGAGCTGGAGTATAAGGTAGGCAAGACAGCCACAGGGCGGTAAATTGGGTGGGTTTTTGTACCATCTTTTGAATACAAACCTCACCAGTTGCAGCCCTGGGCAACTGCTTGCTTTAGATACGCAGGTCTCTGCAACCTCTCATACAACATCTAAAGATACTCTGTGGCAACAGAGCAGCATCAGCCAGTGTCACAGGCTTCTTAGCTGGATTGATGCCTAATTGTTATCAAGTTTTTGAAAGCAAGTCAACAAACATTCTTTCACTTGTTTTGCCTGATACTCAACTGATACCCTTCCTTTCAGGTTGTATTTGTTAGGCGACCAGTACTTTGGGAAGGTCACTGCTGGTATTTAACTTATCATTTAACAATGAAAGCTTTCAAATAAGATTGCAGCTATTTAAAGATAGCCAACTACCATTATTGAAACTATAGAAAAAGCAATCCTGCCAAAACGTCAGCGCTCTACACAAACGCGCACACGTCTGCAAATGAAGATTATGTTCTTACAAATCACTGTTTAATGTATTGTGCTTAACAGATGGGTTGCAGTGCCCCTGCCTAGGGCTGGGAGAGAAGGTACCCTGCGGTATGAAGCCACTGGAATGAAGGACAGCAAGTCCCAGCAATGCCGGAGGCCGGCTGCTGGAAGAAAACAGGGGAGGACAGATCAGTCAGCACCCCGAAAAATCGGGTGACAGTTGCACGCCCCGCGCCAACACCCCCTCCTCCGACCACGGCCAGCCTGCCGGCACATCCAGGGGTGGGAAAAGTGATTACTCATGCCGCCGGAGAGGAGGGGAGCGGGAGCAGGGCGCGGGGCCGAGCCTCACGACCCCTCCCCGGGCCTCGCGGGGCTCCCCCGCCGCCGCCCGCCGCCCCCGCCGGGCTCTGCGCTCCTACCTGGGGGGCCGCGAAGGCGGCGGCGGCGCAGGCGGCGGCCGGCGGCGGGCCGCGGGGACGCGTCTCCTCCTCCTCGGGCGAGTCGTCCAGCAGAACTTTGCTGCTCTTGTTGAGCTTCCACATGGCGGGCGCGGGGGTGGCGGCTCCCGCCTCTCTTCGTCCCGGCAGCAAGAGGGCCAAGGCGGGAGCGGGCGCTGCCTCCGCAGCCCCGGGCGGGGCGGCTCGGCTGGGCACGGCTCGGCTCGGCAGGGCTGTCACCCCGCTGGGGGCTCTCGGGGCGGGAAGGAGGAGCTGGGAGCCCGCCCCCCGCGACCGCCTCGCCTCGCCTCACCCGCCGGCCTGCTGGCGGCCCCGGCCCGCCGAGCCGCTGCCCCCGTCCCGCCGCCCCGCCTGGCGGCTGAGGGGAGCCGGGTGCGAGGAGGGTCCCGCCCGCGGCGGCGGCAGGCGGGCAGGGGGCGGGGGCGACGCCTCCCCGCTGTGCCGCTCCTCACCTGCCACCTCTCCCCGCCGGAGCCGCCGCCGCCCGGAGCCGCCGCGCCGCCGCTGCCATGTTTGCGGGGGGGGGGGCACGGGGGGGGGGGGGGGGGGGGCTTTCCCGTCACCACGGTAACCGGCGCGGCGCCGGCCGCACTCTGACAGCGCCGGGCCCGCGCCGCCGCCGCCCGCGCGGCCGGGCCCTCGGGTTGGGGGTCGGCCCTCCCGCACGGCCGCCTGGCAGCACCGCCGGCCTCGCCCCGCGGGGGAAGAGCCCCCACAGCCTTCCGCTGGCACAGGAGGGGCCCTCGGGGACAAGGCCCCGCCGAGGGCTCACCCAGCTCCCCCAGAAGAGGGGCCGGCGGGTGTTGTGGAGGGCAAGGACGGCGCTGCCCAGGCGGCGGTGACCGCAAAATGTCTGTCTGGGCAACGCGGGGCACTCTGAGGTGGAGTCGGGCCCGTCCGTGGTGCTGGGGGTAAGGGCACCCACACAGCGCCATGGACGGCCCTGGCACCACCTCAAGTGGTCCTGGCGTACCCCCTCGTGTACCCGCCGGTGCACCCACCGGCCCCTCTCCCCCACGGATCACCTGGGGTGCGTCTCTGGAAGGGCAGGCTCCGCAGCCTGGGCCAAGCCAGGCGCCACACGCCTTCCCCTTCCCGCCTCCCTGGCCCCGCCGAGCCCTGCAGCCAGGGCGGGAGAGTCTGGTGCGTCCGGCTGGAGTCCAGTGAGTCCCAGTAGCTCCCAGGTTGGTGGCTGAATGATCCAGATAAAACTCCCTACGTACTAGCTGGTATTTTTGATGGTTCTTGTTTTCAAACACACATGCTAGCATACTTTTCCATAAAAATCCTCACCCAGGCACTCATTTATCCATTATTTTGACCTGTGAGTTAGGGTCAGATGTCCAAAGAACCGTGAAAGTATTCTAAAAATCCATTTTTGGTTTTTCTGCTTGCTTAACGTTACTGTTGTTTCTCTAGTGAAAGGCCATAACCCTCAAGGATCCCTCATACATCACGGGAAGACTTGCAAGTCTTGCTTTGGCTGCCTGATCTCTTTGGGGGTGAAGCAGCAGCGATTAGGCGTCAGCAATGCTTTGCTCAGGGTATTTTCGGCTGCAATGCGCTCCTACCTGCTTAGCTGGAAAAGGGCTTACCCTGGGGCTGAAACGCTGGCTCCCACGGGCCGGTTGCTGTGTGTGCTGCCCCTTCGTAAGGGGAGTTGCTTTAATTTCCCATCAGTGGTGTATGAACACCCACAGAGTTAAGATTTACAAATCACTGAAAAACCACTACTTTTTCTGTCATAAAACATCCTTATCCATAACAGCTAACTTCAGAGGCATCATGGTTTTAACTATAATCTCACTTTTGTACTGATTAAGGATTTCTGTAATGACTTAGGAATGCCATGTAGCTAACTATAATTTATTACCTAACTGCACAGAAGACACATTCACTTCACCTGAACCTGAAATCACGGGTTTAGCCCTCTGTCTTGAAAATGAACTTAGCAAAATTATATTGATGTGCATAAAGCAAGTGCACAAGTGTTTGAAGGGCTGGAAAAGCCTTTAGTTTTACAATAAGTTTACAAACAAAATCTTCTTTATCTCATTTTCAATCCCTTCTCTTGCAAGACTAAAAACTACTGAAAAGTGAAGCACAGAATTCCCTTTCACATCTTGCGTTAATATTAACCAAATCTCAAAAGGGTAAGAGACAAAACACATTCTCAGTTATTAAGACAGATCAGGTTTAACATGGGTTTCCTCTAAAAGGCCAGGTCAATTTATAACTAGTTCTTTAACCTCTCACTCCTTCTTCAAATTTATAAACAAAAATATTCAGTAGGCAGAGATGAATGTTTCTAATTTACATTGACCCATGTTCAGGTAATTTTAAGTAGTAAACAACCATTTCATTTTATTTGAGTTCTGTATTTAGACCCTTGAAAAGATCAAATAAGTTATTAGTCACCACGTGACCCTACTATTTTAATCCAGTGTCTTCCTTATGCTATTTTTCTTAGTTATCTGAAACTCCAGTTCTACCATTAGGCTTAAATCCTGCAAATACTTACGATTCTGCTCAGCTTTGGCCTCGCAAAGAATTCCACACCGCATTCCCAATACACACAAATAAAATTAACTACATGCCTTTGGTCTTTTTTTGATTTATTAAGTTTTGAAATTTTTTTCCTTAGGTGTTCTCTTAAGATTTTGGACTTCGGTGTGAAATCCTGGCTTTATTTCGGTCCAGTTGACTTCAGAGAGGTGAGAATTTCAGTCCAGATTTTTTATTTTCTTCAAGATCCCAAGGCATGGTTGAGCACTATCTCTTGTTCTTCTAAAGAGAGTATTATTTTCTGCTGATCTGTTCTACAGATTTCGTGCTTACAAATTTATTATTTCCTTTTAAAATTAGTTATATGCATCTAATAAAAAGAATTTTCCAGAGTAAAAGCTGACATCCACAGACTGGAACTGCCTAGGATGAAAAAGAATACAAAACACTTAAATACAAAGTTTCTTCCTCTAAGGAACTGCATTGTCATGTTTCCCTAAGTTGTATGCAGGGGAAGTGTGTGAAATCCTATTTGAGAAACTTCTTGGATGGTATTTAAAATGTTATGAACATCTTTATAAATATCATTATGAGGAAAAATTGATGATTTTGCTTCTGAACACTGTTCCTGTCTCCCTTAAGGGACACGCTCAGGGAACAGAGCAGGGAAAAAAAAGTGAGAAAAGTAACAGAAAATGCAGCCTTTGTGTCTGACTCCCATGGAAGACTGAGCTGTTTTGAAAGCAAAGTGAGACAATATGGTTTTAGCAGCCACTTCATGACCTGGCAAAACATTACGCTACTGAAAAACTTGTTTCTCCTTTGCTGTTTTACTCCAGGCTCTCACCCAGGGGAGAAAAGGGTGGAGTTCTTTTGGAGGACTAAACCAGGCTCTCAGGAGACAGAAAGCAAAAACGGGAAAGGTAAGAAAGAGCAGTAAAGAGATGATCCCCTGTGTCATACCAAGTAACCGCATGACACTTAGTGACTTTAGCGTACTGCAGTGACTCCAGGCTGCAGGCCCTTTGGATATTGTCATGCTCTCAGATACACACACAATGGTTTCAGATACCGTACGTACTCAGGGCTTGCCTTTCAAACCCGTTACTATTAATGGCACTCTCACTCACCTGTGCCACAATCAGTATCTTATGTGAGGGGTCTATCTCCCTTCACTTGGCAAACTAAACTTGCCGTGGCTGCCTATTCTGAAAAGCTTGCAAGCCGTGCAGAAGTGCTGCTGGTCTAAGCAAGAAGCAAAAAGAAGCCAGGGACAGTGAGCCACGTTGCGTTGGAGACCACACATCCACCACTGCTGCCACCACTGGCAACCGTCTCAGCTGCACTTGGCACTCAGAGTGTTTAACCAAGCTGTTGGAGACTATTGCCAGCAAGATGAGGTTCATCACTTCCCAGAAGTGTTAGGCAGGCACCACGAGCGTTAGAGAGACATCCTTCTCCTCCTGCGGTGGCCCATTGTTAGCCATTTTATGGTGAAAACGGTCTTTGATTTGAGTTCTGTATTTAGACCCTGAATGTATTTAGGTTGTCCTAAATGGTCCTGTACCAGAACATAGCACAGGCACTGGAGTATCCATATATCCTTTCCTGGATTCCTACCCCACTTTAGAAGCAAGTGGTTTTCACTTTCTAGAAGCTGATAATGCCAGAGTCCTAGGCTGGAATTCATGTCATGAAATTTTAAATGCCTAGATGTCTAATCTCAGTTATTCTCCCTTTCTAATTGGTGGAGAGAAATACTGTGAGTTTTTGCCTTTTTCATCTTAGATTTCTTAGGTATTTACTGTAGGCATCTAGCTATAACCATACCAAAGTTCACAAAAATAAGCAATGCCAGGGCTACATCTTCAGGACTTCAGAAGGGGAGGAAGGTTCAGCAACTAGCAATGACAGAGTCCAGGAACGGCAAGACTTTCTTCTTCGTGTTTTCCCCCATACTTTCTAGCAGTTCCCTAGCAATACTTTAAGCTAAAATATATGTAATACGTATGAGAGAATACATATTGTGTGATACAATACACAGTTTTAATGCATACGAATATGAATTTTATGAATATGAATATAAATTCTGGATGACTATGTGACTTCTGCAAGTATCACAATGTCCAAGCTTATTCAAATAAAATACTTACATTTCACCCTTCTATACACACGCATAAGTTACATTTATTACAGAAAGCTGTTTTACAGCAATCTGAAGAATGTTGCATTTTACTTTTTTGGAACTTAAATGTAATTCCCCATTAAAGCAAATTGTAAAATATAGCAGTTTTAGGAGCCAGAAAACACCCCAAAATGGTCTAACCTTATTTTCTAAACTCTGATATGACTATTTTAAGCCTTACCAATAGAAAAGTGAGGTCCAACCCTGTAAGGGGAAGGAAATCTTCTGTCTCTGGCCGAACTCCACTCTTATTGATAACAAAACCAATTTGATTTAAAATACTGACATGTATAGGAAAGCTGTTTGTGGCTGGGCATATAACTTACTCAGTGTGGCCCTTTGTCCAAAGAAAATGTGTGAGAGAGAAAAGCAAAATAGTTCTGAAAAATACACTTATTAAAAATAAATTGACAGCTGGTTGAATCAACTGCAAGTCAGTTCAAGAAATACCAAGAGTCTTAAAGGAAGCATATTTGGTGCATGCAAATGCATGCTAAATTAATTTGTATTCTGTCATTACAATTTATTATAGAGATTTTCTGTCCCCAGGGATGACATAGCAAAAATAGAAGGCGGCCAGAACTGATACAAAGACTGTTAGACATGGAAATGTACTTTTACAAAGATAGATTAATACTATGCTTTAAACCAGAAATAAATACGTGGAAATAGAATAAACGTACACAGAAAAAGGCTGGAAAGGTAGATAGACCTAATAGACTTGCCTCTTCTCATCAGATATAAACAAGGAGGCATCCATTTAGTCAAAAAATAATGCATTCATGACTGATAAAAGGAAATAGATATTTTTCAACTGTGTAATTGCACACTGTGTGTGCAATTTCCATTTCCAAAGAATGTCATCGAAGCAGGATTCAAGAAACAGGAAGTTTATGAGGATAACAATAACACCAGGTAACACACGTAAAACCAAAAAAGCTAATATGATGTATAAGGCTCAGATTTCAGAGAATATGCTAATTTTCACAAGCTAGACGTTAATAACAAAGCTTTATGAGAATACATTCCATTATTTTCTACTGCAGGATTTCCTGCTGTAACATAAATCAAATTGGCAGTGACCTCTACTGGAAATAGAATATTAGATAAAGCACACCACTACCTAACCTCTCTGGTCTTACATTCCTTTTCTTTTCCACAAGTCTTTTTCAAAAATTTTTCCTAGGCACAAAAGAATAAAATATAATGACCTGAAACACTGCTGTTCTCTGCAATACGTACATTGGATAGAAGTGCACTCAGAAAATTGCAAGTACTAAAATATCATTGTTTGCAGGAAACAAATGTCATAATCTGAAGTGGGTGCAGTTCTCCATTTTTTGAGGTATGCTGTATTTTGTATTATGTTGGTCAGGAACAGTTTTTCAAGAACTCTAGTGCATTTACAATTTTGAATTACCAAAAGCTAATGAAAATGAAAAATTATGAGACTAACTTTTGAATATTGAAACCACAGGGTACAGTGCTCATGAGAGAGATTGCCCAGACTCACACAAGAATAGTAAATGTAATGAAACATGCATGATCCGCTAGACTACTCAGTGATCTGCTTTGTGGGAGAAGTAGTAAAGAGTTAAATCTAAAGAAACCTCCCCAGCATTTTATTTAAGTCAACAGTAAAACTTTGGTTGCAGATTCAGGCCTTCCCTACCTGGTGAACCGGTGATCTCAGCCTGAAATATTTTCATGGATATACCAACGCTCCAGCAAAGAGGCAAAGCACTTTTACTGCAGATAGGGCCTTTTGTTTTGTAGTTCCACTGTCATCTGAGCAAAACAAAGTGTACTGGGGGGAAAAAGGGGACTGATTTGCCTACACATTATCTACCAGTGCAGCTGCTCTGGCCGTGAGTGACATCTCTGCACTACAGGGGTATGCCAGGCTATAGCAGAGATGGCCTCAGTTTTCTTTGGAGGGCCAATTCTTCCCTACAGTTTTGGTCCAAATCTACAGCACAAGGACTCTGAAGAGTGCAAAGATCACCTCCACGTTCTGTCCTTGCTCAGAAGATTGTGAGGCCAGTTCTCAGAAAAAAATCTCTGAAAAGACAGAAGACTGTGACTGGCAAAGAAAAATACTCCAGAAACATTCCAGTTCGGCCACAACAACCCCAGGCAACGCTATGGGCTTGGGGAAGAGTGGCTGGAAAGCTGCCCAGAGGAAAAGGACCTGGGGGTGCTGGTTGACAGCCAGCTGAACATGAGCTGGCAGTGTGCCCAGGTGGCCAAGAAGGCCAACGGTATCCTGGCCTGTATCAGAAATAGTGTGGCCAGCAGGAGTAGGGAGGTGATCGTGCCCCTGTACTCGGCACTGGTGAGGCCGCACCTCGAATACTGTGTTCAGTTTTGGGCCCCTCACTCCAAGAAGGACATGGAGGTGCTGGAGCGTGTCCAGAGAAGGGCAAGGAAGCTGGTGAAGGGCCTGGAGCACAAGTCTTATGAGGAGCGGCTGAGGGAACTGGGGTTGTTTAGCCTGGAGAAGAGGAGGCTGAGGGGAGACCTCATCGCGCTCTACAACTACCTGAAAGGAGGTTGTAGCGAGGTGGGTGTTGGTCTCTTCTGCCAAGTAACTAGCGATAGGACGAGAGGAAATGGCCTCAAGTTGCACCAAGGGAGGTTTAGATTGAACATTAGGAGAAATTTCTTTACTGAAAGAGTGGTCAGGCCTTGGAACAGGCTGCCCAGGGAAGTGGTGGAGTCACCATCCCTGGAGGTATTTAAAAGACGTGTAGATGAGGCCCTTAGGGACATGGTGTACTGGGCATGGTGTGTTGGGTTGACGGTTGGACACGATGATCTTAGAGGTCTTTTCCAACCTTAATGATTCTATGATTCTATGATTCTTCTGCTGGTTGACTTCACCAGTGGAAAGATAACAAAGGAAACTACTCGATGTGGAGAGAGAATCTCAAGGCACCAGCATATGACTCTCCTGGGGCCAATTATTCTGCAACTATTTGTCAGTAATGCAGTAAGCACATAAGCTCTCGCTAGACCATGCAGTAAGGAGCTAAAAAGTTTTCATTAAGTCCTGTTTAAACCATGTTATCTGTCACTCTCCCTTTTAAAGCCAGGTGCTAGCCCAACTGTAACCAAACCTTCAACCTCTCTGAGCAGTGAAAGGGCTAGAGGAAAAAAGAAATACGAGAAGAACAAAAAGTGATTCCAGGGGACAAGAAAGGTTAAAGGGAAGGTGTGTGAGTGTCACAGACTCAAAAATAGATTGAGGGGCACTCGAGGAGAGCAGCCTCCAACACCATCAATCGCTCCTGGAAGTGCCCAGGGAAGCAATGGACGCTGCCTGCCAGTGGTCTCTTCGTTGACCTGAGAAGATGAGGGACTGGAAGCAGATGATGCAGTTGGCAGGGCCCCCCCGCATTGAGTTTGCTTCTTCTGGTGGCGTGAAAGGCCACTTTGCCCGTGACTGGGAGGAGACTGATGAATAGGTCCTGTGTTTACTGCCCCTTGTGTTACAAAGATCTCAAATGATCATTAATGAAAATGTGTTTGAAGAATAGATATTCTTTAACCTAGGCAAGACTGAAATACTGTTCTGCAGTGAGAAAGCCCTCTTTTTTATATGTCATGTGTGATTTAAGACAGAATTTTCTTTATTTGTAACTTCTACTCTTTCCTAACATTTAAGATGTGAGAAAACAAATTACATACTTCCTTTATAGTGCAGCTTCAGTGCAATGATCTGAAAGTACTCACTTATGTATTAGTGAATTAATCCTGACAATGTATTTCTCAAATAACATCTTCATAGCTGGAAACTGTATCTTATCTTTTTTGCCTCGTTTTCAAACTTTTCTATTATTGGAATCAAACAACAAATCATGATTAATAATAAAGTGCTATATATGCTGGAAGCCAAAATACACAGATTTTTCTAGCAAGCTTTGTCAAATCCGTTACTAAGCAAGCAGCAATTTCCTGACTTCGCATTCTTGCTGTTTATCCACTAGGCCACTTTCTTTTCCAATACCACATCTACACTAGCAAGTATTGTTGCAGAACTGTCAACAAGTAGTCACGGATTGTATATCTACAAACACATTTTTTTAAGAGATCAAAAACTCAAATTACTCTCGTCTGAGCAATACAACCTCCCCAAAGCCACAGAAGCTTTTATCCAGCCTACAGCAGAACAAGAGCATAGATGTTGCCTCATTTATGTTTTTCCTAACAGTCTTCCAGTTCCACAATGCCTTGCTCCCTCAAAGCAATTGTCCCGCTGGGATTTTGATGTCTATTGCTATATGATCACTGTGATATGAAACCTTCGTATTATAGAAATACTTTTTATTTTCTCCACTGCTAGCCCAGATTGCAGGCAGGTGGACATTGCAGACATTGCCTCACATAAATTGAGAAGACACTTAAATACCATGCTTCTGTCTGGAGAGAAAGAAAGAGTATGAATCTCCTCACCCCGGAGAGAAGGGAATGTGTAAGGCTATTTATGGTGCAATGGTAGGAATAGCCATGTTTATGAGGAAAACAGAAGAGATGCAAACCCGAGGAATGAGAAGCAATATTGCTAAAAGACAAACATCCTTCTGGAACAGTAAAGGGACACTTGCTTTAGTATGGCTGAATCAGGCCAGAAGTCCATTTGGCCCAGCATCGTGTCTCTGACAATGGTGTTTAAGAAAAGAAACAAGGCACAGAGCAACTTCAGGGTGATACTTCCCCTGGCATATCCTGCCAGCATCAGCTTCCTATTGTAGAGGCCATATCAGCATCTTTGGTTTTAATAAAACCTGATGGACTTTTCTTCCATGAGTTTCACTACAGATTCCAACTTCTCACAGTGCTGCATAAAAAATAGTTCCTTTTTTTAAAAAAAATTTAATGAAAAAAAAACACACAGAGAACTTTGCTTTTAAGTAACAGAGCAGAAGTTAGGAATGTTAATAGCATGAGGGCAAAGATAATATGGGACAAGGTTACCCACAAAAATCTAGTCATAGTCCTATTGGTGGAACAATGCCATCTGCTGCAAAAAGTCCCCCTGTATATTGCCACAGGACAGTCCCCTGCCCATCTGAACAGCCCTCTACTTTCCACCCACCTCTGCACGCAGCCAGGCTGCCCAGCACCTGGGTATGCGTTTGCTCTAGCAAAGACTTCCAGAGGATGATGGGACTTACAGTAATTTATCTTTCTATTGCTGGCAGAAGATAAAGGTCTAGCCCAAACCACTAAGCATCTCAAGTCTTATTGTCATTATAAGACACAGACGCATAATCTCTTGCCCTTCTAGACATTCAGCAGTCTATAATCTGTGACTATGAGAATGCCGGTGGAATACAGAGTCCAGAATCTGAGAAATGTGGTTGGTTTCTAATTTACAGAAGTACAGAATTATACATAGTATAGAAGCATACTATGGAGGCATAGAATTTTAGTTAAATCAAAGAATGCAATCAAATGCACTGAGAAATTAAAAGTTTGAAGGGAATTGGAAAAAGTAACAAAATACTAGCTAAGCAACAAAACTGAGCCAATTGTGTGACAGATGGAGTTAGAGTTATGGCTCATGAAATTATACCCATATATTTTCCATGGAATTCTGTAGCATAAGGCTTGTCATTCATGGAAGTTGAAAATTCAAAATAATTTCAAAGCAAGTTATTGTCACCTCAATAAAACTGCCTGTGAATCTCTTATTCAGAATGAAGCATTTTGTAATTAAGAATTTTGCTTACTATACTTTGGAAGTCTTTAAAAAGTAGATTAAATTATATTTCTGCCTCATATATAGAATCTTACTATTGAATTGACCTTGATTTCATTTTGTTTACTTTGCTTCTGAAGTAAAGTATGCAAAATTAAATTAGAAGTGCTTTAATTCTAAACCAGTGTCCACACAGGATTAAAGGGACTTTTATTAATACACTTCAAAGTCCCACCTGTAGTTAATTCAGATAATTTTCCTGAATGCTCCTACATAATCGAGACTAGTGTGACACACAAATATGGGAAACTCTGCTGTAGCCTTGGATAATGACAGAGTAAGGAAGAGAGCTATAAATATTTCTACAGAAGTCATTACTCAGTTTGATTATTAGTTAGTTTTCTAATAAAGTATGCAGGAGTCAGTGGCATTTGCCTAAATTTGCCTAGAGTATTTGCCATTCCTATTAATTCTCTTTAGCATGAATAAACATGTTCCCACACACGGGCTAATGATGCAAGACTGAGTTGCTTTTTATTTCTATGCTTGGCCTCATTGACACAGTTGACAAAAGTTTTCACTGACTTTAGCAGAGGTGTATTTTAATTTAAAATAACTTGACAGAGAAGGGAGAGAAAAAAACTGCATACATACAATGTAGGAATATCAATGCAATCTAAACAGGTATTTTATCAGATTAGCTCTTGGTAAGACTTTTCTCTATGGATAGACCAAGATATTTGTAATTTGAGGTTTCCTAATCTGTTAATAAAAACAATAATAATCCATCCAAGTAGTTTTATTCTCTCTTATGCCTTCAAGATTGATATTAAAAATGAAATTTTGTTACCCAGTTAAATTTCACAAAAGAAAGATTTGTTTCAATTGCTTCAAAAACTAGTTAAAGGAGTGATTTTTTTTCCCTCTCTGATCATAGCATGTAACACCAGATACGTAACATGAAGAGAGGCCTTGCGTTTGCCCCATTTCTTCTGGCAAAGATTTACCTACAGTGTTTCTGAATGAATGCTTGAAATGAGGGACATAGATTTTAGTGGATGTTGGACCAGGCTCTTAAATTCTATTTTGGTAAAATTAAGGTTATTTGAATTTTTTTTAAATTATTTGACCCGAACAGTTCAAACAACTCTCCAACCACACACAAAAAAAAAAAAAAAGCCTGTCCAAACACTGAGGCACCTCTCACCTGATGACAAGCTGAGCTCCAAAACTGGAGCTCCAGCCCTCTGAAAATGCTGGTCCAGTCTTCTGGGGAGGTTTGAGTTTTCTGAATAGTGCTGTAGACATAAAAAGTAGTCAGGATTAGAGTTCGAAGCAGAAGCATGTCCTCATCATGACAATTTTGTTAAAGTTAGTCCTTGGAGACCAGCTCATACAAGCAATTCTACCAATTTTTTACATACTTTATCCAATTGTGTAGATAATCTAAATTTAGGAAACCTAGATAGCAGTCTAGCAGTGGCTGTGTCTTTGCAGATTTGCTTGTCTCCAACTTCACCTTCATTGACAATAGTTTTCTCAGCATTTTATTATTCCGAAACCAGAACTCAAATACAAAGTGCTTCCAAAATCATCACGTTTTCAACAATCACTTCCTGCTTGTCACTATTCTCAGTACACTAGCATGTAAATCCAGTGCAGATCACCAAAGAAACTGGCAGCTTGCTACCTTACAATTTTCTTAGCATATCTCCAGTGAGACATAAATCTACAATAATCTAGGTTTTCCAGTTTTTTACAGCACTTAAAATTTTAGCTCCGAATAAATTTTTCCCCAGGTGTTCACTAGTAATATGCTCAGTCGTATTTGACAGGAAGGTCTACTGTAAAGCAGATACAGGTGACATAGTTACTTTCTAAAAGCTTATAGTGCTTTGTGTGTGTGTTATGCTTAATGTAGGTCGGGCAAAAGAGACTACGTCCCTTATGTTTGGGAGTAAGGGAATATAAAGCCTACTTCAGCCACAAGGGGCTTATTCCAGTCTAGGAATTCAGTTTAGGCTAAAGCTGGATAGATTTATACCAGCTGAGAATTTGCTTATGCTTTAAGAAGCTTACTTTGATTTAGAGATTGCAGAGATTTTAGCAAAGGCTTCAATTAGAAGAGTTTATCTTCTGTGGGGAAATTTGCATACCAGTACTTGTTTCTCATAAGAATTTTGTAACTTAAATTTGCCTAGTTTTATTTAGATTTAAAATAACATAATTTACTTTTTTTCATAGCTTGCCATTCCTTTATTTCATCCACTGTTGATGAGTTTACATGTTCACATATGACAGTTATACTGTAAAATCACTAGCTTTTTTGAAATTCCACTGTATCCCCCTCCTGGCTTTAGTAGTCTCAATATGTACTTTGCATAAATCCTTTTGCTTTTAATATCATGATAATTTACTCTTTAGTGTAGTTTTACATTTGGTCAAGAACTTACATCTATTGTTAGCAACAAAAAGCAAAAAAACCCTATCAGGTACTTGGGACCAAGAAATTCATATGCTTCAGGAAAGGTGTAGATCCATATGAAAACTAGCAAACTTACATTTCCTATGAGGACAAATGTTTAGATTTACAAATGCCATTGCAAATAACTCCCCGTTTCTGTTGTGTTGTGGTATAGTGCTATAATCTCATAATCCTGCTTTTGCAAAACTGTTTTTCAATCTTCATGTTAGATTTGGCAATTGGCCTGTTGATCTTGAAGGTAAGCAGCCATTATGTGTGTGCATGAAGTCAGTCATCCTACATTTTGCTCTTTAGAAATACCTAGTAAGTAAAGTTTCCTTTGAATTTCAAAGCAAATAACATCTGGTTTAGTCATCCTGTGCAAGGTTTCTGGATGAGTTCAGCAGCATAGGAGCCTGCAGTTGATCAGTTTGCCACTGCCTTTAAAGGCAAATATTGAACTGTTTCAGATGGCGTCGGATAACTCAGCTATCAAGCCACCAAATTAATCAATTTATACTGATAGATCGTAATGGTCCTCTTTTGTTTTCTTTGCAAAGAAAGGCTTGGCATCTTAATACAATATTGCACCACATCTTTCTTGGGTAAACTGATGAAAACCCAGCAGTGAAGTCATTTCAGTGGGAAGGCAGCACATCCCATTGACCTAGATTGGGAGCTGGGTACCTGTTGTCCAGCTAAATCCTAATTTGCAATCCAGAAAGCCTGCTTTCCAGCACTGTTTAAACTAAGCAGCAAACTCCCTAAGTACAGAGCCTGGAAGTTCCCTGTACCGCAGCATCCCAGGGTTTAGCAGCACTCGGTTGAGGGGAAATGGGAGGCTGGCGCCTGCCTTACCTCCTCTGCAGCCTGGTGTTAAGAAGGAAACCATCTTATTTCTGCCAAGCTCCCTCAAACAGGTTTTGGTTGTCTGGCCCACAGTAGGTCTTTTCAGGCGGCGTGGATGCAGCAAGGGTGATGCCACCTGATGGGTGACTCAGCATGGGGACCCAACGGTGGTAGATCAATTCCCAGTTTGTTCAGTGACCAGTGTGCCCATCTTAACCCACTGCCAGTATTCCTCATGCTACTGAAGAGACCCCCCCAACAAGCAGGACCTGAGCCCGCAAAAATGAGGGATTCCTCTTGTGACTCTTCGATAAACCTCTGGCTGCTGTCTAGCAGAGGTCACACCGCCTCTGTTTTAACCACCACTGCAAGAAAGAATAAGAATTTTTTATTTGAATATATAAAATGTCGCATATTTTTCTTTAATTACTTGAACCTTGTGTTCTGCAGAGATCTGGAAGCATAATTTTATTGTGTAGTTTTTGAAAACTTGGCCATTACATTATCTCTCACATTAAGTATAACAATAACTAGGCAAAAAAACCAAAAGTTCTTACCCTAATTACATAGAAGTCCAAAGAAACTCTGCTAGTCATATGTATATGCAGAGATTTTCTCTATTAAACAAGCCTGCAGGGAAATGCCTGAGTAAACAACTGAATTACACTAGCATATGAATCAATAGATCTAGTTCAATAAAAGTACCCATCCCAGTGCTGACCCCCCTCTATGAAAAAAGTCACTGGTGTTTCTCCTGAGGGTCTGTGGAAAAATTAATATAACATTAATAAAACCTAGCTTTTGCCTTTCAGTACAATCCCAAGCAGGGGTTATAATGCATGACATGAGTCAGGGAATAGCTCACAGAGACCTCATGCCCAAAAGACATTTGGGCTTTTTGTTTGTTTGTTTGTTTTTTCTTGCTTTCTGAAGGCAGGATAAGTTAATAATGTTGCACAGTCTTAGATGCGAAGCACCATGTCTAAGTTGTGCAAACACAGCCACAGTGACTTAGATGGTGAATAGTCCTTACCCACCCATATGGGTGGGGTAGCTGCATTCTAATGGCTTATTCCTAGATGTGCTTACTAGAGATACAAAATGTCTGATGAATTACACTCTGGAAATGCAATATAGTCTAAATTAACATTGGCTCCTTGTGGTCCCACAGCCCATGTGATGTCCGTATGGGGGAGTTCCTCGTTATTCCAGGAGAATTACATCTCTTCAGGTATACTGGCCTTTTGCTGTAGGCAGACATTGCTCCTGAAACAACATTAGTTAGATCAGCAGTAGAAAATATCTTGATTGCAAGGTAAATGTCAACTTTTACCAGTTTAACTAGTAAAAGCAGTGGCTTTGCCAGTAAATTTCCTTATATTAATAAAGTGATACACCGTACAGAGTACCATCCTTAGCACCAATGTGTAGTACCAGGGTAAGACACTTCAGTTTCACTTCCTACTCCAATTCTGCAACTGCAGGATAATGAAGGAGAGCCGTTGTTGCAGCGATCTATAATTCAACCTCAGAATGAGCAAAACTACTGTCCATAGTAAAAGAAAAGAGGTCACATTTTCTATTTAATGGAACATTTATTCCTTTTTTATGCATGTGTCAGAATGATTGTTAGTGTGGTATTGTGCTATAAATCTGTATGCTGTTAAGTTTAAAATAATATATAAGAAATCTGTCATGCTCATTACTATCTATCACCCTTTTTATTATCTGCTATCTTATAATTCCCATCTGTGAATAAAACATCTATGAGTAAGTAATGTTATAAAATGCATAAATATTCCAAGAAAGTAGTTTTGTACTGTGTCTTACTGTAGTATTCATCTAGAAAATGGAAGTGAGTGTTTTAACTTTGGCATGGAAGAATCATTTACAGTGCCTTAAAAAATGCAGTTTCTAACAGAATGAAGATGCTCTTCATCACAGAAAGACATTGGTATCCAAAATTTTCTTGCTGATATTTTTGATTTTTATGTGATCAGTAGTGCTTCTTTGTTAGTTATAAGGTAAGAAAAGAACACTTTAAGATAACACTGCACGTATGTCTCAACCAAAAGCCTGAAAGCACAGCACATATGCTATGCCATTAGAAATAGCAAAGTCCCTCATGATTATTTAGTGCAAGCAGAAAACAAACTCTTTTGTAGCATTTGCTCTTCAGCTAATGAATATCTTGTGTGGTTGGAGGTGTCCCATGAGACATGACCCTACAGTAAAGTTATTTCTCTTGCCTGTTACAATGGTCGGTAGCTATTTCATTTTAAGCTATTGTATAGAAATCTAAAGCTTATGACTTAGCACTGCCAGTGGCTATGGGGATGTTACCAGGCTGCTGCAACATAACATTTGAGTCCTTTAGGGAGGTTTGCAAGTTGTGGCTTGAAGCTATTACATTGTGGATGAAAACTGCATTGAAGCTTAGTGAGTTCTTATTGAACTGGCATTGCTGAAAAGATTTTGGCTGATAATAATTTAACCTATGGTATAGTAACACAGAAAAAATATGTGCAAGTGTTATTAAGGTTATGACATAAGCTGTAGAAAGCAAAAAAAGTGGAAAGGTAAATTTTATATTCAGTCCAAAATTGCTGTGTATGGTATACAATGTGACGTACAAAGTGGCCAGCATTACTCACTGAGCTAAAAATTTTCTTATATCTGAATACAGTGTAACAGAGCAAGGTAGAAATGTCAAGTTTGTAGATCCTAGAGCTTTGTGTGGCCCCATTTTTCCCTATATGTTGATCTGGGTATGGAATGGTGTGGGGATATAGAGAAAAAAATCATTTTAAAAACCCATGCAGATGAGCCATTCTTCTATGTATTTTTTTCTACGGAATCACTCAATTAGTAAAAATACATTTTTCTGGTGATAAAAGCTACTTCATGAGTCTGTTTTGTTTTCCTCCTTGCAAGGGTGGAGAATCTGGCTTTTCTAAAGGTCTGCTGGGCTAGGGCTGCAAGGCAGAGCTCCTGACCTCCAAGATTTTGTAGTGGACCTGATCTGCTCACCCCAGGCTCACCTTCCCTGGGATCGGTGTCCACAGAAAGCATCCCCAAACCTGCAGGCTGTAAGGTAGTCACAACACGCCCCAGGCAAGTTCCCTACGATATGTCCCTGAATGTGAGTACACCTAGCAGCACATAGAGACACAGCCTTCCAGAGACAAAGCAGAAGTGCAAGACGAGTGGGAAGGGGAAAAAGAGACTGGAAAAAAAAAAGGCAATTGAAATAAAAGCTAGAGAAAAGCAGCACAATCAGATTCTCAGTATTATAAAGCACCTCATTCTGCTCCCTTACAAAGCTGGAGCAAGAGAAAGATCTAAATCTAATCAAATCTAGAAGAATACTTCCCTTAGTCCTGGGAAGAGGGAAGAAAGCAGATCAAATAAACATCAGAGAATGAAAAGTTCAGATGACAAAAACGGAATACGAAGTGTTTATTTATTTGTTGTTATTACTGCAGTCATTTATCTCCACTTCAAATTTTGTTTCTGTTCTGTGACCCATTCACAGTTCATTCACTTGTAAAACTGGTATACTACTTACCTAGCAGAAGCCCTCCAAATATAAATAAGTGGGTTACCTTCATCTCTGTTTCTACTTGGCTTAATGTTTCAGAAGTGCTTTTTGAGATTCCTGAGTAACAGGCACCAGAGAACTATAAAATATTGTTGTTATTACTCTGAGCTTTAGTGAGGTCATGTACTAGGGACCTGACATAACGGAAATAATGACAGTGACCCACTTCATTCAAATTCTGTATTTCTCACGTGGGAAGAGTTTTGACTGAGAACTTCTAGGGTTTATCCATAAATGTGAGCACAAGAGACAACTGTGTTAGCATATTTAAGGAGGGAAAGAAGCATAATGAGTATCTTAAGATCTAGATACTAATTTTTTTTTTTTTTAATCCATGCTTAGACACCTAAAAGGGATGGAATTTAAAGCTGCTGAAGAATTCCAGATGTCACCATCTTCAAAGGATGCTGGGAATACTGCAGCCCCTCAGCACCAGGAGAGAACTGGCCTGATACTTAACTATGGATTCAAGTAACTTCAGACATTCAGTTTTGAAGGTGCCATCTGAAATCCCTGGATTTCTAAAACACCAAAAAAAAAACCCCAAATCCTCTATTAGTAGCAGTTAGACTTTTCCAAGCTTTGAAAGATCTATGGGACAGCTTTCAGTAAACACTAGTAAAACCATGAGGAAAACATGTTTCTTCTTTTCTACATGATGAAATAACTCCCTAAATCTCATTCTTTTGGATCAACAGTTGGCAACGCTCTGGCAGAAATACTAACTGCCAACATAAAAATGTTGGGCTGGAGTCAGCAGACCCAGCACACTGTAAATATTGAAGTTCGTGGAAAGAAATGCAGCGTGGGAGTAACCTTTTACTCCCTCCTGCATACTTCTAGGCACTTTCTGCCCTTTTGGACAGTTGTAAGCAGCTGAATGTAAAGCAAAGCGCTGTCAGAGCAATGCTGGAGCAATGCTGGAAGCGGAGTAGAGCAGGTGGCTCCATTTGCTTTGCTGCCAAATAGTTTAAAAGCTACCTTTAGCCACAGTGCGTGGGGTGGGCATTAAATGAGATCTGTGTTTGCACTGCCCAGAATGTGGCTGAGCGAGGATGCTCATTGACTAATGCAAGGTGGAGGTTTTTCCTGCCCTAAAGAGACCCTATAGCACCCTTTTAACCACCTGAGACAGCCTGGGCTTAGGGACACATCCATGCTGGGTCAGGCAGAGGTGCTTGAATTAGCTTTCAGCAAAACTTGTGTACAGGAGGCATCCAGCTAGTGCAAAGATCAGAATAGACACGCCCTGACATTTATATACCAAACAAACAGAAAATACCCTTCTGCCTCACAGGTATGTCTGAGATTTGGTCCTTCTCTTCAAGGCTTAATAGTCTAGGGAGAACAAAAGAGCCGGTGAAATGCTTACTGCTTTCTCTTTAGTGCCTGATAGCTGGTGATTGAAGTAGATGGCGCCACCTAAGTGAGTGTATTGTACCCCTGTACACAGATGAATGAATTAACAGCAGTAATAATACATCACACGCATTCATTTCCTGCCGACCCAATAAGGAAATTATATGCATTTGCTGTAGATTAAAACACTGTAGCAAGCCAAGCCAAAAGGATCACCAAATTAAACTTAACACCAGTACCATGTTTTCTCCGTGTTCCATCAGATCCCCTTGGTTTTAGCCTTTCCCTGTTTTTGTGGGGTTTGTTGCTAGAGCTTAATATCGTTTCCCAAAGTGCAAGAAGGTGAAACCAAAAAAAAGTATTACAGTTTTTGTCAGTATAATTTGTCAGTATAATTGTTTAAGTCTTAAAAATAGCACTCTTAGCCAATATGACCGTAGCACAGCATTTTCCAGGCTCAGGTTTAGCCTTTTGTAGGCAACTGAGAAACAACAGCGGCTTTGGTCACGTTGGCATTTCTGCTGCTCCACCTCAGGTGTTCCCGCAGGAATAGGACATCCTTCCTCTCACAGTGTCAGCCAACAGGGCAGTTCTGGTGTCTTTCAAGATACGCAAAAAGGGGATTAAAACCTCCAAAGTGAGTATGTTTGGTGACACAAACCAACCAGGCATGTTCATTGCTTCATTACGTGAAGCTAGTAAAAATTTCAGTGGAGGTATATAAGTACTTTGTATTTGAATTGCATTAAAGCCTGAAAGAGCACCCTACTTCTGTTCAAAAGGTTCGGTTACATCCAGGAACAAAAGAAAATACAAGGGATTTTTTTTACAAGGTAAAATGTTTTTCTTGGGTTTTTTTTTTGGTAAAAGTCCACAGGATATCCTCCAGGGAAAATCAAAACCAGCACTATAGGAGTGAGCAGACCAGTGAGTATGGTTTTACAGCAGGAAGAGGAAAAGAAAAAGATACATTCAGAGCATACTGATCATTAGTGCTGGATAGGAAATAGCAGAACTAGAGGGGTTTTTTTTAAAAAAAACAAACAAAATCCAATCTGTATTTGCATTCCTGTTCTACCAGAGCTCATGAAGTCTCCCTCCACCATCAAAAACTGTCCCTGTCCCTGAAGGACCAAAGAGACCTCTTCCAGTGGAGAGGGGCAATCATACCCACATGAGCTGCGGGGCTCTGGGATGATGGCTCTGGGCAGACGAGACCAAAAGAGCAATTTCTCCCCCATCCAAGGTGGTGGCCTGACCACCAGCCTGGCTAGGAATGGGTGGCTCTCTGCTCACGGGGCAGCTCCATGCCATTTGAATAGTCAAGGTTGCTGAGTTGGACTCCAAACCCCGGTGATTACAGCCCTCACCCTGACCTGAAAGGAAGTAGTAATCACCCCATCCACTTTACAGGACTCTTTCCTTTCCCACTCCCCCACCATATATAAAAAAAAAAGTGCTTTTCTGACTAGGCAGATACCTTTTATTCTTCTGAAAACAGTGATTAAAAAAGCAAACATCTGCACAACCTTTCCTATCCTTCATCTCCAAGACAGATTGCATGAAACACAATGGCTGGCTCTCTTCGCAATTTCTGGCAATAATTGGGCCATATTTCAACACATACACACACACTTAGAAGCACTTTATCGAGATTTGTATTGTTTCTGTACAGTTTTATCTCTGCATTATCACTATATTGCTTTGGTAAGTGCACTGACTGCAAGGGAAACCCCACCCCTACAACGGTGTTACCATCTTGTGTTTTTCAAAATTAGCACTTAGTTATGCCTTGTGTGAGATATGGTGTGAAATCCCTCTGAAAAAACGGATACGTGCAAGAGCAATGGACCATGGAGGAGGAAGCAGCAAGGGGAGGAGTGCCGCGGTTTGGTGGTGTAAGGGATGCTTGAGGGTTTAAGACTTTTTGTTAGCTGGTGTACCATCAGCCCCACTATTTCTAACATCTGCCATCCTCAGGGTCAGGTAGAGGGACTCGGAGAATTAGGATATATAAGCATAAACTTTGAAGACCTCTTACAGTTTTTTTATTAAACTTGAAATGAATGGGTTGTACCATAGGCACTGAGATTCCCTTTTTACAGATAATAATTCGTGCAATAACAACAGTAGGGCAGTTGGTCACCTGGGGCCACTTTGGGTAAACTTACTGAAGAAAAAATCTGTTTTTTTTTCCCACCATCTTTAATATAGTTGAGCTTTCTGTGGATGCCTCAAACAAAAATGATTTATTATTTTAAAATTATTCTGAAGCATCTATTTCCCTTTTAGTGATCCTACATTACAAAATATGACAACATCTAAAGAAACTTTTCTGCAGGAAAGATTCATGCAGCTACCAATGAAAAGCAGTTTTTCACCACAAAGATAACGGCAGCCACAGTAAGTCAGACCAAAGGTTTATCCTTCTGCTGGCTGACAATAGCCGGTAGCTGTTCCTCAGGGTAAAGGTATTACAATATAGAGTGGTGTTTCTCCAAGTACACCTTCCCTCTAGCGTCCAGCAATCTCCTACTTAATGAAACTACTAACCCTTGACAAAACGCAGCCCTTCATATCCTGCAGCAATACATGTTTACATTTCAGTTTTCCAGTGCAAAAAAAAAGTGTTTTCTTCTTTTTTATTTCAAAACTTTGCCTGATGATTTCAGTGAATGCTCCTAATTCTTGTATCCACGCTATTTACGGTTTTAAAGACTTCTCTCAAATCTGGCACCACTCTTGCCTCTTTCAAGGTAATGAGCCATAGTCTCTTCATATGATTTGCCTTTCATTCTTGCTTTCTATGGCATCATCATGACCATGGTCAGATGTTGTCATCAGACACACACATAATCTCCTGTACCAGATTCTGTTTCACTATATAAGGGGGAAAAGAAAGGAGCATGTGGTATTCAAGATGCAGCTACACTGTGAATTTCTGTAACGACATAAGGTTTTCTGGTTTGTTCTCTGGTCATTTCCTAGCAAACCCTAATTTTGCGTTTCTGCCTGATATTTCGTTATCATTATCCACAATGACTCCTGCAGCTCCATTACCTCCTTCTACTGCTTAACCTTTTGCATGTCTCTGCTGAGAATTGGATCAAGGAACTCACCTACCTAAACAACAACAGCAGAACAACCTGTATTAATAGCCTGTTTTCTTAATTAGTGCCCTAGTCTGGCTTATGGCATGTACCCACAGACAGCCCTGTATGACACTGTTGGTGCCCTCAGCGCTATTGCGTCAGGGACCCGCAGCCTCAGCACGTTCTCTCCCCACACTTTGCCGCCGTTTTTCACTGATATCAGCCTTACCTGCCATCAGCAAACAATCCTATCTGCTTCACTTCAAGCTCCAAATGTTTAGCTAGGTTTTGGTCGGATTGCTCAGGAGCTCCTGAGATGTTTTTGTTTGACTGGGAATTGGTCAGGCCCTGCTGGGACCACATGCCACAGCAGAGATGGACTGAAGCCACCCACCCGCTCGCGTGGGGCCAGCGTCAGCTCGCCTGCCCGAACGACACTCCAGCATCATCACGTGCCATCAGCCATTTACTCAGGTCAGTTCTGCCTGCTTGCATTGAGGGATGCAAGGGGGCTACTGGACTCCTACCAAGGCAAGAGAGGTACAATTTCTAGAAGAAAATCTGTAGAAATACAAAATTTCCCAGAAATATCTTCCAGAACAATGGAAATATGGGAAAATTAGAAATGTCTGAAGTAGCCACATGCTTACAAAAATAGCACTTTATTAATTTCTTCAGAAATGATAGATATCTTATATATTGTGTAGATCAAAAAAATTTCTATACATCTTTACGAAATAAGTACATTTTTATTTTGGGTTATGACAAATACAATTTGTATTGCATTCATAGCTATGACGAATGTAAAGTTACATATATACTGTACTTGTTAACATATGTCTGCAATAATAGGAGAATAATAGAAACACTGAAAACAAGGCATGGCTGTTGACTCACTAGCAAAAAAGGAAAGCTATATTTGTATATGTAAATAGGTTGCAATGCAATAGAGGGGAAAAATTGTATTTCTATAGAAGAAGTAGGAAAATGAATATGCAAATATTTTATACTTTCATTTATACATTCATTATACTCTAAATAAAACTCAAATAATTATTTCACTGTTCAGTCTGAGAAAAAATGTTTCACATGAAAGTTTTATTTCGATTTTTCTTCAGATCTCTGTGGCAGGTGAGGAAAGAGAATAGGAATGGGAAAAGTTCTCTGAGAACTTACCTCTTTTTCTAGACCCACAGATCTGTTTGAGACACCCCTGCCCTTAGTGTTCTATCAAAAAAAAAAAAGAAAATCTAAAACATTAAGATAAACAGTTCTCAAGTGAATAGTGAAGAGAAGATCCCTTATAAAAAGGCCTTATAAAATTTTGGCCTTATAAAAGGGGATGCAGAAGAGTTCTTTATATGTAAGACATTATAGGGCGAATGAGAAGCAGAAATTAAAATGTATATTTTCAGTATATTCAGTATGTATTCGGGCTACCTCTATAAAAATAACTGTAGGTCTGCCAAAACATGAGAGAGAGAAGAGGTCAAGCTAAAATATCCTGGCAGGACCGACGGACGTAGGCCCATTCAGCATCGTGCGTACTCAGCGCTGCGAGCTGGGACATGTGTGTTCAAGGACAGGATCTGTTTCTCTGCAACAAACCCCGCACATCAAATCCCTCCAGGAGCTCCATGGAGGGCTGGTAGCGGCAGCTTTCCCCGCTCCGCCCTGGATTTGACAGCACTTTGCACTTTGGCGATGCAAAACTTGGCCACCCTGATGCTGCTGGAAGACCTCAGATTGCCTGCCCTCAGGGCTCCTCAGCGCTTGGAAAGTCTCTGAAATAGCTATTCCAGAACATTATTTGGGCGTATATCCTCTCTGGATGCTCCTATTTCAGAATAGGAGTGCTTTTTTGGACTGACTGTAATCCATATTCAGAGCTAATTCAGAAACAGTGTGGCTGCACGGAGACTTAAACCAAAATAGCTGTTCAAAAATAATTATTCTGGAATAATAATTACAGCTCTTATTTCTGCATCAGATTCAGTTATTCAGGAATACCTCTTCCAGTGTATTTCCACATGGAGGTGAGCCCTGAGTGTTCTACCACCTGTGTTTTCCTCCATCAGGTGAAGAAAAATCCTTTTGGCAAAGTCATGGGAAATAAAATGAAAACCCTTTAAAATAAAATGCTGCTCTAAACTGCAGTTATTTTGACAATAGATCAATCAAAGGTATCACACTTTATTTCTGGTGCCTGAAGAGATGAATTCTGAGCTTCCGTTGCGTCATTGAGTTACTCATTGCCTTAGACTTAACTAAAGATGATTCACGGGCAATTAATGGCAAGGAAGAGAAATGCTATTTAGGATGCTGAAATAACACAGTGGTTTATTTCTTTGACATTGTTATTCAGATTGGGTTTTTACAGGTGCTGACAACAGGTGGTGGTCTCTGGTGCTCAAGGGGTAATCTCAAGGTTGTACTTGGGTCTCAAGATCTCATTTAAACCAAAATTACTTGATTGTTCAAACACCCTGGTGCGAGCTAGCAGGCTTGCCAGGCGGGGAAACTCAGGCAGCAAGTAGGCGTTGGCTCAAACCCAGGCTCACCAGCAAGGCAGCTTGGATACAACCAGTTTAAACCACACTGCACAGCTCCTGTCACCATGCTCAGGTACAGCTTGCTGAATTTCTACAACAGTCTTCAGGCAGTGCAAAGCAGACAGAGTCGGCTCAGTGTCCTTGTGCCTGAAGGAAACTGCCCGGGGGGCCCTTTGTAGCTTTTGTTTTCCATGTTTGCTCCATGCAGCTCCACCGTGAGATGGCAACAGGAACAGAAACGCCACTGGACTGAAAGTCAACCAGTCGTTTGTTGTATATATTCCAGTAAGGACCACTATCAATTTAATACATTTTCTAGTAATAAAATACAGAGATGGGTGTCAGAAAGCATGGGGGGAAAGGCATCGTGCCATGAGCTTAAGATACTTGGGCAGCTACCCTTTCTCACAGTCAGTAGTAAGACTGTGGAGCAGCGGCCGAGTTGAGGTGCTCTGAAGTGCTCTCTAGAAGACTCTTTCTCTCCATTGCCTGTAAAGGAAGATTACCCAGCTCTCAAACAGGCGCTCTTAAAGCATGTGGTGTTAAGAGCTCTCCAAACATTTAGGTCTGTAATAAAATTATAGCATACAGCAACAATGGGAAGGCTGAACTTACCCTAAATCTACACTCAAGACGAAAAAGGTAAGATGCTACGCCTGTCAAAAGACAGATGTCAGGCTCTCATAGTTATTGCTAGAAGGCCAACGGGTAATAAATAACCATAAAGTCAGTCTATTAATTTCTTTACTAACGCTGGCCAAAAATAGGCCACGACTATTTGTAGCAGAGAGATAAATACTGGATGAGTACAGAGGAATAAATTGCTGTTGTGAATTATGAGTTAATGGCTGTTGAAAATGTATAAATTATAGATATGAAATAATTATGCAAATTGCATTCCTTCATCGAATCATTTATTTAGTGGAAACACTTATACAGTATCTTTACAGAGTGACTGTGGTGGTGGAAACGGTCCTATTGATGTATAACCTGTAAGCATTAGAAGTAAACAAACTTCTGTTATAAATGGCATTGTCTTCCTTTCAGGAACCTCAAAGCTTCTCCTGATATTAAATAACATCTTAAGGTGGTCCTCAGAAATATAGGGATGGGCAATCTGAGGCACAGAACCACCAAGGAAAGTAAGACCCAGGGTCTTCCTCCTGTTAAGTTTTATGTACCAGTTTCACTGCTGGTGGCAATGCTTGGCTTAACGGGTTCACGTGCTCATCATCCCAGCCTAAGCTATCCGTTGTCCCAAACCTTGCTGTGCTCCTCAGCTATGCCTGGACAATTGCTCACAGGACCACTTCCACACAGGAGAATAACCCATTTTTTTAAAAAAAGTGTATTAAATAACATCTTAAAAAATAGTTTCCTTTTGCAGAGTTTTTCCTTTTTATTTTTTTTTAATGACACAATTCCCTTGGTGGGAATGCATGGTGGCAGGAGCAAGCAGCAGCGGCAGCAAAGGGGCTGGGAGGAGCGCAACCCCCCAGCTGCGGTAGGCTGCAGGGGTGGTGCAGAGGATCTCTGCTTTCCGCATGAGAGACTCGTTGAGTCTTCCCCTTAGCACATGAAGACAGCAGCCCTTCTCCGAATGCACTGCCGAAGCATTGTTTTGCAGGAGGTTGGGTGAAATCCAGCAAATATATCTTTGTTTTTCAAGCTGGTCACATACAATCCTCACTGGGTTTTATGGTTATGCTGGCTGCTCTCTCTTCAGACTAAATGAGCAAACAATTAAATATCCCACTGCTCAGTCAGACCTAAAACAATGGTAGTGGCTGCCAAGGACTAGACTGAACATAAACACTAACACTGGGAATTAATTAGTTCAGGGCTTATATGTGTGTTTGTGCATTATAGAACAGGCAGAATTTCAGCAGAAAGCCGTGCAGACAGGAGAAGTCACACTGAAGTCACAGAAAGAAAATCAGAAGACCACTTTTTGGACAGAATGCTAGTCGAAGGCCAGGTTTGGAAATATGAAAAGGGAAATTGGCTCTGTATGATTTTCGTGCTTACGAGAATGTTATTTGCCAATAAACATCATCGTATCCAAGAAATAGCTGACTGTCATCATTTTCTCCTGTTGAGAAGGGTGCACAAGTGACTGCACACAAGGCAAAAGCTTGCGATGGAAAGAATGAGAGTATGTTATCTGATCTGTTGCATTTGAGGACTCTACCTGGGTATTTAAAAGTTGCCCATTAACTTGAAATCAGAAAACTTTGATATCCGGGCTATGAGCTCTGCTGAAATCATCTGTAGCCCTGCTGCAGCCTGGCAGCACTGACACAGCCCTCGCTTCAGCCCAGGCCAAGGGCTTACTAATCACTCAGCTGTGTCCAGCAGAAACTCTTAAACTCTCTTTCTTTTGCTGAGAGCTGCAGCGGTGAAGAATCTTTTGCTGTGGGATTTTTAGGTGTATTTCTTGCTTGCTGAAATGAAACCGTAGTTCATACAAAAAGCTTTCATACGAAACTGGGATGAGGTCACTTGAAAATAGGATGATTTCACCGTCTTACCAGATATCCTGCCAACACCTGTAACGCATTAGCCATGTGCATATAGAAGCTAATGGGAATTAAAGTGTAGGTAGCCCAGGACTTTACTGGCTATACGGGACAGGAGCCCCCTGCCCTCCGAAGGACAAGTGAAGAACCATCTGTCAAGATCCCGTCTCCTCACCGAGAGGAATGACACCCAACCCGTGGCTTGTTTGATCCAGGAGTAGATGTGTTAGTCATCAGTGTGAGATACCAAACCGCTAACAGGTTGCTATATTTTCCTATGCTTGTATGCAAAGGATCCTCGTTAGCAAGGAATTCGAGTGTCCTTGCTTCTATCATCCACAGCCGTCTTGATCTTACAAAATGACAACTCTTCTTGCAACAACTTCTTTCCTGCAGGACTAGCCTGAGATCAATTGCTAGTTTTAAGCGTATTGAGTAATAAACAGGTTTCAGTGGGTTAAACAGCTACTGGTAGCTACCGTTCCTCAGCTTCAGAATGGTACAGGTGCCTGAGTGTTTTCCAGAGCAAGTGACCACTGATTATTACTAATGTATGCCATTAAGACTAAGTAGTAATGATGGCTGAATTGTTTTTGCTGAAATGTAATGAACACAGAGGATGCATTTAACAAGGAATAAATAAGCAGTAAATCCTAAAGTAATCCCTGGAACGAGTATTACCATGCAGAGGCTTTCCTTTTCTCTTTCATATTTCCAAATCTAATTATATTTTTCTCATTGTCCTCCCTTCTTTTTCCCAATTCCTACTCTGTTTCCTCTCTATCATTTTCACTGCTGTTTAAAACTTTCTGCTTCTTTGCACATTTCTTTCAACAAAGGGGAAGGAAGTCCTGTGGTCCTTCATTTTACTGCTGCTTCGTAGTGAAATCAGAAGGAGAAAATACAGCAGAGAAAGAAATAGAAGCACACTTAAATTTCTGCTCACTACTGTTGTCACTGACATTTATATTTGCTCGATTTACACACATTCTAATTAATACAAATAGTAAAGGGGAGAACTCAGCAATGAAGCTACAAAAGTTTACAAGTTGCTTTCACATGTTTATTGGTTTTCTAAAACCCAGACCCCCCTAATCAGCTTCACAGATTATTCCTTGCATTCATAATGCCCCACTGACAACGAAATGTAAATGAACTACCACAATGGAAGAGGTGAAATCTATAGAGAAGATCCCAGTGTTAACATACGGCTGTGTTCCTGGCGTCAGGAAAGAAAAAACAAAAAGGCAGTAATATAAGCCTCAAATGAGTAGTTTTTCTGCAACTGAAAACAATCTTACTGATCAAAAATTGTACGAAGCTATATCCGAGGAACACCTGGGTCCCACAGTTACTAATTGTTGAATACGGTACCCAGCAGTATCAATCACTCAAGTGATTGGAAATAATTTCTCAAAAAAAAAAAAAGTAAAGTTAGTCACCAAAAAAAAAAGCATTGTCATTTGAGGAAAAAAGTTATCAAAGCATCGAACAGTATAAAAAAAATTGGAGTGTGAAATAGGAGTCAAGAAGAGCTCTCCTACTACCCCCGGTATGGCCTGGCAGCTGCAAGGGAGATACACCCGCAATATAAGGAAGAAGAAACTTCACTACCTGATGTTTCCCTTCTGTAATTTAAATTAGAGATTCATTTTCCTTTTACCCCAAGAAAGATGGGATTCAGAAAACCTGGAAATTTTTTAATCTAAATGACTTTTTTTTGCTGTCTGGTGCTCATGGCAAGCTCACAGTATTTTTGTGTCTCTACACAACACGCTGGATCTTCAGAAAGTGCCGAGCACCAGAGGGAAGACAATCCTACTTTCACCTAGATAATTTGCAGGTTAAGGATAGATCTTGCCCTAAACTATACCCTACACTCCTGTGACCTGGCCCCACTATGAGCTGGTTGTGGGTGGAATTCACCCACAGAAACTTGATTTTCTAGCCCAGAGGTGACCTCTCTTCAGTCAGCATCTGTAGGAATCAAACCAAACCTGTTGGATAGACTGCAGGGCTTCCAGGCAAGCGAGCACACACGAATTGGCCAGGCTCCACCTACGTGTGCTGTGCTGTGTTGTCAATTAAACACGCAAAAAGAACATGTGCATTTTATCAGTTCCATGCAAGTCATTAGACTTTTCTCTGCCCTAACCAGTTCATACCACGATCAGAATTTTTGGAATAAGTAAACACTCCTCAATCACTTCCAGCTGTAAGAAACGGGTCTCAGAAGGGTACAATCATCTATTCCGTGTTCTTGAGCCCTGAGTAACAAGTTTAATTTGTCACATGTCACATTAGATTGCAGGGCAGCCCAGGTTTCCTCCACAATAGGAGGAAGTTACATGTATTCAAATAAAAACATCTTCAGTCTACCCTGCAGTCAAGGAAGGCAATGCCTATTTATCATAGTCTCCTGATACTGGTTCAAAAGGCCATCACATTACGGACAGAAACATAGATACAGTCTGCTTTCCCATCACCACATGTCAACAGCGATGACAGGCCCACTGATAGATAATTCGAGTGTTCTCCTAAGGCCTCCATCCTCAAACCAGTATTTCACTGGTTCAGCATACCTATTGCATTGATAGAAGGAAATATCCAGTGTTTATTGAAGGGCACTTTATAACGTCAAGCCCTTTGTTCAAAAAGTGGTCCCAGCACAGGCTGGCTTAAAGCAGCTTTCCCATCATGTCAGACCAGTAGCTGAAGCCTACGCCTTTTCACTGCCCTTCTTTCCCCCTGAAGGCATAAGTGCAATCAGGGGGATGCAGCCAAACTGATCTTAATAGCTCCTTGTTAGAGGAGGTGACACTGGTTAACACAGCTCTTCTAGGTGTCTAATCTAACCTGGGCATCACCCCTGCACTCTCAAGGAACCGTGCTGCGGAAGGAGGGTCGGGGTCTTCATCCAGATCTGATGGTCTTCCAGTAGACAGCCCAGTGTTGGCTCAGGGGAGAGCACCTACAGAAATCTTCCCCAGAAAGAGACCTATTGCAAGGTAGGAACTATGACTTATTTCTCCAACTGGAAGAGAATTTCAGCCTCACCCATTCAACACAAATTTGACTTGGGGAGGTTTCATATGTCAAATATCCTGCATTATGTTCTGAGCTTAGAATTTTCTTGGGGTTTATGCAGGTCTATAGTTGCAGGTATTTTAGCAAATTACCCTCCAGTATGATACTTCTTTATGGAGTGCAACAACCGAAATAGCAGAGTGCAGGTCAAAACACTGGGCCACACAGGAAGGCTTAAGCAGGAATTAATTTAGGTAGAATAGTACTTGGGTCTAATCCCAAATGCAGGAGTTTGGGTATTTAATTGTAGCGCAGCTGTTCACGTCAATGTGCCAGAAGCAAAAAAGCATCAAGGAGGCTGGGAGAGCACAGACAGTATGGCCTCAGGGGGTAGCACAAGGAAGGGAGGAGACGTATTTAGAAATCATTTATTTAGTCCTACTGTAATCAGAAAAATAAGAATTTGTAACGGTCACAGCACCTAATTGAGCTACTGAATTACAATCCTGCACTAAGTCACTTTCTCCTTCTTGATCGCAAAAATCGAGGAAAGGGACGCCTCATGTAGATAGTGTACATCCCTCCTCTTGTGTCTGCTCGCTGGAAGTAGAAAGGACAGCACCAAAGACGTTCCCAGTTCATGTCACAGCAACAGCAAGGCATGGCTGAATCCTTCAGCCCAAGGCAATAACAACAATATTCTTTAAGGCAGGGAGATACAAGTGCTTCCCTTCAGATCAGACTGCGCTACTGAAAGGCGGATTTCACATGTCATCTTCAAGGGAACTAGTCCTGACTCACACCGATGTAACTGAGGACGTGGACACACCGGGCATTCACAAGCTACTTTCATTCAACTGCTTAACAGTAATTGCCCAAATACGTTTCTCTTACCAATGGGAAATACAGGGTAGCTCCAGACAGGTTGCTTGCTTTCTGCTGAGAGCTAAACAATCCCGTATTTGCCATGGAGTAAAATTGTTCAGATTAGCAGTTGCTGCGCAGTAGCTAACACATAGTAAAGTCAGAGGATAACATGCCTACAGGTCCAGAATCCTGAAAGCAGCCTCAAGCTCAAAGGCCTGAGGAAACAATAGGAATGGGTTATTCAATAATTACATTTAATTAGGATTCCAATCAGAGTGGAACAAAGGAAATAAACAACTAATAATCTTAGGCTAAGTAAACAGGATAATTAACTCTGCATTTGTTTATATATTTAGAAAACCTCTGCAGCTGTGTCAGGTGAGGAGGTTATGCTCCCTTCCCTGAACGAGTTAATTTAAGAAGAGCCATACCTTGAAAGACTTTTTTACTAGATAGATGGAGAAATTGCTGATGGACGCAGGTGGCTCTTTGATGCAACTGTTTTCCTGATGAGGGCAGGAATTAGAGAGCAGATGGCAAGGTCTGTGCTGGGGGTTCCCAGCTTCCTTCCCTGCCGGGGTGTGCCTGAAAAGTTGCTTTTGTTTCCTCGTCTCGAGTCACACTCTAGTTCCTGTTTTGACTTTGGTTTCTCGAGGCTCTGTGTGCTGGTGTTTTTTCCTGTTTCCCTTCAGAAAGCAGCAGCTCACAGACTCGCCCCCCCGCGCCTGCCCTGCCTGTGCCGTGGTGGTGTGGGCTCATGCCCCGGGTGCTCTGGTTCCTGCCACACCAGCCCGCAAAATACCTCTGCTGTGTCTCACGACTACTTTAAACACAAAAGAGCTGCAGCTTTAGCACGTCAGGATGCCGGGGGGGTTCATTGCATTTTGGAGGGGGTTGGTTTTCTGTTTTTATTGGTAGCTCCAAATCCCCATGACATGGCAGTTCGCTTGCATTTCTGATGACAGTGTTAGCAAGAAAATGGGCTTCCACTCTGAGGTTTTTATATATAGATATATTAAAAAATATTGTATGTTCATATAGGGATGTGTGTGCACGTGTATACATCTTCCAGGAGCTGTATATCGGAGCTGTTGTTGATGTCCTGAGGTTCTGGATAAATAGCGCATGGACAGTGCGCAGGAAGGGGATCCAAGACCCGTGACCTCGGAGCGCTGGGGCTCACTGTCGTCGAACCTTCCTGGCTCAGCTCGGTGGCTCCTTCCTCGGAGTGCCCTGGGAAAGGACGTAACGTCTGTGAAGTCCTCAGCAAAATTAAGTTGCAAGTTGCTATCTGCTCTTCAGCTGCTTTTTACAAAAGCGCTATCAGGTGAAGAAGAAGCTCCATAAGGTGAAATAACCGGTGCTGTAATAAGCTATAAGCTCTGTAATTATATATTACACTTATAAGAAGCTATACTGAAGCGCTATAAGGTGAAGTATCCGGTAAGGAATTTACATTTGAAAGGATTTTTATTTAATGTTGGTCAGAAGAAAAAAATACTGATTGGTTTCATTGCATTGGGTTACACCAACTGCATTGCTATTTTTTGTAGTAGGTATTAAATGTCCAAAAGCAAAAGTTAACTTGAGGTGAATAGTATGAAACATAATGAGTATCGCTAATGAAAGACTATTTCCAAAGCTTTAAATGTAGGCAATCCTGGTTCCTCCAGCACGACGATGGGAGCTTGAAGACCATGACGTCGAAGTTGAACACTTTGACAGAATCTGTTGCAAATCATTGAAAGGGTATTTTTTTTTATTACACAGTAATACACAAAAATAAGAAAGTGTGCTTTTTGCCTCAAAATTTGGGCCTGTATCCAGGCTGACTCTGGCTCTGTCGGTCACAGAGCGAAGACAGGGCTGTGGTGACTGGCCTCTTAGAGGCCCCGGGACCCGGGTGGCTGAGGAGGCTTCCCTCGCCCTGGTGCTCTCGCGCGGTGCAGGGAGGTCCTGCCTGACATGTCGTGACAGACTGCTCGTGCCTGGGTCTTGGTCTAGGCCGGGCGGCTGTCTCCTGCCCGAGCGCCGCAGCACAGGCGCGGGGATCAAAACAGGGGTTGCCCCGCTAAGTGGATAAGCAGGAGGAGAGATCGCTGCAGCCGGCAGCGAGGCGGCAGCAGGTCCCCGTGCGCTCCGCGGGGTGGGGCGGGGCAAGAGGACCAGGGGGTCCCGAGCCCACCCCTATGCGCTCTCTGACTTCACGGGCTGCCGGCTGCGGTCGTTGTCCCTGTGTTCGCGATCGCTGTGCGGTGCTGGCTTGCTTTCGACCGAGGCAGCTGACACGGGTGGTGCCGGGGGGGAGCGCAGCCGCCGCCGGCCGGTGGCGGGAGGGCGGGGGCTGGGTCTGGCGGGGCAGCGCGGGACGTGCCGGAGCCCCGCGGTGGCGGGAGCAGAGCGGCCCTGGGGAGCGGCGGCGGGGAGCTGGCGCGCGGCCTCCTCCTGCCACCCCCGCGCCCGGCGGGAGCGCGGTGGGGCGTGCCTTAGCGGCAATACACAGATACACAGTGGTAATAATAATAATAGTAGTAGTTAAATAATTATACATGTATAAATTATACAAATACATAGATTAATAATATAAAACATATACAAGCATGCATAATAAATACACATAAATTTTTATATGTTAATTATATAAAGCATATAATAATAGATACATATATGTATCTGTTTTATTATGTAAACAATACAATACATTGGTATAATAATAGATACATAATGACATATACATATATATAGATAAGTTATAGTATATAATATACACTATATATGTAATATATACATTTATATATGTAATTTATATACATATATAATGTTTATATAATATATATGTAATGTGATAGATTTATATTACACTATTTTATATTTATACATTACAATATACACAATAACTTATGCATATAATACTCATTATAGGTATTATATTTATTGTATGTACATATTATAATATGTGTTATTATTATTATACATAATGCTATATGTATACACAAGAACCTTAGCTGAAATACATGAGTGGATCTGTCAGGTTTGGCTTGTGCCTTTGCAGTGACGGGTAGTTTTGTCACGGCCTGGAAAGAGTGCAGCGTGGCTCCTGAAGAGGAGGCACGAGGAGAGCAGGGGCACCTTAACATGCCTTCTTGTAAAATTTCAAAACGAGAAATAACACTGTGGTGTCCCGCTCCTGCTTCTCTTCATTTTAATAGTGTTTTTCCACTGGTAGCATTTTCAAGCTAAATATATCAGTGGCGATAAGAGGGCTATCTAGCAGCTCTTTTAATGTCACCCCACCACTGCAGGACATCCCTGCCCTGACACGTTTGACCAGATGCTTATTATTTTCTTTTTATGGATTGTGTTTAATTCCCAGGAAATAGGCAGGCAAAATTTAAATATTGAGTAAAGATTTCTGAAGATGGCTCCTTCCCTGAGAGCGGTGGCTGGCTGGAGATTTCCCCAGGAGTGGTGAGATTTATGTCCTGGGATAAAAACGACGCTCAGCGCTCTTCGGAGATGTGAAGCTGCCTCGGTAGAAACATCTGACGAGCTGGTTATCTGAAGTACTCAGAAAATATTTCTTGGACAGAATGTGCTGTTTCATACTTTCAAGATAATACCTACTATTGCATTCACTTCTTACAGGAACAAAATATTCAGAATTCTCTAGAAAAAGAGAGAATGATAGTTATTACACAAAGGACAGTGTAATGGTTGCAGAGTCTTCAGACAGGAATTTTGAGAAATAGCAACTGGGCATGGGAAGAAAAGTGTAGAGACAGCCAAGAGCATTGATTGATTTCCCAGTCTCCAACCGCACCGACACTCATCTGGTCGCACCACGGTTTGGGGTTTTTTTTGTGTTTTCCTCTGTGCTTTTCCACACAACTGCTTTCAGCTGAATTTTATGACAGAACTTCTACTTTCTTCATTTAAATTGGCAGGAGTCTTTTTTTTTTTATTATTATTTTTGAGAAAATATTTTGAAAGTTCATACTCTTACAAGGGTAAGGCAAAAATAGCATGTAAAATCTGGATTGCTAAATAACATCTCTAATTTTTTCTTTCTTAATATTCAGAAACAACCCTACAACATAAGAAAAAGTCAGTCTGGAGAATCCAAGAGTTAAACACAAAATTATGGGTTTTGTGATTTTGATTTGATAGCAGATTTGCATGAATTTAGATCCTAATCCAAACCCAATGAAGTCAACACCAGCACTATCATGGTCAGCAGACCTTCTCTGCTGTCCGTGGAGTGTTGTGGCGGTGGGTCGTTGCGTTATGACCAGTGAGCACTTGCTCTCTCTTGGCACGTTTAAGTACATCCACAGGACCTACTAGTCAGAAGGCGTCTTACCAATAAATGAAGTCAGAGAGCAACAGAAACTTGCGAAGTCAAGACTGAGCAGACAGCATTGGGCTATAAATGAGGTGCAAGCAAGGAAAAGAATTAAGTCCATTTTGATGCTGAAGGACTGCCTTGTCAAATCATTCCCGCTGGTAACACTGCAGGGTGCTACCAAATTCAGTGGGGTTGAATCAACGTGAGTAAAATTTGAATTTTTCCAAAGTGATAGAGCAATGCTGGAGCTATTTAGGATCGGGCTGTTTTGAGATACCTTGTAGCGTTCGTCCCACAAGCTGAACTGCCTCCTGCTTTATATTCTGTCATGTCAGTCAGCTATTCCTTCGAAGGGATTTTATTTTTTAACAGCCCATCCAAAATTACGATGTCTCGTGGAGTCACACTTCACTTTAGTGCTTCTCCCTGACAAACTGCTACTAACGAGCAAGTTTTCATCTGCTGATAGATTAATGATAGAGTATTCCCCTGCCCTGTCTGCCAGGGTGTACCGCTAAGTGTGAAAGACCCCTTCTTAATGGGTTTTATATATAGTTATATACTTAGTATACCACTAAGTATATAGAAAAACGTGTAACTGGGTTTAAGTTTTGTTACCTTGAATCCTTCCAGTAATAACCACCCATCTGTACTTTGCCAGTAGGTTTGACCTCGTGACGATATGTTTATTATATAGGGGGGAACTTGGCTCGCAGTGCTGCGCCGGGACCATCCCAGTGAAGGGAGCTGTCGCTACAGCTGCGCGGTGGTGGTGGGTGTGATGCTGGCTCTTCTCCCTGAACACACACCGAAACCTCCCAATGATTTTGTAGGACGTCTATGAAATGAGAACATATACCGAAACCTCCCAACGATTTTGTAGGACATCTACGAAAAGAGAACACTTCTCTGGCGGCAGGAGCGGCACGGGTGGGCGTGCGGCCGACCCCGTGGTGGGGCTGCAGCACCCAGGCGCACAGGGAGGGTACGCGTGGCATTGCAGGCAGTCCCAGCCATAACATGGCAAATAATGTCTCTCACCTGGCGTTTTCATAGCGCGAGTTTGGCACACAGAGGTGCCAGTGAGTCTTACTGGGGACCATCATTCTATGGATGGTGTATAGGGTGCTTCTGACAAAAGGGGCAATTGTTTTTAACGCTTCCTCTGGGGGAAAGCTTGAATGGAGAGATGGTGCCCCGCTGCAGGAGCTGAGACTTTTTACATTATCCCAACTCATCTCTTCCTACCTTGTGGGTCGTTTCAACATAGAGGAATTTCATGAGACTTGTGCTTCCATGGGGGGATGTTATAGAGGGAAGTATTTGAACTGTTAGAAATATTTAAAGCAGTTAAAGAAACATATTGGTGGCATAAGCATATGTACTTAAATCAGGACTGAGCTAGATATACTAAATCTAAATGTCCAAAATTGGAACGAGGGCCCAAAGTGAAGGAAAAAAACAACCCCCCCCACTTTGTACACAGAAGTACTTCAAGTGCAAGTGCACCCCAGAAATCCCCTCTCATGCCCATTGTATGGAGTAGGCTTTGCTCCATGGCACTTGCATATGGATGGGATTTACAAAGCTGCTCACCGCGCCTCTAGCCCTGATGTAATTTCTGTTTCTATATATTGCAAAAGGAGCAAACCAGACCACTACAAAAAGCCCAGCCCTTGCATTCAGCCCCCAGCATTTCCTACGGCGGTAATAACGCCGCGTATTTCACCGCATGCTCTGCGCAAGCGCATTAGCAGGCAGAAGGATTCATTACGTGTGAAATCAGAGTGGGAGACCACAACACACCAAAAAGAGCCTTACCCAGGAGCTTTTGCATCAGGTTTATAACCTCTGCCTTCTTTAAAGACGTTTAGAGTTGTTTCAAAGTGACAGAGATTACCTTATTCCCCATAAGGTGTTCCACAGGTGAGGCGGTTTTTTGGCAGGGATGAGGATGAAGATGATTCATTTGTCTAAATCGGCTCAACCTCAGCTGGTAAATGGCAGTCACACCCAGACAGACTCCCAAAGAAGAAAATAGCTCATCGCTCATAGAAAGGAGGAAAAGTTAAATTTGCTAACATTACAATTTTCATGACACTTGAAATAATAAGCAGCTGGGGCTAGGAGTTGATTTATTCTCATTTTCAAGACTCTTCCACTTCTTCCTTTATCTCTTAAGCACAGATGCAAGGGGTCTTGTGAAAGTTTCCTGATCTGGCAAAAATAATTATGCATTAAAAAAAATAATTTTTGTAAATGCAGGAATTTGCACAGGTGGATTTGTGAACACGTGCATTTTACAGGGGTGGTTTAAGGATCTTGTCTGGAAATCTGCCCTCAAATACTTTGCAGTAATGGATATTTGGATTCGGTTATTTCAAAGAGCAAGGCTATGAAGCACCAGAGGTTACTTAAAATGAAACATGTACATAATTTTTATAGAAGAGCCTCAGTAGGCAACATGGAAAAATGATGTACAGTGAATCAAAATAGATCCTGAGGGTATGCTGAGCTCCGGACCCGCTCTCTTTCCCAGCGTGCGGCCGGCTGCGGGGCGGCTGCACTCGCTCAGAGCTCATTTATACTGAGTTGACATTTCAGTGAGGGCTTGCACGGAGGTAATCACCTTCACCAGGGCAAGGGCGTTGACTGGCTTTTGCAACTACGATAAAATTATGCCAGTTTTGACAGTGAATGTTTAAATTTAAACCCCTCTGCGTGTCCGACTGCAAAAGGTGGCCAATATTTTCAGAACACCGTCAAAAATAGTTTGGGTCTGGTGTTTGCCCAAGTCCTTTGAGTTGTCCTAGAGCTGGTCAAAAGAAGAGCTAGATTTCAACAGGAGGTTAAGAGAGATGGAACTTTTCACTAAACATTTTTATCCTTTTTTTTTTTAACAGTTCTACTTGCATCTAAATTTCTGAAAGAAATATAATTTCTCTGCTCTTTTGATCTTCATATTTCCCCCATGCTGGTGCTATAGGAACAGTTCAGAGGAAAACTGCAATAACATTTTGTCTCTCAATGATCAATAGCAATATTCATCAATATGAAATAAAAGCTCCATTCCTAAAAATGAACTAGGGATTTCTGCTACCACATTAACTTTACTTTACCTTAGGCATATAAATTTTATTTGGGTTACATGATATTGAATAGTTGATAAAAAAAAAAAATCAGGCTAGTGAATTGGACCATGTTGACAATGAGAATAACAGAAGAAATCACATGTATTTAAAGTCAAACACTAGAACTGGGCATAAGATGGACATGTGGAAAGAGTGAAAACTCCAGGAGGAGAAGAAAAACAGTACTGAAAAGAGCAGATATTTACATAAAATTATTATGCTATTACCTAAAAAAGGACATCTGGGTGCACAGTTTATGACGTTTCATGTAACGGTTACGTTACAAGTCACAGATAGCTTTCCTGCTCCCAGTGAGTGTGTTAAATATGTCAGAAGTATGAATATTTTTGCCTATATCCTACGTTCCTGAAATTGGGCTCCTGCACCAAAGCTGGACACCAACCTCACCTTCTGGTCAATGGGGCAAAGCGGGGGCTCGTACAGAGGAGACCCACCCGAGGTGCCTCGGGAGAGGGCTTGCCCTGTGGATGTGACTGGTGAGACCAGACGTCCAACGCTGAAGGCTTCCCATGGGCCCAACGACCCCACATCGTTGGGGAAGGGGGAGGCGAGTGTAGACCTGAGGCTCTTGCCTCTGTCCCCCTATGCGTGCGACGGCAGACTTGCCGAACTGAGCAGTCTTGCCATGGGTCCCTCGTTTGGGTATTCGACTGGGTATTGCACTGGAGATAATTACGGTTGTTTACCACTTGCAAACAATCTTCTACAAAGCACAGACAAGATCACGGCTCTGTCTCGGAGTTTATAAGGGAAAGGAGAATTGATGAAATTTAATAGATTACTTATGCTGAAACTCAGTCAGTCTGTTCTCAGTGTTTAATTACATTTGTTTGGGGAGCCAGGGGAAGAGCAGGGCAGGCGAGGAGATCTGTGGTTTAAAGTTTTTGGCCTCCTTTCCCACTCTAGCTGTTTGCCTACAGCCATGCTCCTGCTCCTGCTCCCTCGGTGTCCCCGTGCCCAGCTCTCCCACAGTGGGGACCTACCTCCTCCCCAGGCCTGCTGCTGGGGGCACCTGGTGGGACTGGGAGGTGGCCATGGCCGGGGACACAGTGCTCCTGGTGATCACCCTGGGGCAACCTCCAGCCTTTGTCACCCTGAGATGGGTGCTTTGACTGCTGGGCTCTTGGGGAGGAGTGAGTGGCACTGTCTGTCCAGAGGCACCAGCTGTCCATGGATACATGCATTGGGAAGAGGTTCCCACTGGCTGGTGGGTCCCGAGTGACCAGGAGTGTCCAAGCACTGATGGAGGCTCAGATATTTTGGAGTAGCTGTCCCAGCAGCTGGGCGGCTCTGCAGCCTCTCTTCTTTCTCCTGCCCATGCAGGGAGCCCTGGCATCCCCCTGGCACGGTACAGCTCATTTTGGTGAGGTCAAGTAAAGAAAGGCACCTGAAGTAGGAAGTCATGATTTTCGCTTCAGTGCCTTTACAAATCTAAGCCAAGCTTTTTTTTCCCCCCCTCCCAATATTATGGACCCTTTCCCAGGCAGAGTGGACAGAACAGCAAGAGATCGACTTTGCTGGAACTTCTTTTACTAAATAAAACTAAAAACAAAATGCCCTTTTCCAGCACTGCCCTTGTACCGGACAGCCCTTGGTAGCACTTGGCAGCGCAGCCATGCGCATCAATGTCCCTGGATGCCAACCTGTGGGATGGAAAAGGTCTGGGATGGCTCATCCCTGCTTGCATGTTAGGTGGCACCTTCCCTCTGGTGATTCTGCAGTATCGAGCGTTGGTCGGCGTGGTGGCTGGTCCCAGGATAACCAACCACCCCTGAGCCTCCTGTCCGAACCAGCTCTATCCAGCACTAACTCTGCGGCGCAGCAGTCTCTATAACGTCGCCACTAAAGCACCGCCGAGCAGGGCAGCCTTACCTTTGCAAGAGTGCTGTAACACAGGGCGTATGGTAGGTCAGTGAAGCAAAACTCTTGCTTTTTGTCAGTCAGCAGAGGTGCACACTGTGGGCACGGTGTCTGTGGTCAGGGCTGGTAGGGAGATGGTCGAATCCATGGCATTTATCAGCCTTCCCCTCTCCAGCCTGCCAGTTTGTTCAGTCTTTCTATGCAGGTTGCATTTTCTGCACTTCTTATTTTTGTCGCTTTCCTCTGCGCTCTCTTCAACTGGTCCATATCTTCCTTGAAGGGTGGTGACCAAAACGAGACACAGCGGTCTTGCTGGGCCTTCACCAGCACCAGGCAAAGCAGGAGGACCCCTCCACATGCCTTCCAGCCTGCACCCCCACTCTTGACATCTCCACGAGATTGCTTCCCGCCCCTGCAAGTATTTGACGCTGCTGCCTGGTGCTGTGATTCACTCCATCGATCTTGTGCTGCTCCTCACCCTGTGAAAGCATCAAGCTTTTTGTGCTTGTCTTTCTTGAATCCCACTGCCGATCTGAGAGCACTTTGCAGATTTTAGATCATTGTGAATTCTGCTCCTGTCTTTCGGTGCCTGCAGACCTTCCAAGGTTGATGTTTTATGCATGCCCACTCTCATAACATGAGTCATTAATAAAAATATCAGGCAGCCCCCGTTCACAGCAGCGTGCAGCAGCCCATTCTGCACTTTTTTTCCCAGACACTCAAAGATTACTGTTCATTCTTTGTAGGTTTTTGGACAAGACCTGTAATCTCATTGCTGTGGTGCATTTAAGAGTGCTTTTCCCCAGCTTGCGTATGAGAATGTCATTTGCGACCATCTTACCGAAATCATGTGTTACGATGCTTGCTCACTTGCTTGTAATGTTGACTAAGAAGGAAACTGGGTTGGCTGCACATGATTTATTCCTGGTAAACACGTTAGCTGCTTTTTATCCTCTTATTTTTCTGTGGGTTTGCAGATAGCTCTGATTATTTGTCGAGTACTGTTGAGTGTTTGTTGAGCACTGTTGAGTGGCAAGCTGATCCTGGGCTTTTCCACTGAAAGATATTTACCCTTTTTTCAGTCGTCTGGGACCTCCCCCATCCGTCATCAACCTCAGCTATAACCACTAATGGCTCTGAGACTCCTTCAGCCAGATCCCAAAGTACTCCAAAGTGAATTTCCTCAGGTCCACCTGATAATAGCATAGCTATTAGGTGAATGCTTGCTCTCTGGCTGCAGCACCTCTCAGGTAATGGAAGCAAATGGATTGTGATACCAAAATATTACTTAAAATAACCATGTACTGATTATATTAATTAGATATCACAACTATTAGATATCACTGTTTCAGACTTGGTATGTACAAAGCATCTGAGGCATTGGCATAACTCCCTTTCAACATTATCTAATATACACAGGCATTTTCAGCGAGGTTGATGGTCTGAGTGATTCAATTGTTTCCTTGTTCTCACCATGCAAGCATATTGATATTTTTCCCAGTCCTTTTATTAGAATCCACTGGCAAAAAAGGCAGGAAAAAATTTCTATTGCTCTCCTTTGACTTTTCAGAAACGCTAACAGGTCGCCAGAGTGACCTGTCAAACTTTACATCTTGCTCATTTGCATGGAAAGCAAATTGGGGCAGGAAAGTGTGTTTAGTGTGGTACGTGCCTAGCGCAGCAGGGACATCCTGGGGGCCTCCTGGAGCATCAATAGGAGCAGTAGATGTTCGTTCATCAAGGACTGATACCATCCCTGGCTTTAGGACACTTAACACGCTACTTACGCAGCTGGAGGAAGGGAAGACCGCTGAGTCAGTTGCAGATAGATTTGGAGCCAGATGACTTAAGATCTTGGCAGGTTTTGATTTTTTCTCAGGAGGAAAGGATCTTAATCACCCAGGAGGCCATCATTTCTATTCAAGAGATTTTTTTTTTAAGCCTCAGGCCAGTTTTTTTGCTGTTGTATCCTTACCTATGGCAGCAGCTCATATTCTTCCATGCAAAGACCAAGGCTTTTCAGTGCAAGCGCCTGATGGTATCAGGCAATGACAGCCAGGGTAACCCATGCCACCCAAAGTGCTGCCCAAGTGCAGAGCAGGTCTCTGCCTGGGGGAACCGGCACCCGGGGCACACGCTGCCTGCACGGGGAGGGCGGCCACCAGCCCCCCTCCCACTGCCATCGGCAGAGCACAGGCGTGAGAAAAAGGAGATATTATTACCTGCCTGTTGCAGGTGAGGAACCGAAACAACTACTGGAGTCCGTAATCAGACCAAAATGTAAAACTTCAGCTGTGTTCTTCATATACCCTCTCTTCTTCTCGCTCTTTCTCAGTAAAGTGGATGATTTCAGGTTCTTGGCACCACCTCAGCTCACATAGCACAAAGCACACACAGCACTTCATTTACAGTGTAGCACAGACCTGCAGATAATTCACCCTCGGCGATATTACACAATTACTTATAGATGCCTGCATTGAAAATAAATGAAAAGTATTATTTATTGAGAACTTCTCAGCAGTCCCTGGGATTAAAGAATATAATAACCAGTAACATTTTATGCCAAACATTGTGTTAACAGAAAGAATACTATAGTATAGGTATTGACAAAAGAATATTTCATTTAAAGGGCTGTTAGACTACAATGAGTACATGAAGTCCAGCTTTAAAGGAACCATGAAAATCGAGGTAGAGCACAACTCACTTTTTAATCAAATCTCAGGGATGACAGTGAAGCTCACGAGCAACAGGAGATGGCCCGGGGTTGGAGGGAGTTCAGTGCTGACACATGCAAGATCATTTGCTGTGCTGCTTTCACCCCTTTTAAATATGCATTGCACGGTGCGGGGTAACTCTAACTAACATTATTTCTGTCTGAAAAGGACTGCAGATGACACCAAGCTGAGTGGTGCCGTTGATATGCTGGAGGGAAGGGATGCTGTCCAGAGGGACCTTGACAGGCTTGAGGAGTGGGCCCGTGTGAATCTCATGAAGGTCAATAAGGCCAAATGCACAGTCCTGCCCCTGGGTTGGGGCAATCCCCGGTATCAATGCAGGCTGGGGGATGCAGGGATTAGAGCAGCCCTCAGGAGAAGGACTTGGGCATACTGGTGGACGAAAAATTAGATATGAACCAGCAATGTGTGAAAGCCAACCGTATCCTGGGCTGCATCAAAAGCAGCGTGGCCAGCAGGTCGAGGGACGTGATTCTGCTCCTCTACTCTGCTCTGGTGAGACCCCACCTGGAGTCCTGTGTCCAGCTCTGGGGCCTCCAGCACAGGAAAGACATGGACCTGTTGGAGCGGGTCGAGAGGAGGGCCATGAAGATGATCAGAGGGATGGAACGCCTCTCCTGTGAAGAAAGGCTGTGAGAGTTGGGGTTGTTTAGCCTGGAGAAGAGAACGCTCCAGAGAGACCTTATTATGGCCTTTCAATATATAAAGGGGGCTTATAAGAAAAATGGAGAGAAACTTTTTACCAAGGCCTGTAGTGACAGAGCAAGGGGCAACAGTTTTAAACAGAAAGAGGGTAGATTTAGATTGGGAAATTTTTTATGATGAAGGTGGTGAGACACTGGAATGGGATGCCTTATTATTGGCAGTGTTCAAGGTCAGGTTGGATGGGGGTTTGAGCATCCTGATGTAGTGGAAGATGTCCCTGCCCATGGCAGGGGGGTTTGGACTGGATGACCTCTGAAGGTCCCTTCCCACCCAAACCGTTCTGTGATTCTGTGATGCTGTTCATGACTGTGGCTTTGTTGCTTGGGAAAACCAAGTGTCAGGAGCCGTGGTTTTTGTTTGCTGTAACAGCAAGTTCAGCTTGGTCTTTGGTGGTGGGAGATTTGAAACTTAAATGGATTGATTTTGGCTTGGATTCATCCTAGCTAGCTATGGGAACGTAAATGAGATGCCGAAGTTAGAAGCACAGACACAGTAGGCTCCCTCCGTAATCGGTGGAAAGAAATAGGTGCCTCTGGAAGGTCGACTGGCTCACCCAAGAACTGAGAAGCATTTATTTCTCTCCAGTGACAGAGGGAAGAACCTAAAGTAATTGTACTCCTAGTTTAAATATCTCAGATATTTTATGTTATGTCAGTCAAATCTGTGTCTTTATATACAAGTTGCTCAGATAGCAAAATAAGCTAAATAAGATTCAAGACAGTATTTGAAGCATATTTTAACATAGAGCTGCAGAGTTTTCCTCTTCTTTTTGTTTTTTCTTTGCAGATTATATTTCTCACCCAGAAATGATTAATTTTCTGCTCTTCCCGCATAGCTTACATAAAAGATCGGGCAACTTGTTAAATTGTATTTGTATGCCAATTGAAATTAATCAATTAAATGGCCTCCATGGGACTGCTGCAGTACATGGGCACCTCCTGCTTGGCCACACCTCATGGCCTGGGGCCAGCAGAAGGCTCTGGTGGCCACTGGGCTTCACCCTGGCCCTCAGTCCACTTCTGTCCTCCAGCCTCCAGCCTGCAGGCAGTGGAGAGCCTCTGCTTCAGGGGAGGCAGGAAGCAAGCCGGCTCTCATGACCTCATTGCTGATGAGGGTCGTTTCCCTGGAAGGACCACCAAGAGAGGTGGTACTGGAAGGGACGAGAGTGACCAGACTGGGGGTCACTGTTCCCGCGGTGGGGAAATGGAGGGCAGTAGCTGGCAGGGTTGTGAATGTGCTTCGTGGTGGATCCTTCAGCGCTGTTGCGGTTTTCCGGGTGCCTGGAAGCTGTTCCTTCTGCAGAGGGCATCCTGCCGCGTTTGGGGAGGATGGTCGGTAGAAGTGTGCTAACCACCCGTCTAGCAGCTGCCGTTGTAGCGCAATGACAGCGCACACGTGGTGGCAAGGGCTTCAGCTCCCAAGGAAATATGAAATGTCCTTTGTGGGCTTTTACTTCCCATGTGGATGCCCGGACCTGTGCATCTTCATTGCAGCCTTTCTTAATGCTAGTCAGCCCTGCTACCGTGATACGCACCGCTGCATTCACCTCTCCGGTGCAAGGATGCTTTTACTTAGTGCTGCTTCAGCTCTCTGAGGTCTCCAGGTGCCTCCATACGGGAGGTGAGCCGCAGTGGGGCTGCCTGTGCTGGTTGGTGCCCAGACTCCGCTTTCTTGGTCCCAGAGACAGCGTCCTGCAGCTCAGAGGCTCCCTCTGAAAGCTGCCCAGAGCCTGGCAATCATGCCTCTGAATTCGCTAACTGATTATCTCGGTGTCTGTCTTCAATGGGAAATTGCTATTATTGGAATAGGACGTTTTTGTGGAGATAGGGATGATTTGTCTCCGCTACCTTGAGCTTTCTAAAACTGAGGTCTCCAGCCCGTAGTCAGTACAGAGAGAGCCACACATTCAGAGGGGGAGTTGGCCCACCTTTTCTAGACACCTCCTGAAGGGGATGCATTGCTCTCTGGAGGTGCTCATTTTTTCCACTGACTATGGAGAGAACCTATGGAAATAGCTCAGGCTGAATATTTAATGTGCAGTGACTGAGGTTTAGTGAGATAAAGGTGTAACATCATACTCCAGTGTCGATATCCTTGAGCAAACCCTGGGCTTTTTAATGCGCTGCTCAGTGAGGAACTAATTTTGCTTCAATGAGGGAGAGCAATTATGAAGTGGAATTCAGACTGTATGATTTAAAAAAAAACCCCAAAAACCTGTTAGTGACCTAGTATAAACTGGTTGCTTTACATTCATCCTCCTGTCACTTTGGCACAAACTTTTATTGAGACAGTTCCATAGTTAAACCACAGCTAAAACTACCCAGAGCTTGAGTGAATCCCCAGCTTTGCTAAATGGTTGCAGGAGCATGAGCTCATTACGGACACCCTGGGCTCAGCGTGATCCCGGGCTCACTGCCTGGCCGGGAGTTGAGGTTTACAGCTCCTCTCAGCCGGTGGGAGGGATGCTTCTTCTGCTTCCCTTGTTCTCTGCTGAGTGATGCCTCTCCTCCCATCGCAGGCCGTTCTGCAAGATGGGGTCAGCTGAGGCCTCGGGGCCTTTCTGCTTGGCAAGGAAAAGGCGGGGAAATGCAGGGACACCCATACAAGAGCAGAATTGTTCTTGAAAAATTGACAGTAAGGAGGAAAGTGCAAAAAACATTGCAGGTCTCTTTTCATGGCAAACACTCCCAGTGTTTCTTTAGTTTCTCCTCTTGATACTTACGCTATCAAATTAACAGTCAAATTCAGTTGGGAATGAAACACTACAAATAATCCCTTAGGTGAGCTCCAGGGCTAATGAACGGGATGCAACTGGCAAGCAAGTGAAAAGGGGACTCCGACTTACCTGATGAAAGAGCTCTTGTCAGGGCTGTGCCGCAGATGAAAGCTAAGACCCAGCGGGAGATTGCACGTTACTCAGGGAAGAGCCAGGGATTTGCACAAATCTTTGGTGCTGCAGGGAAGAGCCAGGGATTTGCACAAATCTTTGGTGCTGCAGGGAAGAGCCAGGGATTTGCACAAATCTTTGGTGCTGCGATGGCATCCCTCCTCACGCCTCTTCAGTGTTCACCACCTCCTGCAGCCTGAGGGCCAGAGGCTGCTCTCGCCCTCTCTCCCTTACATGCACAGACAGACAGACAGACACGCACAGAGGGTCGGTCACAGCTCCACATGCTTCAGAGGAGCCAGAAAGCAGCTCTGGGAGCAGAAGACAGCAGATGGGACAGAGATGTGGAGCCTCACCGAAGGCTCAGCCGTGCTCTGGTTGCATTGGCCCGAAACAGCAGCTGAGGGGCTCTTGTGCCATCAGAGGGTCACGGTGAAGCAAAAGTTTTGGTGCCGTTCCTGCACCCGTCCTCTCCTCGCCTACAGCGAGGGTCCACCACGGTGCAGCTGAAGAGCACCTGGGGGAGCAAAGCACAGTCCCACGCGCTTTCTTTTCCCTCAGGGCAAAGCTTGCTTTTTAAAAGGAAACATGGCTCAGCTATGGCAGGGAAGGCACACAGTGTTTGAGTTATCCCCAGGCAGTGATGATTCTGTTCAAGCTTTCATGCATTTTGGCTTTATGTGCCACCATCCCTGTTGGGCTGAGAGTTTCAAGTTCCTGTAATTCATTGCTGAAGAACACAGAGTGAAGGACAAACCAATTTATTATTTGCTTTTTTTTAAAAAAGATTAAAAACCTTTATCAGCAGCAGGGTCACTCTGCCTTGGTATTTCTTCCTTACTCTGGTTTAAATAACAGCAACAAGCTACAGCCCCGTCCCCCAGTCAGGAAAATTACAGAAAAATAAAAGAAACCTCAAACATTAAGTGCTTTCACGTGTAAGGAAACCATCCACATTCCTTCAGCTCATCTTTAAGCGCCTTCAGGCTGCTGCCAGGCGGCAGGCGGAGGTGGCCTCCCAGGACCCGTCTCTGCTGTCTGTAGAGGGAGCTAAGGGCACCGACAGTCTTGGTCGACCTTTCCATCGCTCCTGTCAGCCGAGCTCGATCTCACCCGTCCTTTCTCAATGGAGGCACAGGGAAGCACCCACTGAGAGTTAATTCAAGCCCTCAGTCTGCTTGGCATCAGACACCTCCTTTGACCACCCTGCCTCCAGCGTCTCCCTGGGATGGACTTCGTCATTGGGGTGCCATGGATTACATGAAGTTTCTAACAGCTTTCGAAAAGGTGTGGATTATTGGTTTTAAAGCACTTTGCACTCTTAAAAAAGGTCACTTGCAAAAATGCTGCTAAGAAGGTGAAGAAACATCTCTTTCTGGGCCCTTTTGGGCTGTTTTTATGCTTACACGCACTCACTACAGAGACAGGGGCACTCTGATTAAAAGTTGGCAACACAGCGTAGCTCATGATTACACGCTTAGTTAAAAACTGAAGTGAACACAGCCCCAGGAACCATATTAATCTACCATTTGATTAAACTGCCTTTCAGCTACCTTATTAAATTGCGATAGTTGTAGAAGAGTAACAAGAAAGTAACTCGTCATATGAAATACGAGTCTGATTTAGGGGTTTATTTTGTGTTGTCATTGACTACTCATAACTAAGAGGAGAAAAGGCATTTTGTCCAAGGCGGGAAAAGATGTGACAAGCATTAATATCTTTTTTTTGTTTTATCACTAATATATTCATAGGGAAGTGCTATTGCACTGCACAGGTAAAACCATTTCTCAGTTAAACCCCTGTGGCCACGTTCAACTGAAGCCAGGGAGGTGAACTACCGCAAACACACTCTGCCACGGATAAACCCACTGTACAACTTGCAATTGAAAAGGCGATGCAGACACAGACCATTTTAAGAAGGAAGCTCCCACGCAGCCCCAGTTTTGTTGGTGGTATTAATTACCATTACGGCAGCACCCGAAACCTCAGCTGAGGCCAGACGTCCATGCATCTAACACTAGTAAAAATGCATGGTCTAAAATGAAGGGCTTCTCAGCGAGACAGCGGTGGTATGAGGGTTACGCCGCCAGAACAACGCCCAGGCTGTGCGGTACCTCCATCGAGGGCCGTGGCGGATGCTTTATAAACTAGAGAGCAGCTCTACACGACATGAAACCTCAGGGTAGCTGAAGGACAGAAGACAGCCCACTCAAGTGATCTGGTTCTTCAGCCTGCAACACATCTGCTGTATAAAAAGACATGCACATAATTTAGGGGTAGAAAAATTAATTTTCTTGTTTGTGTTCTGTTCTTAGTTTAATATACAAACTAAAGGCTCAGCATCACAATGACATTACCACTGCCTCGTAAGTGACGGAGCGTCCACTGATTCGTAACTGCTCAAGTTCACCTTCTTGGTCTACGGCATATTTGGAGATGCACAATCTGCAACTCTATGTCCAGCTTTAGAGATAAATAAGGCTCTAGAGTGGCAATTTTGATACAGAAACATGATTTTCATAAGATGCATGAAAAGACGCCAGAGATGTTGCCTTCGTTTTATACTTCCCTTATTAGTAAACAAGTGTTACCTTGAGTAATTATCCTAGGATGTCTGTCCTGATGGAGGAAAACAGAAATTCTGCTTTAGACAACTGAGTATATACATGTGAAAGAGTTTTTCATAAAACATTCAAGTGAATTTAATCAACTTTATTTAGCAAGAGATCAAGCTTGAACGCTCTCTGATATTCACTAGCAGTGCCATTTATCTCAAACAACTCTCCAGTCTACGCTACATCTATCTGAAGAGAATACCAACCATGTTTGACTTTCTGATTATTTAATACTTTCATTTCACTTGCCTTTAGGAGGTGGACTCAGGCATACAAACCAAACAGCTACAAAATCTCTTGGGGTTCCTTCTCAAAAAATAAAATAATTAACTTGATGTATCAAGACATAATTCAAACTAGAGAAGTTACTGCTGTTAGAAGTGGATTAGTTTAATTAAAATTGTTTGGCATCAGGAGATATTAACCTATATTTGCCTGACATTACAGGTAAAACCAATCCGATATATTTTATGAAATGGCTTTTCAAGTGTATTTGTAAAGAAGGTCTAATATTTACTAGCTTAAACAGTACTTCTATTTAAGTATTTTTACAAGCTAGGTAAAAAGTAATTCCTGGAGCGTAATTCCTCAAACATAACAATTTATGTGCCAAATGAAATCCATTGCTGGTGTTTCTTAAGAGCTTTGCAAAACTAAGTAAAGCAGCATTAACCTCCCCAAGCTCACCAGGCTCCCGACTTTCATCAGCATTCAATTGTTGATGAATTGCCAACATTTTTGAAGTAAAAGCCGTATAAACAAAAGTACAAATATGTTTAAAATGTAAATGCTTTTTGGGGGAGATCAAGGAAGAGATTAAATACCTCAGTCTGGCAAAGGATATAAGGATGTTCCTTAAACTTCCCTTTGACTTCAATAGGACGTAAACATATGCTTGAAGTTTGGCATGCTCAGAGCTTTGAAGACGAAATTCACAGGCAGGTTTGGGAATTGCAGCACGGAGCGGTATCCTGCCCAGATTTTGGGAGCCCAGCCACGTACTGAGCCTGCAGGCTGGAGTTAGATGTCTATAAACATGGCAACTTAGGCAGGGCCAAGCACATGGCACACGGAGCGCAGGGAGGGGGCAAACTGAGCTAATAGGCAATTAGGAAGAAAAAGTCTTTAGCTTGTCCTAATTGCAAATTTGGGCCTCTTGCTGTAGTGGATGCGGAGCTGGGACAGGTTCATACGGCCAGCCTTCTTTAGGAGTCAGGACCCCACGGGACCATGCCGGTCCTTCAGAAGAACATGCAGAGGGAAGGTACAGCACCACGGGCTCCTTTGTCAGAGTCACTGTGCAGGTGCCTGTCCCTCCTCTGCCCGAGAGTGTTTGCTCTAACAAACAGCAGGACAAAAGGGGCTAGGGGATATTAGCTTCCAGTCGTACTTTGGGCAGCCCCCAGCCCACCTCTGTGCTTCCAGCCACGGGGAGGATGAGGGGATGGGCGTGGTGTTGTGCACCCCCACAGGGCTTCGACGTCTTGGTGCTCAACGTGCCCCAGCCTCACCCGGCTGAGGGGAAACCTGAAAGCAGATTTTCCAGTGAATGGGGCGGGCACGTGGCCGTCTGTCGTGCCCAGCATGAGGTGGCAGCTGTACTTTAGAAAATTGAAATATTGGATTTAGATTTTTAGAGGAGCAGATAGGTTAGCTACAGATGCGTACATCTTCTGCTGGATGCAGTCCCAACTTTTCATCTAAAGGTGATTTTCAAACCAGGCCCAAATGATCATCAGCAAGTTTAAACGTATCCGTTTTGTAATTAATTTCAATTACACCTTCCTGGTGCTTCACTGTATGTTCCTGAGGCTCCTAAGGCCCACACCGTCACTGAGTCTGCCCACACTCAATTTGCCTGTATTGTCCTCCTGTCATTTTCAGTGGTATCAAATAAAACTTTCAAAACTATTCAAAGCAATTCTCATGGAAAAAATAAATGTTCCTCATGAGCATCATTTCCATGATACAGTAAAATGGGAACATCTCAGTGGTCAAGTTATCATTTATTTTGTTCTAGTATATCTTCTTAAAATTATATTGTTACACTTAGCTTTTATCTAACAGAAGAGTTCATATTAGCATATATGGCTCTGAAAGCAGCTAATGATCTTACATTTATGTTGCATGGGGGCAGGAAATCAGTTAACAAAAATGCAGCTGCCCAAGATCATATGCATTGATTAAAAAGCCATAAATACAGCATATTGAGGGTAGGGATGGGGGTCACAGTGTACACCTTCAATCAATGTGATTAAATGCTTTCCAGAGATATCATTCTTACTTTTGTCAAAGGATCAAGTATTTTGTTTCATTTCTTGTAGGTGAAGGCAGAAGATGGAATATTCCATTACATTCTTTTTTATTTTAAATATAAACAGAAGGCTATACGAGATGGAGGTAATTTGTGACCTAGTACGTTGTAAAAAATGACCTTGTAAACACTGATTTTCTCATCTTCTTCAATTTAACAACAGTTGTGGGGGGAGGAGAGACATTTCTTGGAGGGGGTGAGAAAGGGAAACAGGCAAGAACAATTTAAAAATTAAAAAAAGGTAAACATTTCAACCTGATTCAATTTGTAGTTTGTAACGTTGCAATGAGCCATCTGAAGACTTCAAAATATTCAGCTGTGTAGGATGCCCCTTAGTGGTTGAATATAAATACTGTTGACAGAAGAAATAATTTTAAACACGGAAAAAAACCCAAAAATAATATTTGTATTTAGTAATCAAGAACAAATGATTTTAAACGCTAACATATGCACAGAAGAGCCTACAAAGCCATGTTTACATAAAACATCAGAAACAGTTGGAAAAATGCAAACCAATAGTAAGAGAACATTCCTGAGTAAGCTATTGCATCAAGTGAGAAGAACAAGAAAACAGGTGAAAAGGAGGGAAAAAAAGGTCAATCTCTGTTTTTATTTTAATCAGAATGTACATTATGGGATGAGCGGGCTTTGCAGAAGAATACGATCAGATATTGAACTCTGCAACGAAACCCAACCCAATATTTCTACTGATACTTTCTAGAGTAGAGAGTTTCTGTACAGAATTATGAAGTTATCTGGTCTGGTGCCATGGTTCCTTCCCAACACCGTATGGATGGTGTAGCCTGCGGCCGTCTCTGCTGTTGCAGAAGGCTACCAGCTTGTGTTACAATACACAAACATTTCTACACAAAAGGCATCAAGAAATGTTTAAGATTCAATAGGAAAGGTGCACAAGTTCTGTAATACACACAAATGTACATATCTAGTTAGATATAACAGTACAAAGAGTCTATGAGAGATGATTTTTATTTGGTCTAACTCTTGTCATGAGGAATATATTGCTTCTAACCTTCCCTTTTCAAAACCAGTCTTCGCAGAGGAGTCAATTTGCAAAAGCTGCAACCAGGTGACACTAAGGAAGCATGGCACCCCCATCGATCTGTTTACACCTACTCCGACTTTAACTGTATTTTATACCTTTAGATCTCTCTCTATGTATACACTGGATAACAAAAGAAGTCCATTGTATTTACAGACAGTTCGTCTTATTTGGAAATCTGATGCCTCTGCTAGTCCTTATTCTCTTTTTCTTTCTTGAAGAAGTCTGTAATTCTTCCATCTTTTTAACTTTGCATGTAGAAATTACGGCTGCAAAGCGTCTCATTACCTCCACACCGGTAACTGAGGCAGAAAAGCCACTCATCAGCACTACTGACATAAGCCTTTACTTCTCGGGTCACATCCCAACGCAGCTTAACGGGTCAAGGGAATTCTCTTCTTTAGAGTCAGCTGGTGTGTGCTGTAGCTGGATATACTGATCCCAAACATTCCCAGCAGCAACGCCGCCCGTTGCAGCAGTGTGTCTGATGAGTTGATAACGATTTTTCCTGCAGCTTGAGTCTATGGGAGAAACAGGGCAAGTTACACGCTGATTCAGCTGAGTGCAACAAAAAAGCAGGTCTTTGGAACCTACAAAGCACTTTTTTCTTCTCCATATCATTTAATATAGTATGACTCTGCTTTCTGCTGAAGAGTATTCGGCACAAACTAGTGCACAATTTGGAAGGCCTCCCTTTTTATCACTTTGTAAAAGAAAGGACACGTTTCTGATACGATTTTTCTTTCATTTGTAACTCATTGATTTCGGTGACTTTAATGGGGTTCCCTCTGGCTACTTGGCTGAGAGGGAGAGCTGAATCAGGCGTGGAGGCTTGGGCATAAAGGAGAAGGGACTTTCTTGTTCTGTGAAGTGCAAAGATCTCTTCCTTCCCACAGATTAGCTACTAACGCAGTGATGCTCCCTTGAATGTTAGTTATTAATTCAGGAAAGCAAGGCTAAAAGGGATTAGTAACATCTTTTATTAGCTCCACAGGTGGGACTAGACCAAGCGGACAAGTTTTAACACAGTCTCTTTGTCAAGTCCAACAGAGAAGCAGGAAATGCCAATCAAAGTAAAGATAAAAAAATAATTATTTACTGATTATCTGAATAACAATCAGAAAAGAAATTAAGTTACTGTTGCTTGCCTAGTACGTATGATACACTGATCAAGAAGCAGAAACACTCCCTAGAGAGCAAAACACAAATTCCTATACATATTGGCGCTGTGAGTTAAAACATATCATGTGTCTTTCTAGTTACAGCATGTCTTATGTGAAATGATGACTAGGCCTCAAATAATGATTTTTTTAATGCTTTCCCTTGCAGTCCATGGACAGAAAGCATGGCACCACGGACAGGACTGACAGAGTCCAAGGAGCCTGATTTTCTGAGAATCTTCCAGATTCTAGGTTTTTTATGTGAGCTTAAATAATCAGAGCTGAGTGCTACTTCAGCAGCAGAATAAATAAAGACAAAAGAAATTCCAAATAAAATTACTTTGGAAGGTGATATCAAAAGATATGCAGGGAGACGTGAAAGAAATTCACTGCTAGGACAGTATGCTTAGCTCGGCCTCTCAACTACTCAACTATCACCTCTCAGCTATAGTCTATGATTTTGGATGCAGATCACATTGCTAAGAGCTATGACATTTTCCAACAAAAGGATATATACTCTGTAAATATCAAAATATGGAGTACCATAAGGAAGATGCTCTACTTTGGTATATATATTTTTGGGCTGGTTTGTTCTCAATAATTTAGCTGTTTTAAAACATTTTCTATGCATGCTTTTTTTTTTTTTCCTTCATATAATGATTGATGGTCTAGTCCCCCAATGTTCCAGAGGTCGCCACTGACTGAGGTCTCTTTACCATAACCATAGACGCTGGTTGAAGTGTTTCACCGACAGCTCATGTGAATTGCGTAGGAACCCAGCATCCTTCTTCCCGTTAACATCTTCCTGCTGCCCCAAACACATAAAGCCATTGCAAGAGAAAATGATGGAGAAGTAGTTTCTGTTTAAGCACAGAAACATAAACTCCTTCCAAGTATTCTGCATTCGGTATTCCAGCATGATACCAATTATCAAGAATTATCATAATTCATTTACTTTTCAGCAGAGGCTTAATTAAGACTTCTTTGAGTTGTAAAGCAAGTTAACCCACCAGAACCAGTGTTCCCTTGGGTTGGTCATGCAATAATTTGAAATAAAATCAGTGTGAGCAAGAGAAATACTGGTATTTCAAAGATCTAATTAAAAGCAGAAAAAACGACAGAATTTTCCTACCTGCAACAACCTTATATATCCAGGTGTCATTCTCCGGAGAGGAATAACCATGATTTCTGAGTCTTTGTAGAATTTCAGCCCCTACAATTTTAGAACACACAAAACATTACTAAATCCCAGGGATTTTTTACAAAAAATCTGTTTCTCCTAACGAAACAGAAGATTTATTCTAATATGGTTTGCGACAATGCCAAAAGCACTCCGAGAAGCACAGTATGCAAACTTTTTTTCCTCACCTGATGCTCTTTTCCCTGGAGCCCTTTACAGGCTTGAGGTCCTAGGGGTATATAAAGCCCAGCTCAGTTGCATAAGCTGTCACACGGGATCTGTCTGCACCGCTTAGGTGTTGGCAGAGCCCCAACTGTCCCGCCGGGGGCCAGGTGTGTCTTGCTATATTGGAAAACTCTCTGGGAATGCCTGAAGCTCATTAAGAGAGCAACGCGACAGCTGACCTCCTTAAGAACAAAAGGGCCTAAGCCTGCTTTATAGATAGCACTGGACATAAAAGGAGGTCATTATAGCATTTTGTATCGTAGAGTGACAATGCAAATAGGATTGGATGGCTTTTATGTAACTTAGAGCGTGTATTTATACCCATAGGACGACCTGACCGGGTAGGAAGCTTAATGCAGCCATGACCCGAGTTGAAAGGATGTGCTAATATAATAGGGTTATTTGGAGGCACATTTAAAAATAAATTCTTTCTTTTCTGATAGCGTTCTCTTTTACTCAGCATTATGCATGTTCTTGCCCCTTTTTCTACTGCTAAAGCTTTATCACTAAACAATACTTAATATAATACTTGTTATTACTGTTACTACTATTTTCTGTTAGCAGTGATTTCTTTTCACTGTAGTGAACTTGGATTCAGTTCTGCTCCTGGGGTCATATAGTTCACAATGTGAGAAATGGTGGTAAAATCTAATCTACAAAATTAATTTATCTTTCTCTTAGGAATGTCCATGGATAGACTGTGCTGAGAAAGCTCCTTTTTCCCATTATCAATACATGCAACCTTGAATAAGGATAGCAAGGCAGAATTGGGCTCCAGTTGCAGTCATACTTCTAAACATGCAGGGTAAAAATCTTCAGGTGGTGTAAGTCAGTATAGCACCAGTGAGCCCACATCGGTTTTCATCACAAGTGCTCCATAGAACAGCGCTGATTTACACCCTTTTAGTCTCTGCTACAGCAGCCTAAAGCTCTCTGAGAAATATTCCTGCTCTAAAAGAGCAGAAACATGAAATGTTTCTACCCGGAGAAATACTCTACATTGGTATTCCACAACGATACCACTTATCAAGAATTCTTATAACTCATTTACTTTTCAGCAGATGCTTAATTAATGTTATATAAAGGAACGATGCTGTTTTCTGCTGAGGCTCTGGCTTACATAGCACGCAGTAATCTGCACGGGGCAGATCTCATTTTCCTCTCGCCACACCACGTTTATAGCACGTGAACCCCGGCGGCACCCGTCCACCCCGTGGAGCTATGTCTCATTCACAAAAAAGGGAACTTGAGTTGAACTCGTCCTATAGCGTCAATCTAAATACTAAAAGCAAGAGACTGGGAACCTGCCAATCTGTTGGGTTTTTTTATTAAATATGCAACTTGCACAGTGACCCCACGCTAAACCTTAAGTGCTGTACATCTTAGCTACAGGAAATATTGTATTAATGGGAAACAATCAACATAAAATTGGGAGCTGACTGAAGTTAATTGACAGCGTATCAATAAATACAAGTCACCATACCTGCCCAAACGCATTTGGGATGAAAACCTGTACTATAAAAAGGTAGAGGCTTTTTTCTTGTTCTTGTTTCTCACCATATGCCCCATGCTAACTTTCCTGCACAAACAGGAGAGCGCCTGGGCTTGCTGCCCAGAGCAGGACAAGGCTAACGCTGCAGAGCCTGTATTCTTCTGGAAATACACAGAACGCTCAGTTGTTCCTTTAAATTTTCAGCCTTGCCTGCATTCAAAGAAAAACCTACTTACTGCAGTATCAGAGTTTCAGGCACTGCAAAAAATGCATTACTAACAATTTCTGTCATTTTGTGTGTAATTCTTTCCATTCGGAGAATGGCAATGAGATTCCTGTGGCACAATATTCAGAAAGGGAGAGCTTTCCAACCAAGTTTCTTTGTGCAGAAAATAAAAGGGAAGGGAAAGAGTATACCTTGAATGCTACAGCTGTCTTTACAAATTATTTCTTGGCCATGCTCAACACAGCTGAATTGTAGAATGTTTTCTGTAATTGCAGGTGTTACCAAAATCTGTATTACTTTCCTGAGGACTCTGAAAGAATAACCCTCCCAGGCTGTTCCAGGAGAATTTTGAACAAACAAGGGGCTGCCTCTGTTCCTTTCGAAGTTCAAGCCTCTGAGAATTGAGTCCTGACTGCCACGATGCAGAGATGAACGTGCCCCTCCTGGGCAGGGGACGGGCTAACGGAGCAGGAGGGGCACAAGCAGCAAAGGGCTCTCTTGGCAAATACACGGGGATCCCACGTGCAGTGCAGGCTACGCGCCTCATTCATCTGCTGATGCCTTCACTGTTTGATGGAGACACTGTTTTCTAACAGGCGTCAAGCAGATAAGAATGCAAATGATATGCTGACATCCTCCCCGTCCCAAAATTAAAGGCGAGGGACACTTTGAACCCAGCTGTCAATATTCACCACCTTGTGCTCTATTTTCATTAGGAGGAGAAATCAATAATGAAATTAGACATTTCTTTGCTATAATTCTGTGCCTTTGGGACCAGCAAGGGCTGTTTCCCCAAATGCAGCAGGAATCAACCAACAGGAACAACTTCTTTTCACAGGGTGAGAAGCCCCTCTGTCGTGGTTTAACCCCAGCCAGCAACTAAACCCCATGCAGCTGCTTGCTCAGCCCCTGCCTCCGGTAGGATGGGGGAGAGAATCGGGAGGGCACAGGTAGGAAAACTCGCGGGTTGAGATAAAACCAGTTTAATAATTGAAATAAAACAAAGTACAACAGTAATAATAACAATGATAGCAATAGAATATACAAATCAGGAGATGCACAATGCAACTGCTCACCACCCGCCGACTGACACCCTCTGTGTCCTGAACCGCAAGAGCCCCTCTTTCCCAGACCACGCCTCCTAATTATATACTGAGCATGGCATCACATGGTATGGAATATCCCACTGGCCAGCTGGGTCAGCCGCCCTGGCTATGCTCCCTCCTCCCCCAGCTTCCCATGCACCTGGCAGCACATGGGAAGCCAAAAAGTCCCCAGTGCAAGCGCCACTCGGCAACAACCAGAACATCAATGGGCCGTCAATGCTCCTCTCATACCAAACCCAAAACACAGCATCCCCCAGCTATGGGGAAGAAAGTTAACTCTGTCCCAGCCGGAACCAGGACACCCTCCTTGGCTGGCACTCCCTGAAAAGCAATTTGTGCTGCCCACGAGCGCATCTCTGCCTCTCTGGAGCATGGTGCAGGGACACTCATGTTAGCATTGCCCACCACAGCTCGGTGGCAAGCAGCAGGGCAAGCATGGCAGCATGGGGGTCAGGCCCATGCTCTTTCGGTAGGTTTTGTGGACCACACCGTGCCTGTGCTGTTGACCACTTCAATACAGATGCCTCAAATACGTAGGCTGAAACTACACTGTAATCATAGAATCATAGAATAGTTTAGGTTGGAAATGACTCTTAAGATCAAGTCCAACCATAAACCTAACACTGCCAAGTCCATCACTAAACCATATCTCTAAGCGCCTCATCTACACATCTTCTAAATACTTCCAGGGATGGTGACTCAACCACTTCCCTGGGCAGCCTGTTCCAAGGCTTGACAATCCTTTCAGTGAAGAAATTTTTCCTAATATCCAATCTAAACCTCCCCTGGCACAACCTGAGGCCATTTCCTCTCGTCCTAATGCTTGTTGCTTGGCAGAAGAGACCAACACCCACCTCACTACAACCTCCTTTCAGGTAGTTGTAGAGAGCGATAAGGGCTCCCCTCAGCCTCCTCCTCTCCAGACTAAACAGTCCCAGATCCCTCGGCTGCTCCTCATAAGACTTGTGCTCCAGACCCTTCACCAGCTTCGTTGCCCTTCTCTGGACACGCTCCAGCACCTCCATGTCCTTCTTGTAGTGAGGGGCCCAAAACTGAACACAGGATTCGAGGTGCGGCCTCACCAGTGCTGAGTACTGGGGCACGATCACCTCCCTGCTCCTGCTGGCCACACTATTTCTGATACAGGCCAGGATGCCATTGGCCTTCTTGGCCACCTGGGCACACTGCTGGCTCATGTTCAGCCGGCTGTCAACCAGCACCCCCAGGTCCTTTTCCTCTGGGCAGCTTTCCAGCCACTCTTCCCCAAGCCTGTAGCATTGCCTGGGGTTGTTGTGGCCGAAGTGCAGGACCCGGCACTTGGCCTTGTTGAACCTCATACAGTTGGCCTCGGCCCATCGATCCAGCCTGTCCAGGTCCCTCTGCAGAGCCTTCCTGCCCTCCAGCAGATCAACACTCCCGCCCAGCTTGGTGTCGTCTGCAAACTTACAACTTATCATTCACAGACTTGTTGCTTTCTCTATGTGCCCCAGACTTTGCTTCTCTTTCACAGACAGCTGCTTCTCCCATCATCCTGAAATCCCTTTCAGATCCTTAAATATGTTATCTCCTAAAATCGGGCTCAACTTCCCAGTTTTCCTTGCTACCTGTACTCCATACAGTGATTCCTATCTTCCAGCTCACTTTCCCAGCTACTTTCCAGTATATTTACTTTTATCCTGACGAAAGGGCAGCTACATCAACATTTCCCTCTACGCCAGTACTTCAGCTTTAGCAGCAGAAATGTCTCTTCAGAAAAGGGACCCCTACTGCGCTCTTCTGCCGGTCAGTTCTTGCCATCGTGGACCCTTGCAGCTGCCAGGATAGCGATGGTCTGTGGCAGCTGAGAGACTCTGGACGCTAGCGGGCCCTGACTCTCACCCCTACGGCAGTCCATTGCACACATTTAGACATGCTATTTTGCCTCTGCTTTCCTATTTCTCAAACAACCCTATTTCTAAAAATTTTTGTAGCCATCCTGAAGCAGAGGGAGTGAGGCGAGCTGGTAGGGTGTCTGAGTTAAACCACAGGCAACGGCAGCTGGGGAGAGCGGTTTCTCTCACACCTGCGTGGAAGCCCAAACTAGGGAGCTGCAGCCAAAACGTGGCTGTTACCCAAAGGATGTCCAGGCAGGTTCACACGCACAAGGATCCATCAGCGGGGCCTGCGGCTGACGGCACGCAGGGAGCCTAACGCGGAGCGTTGCTTTTGGTGAGAAATGGAAACCAAAGAGGAAGGGGGAGCAGAGGGGAGAGAGACAGAAAATAGAAAAGGGGAAAAGGGAAAACTCCTCAGTGGCCAGCGGGAAGAGAAACGATGGGGGTCCCCAGGTGAGCAGCCTCCCCAGGACTCCCCTCCAGTGCAGCAGGGTTGCCCCAGAAAGTCCCTTGCAGAAAGTACACAAGTCTCAGTGGGACCTGTTCAAGCTGCTGTCAGTGGTTCCTGCTTGCGATGCTGTTATCGCAACTGGTGCGTGCTGGCCGGTGCTGGTGTGTGCTGACCAGCTGCTACACTCCGTGCACATGTATTATTTGGGCCCCAAGCAATGGCGGGAGAAGCGGGGGAAAGGCAGGTGATTCTCCCACTGATGGCAGTCACTTCCAATGAGAACCCGCCACAGCCACATTACCGGCTGTGTGGGGGCAAGGCCACGAGAATGACAGCGCGAGAGCAAGAACATGAGACCAAGGAGGGGAAAATCCTGCCCCACGGGCGGCTGGGGTGCGGGGCACCCCCACTGCCAGGGGAAGGCAGGCTGCATGCCCGCAGACAGGAGGCTCTCGGCACCTCAGGCAAGGGGGTGGCAAGCGCGCATGCTTGCGGGCAGCAGTTACTTGTGACTCACTTTATGCTCAAGTGGTTGGAGCTGATGTCTCCCAACAGTTGTTGCCCCTACCTGAGAGATGAAGATTGCAGGTGGAACACTGCAGGGGATTGCCTATGTGTGGTCGCATTTCTGAACACTAAACTGGTTTAAAGCAAGACTCTCCCCTGGCTTTGAGGGTCATTAAGCTTGATTTACTCTAGGCCTTCCACACTGACACAGGGGCAGCATTTTAAAAGAGGATTTCCCATAAAGCACACACAATTTTCATTCTATACCTGGACAACTACAGCAAAATGTATTATTTTGAAGTCATAATTTTGAAAATAATTCAGGTATTTAACTAAAGAAGTACTTTCCAAAATTCATCATCCTTAAAGAGGCCAGGGTAGAGGAATATGGGCAGGATTCTGAACCTACCCATGGCTTCCACTGCGGCTCTTTGTGCAGGATAGGAGTAAACACAAAGTGCTGTCACTGTAGGCAAATAAATGAAACAAACCATACAAAGAAAACAAACGAGCAAATCTTCCTCCACACACAACCGTATGACTAATCCTGGGCTTTTTGACTTCAGCAGTTGTTAGATCTGAGAGTACGCCCTCACAAATCATTCTGTGCATTACTTAAAAATTAAAGCTAAGCTAAAAGGAATTTTGCCTAAACCAAAGGTGACTAAAACACCAGCTCTGTAGGGGTAACAGGACTGGGCGCTGTCAGCTCATAGAAGAAAGAGATGGTCCTGCCCCACAGAGCCTACAATCCGTGGGGAGGCAGATGGATGCCAACAGATGGAGGAGCACAGGGAAACAAAGAGAATATATTGCTTGGCATGCGAGGCAATGTTCTCAGCTCACTCACAGTCAGATTGTTTCCAAATTTTTGTAGGCGTTGCAGCAAAGCACAGTGTTAAGGAGGGATGTGAAGGTGGTTAATGAATTTTAAGATGATAAGGCAGGGAAGGAACAGGAACAATGTTAGTCATATTGCTGCATTACACAGTAATATCTTCGCAGAGCACAAAATTAGGGAGATGTATTGAAATATGTTGATAACAGAAGTAGGAAATACTGTCAATAAAAGAAGACTGGAATACTGTGTAGATGAGCTGAGACATAGACAGACAATTGCAGATAGTTCAGTCCTCAAAGTCATCTAAGGTTACGGATAGAGAGCAGCAAGAGATTGTGTTGCTGAGGCTTATGGAGTTACCATTGAAGTAGCTTAAACTACTCATTTATTTCCTGCTGAGAATTGACTCGTTCACTTCCCACAGCTCCACTGCCAAGCGGTTACTCCTGTATTTGCAGCCTGCCTAGCTATAGTGCTTTGATGCCACTGAGGGACGAAATAATAGAAACAAACAAAAATTTAACAGCAAAAGACTTAATAGCAGAAAATCAAGTTAATTTCTGCTACAGAGAAAGGAGAACTACTGTTATGAAAGAAAATTTTACATTAGAAATTGCTGCAGTTTGTATCTTTAGAAACTATAGGGAAAAAAATAATCCTGGAATGTTTTTCTAAAGTATTTCCAAAGCGAAGGCAGGTAAGCGCTCCTGTCACTGGCAGCAGCATAGGCGTAGCACAGAGGCACTAGCACAGCTCATCTGGAACCCATTTCTGGTCAAGCAGGACTGGATCCCTCTCTCCTAACTCCAGACATGGCTAGAGCAGATGCCTGCCCCAGAACTAGTTGCTCTAATCTCCCATTGTAATTTACCTATTTTAGATGTTAAGATCAGGGAAAGAAGTGATGCTTGATAGTAGTGAGTTACTATAGCTAGCGCAGACACAGACATCGATAGTGTAAATACAGCCAGTCGTGTAAACTGCACCCCACTGATTAGAGCAGATTTCAAAGTGAAGCTGGTATGAAGAACAGCTACTAAGATGACCAAAAGAAAGGAAAAGTATGTATTACAGCAAGAAGCTATAAAAAATGTTTAACCTCACAAAAGGAGGATCGTTAAACTCTTCCTCTCCTCTTAGATACTGATGAGCAGTGATTATGTCCTTGAACATTGATTTTTGCCTCATTCCCCAACTACTGGATGTGGTCAATAGCTTAGCTTCATCTCCCCTTGCTCAGGGGAGGTCTTCATAGAGGGAAAGCAACACTGGTAAAATTGAGTGGCCCACTACACACAGAAAAGCCAACACATGAGAAAGACTGCATTTAAGGCTCTGCATAAACAGGTACTATCTGACCTGATGTGCCAGTACAGCATCTTTGAGGGGACCATCTCCGATGTCCCAGTAGACAGTCATTGTCCTACAGAACATTGCCAGTCCTGACTGCTACTGATCCATGAACGATCAGTTGGGTGAATAAACTGTCAGTTTTTCTGTAGCTAAGGTGTGTACTAGTACAGATGTATTTACTCCTTTTACAACTGAAAACCAAAAAGACCCCACCAAAATGAAAAAAAAAAACCAACCCCAAACCAAGAATATAAACAATGGGCATTAATAGAGGCTTGGGGTCAGGTCTTAAGACCTTAACGGAAGCTAGCACCTTTCAAAAAGGTGCTGCTACACTCACGCCAACCACGGACAGCTCTGATGTTTGGGTCCACCTTCATGATTTGTACAACTTTGCAGAATCTGTAGGTTGGAGTGCAACAGAAAACTGGTCTAGCAGATATGGGCAGGGAGAAGCTTGCCCGCCTCTGCTGTGCAAGTGACACTGCACCACAAGCACCTCCCTGTTGTGTCTTCTGTTAATACTCACTCCTGGAAGTGGGTTGAGTGTTTAAAACGCATAGCAGAATAATAGCTGTCTTTTTTCAGCAACAGTTTTATGCCTTGCTGCTTCTGAGGCGGTTTCAGAAACCAACCAGCACAACACACTACCAGAGAAGCTGGAACACTATAGGCCTTCCTCATTGGCCTGAGAATCATCTGGGTGCATATTGGTGGAAAGATTTATCTATAGCCATTATTCTGGGAAGGTTCACATCTGGCAGGCAGTGGACAGACTTCCAGTAGAGGTCCAGAGTCCCAGTTAACCCCAGAAACAGTTGGTAATCAAGCTCCCTTTTTCTCACAAGTGTAATGCACTGTCTTGCAATGATCCCAGTATTCAGAGCACGTACCAACCACTTCAGCAAGGTAGCGCACTGGAAGGACATGCAATGCAATCCTGACAGCTTGTGAAGAAGGTGGGTATCATCATTTAACATAACGTCATTTTTCAGCTACCAAGGATGTGCTGATGTGACTAGGGAAGCCTACGGCACACCTATGGATATATCTGGATACATAAGACTCACAAGACACATCGTTACTCAAGAGCACATCCACTCCTGGATTGTATGTGCCAATTAGTTGCTATTAATCCAAGTATATTAATTGTTGCTCTAAAGGAGTGACATACAATGGCTGCTATTTTGCTAAGAAACAAGGCATTAGGCTCTTTCCTGTGAACAGCCTGCAATTTCCTTTCCATTTAGAAGAGATGGAGCAAAGACGGGCGAGCTTCTTAATGAGCAAGGCATGTCCTCTCACTCTGCTCTGCTCCCCAAAGTCCACTATAATGGGTATCTATACCAAGACACCCACCAGCTATTGGCTCCTCTGCCAGGCTGAGCATGTGTTCCTGGCTAGCCAGCCCTCAGTGGGTGTTTTTCACTGTGAGAGTTGATATGAGAAATTGTATTACAATCTGTGACGAGAACTCTTCACGTTGTGTCCTTTGCTGCTTCCGTGCCAGATGAGACAAAAAGCTGGATTGTCAGACTCCATGTCCTCATGGGCATTCCTCATTCCATCTGCAGAGGGTCCCAGATCATGAGAGGCTCCATTCCAGCACCCCAGATATCTTCTGCAGCGTGATACACAGTGTATAGCTATACTGACCTGCGCAGGGTTTTAACCTGTCCAATGCATGTATACACGCAGCCCAGAGCCTTTTGAATTTGAACCACTTGTTTGTAAAAAGCTGGGCAGATCATTCCCAGCAGTTCTGTATTGCTGCTGGGAAATTTTCTCATCAGTAAAACTGTGCACATGAGCAGGTGCATATGCAACTACTGAGCCGGGTTCTTCCTCCTCCTCTACATCCCACATTGCAACCCTGTTACACACATGCCAAATCTTCACAGTGAATCACACAGATGAGAGAAGCAGCCTTCAGACATGTAATTCCAGAAATGCAGGTATTTGGGTAGGGCAGCTGAGGATAGAAGGCCACGAGATCTCCTGCGACGCCTGCAAATGACTGGGAGGCTTGCAAAGACCTGCCATATTTTATGTATGAGAAACACCCTAACATACAGTATACTGTGCTTTTCTGTAGCTAGGGACATTTTTCATTTGTTTCAGAGCACAGCCACAGTGTGAAAAAATAGCCGCAGTAGGGATGTTTGGGATACCAGGACTCTGGAATGGAAAAGGATTCATTCTAAGAAGATAATATAGATACTGTTCAAAGCATGACCACAATTTTAGTTCTAATTCTAAGGCACTGATTTACAACAGAAGTACACAACTTCAGTCAATCATTTCACTGGTTCTCTGTTCCTTTCAAACAAAATTTTCAGATAGTCAAAATGTGTGGGTTACTATATTCCATATGGCTTTATAAATTGTGAGTCATGAATCCTACAAAGATAGTTTAGTGGTTTTTTCCTTTTTTTAAAACCCAAACTTTAAGGTCTACATTTCAAAGCACCCGATCCACCTTCTAAATGAACCTGCAGAATCTTCTTTTTGGAAGGGCTGGTACTTGTTCTACAGGTGATCACAGTTAAAATAAATCTGGAGCTATTATCAAAATGTAGAATTTTATTGACATTTGCCATTCCTGCATAAGCAAATGTATCTGAACATCGAGAGGTTCTGAAGTCTTCCTTAGTGGTCTGCTAAGAAAGCTACTTACATTTAGCGGTAATGGATATCTTCATCTATATCTATCTATAACATCCAAAAATGTTTTCTAATTTAGAAACTGTAAATGCTTTGATCCATCCTTGCAGATGTAAAGGCCTGAATATATATCACTGTATGCTGCGTGTTTCCAGTGCAACAGGCTAATGAATTAGTCCACCCAAACCACAAAAGGTCTATAAATTCTCTTGCAAGACTTTAAACTGCCATATAAGAAGATTTAAATTACTGGAGCCTTGCAAGTATGGTAGAAAATGCTTCAAAGCTTTAAATTAAATTACATAGCTTTAGTGGGAACCTTGCTAGTTGAATTTCTGTTGTCGTACACTTTCTGACATGTCCCCTTCTTCTGTTTCCTTGTAATTACATTCACAATGCTTATTACACATGGTTCCCATCCCTTACTATCTGTATTCCTATTTAAATGTTCTAATCCCTTAAAGAAACATCTATTATTTCTGGCATGGCATTGTGCCAGCACAGTTGTGGCTATTTAACATGACTGGTAATCTATTTTTAGGCATAATCCTGCGTAAAGGTACATGTCTTATGTTTTGAACTCTCTTGCTGAACACTGGAAGATTGTTTCATCAACTTAAGAAGAGGGTAAAACAATCTATGCAGGAAATAAAGCATGAAAAATACATTAATCAAAAGAGCAGCGTTTCTATAAGGTTTATTTTTTCATTAGGTATTCTTTATTCTGATTAAATGTTGTGGCTGTCTGACTGTGAGGCCAAGCAGAAATGATTAAAACAGAATTCAAATTACCTAGGAGTGGAAAACAAAACAAGAGGGGAACAGTAGTGAGCATTTGCACTTAAGCACGATGCACTGGACTTAGCATGGAGTTCTCTCTTCAGAGATCGTATTTCCCATGGCATAACACTAACAGCTCACTAGGACCAGATGGTATTCACCTAAGAGCTCTAAACCAACCGAAGGATGAAATAACACAACTGCGAGACATGGTGTGTAACCTCTCACTGGGAATTGTCTCGGTGTCGGGGAACGGGAAGGTGGTGAAATGGCTAATTTTTACAAAGGATTCCAGGGGTGATCTGAGGAACTACAGACCAGTGAACCTGGTCTATAGGAACCAGTAGGAACGATTGCAAGGAACAGAATGAGCAAACGCATGGAAAAATATATTGGGAAGCACTCCATTAAGCTTCTGCAAAGGGAAGACATACTTCACAAGCCTATTGGCATTTTTTTTTGAGGAATCGACAAATAAGCAGGCAAGGTACACTAAACTGCATTTTTAAAATTCATTGGAAAAAAAAAAGCTCTTAAAAAGGAAGTCTCATGGGCTAAGAAGATCCTCATTTGAATGAATAAGCAATTAAAAGATACAAAAGAAAAAGTAGGAATGCAGAGTTTTCCCACTGGAAGGAAATCACCAACGCAATCCTATGGGACTTTGTGCCAGGATCTGTGCTGCTCAGCAAAGTCCTAAATGACCTGGAAAAGGTGATGAATAATGGGGGAACAGAGACTGCTGACTCCACTACAGTTATCACAGGGACTAAAATTGAAAGCTGACTGTGCAAAGCTGCAGAAGAGCACCACGATCATGAACAACTTGTGATAAAACAGCACATGAAATTCTGTGTACGGTATTGCAAAATGGTGCACATAGTTACTTAAACTGATAAGGACTGTTCAGGAATGAAATAACAGTTCTATGAAGATGTCAGGTCAGTACCCAGTAAGGGGTCAAAAAAGCAACCGAGTTATTTGGAAAGGACTAGAGAACAAATCAAAGCACACTTCAAAAATGCATGGTGAACCTGCATTTTTAATAACATGGGCAGTTTTGGTCCTCCCATCTCTGAAAGGATGAAGCAGACTCAGAAAAGGTACAGGGAAGGACAAAAAGAGTATAAAGAAAAGTAGGAAAAGTTTCTATATGAAGAATGAGCAAACAGGACTCTTCAAGTTGGATGTGTCCTTTTACTCTTCTCTCCTCCTTCCTTACCTCCTCTATATGTCTTCCTCTCCCTCTTGTCACTGTGTTCTTACCAACACAGACCTGCAGACAAACGGAGGGTTTGAAATACAAGCTGTTGGGGATTTTCTTTCCTCACTCAGAGTTAGAGGGCGGGCTTCCTCCGATCTTCCCACACTCCTTCTCCAAGGCAGGAAATGCCTGAGGATTCGCTGCCCCCCTGCCCCAATACACAAAGGAAAAAAAACCTCCTTTGAGTTTTTTACTTCCTTCCTGCATCATAGCCTTGCCAACAAGATTTTTACTGATTATCAGACATTGACTTCTCCAGTTCAGAGGCAGAGAGACTGCTTTCAGTGCACAGCTTCTCTGTGAATTAGGAACTGCTGTGACAGATTGTCCCATCATGAAGTTACTTTCGGAGCCGATTGTAAACTCCTCCCTTTTCACAGCTGACAGAAATCTCAGCCAACTGCTTTTCCCCGATGGCGAGGTGGTACTTACTACTAGTTAAGCATGGTTCAGTCTTACCTCTCACTTATGGGAAGTTTGTGTCAACTTTATTTGGAAACTAGAACACAGGTACTACAATAGCCAGGGGGTGCAAATGCCCTGGCTGCTTCATCTTAAAATTTAGCTCTGACCAGCTTTTGACTCTGACGGAAAACTCACTCCAACTTGAGAGACGCGTTCATGGATTCCCACTCATTTGAGCCAAAGACAGATATTCAGTTACTGAGAAACGCACTGCTTCAATCCTTGGCTCATACCACTTCAAAGACCGGTGCACAGTTCAGTTCAGGAGGGACAGGACTGACGGGCCGTGGGCTGGAAGCTGCCCTTTGTATAGGCTCTGCAAAGCCTTTCCATGAGGTGCGTACCAATTCATTCCTATGAACTTCTACACAAAAGCCTTCCCCTGCCAGAGACGATTTGGTTTTTACACTGGTCTATAGGAAGTGTCCAGTTATACAGATTATGCAGAATCCTCCTTTGCTTGGTTCCCTGCAGTCTGAAGCACTCATCTTTGTTAACTTAGTGTCACGTATTTTTGTGAGCATTAAAAACTCTGTGCAAGGCTGAGTGTAGCATTGTGGAAAAAAGATTGCCAATCACTATAAAAATGCAAAGCACAACCAAGGGAGGGTGCTTTAATTTCAGATAGACAGCTGTAAAATTGCTTAGCAAAGATAGTTGGAAATTTGTTTGCATTTCTTCCCAATTGCAATGCAGAAGTGAATGGCTGCGTACTGATAAAGCCATCTGTCTTGTGGGTGCCTGGAGGAAGCCTCTGCACCAAAGCAATATTGCCAGTTTTACAGTTAATATCCTGGTGCACAATACTCTTGAGCTGCGAGTTGGACCACAGTCATTTCCGCCGCCTTAGGATATACCATAGAACAGCATGCTCGGTTGTAATGACTCTTGCTCACAAGCACAGGCTGCCAGATTGGGAAAGGGAATGAATACCCCTGCAGGGCATAATGACAATGTGAGCACACTATTCCATGCACTGAGATAATATTCAGGTCCATGGACTCAGATTTGAATCCAGAGAAGAGAAGGAACAGCAACTGTGGGTAGAATGCTTTTATTGGGTAGGTTTTTCAGATGCCTTGCTTATCCTGGATATTCACAAAGAGTAACAACAACAATTTAGAGGTTCAGGAAAAAAAAAAAAGGGTGACAAAGACTAGCCTAGTTTGGATTTCTAACAGATAGTTTCATGGATTTTGTAGTATTACAGGGTTCTTCTCAGACTTCTTTGGTTGGCTTCAAACAAAATACCATGCAGGAGACTGCTGTACAAAGCATCTATGATTTCTGGATATCAGCAATTCCTATGATTGGGATCAGCTTTGGACAACTGGAGCTGCATCAAGGTTGATCGAGAGGACCCTTAGATATTATTCAAAAGACTAATTATCCGCTGAGAGGATTGCTCAATGCAATCTCATCTTTGTGACTTTTACCTCCCAAGTTTCCCACCACTCTCATTTGAAATTGCAAGTCTCAGGTTATCCATGAGAATGTTGTTGAGCACAGAGCAGAACGGGTCTGCGAAACACCATCGCAACCTACGTGGGAAAAGCTACACTCATGTAGCCCCATCTCTCCTTCCCTCCTGGTAAGTCACTGTTGCCAGCTGCTTCCCAGGATTTGCCCATATTCAGATTCTCATCCTATGGTACCTGCAAGGTAGTTTGAGACTGCTTTTCACTCTGTGAAACAGGGCAAGGCCTTGCAAATTATGGAGAAAGTGGATGGGCATGGGACTTCTAGAAACACAACAGTCAGCTAAGCCTTTGTGTCTCAGGTACCCTGACAAGGACACCTGAAATGTTTTTGGCTTGATATTGAAGTCTGATGTTTTTTGCTTATGCATAAGGGAATCAGACTGAAAGAAAGGATGCCACCAGAGCCTTTTGACAGAAACGCTGCTTTTTTCCCTAGGGCTTCCAGTGCAGGCGAGAGTTAAGGAACCTTTTGGAATCCTGCAAGGCAGTTCTCTGGTAGCACAGAGCCAGAACCTGGGAGCTGGAGGCTCTGTGCTATTTGTATGCGAGGGGTTTATACAGCCACAGGTCAGATTCTGGCTAGGGCAATTAGACTTTCCTCAAATGAATGTGGTGAGGCTGCACCTCGAATACTGTGTTCAGTTTTGGGCCCCTCACTACAAGAAGGACATTGAGGTGCTGGAGCGTGTCCAGAGGAGGGCAACGAAGCTGGTGAAGGGCCTGGAGCACAAGTCTTATGAGGAGCGGCTGAGGGAACTGGGGTTGTTTAGTCTGGAGGAGGCTGAGGGGAGACCTCATCACTCTCTACAACTACCTGAAAGGAGGTTGTAGTGAGGCGGGTGTTGGTCTCTTCTGCCAAGTAACTAGCGATAGGACGAGAGGAAATGGCCTCAAGTTGCGCCAACAGAGGTTTAGACTGGACATTAGGAGAAATTTCTTTACTGAAAGAGTGGTCAGGCCTTGGAACAGGCTGCCCAGGGAAGTGGTTGAGTCTCCATCCCTGGCGGTATTTAAAAGACGTGTAGATGAGGCCCTTGGGGACATGGTGTAGTGGGCATGGTGGTGTTGGGTTGACGGTTGGACTCGATGATCTTAGAGGTCTTTTCCAACCTTAATGATTCTATGATTCTAAATAAAGCAGCAGAACTGCATTCACCAGCTTTATTCACATTGAGAAAACAAATCAATGTATTGCTCTGAATATCTCTTATCTTGGCTCTTTTTCTTTTGCAATTTCTGGTACAAAACACTTCAGTTTTCTCTTCTGCCTTTGAACTGTGGGCTCCTGCAGCTGCTGCAGGAGTGGTACTTCCAGTTGCAAGTTGTTTTAAAATCCTTTCCCTTTCACGTTTAGCTCCTGTACTAACTGGCCGTACTGTGACTTTGCTCATTACTGCGCTGCCAGGCTGTTATTACCCCTTTGTTTTTCCATTGTGTAGCTTTGGGGCCAGCCTGTGAGACAGCCTTGACTAAAGGGAACCATGAGAGTGATAAACCACTGCAATGAAGTAGGAATCCCACCGGTGGTTGTGTCTCATACAAGGATCCTCCTGAGAATCTGCTCCTGCTTCTCTCTGGACTGTGACAGCTCTGGGCGGAGAGTAACAGGGACTTCTCTCTGCCATTTCTAGCTCCAACAGAAAATGTTAACTGACTGCATTTTGATTCATGATACCAACTGCAACTTGGCACTCCATGAGCGGCAGAAGTTGGGAGACTAAACTGAATTTCGATTAATATCTCTGATGAATCCTTACACTGGTCTCCAACAATAGCTTAGGGTTTAGATAGTTAATGCTGATACTGACAGTTAACATGCCTGTGCTGTGGCCCGGAAATCTGCTCAGAGAACTGCTTCTGTAAAAAACTGAAAATTTGCACATCCCACTATAAAACTGTGAATGCAACTTCCTAAGCAAACTTCTAAGTCTCAAACCTGTTTTTTTCATCAGTAGTTAAAGAACTTATTGCAAGGATCTTTCTTCAATTACCAGCTGGAAGAAATGCAACAGAACAGATAATGCACACACTAGACATCTTCATAACTAAAGTTATGGATCACATCTCGCAGGAAAAGAAAGAAATACGAATTTTCCTTTGATGTTTTAAAACAAGGAATCTTTCACAACAATAATTCTTAACTAATGCAAATCATTCCCCGCAGAGCAACAAATTGAAAACACATAAGACAAATTTGAGAGCCTATTTACTTTGAATACTTTTCAATTATTCTGCTTCCCCTTAGACATACTCTGAAGCACAATTCTATGGTTTTTTGTACAGTGTCTTTAGTTTGGACTCTTATCCTTACCTAAAAAAATTAAAGCTTGTTCTTGTAGAAAGCTGAAGAAATACTTGCTGACAGCAGCAGAAAACCATTGCACCTTGTGCTATTTAAGACTCCTGTGAAGTTACCTAGTGCCACATGACCTTCTGATCAAAACAAAAAAAGCATATAAGACAATAAAGTACATGTTAAATACGTTAGAAATCTGCTAAATGATCTCAGTTTTCTGTTTTCAAAAAGAAAGTATAAATAGGGAATCGTGACTGAATGATGTTATTCCTCTTTGGATCCCATAAAGGTTAGTAGTGGCACTCAACACCGTTCAGCATTTTTATTAATGATCTGTAAGTAAACATAGAATCATTGCTGGTGAAATTTGCAGATGACACTAAGATTAGCAGGTAGTCGATATTAATGAAAGCAGTACAGGCACACAAAACAATCCATCAATTACTGTTCTAGGTATAGTCAAAGAAAATTAACGTTAATATGGCCAAACAGAAAGTCAGACATTTAAGAACAAGAAGTATGGAACCAGGGACTAAATTCTGGAAAGCAATACATTTCGAGTACTTGTCTACTACGACAAATAATTCAACATGGACTCCCTATACAATCCTATGGTAAAAAGTGGACCCACAAACAATGGAATAGTGAGTACGAAAGTTGGCACTGCTAAGATTTTAAATTAAGTTCTATGTGCAGTTCCAGCACACTTGTTCTCTAAATGGTGGAAAAAAAAATGAGAGAGAATGTACAAGAGAGCCTTGCGCTGTAGAAAATGCCTTAAAATAATTTAAAGAGATAATGTTTAGGGTAGCAAAAAGGAGGTTGCATTATAGCTTGATTACAGTGTTCAAAAACTTTCACAGACAGAAAACAGTGGCTAGAGAGGGACTACTTAATCTAGTGAAGAAAAGCATACCAACAACTAATGGCTGGAAGTTAAATCTAGACAAACTCAAATTTAAAATAAGGCACATGTTTCTAACCGTTAAGAGTGACTGAGTACTGGAATAAATGACCAGAGAAGGAGCTAGGTCTTCATTTCTTGATGTCTTTAAATCCAGCTTGCCTGTCTCTGCAGAAGACTTGCTTTAGCAAAAACCACAAATTGTGTCTTTTTCAGACTCAAGCTACTGGTCTTCACCGTAAAGAAAAAGGAAAATTTATGACCAGGGATCTAGATGGGGTCAGAGAAGATAATCTCATGTCCTTTTTAGTCTTACCCTCTATGAATCTGTCAATTTACTGAGTGAGTACAGAGAAAAAACTTTGACTGACTTTTGCTATCTGGATAACAATGTGATCCATAGCAGATTGTAAATCATCCAGTAATAAATACATGTCAGAAACTATCGAGATGAATATATTCCTGCAATGCCTTCTAATTTAGAAATTTAGAGTTATTTAATATTTTACACATTAATTTTACACTGGGTAATTGAATTAATGTGAAAGGGTTAAGCAGACAGGCTAATGAAACACTGTGCCATGTACTTAGCTTAATGTGGTTGGAAAAATCAATGCACTTTGTTCTGTCAGTTAGCAATCACAGATTTAATTGAATAACATGTCAAGTATTTTAAACTGTTCACCAATGTAAATAGAATCCAGCACTATAGTAATGGTAATAAGCTAAGATGCTTTCCCTGAATTCCAATCAGATTTGAACATGACCTTCATTTTAAGCTCCAACGTGCCAGACAGAGATCAAACAGCAATCATTATGTTTACAGAGTTTGGTGATTACTCCTGTGATTCTGAAAAAAATATATTTGCTATTGATTCACTCTCTAGAACACAGGTAATGGGTAATCAGTTTGATATTCCTAGCAATTGTTACTCCTTCTCCGTGCGTTTGTATTCACTTCCACTTCATTATTGTTACGGGGAGGAGGAATAAATCACACAGCAATCTTTTACTGAGCCTATCTGAGAAATGGTGGAGGCCACTTTGTGCATGATCACATGAAGGGAAGAAGAGGAAGAGCAGGAGAAGCACCTCCTCGGCTTGTGTTGGGTGAGTTCCAAGCACAGCTGTACAACAGCTCCTTACTCTTCTCCTTCTCCCTTTTACCACTCCCAGGCAATGGCTTCCCAACAGAAGATATGAAAGCAGCAAGGAGGCGGGGGTCACCACCCTTGCCCAAGTTGAAGGAGCTTGCCACTGCCAGACCAGCACCAGGAGTAGGCGATGTTTTGGTCATGCAACATGTACATTCCCATCCCTTTCTCAGATGCAGTAAATGAATTTTTTTTTACAAGATCCAGATGCCTGCAATGCAGATGTTTCCATTTGACCTACCTGTTTATGCTCCCATAACAGTCAACATAAAGACATAAGTTTTCCTACCATTGTTCTTATCCATATAGACGTCTAGAATCAGTTATACTGGGCTGTACAAGTATCTATTTCATCCCAGTGATTATAAAGTTCTTTAGGATAGGCAGCTCAGATGGAAACATCTACACTGCAGACATCTGAAGTTAGGAGAAATGAATCCCACCCTGCATGCCTCCAAGCTCTCCTTAGCAAGCTGCAGATGAACACTGCCTCCAAAGTGCCTACTGGGGAGAAACAGGTCCCTGTTTTACTAGACTGATCATGTGTGCAATGTAAAATTATTATGCCATTTTTAACTATCAGCAGCCTTGCTTACATGTTCTAGCATATTCTTGATTGTAGTTAAGTCTATTACATTCTCCCAGCATATTGGCACCTCAGATGTAATAGAAATTCGCTGTGCAGCAGGTCAAACCCTGCATCGAATTGGTACTGGTTTAAGAAAGAAGAAAACAGATGAGAAAATAGGCAGACTGATGTGGGGGTACACAGATAGAATAAGGCAACATTAGTCAGCACAGTTGGCAGTTGTCTTAGCACACTACTGACCTAACTATTGCCAAGCTTTTGGGCAGCACCATAGCAAAGGAGAGTTTTAAAGAAGGAAACGAAGATGATAGAAAGACTGCTGTGTAGAGAGCTGTGGAAGGCATTGTGGGAAAAAGTACAAATATGTTAATCTGAAAATGTAGCAAATGGGTGATGGAAGCTAGTACCAGAGGCTGAGAGGACGGAGGAATCATCTGTGCACTGACTGAGGGACTGAGAGGACTGGCAAAGATCTGAAAGTGAAGAAAAGCAGCCTCTAGTTGATGCCACCTATAGCAGCCTACAGTTGATGCAAAAGAAAAGAAGGTATTGAACCACAGATTCATTCCTCCTCTATTTTTGTGTAGTCCTCTTCAATCTTAAATAACACTTTTTTTTTTGCATTATGTATCCTAAAACAGGATGTAGCATTGCAGTAATAATGTAAAAGAGAACTACAGCTTGCTTATACATTTTACAAATGTATGCAGTTCATTAAAATGACTACAGACTATTAATTCTACCAAGTTAAGCACTCAACTTGAAGAACGTCCTTATTAAAGCCATATATTTGACCTTGAGTGACTGTGGTGCATATACACTGTTTTCAAATAATCAAATAATATATAGTTTTTTCCTAGATCTGTAGATGTAGTAAACATATAGCATTTGTAAATTTCTGCTTTTTCTTTATACTCATGTGGTGCTTTTCCCCCATGGCTTAGCTCAGCATATATCTGGCAGTTCAAAAATACACATTTCTTCATCTAAGAAAAACATATATTAAAAATTGCGAAATACTCAGACATTATAATTACCCTATTCAACAAAATTTACTTAGACGCAATGCAGAGGATAAAGTAGTTAACAGTGAAGCTAAATTAGCTGCACAAACATGTGCAATGCAGCCCTCCTTAGGTGCAATCTAAGGCTGAAGCAATTAATCACAAAATCTACATAGCTATAACCTGAGGTTGGCCTAAATATCAAATACAATGCATTTTTCCAATCTTACAGTTTGCTTTTTTTTTTCACTACCACTCCGTGTTATTATACCTAATGTGTAGCATACTGTACAAGCATAACACACATCACTTTCCACTCGACTTCTGTGGACTGGTTTTATGATATACCAGATATTACTGGATGAAATATGTCTTCTTCAGTCAAAGACAGCTTAACAATTTTCTGCTTTCATGCTGCCACTCACCACTTTTTTCCTTCCTTGTCTTTTTTTTTTTTTAAGTGTTTTTTTTCCCCAAATGTCATTTCAGAGATTCAGCCCACTGAGTAGAACCCCCCTGCACTGGTGCAGGAGAGAAAAACCAGCTGTCATAGAAAACACATTAAAGAATTTATAACTCTTGATTGTAAAGTACTATGTAAAATATTGCACCACTTATGAAGCAGTAAAAGTCTGTAACATTAGAGACCGATTCCCACATTACATATCCGCAAAAGAGAAGAATTAAGGTCTTGCAGGCAATTTTGAGAATAAAACAGGTACCTATATATAGAGATAATAGCTTTGAACTCATAGCCTTGCATACAAGCATAGTGACCAGCTATTCATTACTACAGATGCCCAAAACAACTTCAGCCTCTGTGGTCTTCCTTGTACATGGAGCCTAGCGAAGGGACCACCATCTACTCAGAGCCCGATTTCTCTCCCACTGTGCTGCTATTCCTTCCTTACTGTGTAACGTTTAATTATGCAATCTAGAAAGGTAACCCTTGAAGCCACATGCGGGCTACTTTCCAGTTGATCCTTAAATTCTTCCTACTGTTGGAGTCCATGTAGGTTTTAAAAACAAAATTTTAAAGTTCTATCTTCCCAGAAGTTTGAAATATGCTGATAATAGTGTGTGTACAGTTCAGCCTGAAGTTCTCTGATGCAAAGTCCACTAAAAAAACTCTTCAATGTCTCAGAAATTCCACATGATACTGCACATTCATTAGACTAAATGATGCGGAAGAAACAAAAATTCAAGGCCATCTCCGTTGCTATTTATGAATTAAGCATGAAAATCCAAAGCGATAAATGTTTCATTGCTATGTTGAAGGAACCATGTATAGTGAAATGTAAAACAGACTGTGTTCACTGATGCATATTAATGTAAATTTTTCAGTTTTCATATCCCAGCCGTGTTGGTTATACTGCTGCTCAAATAAACCATAAAAGGTGTAGGGACATTCAGCACCATTTCTTTCAGAGAAGAAGGACAGAAAGTGACCAGGTATTAAAATTCTGGTGTATGAAATCTTTTTGACTGCAAATAGGATGTAAAACATGGAACCAAACAATCCTTCCCCCCTGCCATTTTTAGTACATTGCCTAATTGCTATTATTATAGGATGAGTAATGTCCATTTCTTTTGCTTTTAAACTAGATCTTTCTGCTGTGTTCTTTTGTATATTGCTCTTAAGTGTCCTTACGCACGTTGCAGCTCAGCACACTGTTGTTTGGCACGTTTGTTTCAGAAACAAATACACTCTTATGTGATTGCATTTATCTACAATGACAATCTACAATTTATCTGCCTGAATTCGGTCCACTTTTCTAAACTCTCCAACATCTCAGATTTTACTTTATCCTCTACTCTTTATAATCCCTGTTAGTGTAATAGTGGCAGGTTTGATAAGTGTAAGATTCAGCTCCTATCGCAGGTCATTTACAAAGACATCAGATATCACTGACTAACTAGCTACGTTCTGAAACTGTTCCCAGCCTTGCTTTCTTAGGACCAGCTGATTTCTGCACAGAATATAAGGCTCTTACAGTGGTTAACGTGAAAGGAAAAAAGAGAGACTTAAACCAATCTTTTCCGCATTATTACCCGATTCAAGCAAAGTACGTTTTTGACCTGAGAAGTTTTACTCACATTCTGGGATTAGACTACTGATAGTACAAAATATTTCTTTTTGGCAAAGATACCCAAATCTGCTCCTCTGTATGCAGCTATCTAAAATTCAGCATAGTTTTAAAAATCACTTCAATATTATGAGAAATGGCCAAGCACTGAAACAGAAATATTAAAGAAGAGAAATTAAAGCAATAAACAAAGCTGTGAGATGAGCTCGTGAGAGCTTGTGAGATGAGTACGTGAGCGTGTGACAGCGTGTGTCAGGCTGGACCAGCTGGTGAGTAGGAGAACTGCAGAGCAGGTAAGAGGGCCCAGGATCCAGGCAGGGATATGAGAGAAGCTGGGGGCCTGTGCTGGTATTCGAGGGATCTGTAAATGGGGCTATGCTTGTGAATCTAGGAGGTGGAGGCATGCGTGTTTTCGCTCGTGAACTTCAATTCCAATCAGTCAGAGAAGATGACTGTACTTGTGTTTTATGTGAGTCCTGGCAGGGTTACTCATGGGTGTTGTTACAGGCAGTGCCCTGTCTGTGGCAGCCTTGAGTGTCGTGTCTGTGCACGTGTCCCTGAGGTATCTGCTAAGCCCCACTACCGGCTGAACCTGGAAACATGAAAGCTGCAGTCACCTCCACCGGCGTGGGACGGAGAGACAACCAGGTCTCCAGGTGCAGCAGCCTGGTACCCAGAGGAGAAGGAGGAAGAACCCCCAGGACCTGGCATCCACCCAAGACAGCAGCCTTATAACGTCCCTCAGCACAGTCACTCGAGTATGAGGAAATGCAAGCACTACAGTTGTTTGTACGGTTCTAATTTGACCTGGTTTGTACTTGTGTTTCAAAATACTGTCTTTAATTACAGGATCTCATTTATTTTTTCATATTCAGTGCATAGGACAGATGATACTTACCTAATGAGTTGCTGCATATCCTTTTTGTGTGGTTCCCAGGCCTCATTTACTGCACAACATTCAAACCTTAATCTGAGGATGAAGTGATTAATTTCCTGTGGGGTCTGTCAATAGAGTATCTAGGTGCTTCACATTCAGGTGGTATTTTCTTCATTCTCCAGATGTGGGACTGAGGCACATAGCATCTCAGTGAAAAGTCACAGCTACAGTTCAGTGCCTGTGTGGTAGCAAGTCAGGAGCATTGAAAGAGGGAACACACTATTAGCTTCCCCTCTGCAAAGTCTGGTTTAAATATCTTTCCTAGCAGATACAGACCTAACTCAAGTTCTCCAGAGCTGCACACAGCTGCCTTAGCCATAAGACCATTTTTTCAGCACCTGCAATCCTTTGGCATGATAAGGAATCCCTTTTAACTTCTTCACTTAACGAGAAAGAGGTATGATTGTATTTTTATTACACATTTTTGAGCGTCACTAAAAACAATGCCTTGCAATAGGATATATCAGGCAATATAATGAAAAACCAAAGCAAAAAACCCACGCAATGTTTATATAGTCTCATCAGTAATATATCTCCAAGCACATGTTGGAGGAGATAAATATGTTGCCGCCATCCTACTGATGAGGAAGCTAACACTCTAAGATATGAGAAATGGTTTGCTCTGTATCACCTATCAGGTGAATGACTCAGCTGAGAGAAGAGCCTCTCACTTATGAAGCATTTTTTTCTTCAGGATTCCAAAACATTTTACAACCATAGATATTATTTACCATATCACCTACACATGGATAAATTCAGTTGCAGAAAGACTACACAGTAATCAGTGAGGAGAACCCACTCCCACAATTCTGCAGTCAGTGAAGCCATCAGTCTGTAACAGGCTGGGCTGTGGAATAGTTCTGAAAACGCCATCCAAGTTTCTCCATAACTCCAAACAGTACCTACATGACCCACATGTAGAAATTTATCTACTTCCATAGTTTAGCAGTTTATTCAGCAAAAATACATTCCTCAGATGTATTGTTGCTTAGATTTAAATATAAAAATATATTTCTGTTTTTCAGGTAAACAGATATATCAGATAAACAAGAAAAGTAAAGAAATAAAACTTCAGAAAGGAATGATCAATTTATAAACAACAAAAAAAAAACCATACTTCTTAAACAAAATACTTGATACAGACTTTATCATTCCGGTTAAGTCCCTTATCCTAAAGTGAAATGTACATACTAATCCAGCTGAAGACTCAGGCCACACAGCATATGCATATTCTTGACCAATGAAACACAAAAATCACATGTAGTTACACCCTGTTTATTGTCTTCTGGAGTTTGTAACACAGAAAAAGAATTCCTTTACCTGAAGGTGTAGAATGTGTATTGACACTGCTCTTCCTGAAAAATTGCTACTTAGTTAAGAGTTTGTATATTAAATTTTAACCCTGCGCATATGGACACAGGCAAGGCTTTATTTCCTGTTCTTCACAGGAAGGATATCTGTAATCCAGTAGTGAAACAGAGACGTGACTATCTTGATATGATCTGAAACAAAGAAAACACATTCCTCCTGAAATAACTCTACGACATTTCTGAACATTAAAGAAAAGGACTTGTGCAAACATCAGTTTCCACTCAACATTAGCATTTCAGTAAAACCAATGCAGATATTGGAGCTTGAAGATTAATACATATGAATTTCTAGATAAACAGGTGCATTTTCTTTTAGGAGGTCAGTTATTTGTATGAGAAACAATTTTGGTTCTATATTTTGGAATGTCCTATTTGTTATGATTCAATAATTCAGAAAAAAAGGAGATCGAAATGACACGATCACATGTGTAAGGCTAAAAGAGTGCAATTCTCTCCACTTCTTTCTGTCTGGACATTAATTTCACACATTATTATTTAGCTTACAGTAGCACCTAGAAGCCCCAGTTGAGAATCAGCTGTCTTGTACAGACAGCTGCATTACAGCCTCAAAATGCCATGGCTTCTGTCTTAATTCAGAGATTATCTATGTGACTATTTACTTTTAACGACAGAACTTTCTACAGTACTTATCACATAATATCACATTTAAGATGATTCTATAATGTTATGCTAACATAGCTTTCACATTTCATTTCCTTTTCTTTAAGTGTTCATTCAAAAAAAAAAAAGATTAAATTTAATCATTTTAGGGCCTCTGTGTATCCAGCCTGTGCATTGTTGGCACACAGTAACTGTATTACTTCTGGTCTGCAAAATGTAACACCCCGCACCCAGCAATGGAGACATATATAAAGGACAACTCTCCCAAAAAAGGCAGTTAATAGAAGCTTCTAGCTCTCTGTGAGTGATAATTTCCTAGGCAACAAGGGAAGAGTATATTTGAGACTTGATACTAACCAACAAAGGGAAAATGTTAATAGATAACAGAATGAAGTTGATGAGTAGAAGCTGAATGAGTTCATAAATTAGGAGATAATGACTTTTTTTTTTAATTAGGCGATCACCTATGCTTTAATAATTGATGTGATATGAGAATTAAGTAGCCCTCATTTCAAAAGCTAGTTTCCAACCAGCAAATGGAGCATTACTTCCAGTCACAGCTCTTCTCCTTTGCCCACTGCACTGTGCAGGATCATGAAGGTGTCTGGCTTCCTTTTGCAAATGGCCACTGACTTTCTGACTGAGATCAGCCAAGCCCCCATCACGAGAAATGCGTACTTATTTGACTTCTAAAAATTCTCTACTCTGCACTTATAGAATACTTCAGGTAGAGGTAAGTACTTTTTGTTAAAGACTACCAAATAAATGGAAATAGTAATAGGACATTTTGTTCTTTTTTACAGTCTGAGAACAACGACGCTTTAATGTTCAAACAAAAACTCTTGACCAACCTCGACTTTGTATGATTGCTGAAGTACAAGGTCAAAGTTACTTGATGGAGTATCTTGAAACACAAAGTACAAGGTAAGTTGATGGAGGATGACAACCAGACAGAACAACCAGTAGAGATTTTCTTGTTCAAGTATGTTTTCTCATTTAAATGAAGGGATAAAGATAATACCTTAATGTTGATAACTTTTCTGTTTCAATCTCCTTAGCAACTTCCTCTTCCTGCAAAATTTTTCAGACCCTACCACCAACCTTGTTAGACCTTTCTTTGATATGACTGCAGATATTGGGATCTAAGAGCTTAAGATAAAACAGAAACTTTTTTCTTCATTGTTTCTTTTTTCTTTTGATTGAACCATGATTCCCAATGTGAATAACACGCTAAGAGGTATGAAGAAAATACCAAAACATGGTCTTGAAGCAGTGGTTTTCAATTTGTGGTCTGCAGACCTTGGGCAGTTCTCAGCTTTACTCTAAAGGGTCTGTGAAAAGTTACTAAGAAAAGCAAATTTATCATCAGTAGGCATAAACTTGCCAAGTGGGACTTGGTAGCCCCAGTGGAAAATTAGATTAAAACATAACATGTATATATGACAAATAAAAGATATATAATGGTATGTTTAGTTTGTAAAGTTTACTAATGGAGAATGTACACTTACAAGAAAGAGGTGAATCACTTCTCATTTTTTTCCTACTCTTTCCTTCCTTGAATTAAAGACAAAACTGAACAAAACCTAGCACCCATTATTATTCCTTTGATGCTGGCATCTTAAGTAGAATTATAACCACAGGAAAAAGGGTTAACATATTGCTTCTTGAACTAAAAATAGGTTTATTTTGTAAAAATAATACACCTTGCTAAAATTAAGAAAAATTGTTTCCTTTTCATCATGTTAGTAAGGAATGACCTTTTATTCTAGTACATCATGCCCCAGTAAAAATAAACAAAAGAGAAAAAAGGCAAGATAATCAAACTTGTACAAAAATTTGAGATTATTATGATGTACTGTACATTTTTATCTTCATAAACAGCACTAACCTGTATTTCTATAACAAGAACTTGAATTTGCTGAGACAAGAAGTTTTTGTAATAACTCTTAACTTTTATCACCTGTTCATTGGGAATGAAATCTACAAATTAAAAAAACTGGGCAAGATGACCTATTTTTGAGACAAAAGTAGGAAAAAAAGTATAATTAAAAGCCTAAGGTAAAATTTCAGAGCACTATATTCTCATTTACTGAAATTCCTGTATTACAAATAGAATGTATTGTTAAACTCTGCTGAGGCAAATTAATATCTAGCAGGTGTTTAATTATTCTTTAATAATTTATAACAATTTATTTTCCTCTTTCTTATGTTGCTGTACATCATGAATATCAAATCAACTACTACGGTTACACCACTGTGAACTTGGAATCAGATTAGACTTGAGCCCGGAGTGACAACAGTTACTAGGAAAAAAAATCAACTGGAAGAGTAAACAATTTCAGGCTGTATAAGCAGAAACATAAATGAATTTTAAAAATCACTCAGAAAATTGTTTTCTGCTTTTCCAAGTGACAAATACATACATCAGAAAATTAGGGTAGTTGCATGGATCTGTTTCTAATTTTCTTCTGTTTTCTCTTCTCTCTTCAATTTGACATTTCTGCTATACAAAAGTAAACAGAGCAGCTTGCTTCAAGGCTGCAAAACCCAACAGAATTCCTATTGTATTGAGTAGAATTTGGATGAGGCCTGTAAGGAATATCCTGAATGTGGTCACTTCAACAGTTCCCTTTTGATTTAGTCAACAGAAGCTGAATTAGGTCATTTAATAAAGGGCCAATACCATTACCACTATTCATGCTGAGTCCTACTTAGTTTGCAAATGTGTATTACATCCAATGAGACTACCTGATTATAATTAAGACCACAGAACCTAGGCTTGGAATTAATTATTGAATGCACAGAAGGATTTTGTTCCATGTATATGTGTATACTTCAGATCTATCAGAACCTTAAGGGCTGTCATACTCCATCTGTACACTTTAAAGAATACATATGTAAGAGTGTCCTTTTCAAAATGTATCAGCTATGAACTCTACAGGCAGGAATTCTCTTTTCTGTGTTTTTACAATGCACAGCATGCAGTAGGCTCCAGTCTTGACTGGGATCTTTAGCTGTAAATTATTTAATGATGTTACAAGCAGAAGTCTCTTGTTTGAATGTTATTGCTAAGCCTCTGATGGCTATGATCTTATTTACTCTGTTACCACACTACTGCCAGCTCAGTCGTTACTCTTCAAAA